>NW_026522057.1:16680000-17430000 GCF_021234435.1 Artibeus jamaicensis
TTCGTGAACTGTGCTATACAGGGGCAAAACACCTTTATCCAGAAGAGTACCTTTTTTTCTAGGCATTCTGCAAATTTCAGCTGCTTTAGTAGCTTCTTCTGTTTGTTGCTGAACCGATTATCCTGTTCTGCGCTTGTTCCCTGCAGGAAGGGAAACACATTTTAATTAATAGTTCAAAGTTAAGCTCCTATTTTTATCAGCTAATGATGCATTTTATGACCATTACGGTAAGAATAGGGTAATCAAGGATCTGGCCAGGCAGCTCAATCAGTCAGCATCACCCTAATACAGTAAGGTTGCAAGTTTGTTCACACAAGACTCAACCAATGAGTAGGTACTTGGGGCCACAAATAGATGTTTCTCTCTCCCCCTTCCTGTCTTTAAAATCAATCAATATAAAATTTTAAAAATAAGGTAATCAAGTAAATAGAAACACTATAGCCAATATTTATAGGTGTAAAGTGTATGCTCCCCCCCAATGTACCATTCTCTAAACTGACTGTACTTAAAAACTACAAAATATAAGCTCAATGTAAGTCAGAATATAGTAGTAGGTAACACCCCCACAACCAAGCTGAGTTTTAAGTATCCACTTTTATTCCTTTTCCTATGCCAAGACACTTAAGGCTTTTTGTTTGTTTAAATAAAACACCAAGAAACTTACTATGTTTAACATACACTTTCACACAAGACCATTAAGTTCCATCTTCCTCTGAGAGCCAGTAGCACGTTTGCATAAACACTGTGGCAATGCACGTGAACAGGAGAGAAAGGGAAGAAAAGAACGCCCTAGGCCTGTGCTGTATTAGTTTCCCACAACTTTAAGAATTGGAATGCATGGAAAAATACAGGCTTACCTATAAAAACTTAATTTCAGCAAAGAATTTAGAAAAGTGAATTTACAAATACATTAGACCATCAAGTGATAACTAATTAGTCGGCGTTGTTTTGTCCTTCCTTCGGGCACAGTATAAGGGAAAACTTGCCAGGTGATATGAAATCTGATTGGTTCAGAGTTGGCCACTATCCCTTGGAAAATTATCAAGAAAATTTTGTTTGGGAAGGTAAAGTTCCTGGATAAGCATCACAACTCTGCCATTATTTAAGCCACATAACCTCAAGGCAGGTTACTTAACTCTTCTGAGGATGTTTCCTTACAGAGATGTGTGTATGAAAGACTGACGTACGCAAAGTCAACAGGCATGTGGCAGAAGTCCAGCAAATAAAATAAAAGCTATCATTTTTATCTTAACTGAAAAACTCAGTTTACTGTGCAGTTGGCAATGTATGAAAAAGGTTAACAGCCCTAAAACCTTTTAACTCAGAGCTTAAATCTAGTCAACCCCTCTAAGAAACTGTAAGCAGTGTATGAAAAACTGCACTCACTCTCCAGGTTCTTACCACCACCAAAAAAGCAAACTTCATTCCTATATTTATCAACCACCTTGTTCTTTTTCTACTGAAACTCCTTTCCACAGGAAATGAATATATCAAAAGAACAGGCTTCTTTTTAAAACATTACATTTGAACCACAAAAAATATTGAGTATTTACTACATAATACTTTGTTGGAAACTGCAAAATGCAGAATTCATCAACAGCGTGAAAATTCGATAAGCTCTATCAATTGAAACGATCGTTACATAAACAAGCATGTTTGCAAAACCTAAAAACAGTCAATTAGTTGGCTGTTTGAAGTCAAACGCATCAAATAACATTGCAACTTTTGATGAAAAAGCAGCACATTAGAAGCTGATTGAAAAAAAAAATTTCCACAACAGCTTTGGAGAATCAAGAGCTATCTATCCTGCCCTGACTGGGTAGGCTCACTTGGTTAGAGCATCCTCTGGATAGCCAAGGTTGGGAGTTCAATCCCCGGGGTCAGGGCAAATAAAGAAAGAACCAATGAATGCATCGATAAGTGGAACAACAAATCGATGTTTCTCTCTCTACTAGGAAAATAAACAACCAAAAAAAAATCATACACAAGCTGCATATTTTATGCTCCTGGGAGTGAAAAGAGCCAACCTACATTACACAAACACAAATTCTGATTTAGACCAGCCAATCTCTATAGGGACCGTTCAGCACTGAAACAATCTGCAAACTCTAATCCCATTAGGGCCACTTCCCACCCACCTAGATCTCGACTGGGCGGTCATTTCCTACAGCAGTGGATTATGGGGACAAACGGGCTCCAGCACAAACCCGATCGAGTCTAGGCCCTGAGGACCGACGAGAGGGAGGTAAACTTCCCCACCTGCAGATGGTGGGCGCTAAGGTCGGGGAGAACCTAGCTAAGAGGCACTTTCCCCGGCGGACTTCAAGAGTAGAACGAACCGGGGGAGGGAGCGAGCGGGAAGGAGAGAAATCGATCCACCCCACGCCCCTGCTTCCCTCCACACGCGCGCACACTTTTTGTTGCACCCTCAGGCCTCAAGAGAATCTCAGACTCAAACGTCCTAACTACCTATTATCTAGAGTTCCCCTCCCAGAAGGGATATCAAATTGGGCGGGAGCTCCAGCGAACTCTGACCTGGAGCTTTCGCGAAGGGTTAGGAATGGGTAGGGACGGAGGTCGGGGGGGGGAAATCGGCGCCCCCTTTCTTTAGAGAAGACGCTCAATGCTGTTTCCTGTCTTCTCTATCACGCTCCCCTGGGGTGGTACCCCTAAACTCCACTCTCCAGGAACCTCCCACCGCCAGACACCTCAGGGTTTCCCTCCGGCCTCCCCCCAAGGGACTTCCTCCTCGCGGCTCCGCTAGGCCCCTGAATCTGGCGGTGCGCGTGGCTCAGCTCGCAGGCCCCGCCACACAGGCTGGCAGCGCGGTACCGCTCCGGCCCATTCCCGCCGCCATTTTCCGGCGACGGTCGCGGCCGCGTAGGGGGGACGATCCCGAAGGAGGAGACTGCGCAGGGGCGCACCGGTCTCCGCCGCAGGGCGGGGGACAGCGTTCGCTGACACCCAGGATCCCCAGAATGTTCGATGCCTCCCCTCGCTGGCCACCCCGCCCCGAGTTTAGGCCTCCTGCCGAGCCTTCCCAATAAGGCCTTCAGATCACCCCAGATCCCCGCGCTTCTACTTACGCGGAAGAACCCCGCGTCCATCTTGCAGCCTCGCTCGGAGATCGCTCCCTATCCCAAGATGCACCGCGCCGCCGCGACGAAGGGCGGGACCGGCAAGGAAAGCCGAGCGCCGGGATGCACAGCGGACCGCCCTGCTCTCCCCTCCAGCCGACGAGAGGCCGCGCCTGCTCAGTGTGGGGCGCTCCCGCCAAGCGTGCGCAGGCGCACCCGGCGACGGGGCTACTGCCGGGCTCCGCTGCAGCCAGTCCGGGAGAGAGCCTCGCGACCGCAACCAATTGGAGCAAGAGAGAGAGTCGTTGGCTCGCACGGTTCTGCGAATCCTTTTGTGGCGCGAGATCAGCCTTGTTCCCGTAGTGTAACTTGACCCATCCTTCCACCCGTAGTGTGGGAGGCCTCCCACCCAGGGAGTTCCAGGGACTGATTGAGGAGAAAGGCTGTTACGTCAGAGTGACGCTAGAAAGGGGCGGTCGGAACGCAGAAGAGGACCCTGCGGCCTCCCCTGTCATTATAAAAGTTGGCATTGTTCGGTTTTACGAGTTTACCAGTTAAGATCGGCTTTAAAATGGAATCGAGCTCTGTAGTACGGTGACATCTGCGTTCTGGCCCAGTTTCACGATCTTACCCCTGTCTCCACACAAGTCTGGGTTTTTGGAAGGACCTGGAAAGGCCCATTTAGATGAGTTTCGGTTTCGACTGCCGAGGAATCACGCTGACGGGCGGGAAGCCGAGGAGAGAGCCGTAGCCATCGGGCTGCGTTGTGAGGCAGGCCTCAGACGGAGAAGCCGGCGGGCATTCAGGTTGTCGGCCACCTCGGAGCCCACCTTGCCCAGCTCGGCCTCCTCAGTGCCCCGCTCTGGCTGTGAGGGCCTTAAGCACTGGACGCATTTTGCTAGAATTCCACTAAGCGCTTTCTCTTTTTCTGGGGGAAAGCACGTGTCCCTTTTCTGGCCATCTTTTGTAGCGGATCGCTTCCCCGCCATCCCCCACACAAATACTCTCCCTTTCCTGCTTTTTCCTCGGGGCACTTTTCAACCTTAAAACTATTGATACGAATTTGTTCATCCTCCCGGCTTTAAGACCAACCCTATCCAGAAGACTTCCGTTAATCTAACTGCAGGTCTGACTTCTCTCCTGAACTTCACATTCGTATGGGCAACTTCCTGCTTGACATTTGCACTTGCGTAGATACCACAAATGCAACATAAGAAGGAACTGAACTCCTGATTCCTCCCCCTGTCCTCCACGCACCCCTCCCCACGCCACCGTCCCACCTCCTCCTTCAAAGCCTTCCCTGCCTCAGCGGGTGACAGTTCCTTTTCTTTAGGACACAGTCTTGGTGTTTTTCTTGACGACTCCATCGCTTGCATCTCACTCCCAAACCTTCCAGAAACCCACTATGCTATTCAAGGCACCATCATCTTTTGCCTGAACTTCTGCACCCGCCTCTGTACTGGTCTCCTTACCACTCAGCATCTTATTCTACGAGCAGCAGACCTTACTCAACCTCAAATTTTTCTGATAGCTCATTTTCTCAGAGCAAAAGCCAGAATACTACCCGATTCCACACCGAGCCATTTCTTTTTTTATTTCATCACCTGGTTCACTGCTTGAACTTCTTAAGCTTGATTCTTCCTCAAAATCTTTGTGCCGGTCATAACTGCTGCCTGGAATACTCTACCCCCATGTATCTGCTTGGCAAATTTCAAGCTTTTACTCAAATGTCACCTACTCAGTGAGGTCTACCCTGAGTGCCCCACTGGAAATTGCTCACACAGCCTCTTCATCCACACGGGTTTTTCCACAGCATTATCACCTAATATTTGTTTACTTATTTTTAATGTTTGTTTATTGTCTGTTCCCTAAACTAGAAGGTAAGCTCCCTAAAGTCAGGGCTTTTCGTCTTTTTGTTCTCTGATATGTCCCTAGCACCAAGAACCATGTCTGGCACATAATACAGGCTCAGTAAGCCTTGCTGACCCTTTGTCAGAGGGTCAAAGATGGGGAAGTGACCGGCTTCCGCAGAACAAGCCACTTGACTGGATGGAATTGCGAAATCACCATGCCCCTCATCTCACGGACTGTTCTCTATGGCTCTGATCATCATTCTGTTATCCTTCCTTAACTGTCTCTGTTCTCTTGCTACCAGTGCTGTAAATGCTGGTTTTCCTTGTGGTTCTATCACTGACCTTTTCCTGTTTTCCCTTGACAAAGGTGACCTGTCTGTTCTGTCTTGGTTTCAATTACTATTTCATCTCCCAAACCTATATTTCTCAGGCATAGGTCTGTCTCTCAGACCTATATTTTTAATGTCTTGCTGACATTCACTTGGATTCCTCCTGTGGGCAGCTCATACTCCACATGTCTCAAACTGAATTCAGCCTCGTCCACTTGCCTCAACCCTCTGTTCACCCATTCTCAGTGAATGAGCAAACTTTCTCCCATCATTCTTCTTTCTTCCTCAAAATCTACAACCACCAAATCTTTCCTTTTTGCCTCTCTGAACACTTAATACCTTGTAAATATGTCAACTTCCTGCTAGCCCCATTGCCTCTAAT
This sequence comes from Artibeus jamaicensis, assembly GCF_021234435.1. Taxonomy (NCBI): domain Eukaryota; kingdom Metazoa; phylum Chordata; class Mammalia; order Chiroptera; family Phyllostomidae; genus Artibeus; species Artibeus jamaicensis. The sequence continues at coordinate 16,685,642 of NW_026522057.1, forward strand.
TTAGGCAAAATTGATTCGTTCTGAATCATTGCAACAACCTGTTAACCATTTCCCTGCCTTCTGGGTTTTCGTCTCCATCCTCTATCCGGAGTGGCTATCTAAGAAGATAATCTCGATCCTTTCACTCCCCAGAAACCCTCCAGCGGTTCCCCACTGTCCTCTAGGTAAAGCCCAAACTGGTTGCTCTAACTAGTTGCATAAGCTAGTCCTACATGATTTGTTTGCTGCTTCCTTCTCCAGACTTATCACTTGGGCCAATACTCTCCCTCTCCTCATCCCTTACTTCTTTTTTTCCACTTAAATACTTTATTTTTGTACTGTATTTTCCCATCTCTCACTTCTAAGCTGCAGCTACACTGAACTACAGCATTACTAGTCTAATTGTGAAAGGGTTAGGTTTTGAAAGTCAGTTATTTGTCTGTACCTTGGTAAGCCTAAGGTGACTAAGAGGTGACTCAAATGTCATCTCCTCTGACAAGTTTTTTCTGACCAGCCTTCTAAAAATAGCAGACACCTTTTCCCCCTCGAGTTATTTACCTTGCTTTATTTTTCTTCATAGTACCTAACAGTGCCTGACATTGTTATCTATCTTGTTTACATACTTATTGTCTTTGCATTTATCTTTAAAAAAAAAAAAAGCTCTATGAGGGCAAGAATCTTGTTCATCCTATTCACCATGAAATCCTTAAGGGTTAGAACAGTATGTAGCACATTCTTGGGGTTCAATAAATACTTGTTGAGTGACTGTATTAAGAGTTTAAGGCTCAGTCACCAAAGACAGTCCTACCAGTGAATTGTAACTACTGATTCTATCAAGAAGAGTCCACATTAAAAACCTGCTGAGGCAGCTGGTTTCTTTCACCAACTCAAGTCTGTTCCCCACCCCTCCACAGGCAGAGCAAACCCAGGGAGGACCTGCAGCAAACCGCAACACCTTGTTTGGGTCTTTCTGTCTTCAATGTAGGGAGAAAGCAAATCCGGAGATTCACTGCTTTTTAAGAGATCATTTCTAGTGTTGTTTCATGTTCCCAAACTGAGTAAACGCCTACTAGTTCTATTTCTTTTTCCTTGCCCCATTGACTGATTGATTTCGCTCATTCACGTATTCACATTCAGCACTTACATGGGAGTGACCATCTAAAATGTAAGTCAGAGCCATTTCACTCTTCTGTTCACAGGCCCCATTGACTTTTCACCTCACCCAGAGGGAAAAACTGAGGCCTTACGGGGCCGACTTCTGTCCTGCGGGATCTATTCGTCAGTCCCCAGCATCTCCGGCCCGTCTCCCACTTCTCTGCCTGTCAGTCATCTACTGCAGCTACACGGCCTTGCTGTCCCGAACTCTCTGAACGCCCGCGGCTCTCTTGTCTGGTGTAGCCACAGGACCACCCCTCGCTTCCTTCAGTTCCTGATGCAGATGTCGTCATCTCAGCGAGGTCTTCCCCAGTCACCCTGCCTGAAATGACAAGCCCTGTGTGCCCAGCTGCTATTCTTGACTTCATCTTCCTTCCTAGAAATTACCACTCTCTAACAGACTTCAGACTTCAGATGGGTTTTTTAAAAGATTTTTATTGATTTATTTATCTTTAGAGGGGAAGGGGAGAAAGAAAGAGAAATGTCAATGTATGGTTGCTTCTCCTGCGTCCCCTGCTGGGAACCAGTTCGCAACACAGGCATGTGCCCTGACTGGGAATCCAACTGCAGTCCTTTGGTTTGCAAGCCTGTGCTCAGTCCACTGAGCTACACCAGCCAGGGCCAGACTTAGTTTCTTCTTTGGTATCTATGTCTCCTCACCAGGATGTAAGCTCAGAGATGGCAGGGCTTTTTGTCTCTTTGGTCCACTGTTGTATCCCTGGAGCCTAGAACAGTGCTTGCTATAAAGGCATTCGTAAACATTTGCTGAATGGGTGAACAAATTAATAATCACTCTGGGTCATCATTAAGAACATCTATTTATCTTCCAGCTACTTATTCCCAAAGCTACTTTTTGGAGTCTCTAGTTCAGTCTCATAAAGTAAGAGTTTAATTTTCGGGAGCCATTGCATTAAGATTTAGGGACACCCAGAGGCACCATTCCCCCTATTTTCTATTGTATTTATTTTATTTTATTCTTTCATTTTTGCATCTTTTGGGGGCACCATTCCCCTTAATAAAACATTTTTTGAGAAAATTGCCTTATCTGCTGAGAGAATATTATGATCTCTTCAAAAAGAAAGATAACAACTCAAATCTAGCTTTACCTACATTAAACCCTTTTCTTGGTTAATGGTAAAAAATCTCTTCTAGCCATGATATATTCACTTATTGTAATTTGATGCATAGCACTACTAAATGAAATAAATGTGTTTCCTAGTTTTTAAGAAAAGTAAAGAAAGAGAAAACATCTGCTGCCGCAGATAAGCCTCCTCCCTGCAGGGGCAGTGGGGGACCCCTGAGCAGTGAAGGTGGGGGACCCCTGAGCAGTGAAGGGTGCCTGCACACAGCGGCTCTCTGCGCCACCGTGCAGATCAAAAGGGCTCTCAAAGCCAAGAAGTAATCTCCACCGAGCCACTGCTGGCTCTTTGCTGGGTCTTATCTGTAAGTCCTCAAACTCTGAGCCTCGGAAGATAATAATAGGCCCAGCCCTGGCCCGGCGGCCTAGTTGGCTGGCACACTGTCCTATGCACCAAAATGTTGTGGGTTTGGTCCCCAATCAGGGCACACACCTAGGTTGTCGGTTTGGTCCCCGGCTGGAGTGTGTATGGGAGGCAACTGATAAATGTTTCACTCTCTCTGTCTCTCTCTCTCTATAATTAATAAACATATCCTCAGGTGAGGATTAAAAAAAAAGACAACAGGCACTCAACCTTGATGCTGATCCTCTGGGCATAGACCCAAAGATTTCTTCTCCATTTCATCAACTGACTTCTTCCAGGAAGCATTTCTGGTTAGTGGGACACAGTATTTATTATCTGATTATCTGTTAGAAACTTACTGAGTCCCCAAAACCTTGGGCCCAGACCTCCCAAAACAGAAGCCCCATATGCCACTTATAGTGAATGTATTTTTTTTACTATATTCTAATTTTATATAATCCATGTCTACCTTGAAAAATTCTTTGAAAACAGGAACTGTGTCTTTCTCCTTTATGTATACTCAGTATTCAAACCAGAGTTGGGCAAATAGGTTCCAAGGAGATGTGCAGAAAATGCACATTTTGTTAAAAACAATATTCCACCAAAGCTGAAGAGTTCCATCATAGAATAAATTTTTAGAATACAAGAACTGTTATAAAGAACATAGAAATTTTAACAACAGGCATGAGTATAACTACAATTTTATTATTAAAAGTTTTAGTAGTTGATTTCAGTCTAGTTTTATAGTACAGGAATAATCATTCTCAGCATTAGAGGATTTCTACAGTCACCATTCTTCACATTTTTATAATAAATAGATGCTTTATGATGCCTGCATTTCTCAAGACTTTCTTCATATTTACTTCATTGTCGATGATAATTGCATGACATTTGTATGTACTATTTTTCCACTCTATAAATAATCAGATCACTATGAAGTTAACTATATAAAGGCCAAAACTCTTTTGGCAATAAAGGAAAGCAAAAGCCTAGTTGAATTTATCATTAATGTATCAAGCCATCAAACTATAAGAGGATCTCTCGTTGTTTGTGCACATATAAATATCAAATACTTAAGACACAAGCAGCCCTGGCTGGTGCTGCTCAATGGAAGGAGCGCCAGCTGGCGGACTGAAAGGTCATAGGTTCTGTTCCTGTTCAGGGCACACGCTGGGTTGCCGGCCATGTCCCCAGTTGGGGGTGTGCAAGAGGCAACCTTTCTCTCATACATTGATGTTTTTCTCCCTCTCTTCCCTTCTCTCTAAAAATAAGTAAATAAAATCTTAAAAAAAAAAAAAAAGACGCAAGTAGCAATCTGGGATTTTAGGAATCTCACACTTTCCTGTCTAATAACGAATCACTAGATGGCGCTCTACCATGTCAGCGTAACCTACCTCTTTGGTCTGGGCTTGTTACTAGTAAGAAGTAAACTATCCCGAATTGCTTATAGCCAGTCATATACAGCGCCAGTCATATACAGCAAGGGTGTGAATACCACCACCCCTGGGGAAACCATTGACAGAAATGGGAGCCCCCCTTTTTTATACGCACTGACAGAGTATGAGAAGGCTGAGTCTTTTTTGTTTTTTATATTTTATCTTTAGAGGGGAAGGAGAGAAGGACAGAAACATCAATGTATGGTTGCTTCTCATGAGTCCCCTGCTGGGGACTGGCCTGCAACCCAGGCATGTGCCCTGACTGGGTATCAAACCATGATCCTTTGGTTCGCAGGCCTGCGCTCAATCCTCTGAGCTACACCAGTCAGGGTGAGAAGGCTGAGTCTTTGCAGCTCCAGGAGCCCTGTGCCCACAGCAGGGGGGCCCACCACTCCTCCACTCTCCTGAAACCTAGGCAGCAGCTGGAAAAGGGTGAAGAGCTTCCGCACCTACAGGGCAACTAATGGACCATCACAAGCAACCACCTAGAGGTTAAGATACTGCGGCCTTCAACCTCACCCCAAAAAGGTGTGTAAATGTAGTGTACATAAACAGGAACGTTAGTCGGGCTAGATTAGATATTTTATATTAGATAAGCTTTTGTTGGGTAAGTAATCTTATAATTAAAAATATGAACGTTTTTTAAAGGCTACCTCCGGTCCGTTCCATTTCTTATGTTAAAGCCATCAAGTAGATGGGAAACAAGTCAGCGCACATCTTAGACACTCTGTAGGTTTGACACCCAGGAGTTGCCTTCTCCCCAGAGGCTGACTTTTCATTCCCCCTGAACATTTAAGAGACTTCCAAGTATAGACCTTCCATCAAATCTTTGCGCTCTGTGTCTCGTCACACACCCAAGCAACCAGTTCTTCCTGCTTCACCCCAAGTTCCTCGAAATGGTAAATCTGCGAGCCAGATTATTAACATGCAGATTCTTGAGCCCCGCCTCCAGGATTGTAATCTCTGCAGAGTGCAGGAATCTGCATTTTAAATGAGTCGCCCCAAGAAATTCTGGTAGGGAACTCACTTTTGGAAACACTTGATTTTTTTTTTCACTAAGATCCCACAAGAACGCACTGAGAGCTGATTCCAAAAGCCAGAATCTTCTGCTTTAGACTCTGAGGGTAGTTTATGTTCCTTTACTGTTTTTTCCTGGTAAATCTTTGCAGGTGTCCACAATGGAAAGCCAGTGTTGAATGCACCTCCCAGGGGCTCCTTCTCCACAGTTACCCCACCCTCTTCTCAGAGTCCACTGTGAACCTGAGCCATAGAAGCCCCGGCTCACAAACCTCAGAGTTAAGAATGGGGACCTCAGAATATTAACTAACTAACTAACTAAATAAATAAATAAATAAATACATGAATAAGAAAAAAAGAATGGGGTCTTCTGACATCAGATAATGGGACCCTCACTGTTGTAGACCACCACTAAATACCTCTCTTTGGTTACAGTCCCCCAAAGCTCTGGGCAATCTGCTATTGGTCCCCCACAAAGACCATTGCCACCCATGGGAAAGGTAAGAGGGGAGGATCAGAATGAATGGAGTGGTCTTGAATTTGACCCACCACAAGCCCCAGCTACCTCTGGCATTATCCTGATAAGGAGGGGTTACCTGCTGATTCTTGAGGACCTAGTGTATTATCTTTTAAAGGTTTGGGCATCGGTCCCAGCATTTCAAGATCTGGCATCTCAGGTCTGCATCTCATTTGACAGTTGTGTTTCCAGAAAAAGCCACAGCAGCCTCCCTTTTCTCCTCAGTTCTCAGCGACTGCGTCAACAGCGATGTATTTTGGGTGGGGGAGGGGAGGTGAAGAGTTCAGGGTTGCCTTGAAGTCCAAGGTTATTTCCCCTTGATTGTAAATCCCTCTTGCCACCTGCGTGATTCCAGTATGTCTGAACCTCTACGGATATTCTGCGTCTCGGTAGATGCTTTTCTGGGATCACTCTGGTCTGAACGAGAGGCAAAACGCCTCTTTTCCCTCACGGGTACTTGTGAATCCAGGCACATGTGTTGTGTCCGCCACAGACATCTGGCCTGAGAGGTCAGGTCCTGTCTCCTGCGGAAGAGAAATGTTTCGGGCTCTGATTCGCAAAACCTGAGTGGGAAAGGAGGGTAGAGCCTCACATTTAGATCTCTTGGGTTGTTATGAGGATTACTAAAAAAAAAAAAAAAAAAGATTATTTTTTATTGGTTGCCTCTCACACACTCCCAGCCAGGGACCTGGCCCACAACCCAGGCACGTGCCCTGACTGGGAATCAAAGCAGTGACCTTTGGATTCACTGGCCAGCGCTCAGTTCACGGAGGCACACCAGCCAGGGCAGGAAATTAGATTTTACAGACAATTTAGTTAATAGCATGTGTCAAAGTTTTATTATAATCTTGTGACAAAAGAAAAGGCTTTTAGTAGGCCAAATTTTAAGAATTACTCTATTATGGAAAAGAGAAAATGGATAACTAATAGTTAAAGAAAGAAAAAAAATGGCCAGTTTAGGATAACTAGACTCTAGACTAGATAGAAGACTCTCAGATGAAAGTCGGTTGGGTAGGTCAGTGGCTAGTTTCCCAGAATGTCTTAATCCTAATAAAACTCATTGAAAATTGCTTAAGCATTCTCTCAGGAATGCTATTTTTTTCTCTGGGTCCCTCTAGGAAGCTATATCCCACAAAAACCATTTTTCTCCAGATCAGCTTTGGGACAACTATGATGAAATGAGTTTATATCTGTCAACGGTTTAGCATTTCGCTTGGCACGCACAGAGTGCTGTGGAAAAGTTTGAGGGAGGAAGAGAGAGAGGGAGGGAGGAAGGGAAGGAGGAAGGGAGAGAAGACAAAGTCTCAGAAGCCACATTTCTCTCCTTTTAGACCTTAACTCTTAAATCTTGTTAAAGAAAACCTATCCAAAATTTGGAAATAAGCAAAAAGAATTATTGCATTTCCCTTCAGTGTTTTGGGGCATTGCCTAGCAGGCCCTATCAGTGACTATCCAATTCATTAGTGGAAAGTACTTTTTCAGAATTAACTTGCCCAAAACAGCAGTGTGACTGACTTTTGTCCAATGGCGTTGAGAAAGAGTTTCATGTAGTACAAGAGATAGCCTCAAAGACTGAAGGTGGATAGCCCTTTGGACATTAATTTCTTTTCTTTTTCTTTTTTCTGATTTTTTAGCTTTCGTTCTTTCTTTTGGGATGATATTTATAGGTCTGTTTTAATGTTCACTGATCATTTTCTTGATTGTATCCAACATGATGTTAATCACATCCAAAGCATTTTTGATCGCAGACGCGGTATTTTCAGCTTTGGGATTTCCTTCTGGTTCTTCTTTGATCGTTTAAAATATCTCCTAAGTTTTTCTATCCCTTCAGCCACTATTTATGTACATCTTCTCCTGTAGATCATTAACATATTTATCGATGTTATCTTAAATTTTTGGCTCATTCCAATGTTTGGGTCATTCGAGGGTCTCTTACTATTGAATGATCTTTCTCGCCATTACAGGGCAGTTTCCCGTTTTGTCGAGGTCTAATAATTTCATGCCATTTTGGACACTGTGCGTGATACGTCCTAGAAACTGGGTCCTGCTCTCTTCCTCTGAAGAATGCCGAGTTTTATTCCACTCGTGCTCTTCTTCCACTTCTCTGAGCCCTTCCCACATCCCACTCGACCCCACCCACACGGTTCCCAAGCCTCCCAGGCAGCACTTTTGAAGAATCTTTCTGTGAAGAAAAGCAGAGAAGTGGGTAGTGCTTGAAGGAGGCTGTGTGGTCGTTGAGTTTTGTTTGTTCATTTGTTTGTTTTAAATATAAGAGACAAATGACATAGATTAAACAGAGTGTCTCTGGTGAAGAAGAAAACTAGGGGCGGGGATTCAGGGTGAAGTGGAAAAACCAGTCACTAAACAAGAAGGGGGCCATTGAGTCAAAGACGAAGTGTGCCAGGAACCGAAGAGAGCAGAGAACTCCCTCTGCTGGGGGCGACGACGTCCCCCTCGCCTCCCCTTTTCTTTCTTATTATGTAGAGCAAACTGCCCAATGCACAGACACTTCCATTCAAGGTTGTGGATACTCACACCTTAATGCCTGGGGCTCCCCCACCCCTCTCTTTTACTCCCACGTGCCTCCCAAGGCAAGAAGTGGAAAGCTGGAAAGAATGAATACATTTATGTTTCTCTGAGATCAATTAAGGCATTGCAGCACAGCAGTCTTTAAGAGCACCAGGGGGCAGGGCTGGGTAAAATTTATCACAAAGTATTGAGTTTGAGCTGGGAAGGGACCCTCCCTGCCAGTGCCTGGCTGTGATTAGACAGAGGGTTTCAAATCACCAGAGACTGGAAGGTCAGTCTTTTTTCTACCTGCTTCTCCCGACCATGGGCAGACAGGCAGAGCCTGGGACAGTAGTATCTGCTAAACCACAGCAGTCTGCTTCTTGGCCAGGAAAGTTTTTGTGCAGGGAATGGGCGTCCTGGGACAAAGGGCCACAGAGCGGAGACAATGGCCCCGCTGTGTGCCCCCAGACAGCGGGCCTGAGATGATTCCTAAAGACATTTTTGTTGGGTTACTGCACACCCACAAATAGCTGTTTGAAAGAGGAGGAAGAACAAAACTTGACAGTTACAGGGTTATTTAGAAAAGACATTTTAAAACTAACAGATACACAGATGCACCCGTTCGTTCTTGTAATAGGCTCTAAATTGTTCTCCCAGCCTCCGGCCTCTCCCACACCAATCCATTCTGCACATTGTGGCAGGCGTAATCTCCCTGAAGCACAGATTTGATCTTGTTACTTCAATGCTCAAGTACCTTCAATGGCTCCCCATTGCCTTTAAAATAACCAGTCTCCCAGGCTGGTGTGGCTAAGAGGATTGAGCACTGGCCAAATGGAAAGGTCACTGGTTCGATCCCCAGTCAGGGCACATGCCTGGGATTCAGGCCAGGTCCCTAGTTGGGGGCATGTGAGAGGCAATCAATTGATGTATCTCTTGCACATTGATATTTCTGTCCCTCTCTTTCTCCCTCCCTTCCCCTCTTAGAAAAAATCTTGTAAAAGTAGTCTATCATCTCCCTGGCTGATGTAGCTCAGTGGATTGAGTATGGGCTATAAACCAGAGGGTCACCAATTCAATTCCTAGTCAGGGCACATGCTTGGGTTGCAGGCCAGGTCCCAGTATGAGGAGCAGGAGGAGCAACCACACATTGATAGTTCTCTTCTCCTCTTCCCCTCTCTCTAAAAATAATAAATGAAATCTTTTAAAAAAATAGCCTATCATTGAAGATCCTTCATACTGGAGCCTCTCTTCTCTCCTGAGCCCATCTCCCACTGTTTTTTCTCTCCTTTTACATCTCCTTGGACATCTGCTTAATTTAAGTGTCTCTCTCCAGTAGGGGGCTCTTCTTTTGGGAAAATTTTTCAATTAGCAATAATCATGCCTCGGATAAACCTCATTGACTATGATACTGCCACTGTGCAAAGCTAGGGCTCTCTTCTTTTAAAAAATATTTAAAAATTTTATTGATTTTAGAAAGAGAGGAAGGGAAAGAGAGAGGGAGAGAGAGAAACATCGATTTGTTCCACTTATCAATGCATCCATTGGTTGACTATTACACATGCCCTGAGTGGGGATTGAACAAATGATCACGGTGTATTGGGACCATGCTCTGACCACCTGAGCTACCTGGCCAGGCCAGGGCTCTCTATCTCCCTTCCTCTGCCCCCACTCTTCCCCTGACTCACTTCTACTCAGTCTTTATCACTCTTCGTGCAGATGTTACTTCTTCTGAGGACCTTCTTCCCTACGCACCAGTGTCTGGGCTGAGCTGGGTGACCCAGCAAGAGGCTTCCATAACACCCTGAACTTCCTATGTAAGAAATAATAGTTTGTTTATTTGCTTGTCTTTCCTGCTACACAACAAATTCTATGAGATCAGGAAGAAGACAAAGATGTCTGCTCCCACCGCTTCAATTATAAATAGTGCTGGGAGGTCTAGCCAGAGGACTTGAGCACATTGTAAAGGAAGAAGTCAAGTCATCTCTATTTATAGATGCCATGATCTTACATTCAGAAAGTCTAAAGATTTTACAGAAAAAAAAAAACTTAGAGCTAATAAACAAATTAAGCAAAATTGTAGGATGCAAAGTTGATATGCAAAAATCACTAGCAATGAACAACCTAAGAAGGAAATTAAGAAAACAATTCCATTTATCATAGCTACAAAAAAGGGTAAAATATTAGGAATAAATTTAACCGAAAAAGGGCAAGACTTGAACAATGAGGGCTACAAAATGTCATTGAAAAAAAAATTAAAAACCAAAATAAGTGGAAAGACATTCTGTACTCATGGATCAAAAAACATAATGTTACTAACATGGCAACATCCCCCAAATGATCTACAGGTTCAATGCAATCCTTATAAAATCTCAGCTGTTTGTTTGTTTTTTCGAAATTGACAAGCTAATCCTAAAATTCGTGTGGAGATGTAAGGGACCCAGAGTAGCTACAATATCCTGAAAAAGAAAAAAAAAAAAAAAAGATGGGGGACCAAACAAAGTTAGAGAACTTATGCTTCCAGACTTCAGAGTCTACTACACTATCATGACAGTGTGGTATCAGCATAAGAAGAGAAATATGGATTAATGAAGTAGAATTCAGGGACCAGAAATAAGTCTTTATATTTATGGTCCATTAATTTTTGATAAGGGTACCAAGAATTCAACTCAATTTGGCACTATGACCTACGACTGGACTTACACATGCCTGGCACACAGTACGAGCTTAGTGGATGGCAAGCGTCACTATTGGTGATTTGGGTTCCATTTCACTGTCTCTCACACTCCTATGGGTTTCCCAACTTTGGCATCTCAGCACCTGGGGTGGTTAACAGCAGGTCTTCAAATGGTATTGCTTTTGTAATCTTCATCAAGTTCACACATTTTCAAACTCACAGAAAGGTCTGTTGTTGGCCACACTCCTTCCCCTTCCGCCCTTCAGAGTGAGCATGCCCTGATTGAAAGGCTCAGGGTTTCCCCTCAGAACCCCACTGACATAGTCAGGAAAAGGAAGTTTTTAGAAAAGGTCTTTGCTAGCTCTACACTTAATGGAAATAAATGCAACAAACATTTGATTTCATATTTTTATTTTTAGACATTTTCTTATATGCATATAGTATTTATTGATTCAGTGGCCAAAGGAGATAGCATTTGCTCAGTTAGGAAAGGCACTTGTCAGAAAGAAAAGAGGCAAAGGTATTGCAAGATCCCCGTCACCAGCTGGAGCCTCCTTGAGAGCAGAGTGTGATAATGAGTGAGCAGCACCTAACTTGCACTGAGGAACTCTGGAAGGACTTCCATCGGCTAAGACAAAACACTAACACCCTTTGATTTCCTCCCTCACCTTGCCGCCTTCCCTTCGTTCCTCCATTTCCAAGCTTTCATTTAGCAAGAGAACAGGTATTAGAAAAGAATTCTAGAAATCCCAGGACCAGTCAACTGTGGGCAGAAGAGTCTGATTTTAGGGCTGGAATATTGCAAACAATTTTTTTAAGCAGAATACATTTAGGAAATATATCTATTGGGACTCGAGACTATTTGGCTTTGCCCAAGTTCCTTGGGCCTAAGTGTTGGGAAATGAAGCAGGATTCCGCAGAGCTTGTATGGGTTTGGATGGGGCTCCTTTTGCTACAATGGTGGAAGCTCAAAGAAGCTACCAAGTGGCTTTGCCCCTGCTTTCGATCTGGAAGCCAGACCACTGACCTCCACTCGACACACGGGCAAGCCTCTCCTCTTCTTGTTCATCTCACAACAAATCCGTGTTCTTTGACTCAGGATGGTGGAGAAGAGTGTGATACAACAACAACAAAAAAGATGGACTTTGGGGTCAAAGAGACCTGGTCTTTGAAACTTCCTAGCTGTGTGACTTTGGACAAGTACTTTTTTTCTTTGAAATTTGAAGAAATTCTCAAATTCTCTTTGAAATTCTCATCTGCAGGAAAAGAATACCTCCCAAGGTTATCAGGAAACATAAATTCTGTAAGATAATTTGTGTGAAAGCACCTTGCACATGCCTGGTACTTGGTGGATATTTAAACAAAGTACAGGCCCTGGCCAGTGGGGCTCATTTGATTGGAGCATCCTATCATAATCCAAAAGGTGGTGGGTGTGATTCCCAGTCACAAACTAGGGCACATACCTAGTTTGCATGTTCTGTCCCCCGTTGGGGCACATGGGAGAGGCAACCAATCCTGTCTCTTTGTTTCTCTCTCTCTCTCTCCCCCATCCCCTTCTTTTCTCTCTAAAAACAATGAAAAAAAATGACTTCAGTGAGGATGAAAATAGTATGGAGAAAAGATGTCCAAGCAGGAAAAATTTACCAGTATTTCTTCAGATATATTTAAATGAGCAATTTTATAGAGGGATGACATCACGAGCTGTGTAACCCAGGAGTCATTCCTCTTATATCCCTGATCCTTCATTTCCCTTCAGAGAGGATTCTAACATCAAGAGGGAGAGATTCCTAGACTCCGAGGTTAAATGTCGGAGTGCGTCACTCTCTGTAACAGAATAAAGATCTATTACCTCACTTCCGGGATGTCTTCAACTGTGAGATGCACAACTGATTTAAAAAAACAGCTTTCTGAGAGAGAGAGAGGCTACATCAATGGACCCATCAATTTTAAGACACATTTGATTTTAGAATCATTGAAATGCAATGGAAGAAATATCATAGTAGTAATGTTCCCGTTTATGATGTATTTGCTGAGGCCAGGCACGGTGGCTTGTGACTGTTACCCAGTGAGGCAGAAGTCATCATGCCCACTTCATGGTTAGGAAACCAAACAGGGAGAAGTCAGGTCACTTTTCCAAGGCCATACAACCAGGAAGTAGGGCTTGGAAGGCAGGTCTTCTCGATTCCAAAATAAATGCTTTTTCCCCTCTCAGTAGTGTCCTCCAGAACAAGGAATCAAAGAGATCAGCTCCCTAGAGAGAAATGATCTGTGAATGTGGTACTTTGAATGTGGTCTGAATCTCTTCAAGGTGACTAGGAAGGGCATAGGTAAAATAGAGTTGTTGTAATCTAATCAGTCTCCAAATACTGGTCCTCTGAGATAACATGTTAACTGGAGAGGATTGTTCAGAACCCAAATCCAGAGGAGCCCAGAAATCAGATGATCCGGGGTTAATGAGCTTTTGTCTTGGAGACTGTTTTCTTCAAAGTCACCCTCTTCCTCCTGATATGATTAGAAACCTTTGGAGAAGAATTCTGGTTTACCCTTAACCTCTTTAAAGAGGGAAAACTTTGCTGACCAATCAATCACCCTGAGCTAGTTAGCAGTCATCTAGTACTGGAACATGTTACACATTAAGGAGCTGGTATTCTGGTTAGTTAGTTTCCCTGATTATGGGATTGAATAGTTGCTCTGCAAAGCTGTACATATGGCCCTTACTCTGATGTGACCCAGTTGTGACACTCTTGGAGCATGTCCTAACCCCTGACCCGAAAACTCCTGGGCAATCTGTCTAGCTCTCATGTTTGGGGTGGCGGCGAGGGGGCCACACCCACATCACTGGATCCCCAACATAGCCCCACCTCCTCAGATGACAACAGAGCGCTCTGCGGTTTTTTGGTGAGGTGGCAGTACAGATACAGACGTAGTGGGGGCGGGGCGGGGCGGGGCAGGCTGGGGTTGGGGTTGCCTGAAGCATCAGGGGTTGCAGGAGATGCCCTGTTGACCCGACTGGAAGAAACTCATAGTGAAGCTGTCAAAGGAGAAATGTGCTTCTAGGTCTGGACTACAGAAGGCTCTTCTGTGGCCAAGACAGCACCAGGGTGGGCCAGTTACCGAATCTTCATTTGGACATCAACAGGGCTGAAGGTCACAGATGCAGAGTGCTTGCCGCTTCTCTTTGGGCCCTGGGCAAAAGAGGAGGCCGGCTTGGCGCCCTTGGGCTCCAGCTCCCGCTTGGCCCTCATTTTCCTGCAATGAGATACGCACACATGGTTGAGTGTCCTCCTTTGTATACCCAGAGAATGGGTTCTGGGAATGGGATCTGGCAAAAATATTAATGTAGATGGTCATAAATCATGTTGCTTAATTGCCAAGCACAATTTCACAACTGGAAGGGGTCTTAGACATTAGCTAGTCTGACCCTTCTACTTTTTTTTTTGTTTAATCTATATTAGATATTTATTTAATTTTTTCCTTTTAATAAATCAGTAACGTGTCAGATAGTTGGCTGTATTCAAGACAAAACAGGGGACTTCTGGTCAAGACAGTGACTCGCCTCCTTGCACAACCACATCAAAATTACAACTAAAATATGGAACAACCATCACTCAGAACTGTCAGAAATCAAGTTGAATACCAGTCTGACAATGATGGAATTAAAGAAACCACACACATCCAGACTGGTAGGAGGGGTGAAGATGCAGAACAGGCTGGTCCCACACCCATGTGTGGTAGATTAAAATTGGGGAGGGATATCTTAGGAGCAAGGAGTCCCAGTCCCACCCCAGGCCCCCCACCCCAGGGTTCCAGTGCCAGGAAGATAGGTCCCCACAACTTCTGGCTGCAAAAACCAGCAGAGATTGAGTCAGTAGAAGAAACTTCTGGAGTTCAAAGCATTTCCCTTAAAGAACCCACACATGGACTTACTCAGGTTCAATCTCTTTGAGCTCTATCACAGGGGTAGCACCTTGCTGGGCACCACTGGCGTACGGGGAGGAACCGAAGTTTCCGGCATCATGGCGAGAGCTGGGGGAACAAGTTTTCTCTCAGACAGAAAGGTGGGCAGAGGCCATTGTCCCTTTCTGAACCCTTCCCCCACAGAGCCACAAGCCCTGCAAGCCAGCAAGCTGGTACCATATCGGAGACTCTATATCAACTTGGCTACCGCTGTTTGCCCCATCCTGGAGATCCCCTGAGACTTTGTCCCACCCAACTTACTGGTCCACCCAAACTGTTAACAGTGGCTTTTCCATATGAATAGCTCATCTTGGCTCATGTTTCACAACTTCCTAAATCCTATCAAATAAGCAACAGATGGCCTCAGAGACTCCCTAGCCCAGGTACCTCTTACTAAGTGGACCCAGGGATGGTACTAGCAGCAGCCAGCCTAGGTTCACAGCCTGGTTTGCCTGGGAATCTCCAAGCCCAGCACAAGAGGCAGACATCTCAGACTGTTTTATAGCTCATGCAGGGTGGCCCTGGGGTAAATACAGGTGGGAGCTGACCTTGGTCTGCACCACTAGGGAAATCTCAGAGTCCGTATACCAGGTGGACAACTACAGACCACGTCAGAGCACCTCCATCCTGAGCCTGCACAGCTGATTTTCCACAGAGGGTGGAGGTTGGTGGTCAGTGGTCACAGCCAGTTCTTGTAGCTGAATGGCTTGGGTAAATCCCTCCTACTGACCTGCCCACAGAAATCAAGGCTCAACTACGAGAGGAGGGGGTACTTAGCCTACTGAAGGTACACCTCAAGTACTCAGCTTGGATAATAGAGAAGGCTGGGCCAGTGGACACTACAGCACACCTACTATGTTAGGCCACACTACCAAAACATGGAGTCTTAGCAGCTCTACCTAATACACAGCAACAAACACAGGGAGGCTGCCAAAATGAGCAGACAAAGACACATGGCCCAAATGAAAAACAGGTCAAAACTCCAGAAAAAGGGCTAAATGAAATGGAGATAAGCAATCTCTCAGATGCAGTTTCCAACACTAGTTACAAGGATCCTCAAGAAACTTAGTGAGGACCTCAACAACATACAAACTGATCCAGTCAGAAACAAAGGATCCACTAACTGAAATAAAGAACAATTTATAGGGAAACAACAGTAGAATGCAGAAAGTCAAGAATCCAATTGATGATTTGGAACATAAGGTAGCAAAAAACAACCAATCAGAACAATGAGATGAAGAAAAGAATCCAGAGAAAATGGGGGTAGAGTAAGTAGCCTTTGGGACAATTTCAAGCATTCCAACATTTGCCTCATAGGGGTGCCAGAAGGAGAAGAGAAAGTGCAAGTAATTGGGAATCTATTTGAAAAAAGTAATGAAAGAAAACTTCCCTAATTTGGTGAAGGAAATGGACCTGGAAGTCCAGGAAGCACAGAGAGTCCCAAACAAGATGGATGCAAAGAGCCCCACTCCCAGACACATCATAATTAAAACGTCAAAGTTTAAAGATAAAGAGTTTCAAAAGCAGCAAGAGAAAAGCAGTTAGTCACCTACAGGGGTATCACCACAGGACTGTCAGCTGATTTCTTAAAAGAAACTTTGCAGGCTAGAAGGCATTGGCAAAAATTATTCAAAGTCATGAAAAGCAAGGACCTACAGCCAAGATTGCTCTATCCAGCAAAGCTAACATTTAGAATCAAAGGGCAGATAAAGAGCTTCCAAGACAAGAAAAAACTAAAGGAGTTCATCATCACCAAACCATTATTATATGAAATGTTAAAGGGACTTATTTGAGAAGAAGAAGATCAAAACTATGAACAATAAAATGGCAATAAATACATATTAACAACAATTGAATCTAAAAAACAAACTAAGCAAACAAGAAGAACAGAGACATTGAGCATTTTGATGGTTGTCAGATGGGAGGGTGGTGTGGGGGAATGGGTGAAGAGGTGAGGGGATTAAGTACAAATAGGAAGCTACAGAATAGCTATGGTGTGTAAAGTATAGTACAGGAAATGGAGCAGCCAAAGAGCTTATACACATGGTCCATGGACATGAACAATTGTGGGCGATCACCTGAGGGAGTGGGGTGTGCTGGGTAGAGGGAAGCAAAGGGGGGAAAACTGGAATAACTATAATAGCATAGTCAATAAAAAAGAAAGAAAATTTAAAAAAAGACAAAACAAAGATATTACATTTTTGGTAGCGTGAGTTAAATTTTGTAGCCTCGTATGCTTACTAAGTTTATTGTTAGAAATATTTAGAAACTTTTAACATAACTGAGAAGAGAATATACTTAAACTGTATATACTGTCTTTTATTTTACACAGCATAAAATTCAATAGTTAACAACAATCTCTAATTCTAATGTCTACATGATATTTCATCTTGTTGAGCAATCAAATCCTCAGAAAAGTTGCACAAATACTACAATTAATATCTGAATACCCTTCACCAAACAGTTCACTGATTGTTATAAATTTGCCATATTTGCTTTCTTTCTCTCTCTCTCCCCATTCACACACAGGCAGACATACATCCAGAATTAATTTGTTTGAAATCATGAACCATTTGGGAGTTAGTGGCAGGTACCATGCCACTTTCCCCTTGATAACACTAAGAACAAGAGCTTTCTCTCATGTGACCATGCTGCAGTGATTGTACTTCCCGACCCTTGCATGTAAAAGGTGATAAAACCAGTCCTGAGAGGTTAAATGACTTGCCTAGTTTTGACAGACCAAACATCACGTAAAGAGGGTTGAGTGGAGTCTCCAACCACATTGCAAGCTAGAAAAGGGGCTCAGAGCTCCAGCGTCTATAGAAAGGAATGAAGGGCGGCTGCAGGGCCAGGGTTGATAACACTTCCTGGTTTGGGATAGACTCAAATTGGAACACCCTGAAGATTTTTTAAAAATAATTTATTAAATGTTATTATTATTATTGTTGTTGCATTACATGCAGTGGCGGGAGGATTTTCTCTGAAACCAGATGGACTGTGCTTGAGATCGAACTCTGGCGATCAGGGCTGAGCGACCTTGGTTATGTCACTTAATCTTCCTGGGCCTGTTTCATGTCTAAAAATTGGCAATAACAGCAGTGCCCACCTTGCGGGGTTGTTGCGAGATGTAAATGAGTTAATGCATGTAAGGAGCTTAAAACCATGCCTGGTACATGGCAGGAAATGAAAATAGGTCATCGACCATCATAAATAATGTTCATTTTATTATAAAAACAATGCATGTTTACTAGTCCTCCAAAATAAGGAAGCACAGGCCCTTTCCCTGTAAAAGCCAACAACTAACTAGCGATCCCATCCGGACTTACTGCTGGCCGACGCCTTTGTATCCCTCGAGCCCTCCGTGGATGTGAGTGTCCGCAACCCAGGCGTGTGATTCACTGTGCACACTGTTCTTAAACTTTGACAAAAAGCTTTCCTCACAAGTAATATGCTTCTACAGTATCTTTTTAAAAATGGCTTTCAGGACTTCCACCATGTGGTTGTACTTACGGTCTTTTATTTTATTCTTTTTCCTCATTAAACTTTGTTTTAATGGGTCTCAAAATTCTGTGACAGATTTTTAGCCAAGTTGTTTCCATAAAAAAAGGACTGATTAAAAAAACTAATCATTTCAAAACTGCTGCCCATGTAACTTACCACCTTTTAATTTTGGTTTGTTTCCTGAAAAGAATTACCTTCCAGCAAAGTTGTAACTAGAGGTAATAACACAACATTTATTCTTTCTACAATCATGTTATATTGTTTTATTTCCTCTTCTTTGGCCCCAGAAAGTGGAGTCAGGTATACGTGCCTTTGAGTATCTGTCTCCTGAAATATCCATTTGGCTCACTGACTGCAACCTGGCAGAGGACTCCCCGAGAGAAGAGGATTGAAACATTCCTCTATTAACTGGATATTATGTAAAGATGTTTGCCACGGTGCTCAAGGCCTTTTATCATTGTCATTATCATCATTGTACTTACACTTGATCTCAGCCAAAAGGCTGAAAAGCGATCATCATTATATTTAAAAATATTTCTCCTAGTACAAAAATATTTGGTCACTATGAAGTTTCCATAGTAGAATAGGTATCCAAAAAGGACTCACAAAGGCTTGAGCATTGGATGATGGACCCATTCACACTGCACACTGGGCACCAGACAGGCACTCACAAGTGTCGGTTCCCATTTATTCGGGCATCACCAAAGGGGCCAGACAGTTCCAAAGCCCAGGACATCTCATACCTGTTGTACCTCTTCAGCAAGAACAGAACCATGGTGAGGATGATGACGACAACCACCACAACACCAGCGACGATGGCTCCAGAACCTACAAGGAGAACAGAGGTG
The DNA here is from genome assembly GCF_021234435.1 of Artibeus jamaicensis. Lineage (NCBI taxonomy): Eukaryota > Metazoa > Chordata > Mammalia > Chiroptera > Phyllostomidae > Artibeus > Artibeus jamaicensis. The sequence continues at coordinate 16,704,718 of NW_026522057.1, forward strand.
GAGATGGCAAATGTGCAAACTGAAACTCAGAGGAGCATTTAGAGACGAGGATGGGGACCCGCCCTGTGTCACCTGACATCCCCACTGGGTCAAGGGGAGAAAGGGAGAATGTGAGGTTCACTGTGGACCCCAAGGTAAAGTCAGCACCTCTGCTCACAGCAGGGCCTGGTGGGCCGCGCCTCCGGCATATCACAGAATTTCACCCGCCAAAACTCGGCCTTAGCAAACCCTGTTCCTACTGGCCTTAACCCAGCCACAGGCTTCTTCTGTGAAACAGCAAGCAAAATACCCTGTCTTCTTTTTAAATTTTTTACTATTATTCATTTTTTATCTTTTACTTCTTTATTTTACTTTTAATTTTTTACTGAATTTACTGGAGTGTCTAGTTAATAAAATAATATAGGTTTAAGGTGTACAATTCTATAATATATATCATCTGTACTGGATTGTGTGTTCACCACCCCAAGTCGAGTACCTTCCCTCTTTTTAATAATATGAAAGCAATATGTAATTTTTGTAGATAATTTTGAATATATAAATACAAGCAGAAAAAAAGAAAAGGAAGGATGAAGATCTCATTGCCCCAAGAATCACTAACTGTCTGCACATATATACATTCACCAATGTGATCATGTAACATCATTAAACACCTGTCAGTCTTTACTAACCCTGGGTCTGAAAATCCATCTGAAGGAAATATTCATAAATATGGAATACATACACTTAATAAAAGCAGAACCACGTACTGTACACCAATTCATAACAATATCCTGATCATCTCTCCTGGCAATCACATATCGTTCTTTAGGACTTTTCATGGCTGTATAGTACTCCATTGTTTAGATGTGCTGTAGTTAATTTACCAATTCCCTACTGAGGATATTTATGTTGTTCTATATTTTGCACTATTAAAACAAGGTTATTGCCCTGGTTGGTGTAGCTCAGTGGATTGAGCGCAGCGAGCCTGCGAACCAAACAATCGAGGTTCGATTCCCAGTCAGGGCACGTGCCTGGGTTGCAGGCCAGTTCCCAGCAGGGGACGCACGAGAGGCAACCATACATTGATGTTTCTCTCCCTCTCTCCTTCCCTTCCGCTCTAAAGATAAATGAATAAAATCTTTTTAAAAAGTTTAAAACAAGGCTATCATTGTCACATAATACCTCAGGCTCTCACTTTTTTTAATGGCAGCTGACTTTTAAACTCAGATTTTATTTGTTTATATTTAGAGAGAGAAGAGCAAGGGAGAAAGAGAAACATCGACTGATTGGCTTTTGCACGCCCCCAACTGGGGACCTGGCCCGCAACCTGGGCAGGCGCCCTGACCGGGAATCCAACCAGCAGCCTTTCAGTTCGCAGGCTGATGCCACTGAGCCACACCAGCCAGGGCATAGGATTCTAATTTTAACATCATCTCGCAGTCCTAATGCTGAACTCTAATTTGGGGTTTGAAGTCAATATCCTCGTCAGAGTTGATATTGAAAATATTTTTAAAATTATTAAAAGGTTCATACTTTTAACCAATCTATTTGATCCTGAGAAGTTTATCTCAGGGAATAATCCTAAATACAGAAAAAAAACATGAATGAAGAAGTTTGTTACATTATTCATATTCTAAATATGGCAATGATTCAATAAGGTAGGGCACATATACCCCATGAAATATTATGCTATAATTTAAATGATGATTATGAAGACTACAGTAACACGGGAACACTTATGATGATGTAAAGTATAGAAAATAGAACGTGATATTATATACACTCCCACAAATACGTAACACATACATATAATGTTGGAACCATCAAAATATATGCGGACAAGCATAAAGTTGACAAAAGAAGTTAAATACAAAAGAGTGATGCATCATATGAGCACATTTACATAAAGCTCAGAACCAAGTAAAACGTATCTCTGGTGGGAGAAGTCAGAATAGTGGGCTCCCCGGGTGGGCGGGGACAGGGAGCGCGAGGGGCGCCAGGACTTCTGGGGTACGGGCGGCGGTCTGTTTCCTCACCTGGGGGCTGGTTACACGTGTGTGTTCACTTTGTGAAAATTCACCCAGCTGTGGGTTTTTGTGCACTTTTGAATATATGTAAAGCTTTTTATAAAAGGTTTACTTCAAAATGATGTGCAATATTCAGAGGAGGAAGGACAAGAGGAGGGGTGGGGAACCCAGCCATGGCAGTTCAGCTCGGGGCTCTCCAACCTCAGCCGGGCCGCTCCCTGCCGCGGGGACTGTCCTGTGCATGGCAGGATGTCCCGCAGCGTCCCCGGCCTCTTCTTCCCACACGCTGGTAGCATTTCTCTCCCCTCCCCCACCCAGGGGTGACAACCAGAAGTATCTCCAGACATTGTCAAATATCCCCCGGTGGTAGAACTGCCAGATAAAATACAGGCTACCTGTTTAAATGAGAATTTCTGGCAATGAATAATTTTTTAGTATGTCTCAAATATTATGCGGCTCACCTTTATAGTAAAACAAAAAATATTGTTTATCTTCAAGTCTACACCAGCTGGGTGTCCTGTGTTTTTAGTTACTAAATCTGGTAACCCTATCTGGGTGGGCACAATTGCCCAGCTAAGAACCATTACTTTTGGGGAAATAAACACGGAATCACTCCCACCTTGCTGACGGGGACTCCACCTACCCTGTAATTCCCTTCAGAAGTGTGTTGAGACACACCCCAGGAGGCCTCTGTAGGTCTCCACACCCAGCAAGAAGCAGGCTAATGTGTGGATGCTGTCCCAAGGGCAACCCTTTCTGGGCTTTCGTGGAAGGGAAACACCTGCCCTTAAGCCAGCTTCCTGCCAGCACCATGCCTGGAACTGTTTATCACTGGGGAACCCTCCACACGTGTCAGGAGGCCTATTCCATTCGAAGAAGCATATACCAGGTCAACTGAAATGATTGAAATGAGCTGGACTTCCCCTAATACAATCAGTTGGTTTTCTGAAGAGTGGCCCTCAAATTTGCCCTCCCAGGGGCCCCTGTTCCTGGTAAATGTCTCCCCTGGGATAACCCACCCCATCGACATTCATTTACTCCTTTGTGAACTGATGGGGTGTTTTGGCCTTGCAAAAACAGTATGGAAGTGGCTATACTTTAATGGGACCGGTTTTAGGGACATCTTACAAAAGATTCAAGTTTCCATCACCTGCTAGACTCCGAACGTCACTAATAAAAAATAGAAATAATAATAATACTCGCTAGGTATTTAGTACACATCAAGCTATTCTCAGCTCTTTACAGAGATGATCTCTTATGGACCTCACACCTGCCTTTTGCAGTAGCCTCATTAATATCCCCCTCTTACAGAGGAGGAGACAGGCACAGAGCACTGAAGTCACATGTTCAAGGTCACCCAGCTGGCAAGCAGTGGAACTGAGCCTGGGCCCCAGGCCATCTTTCTCCAGAGCCCAGGCTCTTGACTTCTACACCAGGAGCTGACCATGACACCTGTCCCACCATCCCTCCGCCCGCTGCCAAGCCAAAAGAAAGTGCCACTTACTTTTATACAGAGAGTCTTCTTCCTTGGTGGTCACATTCAGCGAGAAGAAGGGGGTTGTCCCTGTGGGGGCGGCTGTGGTCATTTTGATCCTGAGAAGAATGAAGATGAAATTTTGTTTCAAATCAAGAGTCAGCTCTGTAACCCCTGTGTGACGCTGCTTTTTGTCGTTATCTGGTTGAGTGGAGAATATTCAAGACTCTGGTTTCTCTTAGCAGCAGCTAAATAGAGGGCCCTTTACTATGTACTGTGGGGAATTAAAAATAGTGTCTGACATTGGGAAAGAACTTCATTTTCAAAGCAGTTCAAATTCATTCAACAATAGTCATTAAACTCCTCCTGACGAAGGTTCACACAGAAAGAATGTCTGAATTGATCTTCTAGAAACCGTGTGAAGGAGGTTATTATTATTGCCATTTGACTGATGGAACCGAAGCCCCCCTAAATGATGTGGACCCCCAAGTTTACCCAGTGGAATTTAAGCCAGGACGTCTGCCTCCCACGCTAGCAGGCCTTCTCCGCCCCACAACAATGTCTGAAATCATGTTCCTACTTTCAAAAGCTTCATCACCTAAGGAGGCAAAGGGAAAAAAAACTGACTATGGTTAGTAGTAGTCAGTGACACGAGCCACTGGGTTGTGAAAAATGGTTCCAAGGACCAGGGCAGTTTGGACGGGCAGGAGTGGTTTGGGGTGGGAGAAGGGAGGACAAAGGTCCGGCTGCATGAAGGCCTCACTGGAAAGAGAGGTGACCTGCGCTGAGCACTTCCCACGAACCCACCAGGCTCTGTCTCAGGTGTCTTCACGCACTGTATGAGCTCACGCCGTCCTCTCAACCGTCTACATTTTACAGCTGAGCAAACCGAGGCTCAAAGTGGTCGAGTGAACTGCCCGAAGTCTCACAGCTCTAAGATGTGGAGCTTAGATTCAAACCCATTCTCGGCGTGCACAGTATGCCTTCTTCCCCTGACGCCCCTAGGATTCAAGTCTGTGACCTTGTAATCTTCCACTTGAAGAGTGAGCCCACAGGCACGCTGTCAATACCACATCACGCATCAGAAACACGTGTGGACCTCCTCCACCAAGAATTATATTCTGAGCACAATGACATTATAAACAAACGCTCTGAACTACCAGCATCAAGAAAAGAAGGGAAACAAGCCACGCTTTGCTTTTCCTCTTCAGAGCAGCCAGGCTCGTCCTGCTGCTGGCAGTCGGAGGCTGGCGGGGGATCTGCGCCTGGAGAAGAGTGGTCCAGGCGTCTCTGGGGCCCTAAGAAGCCGTGAGGCCTCCGCATAGCTGCTCCCTCTTCCGGGGAAGAGATATTTTATATGCTTAACAAAATGTGCATCGATTTATTTACTTTATAAAATTTAATTTATAATATAATAGGAATCCATGTACCCAGCACTCAGATTGAACAAATGTTTATAATTATATTTTCTTCTATTCTTTATTTTAAAAAAGTAGACTCAGTTGAAATCCTTTTGTATCCTAGCTCAGTCCCTCCTCCAAAGTAACCACTGCCTTGGCCGTTGATGTATATGCTTTTCACCAAAGTTTTTTTGAATGGTTACTACATATGTATATGTCCGTAAGCATAGTGTCCACCCATAAATATGCACATCCATCATATAGTATATACCATAACCATTGTACATGGTTTGTTTTTTAAATCCATGTTTTGATTCAAATAGCAAATGCATGTAAAACAGGTTTCCCTTTCCCCTTGTTTCAGATGAGGACCCCAAGACTTGGGGATATAAAGCCAACTTTCCAGGCTCATACAGCCCGAAACCTGGCCCTGGGCGTCCAGGGAGTCACTACAGATCACGCACGGGCACATGCGCACTAGACACACACTGACCGGTAAGTCAGCCATCTAAGGCCCCCTCCGCAGAATAACCTCCTGAGTCACCTCGCAAGTTCCAGGTGCAACCCCCTTTCCGATGGGCCTCGCTACTCTCCTTCCCGAGAGAACAGTGAACAATCTCAAAGCAAATCTTGCCTCATCTCAGGACTGAGGGCTCTCAATTACATCTCTGTTCCTGCCACAGCAGAGAAGGCGGGATGGAGGGCGGTGGAGCACCCATGGCCAAGGACATGGGTGTTTTCACATGTGGGGCTCCAGTGAGTCTTGTTAACCAGATGAGACCCAGGAGGAGGATTTCGGTACCAAACACGCCTATGACCAGGGTCTATGGCTACAGGAAAGGGGGCAGTGCCCAGGAAGGGTGATGCTGGTTTTCAGCGACAGGGGTTAATTTAATAACAGTAGTAACAATAATAATAGTAATAATAACAACAACAACAATAATAAACTGCACACCAGTGCTTTACATGGAGGGTCTCTAACTCTCATACCTGTCTGGCAAGGGGGCCGTGCAATCCCTGTGCTTACTCTGCAAATGAGGAAACTGAGGCGCAGAGCAGAGTGAAACCACTATAAGCTCATGAGGCTAATGTGTAGCTGTGCTAGGATTCGAGCTGGGTCTGTCTGATTCCACGGCCCCTTCTCCATAGATCCTCCCAGTGAATACGCAATGTACAAATGGCCCAGTGCCCAGGGCTCACATCAGCTTCGGGCTTTGATGGGAAAACCCGCCTAGGCCGGGGCTCAGCAGACACAGCCAGAGCCCTTGCCCTGGGCCCCTGACCCTGACCGGTCCTACCTACCTGGTCCCTGTCCTGGGCAACACTCAGATCTCTGTCTCCAGCTGAGCCTCAATTCCATTGCCAGAATCAACTAGGAAATGTTGCTCCTTGAGTGGTTTACAAATGGCCTTGTGTGGGAAGTCAGTTTGGGAAGTGATGGAGCGTCGTGGCCATTTACTCACTGAGTCCCCACCTGCCCTCTCTTCCTTGGTCAAGTGTAAGTGCCGAAGCTGGAAGAGCAATGTTGCCAGGCCCACCTGTCCAAAGTGGTCTGCCCCAGTGGTACCCTCCTTCCCTCCAGCTTGGCCTAAAAGTTCCTCATTGGATAAGATGACAAAGACAGTACCAATCCCAGCTGCCCCTACTCAAACGGCCAACTATAACTCAGAGTAGGTGACCCATCAATGACCTTGACCCATCCCAACACTGGGATTGATTTCTCCCCATCACCTGAGATGTGGGATGTTCAGCATGGCCTGGTCTCTTCCACAGACAAGAACCTCACTATTCCCAAGCAGCCCCATGAGTTACTGGGATGTTTTAATTATTACAAAATTAATCTTCATATTGGAACCAAAATTTCTCTTCCTGCAATTTCTACCCATTGGACCTAATTCTCTTTCCATGAAGGCAATCTATGAGGAATGTGCTGTCGATGCCTTTAAAGCTAACGAGCTATGTGTTTGCGTTGATGCAGTGCAAGGTCAGTAGGTTTTGTGCAGCTACTGTGCTAAATATCCTGCATGTTATATCTCATTTAATTCTCACAACAACCCTATGGAGTTTGCAATTCCTGTTTTACAAACCAGAAAACTCAAGAAGTTGAAGAAAGTTGACCAAAATCACACAGTGAGTGAATAGTAGAATTTAGACTTGGGGCGGGGGGGCTGATAAGTATCCAGAAAAATGTCATTTCTAGACATTTCTGGAGTCATGTGGTCAGCTTGGGGTACATGTTTAAGGGAGACATTGATGCACAGGAAATTGAGGAGCCCCAGAGATTGTTTAAATGATCTGAGACTATTTATCTGAAAAGAAATTCATCAGAGAACATACAATTGGCATTTTCAAGGGCAGAAAGCTCCTGTGCTTAGAAGCAGGTTGGAACCACAGGACGTTTACCAGTCATTTGTAGTTACCGTATTTTTCAGAGTATAGGATTTACTAGTCATTTGTAGTTACCGTATTTTTCAGAGTATAGGACACTCTCACCCCACCACCCCCACATTTGGGAGGAATAATGATTGTTAATGCTGCTGTTGAGTTCTGTTTACATTCCATTGGTGAAATATTATGTTATTTATGTTATTAAATATTTTATCACATTTTTTGCTTCAAAAATTTTCCCCTATTTTCCTCCTCTAAAACCTAACCATCTGCTATCGCCACCTATTGATGGGAGGTGAATTTGAAGTGCTGATATCAGCTGCTCATACACAGCCTGTTGTGCTCCCAAACCTTTTTCAGACTTTTTATTATGCTTGTTTATGGTCAATCAAAGCAGCTACCCAACTGCTCCACCCAGTGGAAGTTTGAGTTTAACCTTTAGTGCATAGAAGTGCTTTTAACCTGACAGTTGTCACACGTAAGAGGTAGCAGATTACCCTCATGGAAAGAGAATTAGGATCAGAGGGCGAAAATCACAGGAAGCAAAGTGTTGGTTCCAATACAGTTTGTTTTCTAAACTGCAAAATGCTATGGGAATAAAAGGCAATAGCAGCCGCATTTTGAATGGTGACAATATTATGAGCTGCTGCCCAGTAGCTAGGACTCCATTATCTTGTGTGCAAATGTCTTTTTGAACTTCAGTGCAGGACTTTGCATTGATTCCTGTTAGCCTTGACTTTGTTGATCTGGGGCCTCAGGAGAGAAACTCAAGCTCCATGAATATGGTGTTCTAAGGAGGGAACTGAGGAGGGATTCGCCAGAACTTCCCGAGGGTTTGATTTTCTTCTCCGTCTCCACTGAGGGCAGAGACAGAGGAAACAGTGAAACTTCTCCCAGGAAGGTAAAAATTCCAATGCAACTGGTAGAGCGTGGGGGCCGCTGGGTGAGCAGGGGAAGAACAAGTCACAGATTCTTGGGGTGAGAATCAGGAGACCAGGGTTGCCTTTCCCACTCATTTTGCATGTGACTTTGGGAAGTTCTCTCCCCTCTCTACACCTGGGTTTTCCCTTCTGTAAAATGGTCCCATTTGAAGATGATCTCTACGGGCTTTTCAATCTGTGCTTCTACTGCACGCAACAGGCATTCATAGCTTAACTTAAGAACCAGTGTCTTCCAAAAGTTCATCTTTCTTTGCAGATACCAACTACTCAGGGTGTTAGGAGAGGGAAGTTAGCATGCATGATTCATTCTGGAAGGCCCCTGAGACTGGAACAGACTGAGGAGAACCCCACACAGGGGCTTGGTGTGGCAGCAGCAGTGCAGGGGGGCAAACCTCCAAACACTGTCAGGTACGTGGTAACCCAAGTCCGCCTGCATCCTGGATGGCCACCTCCCCCACTCTCCCCTTTCCATTCCCATTGGGTTCCACATCATCTCCCCACTCCATCTGCCGTGCCTGTGCATGGCCCTCTCCACTGTATGTCACGGCTCCCAAAGGTGGGATCTAAATTGGCTTAATGCTCCCCTGAACTTGGGGCCATTCACAACCACATAGCGAATACATGTTCCTTATGGTTGGTTCCCAGGGATTAAGAAGCACATTTCTGATTTCAGTTATCGCTTCACTCTTTTATCCTCCCATTCACTCACGCATCCATCCATTCTGCACAATTTACCTCCCGCCTGTTCTGTCCATTCACCCCGTCGCTCATTCAACCAGTGCCTACCACGTACATAGCACCGAGAAGATTGACAGGAGGGCCGTGAGGATCACGTTCCTAGGGCTCAGACAAAGAGGATGAGAAGTGGAATTATTTCCTTCAAGAATCTTTCCTTCGATCAACAGCTATTGGGGATCATCCCTCTGATGTCTAGCCCAGCACTGATCGGAGAGATGTCTGATCAATATCACATTGAAGTCCTATGGAAAAAGCAGTGGCCTGCGGAGCTGGGTATCTGGGTTCTAGACCCACCACACCTAGGAAGTCTTCTTTATCCACTTTGTGAAATTCTAGCTTCAACATCCTTTGTTTCTGATTTTTGTGGCCCACATTGTAACAAAAGTTGTCCTGAGGAGCTTCTAAGCCAAGATGTACACATCTAAGTCCCACATACTAAGATCTATAAACAGAAATCCCAGATGGGTGCACTCTCCCTCCCAGGAGCACTGCAGCCCCTTCCCTCCCCCCTTCTTCCCTCACAGGTGTGCATCTCCTAAACTCCAAGGGACCCCACGAGATTTGTGACCAGGGGAGCAGTGGGCAGTGGCAGCTCATTCCCGACTAACCCCCTCCTGGCCCTGTCTGCAAGACCCCCTTTTCTCAGACTTTTCAGTGAGCCACGGCAGCCCCGCCTGGGCTTGTCTCCATCCAGTGACATTTCTAGAGAACAAAAGCAGCCCCTCGAGGTTATCTCCTGACGCCTCATCTATCCTAAGGCCTTGTTGCACAATCCAGAGCTTGAACATCCGAACGTCAGAAAACAGAATCCTTGATCAAAGTGGTCACAAGGCAGATTTTTGCCAAATGCCAAAGGGTGATGACAAAACAATTCCAGGAGGATGACACCTGTGGACATAATGGTCGAATCTGACTAAGAGCTGGAACAGGACCTGTGGCTTCCACTGGCCCCTTTGTCTTTGGGCACAAGCCAACGGCCCAGCTCCCAAAGGTCCTCAATCAATCCAGGTGTCCCATGTCCCCAAGGAGAAAACAAGATACAAGCTTAAAGAATGTATGCCCCAAGTGAATATGTCAGGAGAAAATAATTCCACCCTGACGGTCTAGTGAGGAAGGGAAGGGAGCTAACATTTAAGGAGGCACTGACGAAGTGGTAGGCGCTACGCACCCACACTTTCTCGTGTAATCAGTGCAACAAAGGCAGGTCTTTTTATCTCCACTTTGTTGATGGGTTGAGTGACTTGCTCAGTCTTACAGTAAGCAAATAGAGGGCTACGTCCCAAGCTCAGATCTTCAACCTCCACATTCTCCATAGCTGCCAGCCTTCCAGGAGGTAAACAGTATTCTTGGGACCCTCTGAGGGTCAGCCGCCCTGCTGGGCCAGGACTCTGCTCACTATTCTTTCCCTGTTTAATATTGGAGCCCAAGGGTTCCACAGACTTTGAGATGGCGGGTTCCTCATGCACGGCACCACTGACTCTGGTTTGGGTCTCGACCTGTGTGTGGCAGGACGTTTAGCAGCATCCCTGGCCTCTGCCCACTGGAGGCCAGCAGCCCCCGCCACCACTTGTGACAAAAGTGTTTCCAGACGTTTCCCAGTGTCTTCTGGGAGGCAAATCACCTCTGGTTAAGAGCTACTGGAGTACAGCTCCAGGCCTGTCTCGTGACTGTTTCCTATCCTTTCTACCCAAGAAAGTCTCGACAAGAAGGGCAACGTCCGGGCTGCATTTACGTCTGTGGATAGACAACCAGTAATGACCATGGTGATGATGACAACCACAAACACAACAGCTACCATTTACCAAGTGCTTACTCCGTACAGTTACCATGCTAGGTTTTTTGTATGTATTTTCACACATATATTATCTCTATTTTCCAGATGAAGGAACTGAGGCTCAGAGAGGTTAGGTAGCTCACCCAAAGTTTCAGTGCTAATGTATAGCAGAGCTAGGAGGCATCATTCCTCCCTTGGGGGGGCCATCAATCAGCCTAATATATAGCAGTTAGACTATTTGTCTGACCCCGGGGTTAGTCTTCTCAATCCACTCTTGTCTCTGGGGCTCTGCCTGAACAGACACAGCCCATAGGCCAGTAGCGGTGCATGCACTGAGGTGGATCAGACGAACCCAGGGAGTGGCAGGCACCAGCACACAGCAGGAGGGAGGGTGTGACAGGGAGCAGAGAAAGAGTCTTGGAGACACTGGGTCAGCTGGAGCAGGGCTGTGGGAAGTGGGCGCAAGAGTCAAGTGGACAGGCCCGAGTCCCTCCCTGCCAAGCAAGCCCCAGCCCCTGCTGTAATTGTGGGGAACTGTAAGTCACCTCACACTTCTTTTGCCATGGTTTTTGTAAACGCTGACTCTGGCCAGTACATAGCTTGCTGATAAACAGCATGTTGGTATAAGAATCCTAGGAATTAACTTCGTAAGGTACAGACTCTGACCTTTAGGCATCCCTGTTCTAGGAGATTTGATGACCTTTAACCATGGACCGGGATGACGCACACGGACCATCACTTGCCTTATCGGAATGGACTGTGCTTGTCTGCACGTAGAGAGCTTTACAAGCCCATTCCTTGATCTCTTTGTTCTGCCCACCCTCTCCTTTCCTAGAAAAACCTCAGCCTGTACTGAGATGTTGAGATGGGCATTGAGACAAGAGTCCCCCATCTTCCCGGTGGCCGGCACCTGAATAACCCCTGTACATTAGCATCCATCTTCTCAATATTGGCTTCTGAAGTGGCACGCAGCCGGACCCACGTTCGGTTATCCTGCCTCCGACCTAACTTCAAATACATCCGTAGTTGACTCTGTCCTGAAGGACCACCCCACCCCAGCCCCTGCCAGCCAGGATTCTGTCCCATCTGTGGGATTTATTTGCCCAGTTAACTGGTAACCATTCTCACTTTTTCCTTTGCAAATCTCCTTGCTGCCAATGTAACCTAACTTACATATATATACTCACACACCCAGGCTTACAGTAACCTAGCACAGATTAGCTTTTATTTACAATTCATAACTTTGCTTAGATTAACCTGTAAACCCACTTAGATCAGCCCAGATGTTATTCGTGGAATCATTTAATGTAATTTGCTAAGAGTTTAACAGAAAGGCTGATACTTAATGAGTTAAACTTTCTTTCATACCTATGCCATCCCTGACATTGACAATTGCTGGAACTGTTCTATTTTGGGGGTTTGGTTTTTGGGGTTTTTTATCCCCCAGGGATAAGCCCAGGATGCTTTGCAGGACCAGGGGGCCGATCTGGCTCAACCACCTGAGACTGGCGAAGGTGGCTTGGAGGACTGTCTACCACCTTCTTCATGAACTACTCTCACTACACCTCACTGTAATACTAAAGCCTCCTCTCAGGGGCGGAGACTTTCCAATGTTTTTGAACATGTGAAGTACATACAGACATGTTTCTGACTGCTCATTGGAAGTAGTGTCCCTACCTGTATAAGTGATGATGAAGCTCACCTTGATGTTGCTGCAAGATTTCCTGAATGACGATGAATCTGATCCTTTGTTTGGGGACAGTAGCTTTGGGAAGTGACCCTCCCCCCCCACGTGTCCTTGCCTGCCAGCTCTCAATAATGTATGTTCCTTCTCATAAAATCTTCTCAGAGTTGTCCTTTGGCTAGCAACTACTGAGTCATTGGACCTGGTTTCATCCAGTAACACCAGATGAAAACATCTGGTAAGGGCTTAGAAAGTCTTTACTCTGGTAAGTCCCCTTCCTGCCCCCTTCTAGTATACAAGGATGCCGTTCAGCTGTGTGGCCCCTCCATGAGCCTATTAGTCCTTTACAGAATAGAGAGACCACACTGCATGGGTTGGCCAGGTTTGCCCCTCCCCAGGGAGCCACGGCCTTTGACCTCCTCCTGCAGCCCTCTGGCTCCAGAGTGGCTTCGGGATGGTTCTCCTGGCTCATAGGAAAAGGACAGGTAAAAAGGATAAATTCAGTTTTACCTCATTCTGGGAGAAGTAAAGTTTAGGATCTGTCTTTTTTTAAAAAAAAATACAGGAGGGATGTATGGTTAAACACAGCAGGTGGCACACAGGTATCCCCTCTGCTTCCTCCTGAAACCCCTCACAAATGACAGTAAAGGAATCATGGTGTGTAAACCCACAAGGCCAAAGCAAAGGACAGAAGACAACCACGTTGGAAAGAGTCCGGTCCAGTTTTAAAAGCTGGAGGAACTGATGGCCGAGCGTGACTCCGCAGCCTGGAAACGGCCAAGGCCCAAACCTGCCGACTGGGGAGATTAATAAAGTTGATTGCACTGACGAAACCCCAGAAAGACTCATGAGCAGTGGCAGCAGATGCCACTGAGGTCAGGGTCCCAGGTGGGGCTGAAAAAAGAAATCTGCAGCTCAGTGCCCTCATACGGGCCTCCTCCGCCCCTCGGAAAACGGTAAGTTCACCCTCTGCACTGAGTGAATCAAGAGGTAGACCCACACGGCCAAAGACAGGTGGCCATTTACATTTAAAGAAAAATTAATCAAAGTTAAATAAAATTAAAGGCTCAGTGTCCCAGTCAAGCTAGCCGCATTTTCAAGTGCTAACGGTTACCGTGCCTGTGGCCTTCCACATTGGTCGGCACAGGTCTAGACTGCACCCACCAATGCATACAGTTCCACTGGACAGCGCTGCTCTAGACCCTGGCCGTCGGGAAGTGCAGTCCGGGGATCAGCTGCAACTCTGAGGACCTTATCAGGAATTCGGAATCTGGGCTCCATGCAGACCTGCTGGATAAGAACCTGCCTTTTGTCAAGATCCCCAGGTGGTGGTTAATCTGTAGCTGAAAATGAGGTCAAAGGAAAGTCTGAAAATCCTGCATTGTGGGGCTTCCCATCCTCTTAACCCCCTGGGCTGCCAGGGCGCCAACTGCCAAGCAGCAGCCTAGAAATGAGGCTCTGGGGAGGCTGACCAACCAAAGGCAACAGACCTATGGATACTGATTGACGTTAGAGGGTTCTCCAATGAAATGACCAGGTTCCTGCCAATCAGCCAATAGGAGGTTGGCTGATTGGCAACCCCCAGAGCTTCCCATGAGCTTTTTTTTTTTTTTTTTTTGCAAAAAGATTTTTAGGGTCAACAGGTCTTTGGGAATAAAAGCCTCAAACATGATAAAGAGAGAGCAAACAAAACAAATGAATAGACAGGGTCCTTTAAGGCAAACAGACACTATAAAGAACAGAAGAAAACTTCAACATCCTCAGGTAGATAGGATAATACATGCATAAAACAACAACAGGAAGCTCTAAGAAAAGAGCATTCTGAGAACAAGAAAGGGTTCTATGAAATTAGATACGGACAAAAGAAATCACAAGAAATTCAAAGGAAATGTTGGAATACGGCTGAGAAAATGTCTCATAAAGTAGAACAAAAAAGATTTTAAAAAAGAGAGAGAGAGAGAGACAGTGGGTAAAAACAGATTACTCTGGGAGGTCCAACATCCTAATAAGAATTCTGAAAGTGTAAGCAGAAAAAATCAAGGGGAGGAAATTATGAAGCAAAAAAATAATACCTGAAAATTTCCCAGAAATGAAGGCTATGAATTTTCAGAATAAGAGGTCTCTCTGAGTCCCCAGAACAATGAATAAAAAGACCCACAATAGGGCCCATTATCACGACTTTTCAGAGCACAGGACATAAAGCGAATACTCCAAACACGCCCATAGAATTTCTTTTTAAGGTTAGACACAAAGGACCGACAATCAGATGAAATCAGAATGGCACTGCATTTGACAGCAGCAGCACTAGAAGCTCTGAGAAAACCCTCCAAAATTCCAAGGGAAAAGAATTTCCAGCCTAGACATGCACCATAAGCCAAGCCAAATACTGAGTGAAAGAGCATAACAACGATATTTTGGGGCATGCAAGGATTTTTTAAAAATCCGCTCCACCCCTTTCCATGCACCTTTGCCCAGGAAGCTCCTAGAGCAGGGATTTTCAACTGGTGCACCGCGGCACACCCGTGGGGGAAAGAATTTTTAAGGAGCTGGAAGCAAGGCGGAGGGGTCACCTCCCTGATTCCTGCTCCCCCGCCCCTGCCCCCATGACTCAGCACCAAGGTGAGATGCGGGTGTTGGCAGTGAGGCCCCAGAAGGGGACTGGGCAGGAGCCAAAGGAACAGGGACGTGACCAGGACCACGAAGGGGAGAGCGGGCCCCTGCAAGGTGGTGGGGGTGGGGACACCAGAGAGCGGTCAGCCGCTGCAGGTGTTCCCAAAGGACACGCCTGCCTGCCTGCCTGCCTACCTGGGGAGTTACGTCCCCACCGTGTTTGAGAACTACACCGCAAGGTCAGAGATGGACAAGCAAGCGCTGCATAGAGCTCAACATGAAGGACTCTTCAGGTCCCTCCTACTGGGATAACACCCGGCCCCTGGCCTGCACCGATTCAGCCACTGTGCTCACCTGCTTCAACATTAGCTGACCAGAAACACTGGGCAGCACTCTCAAGAAGTGGCCAGGGGAGACCCAGGAGTCTTGCCCCAATACCAAGGCTGTGCTGGTTGTCTGTGAACTGGACATGCAGATGCCCTGGCCGCACTGAGGGAGCTGTCCAAGCAGCAGGATACTCCCGTTACACGGGAGCGGGGCACGGTGCTGGCCAAGCAGGTGGGGCTGAGTCCTGCTCGGGGAGCTCCTCTGGGCAAAGCCTCAGGGTTGTTTTCCACGTGGCCATAGGCAGCTGGGTACTTACGGGTACTCACACCTAGGGCTGCAACGATCCTCTCGCTCCCCCCAAGCAGGATGGCCAAGTTAGGCAAAGGAGTGGGGAGCGGAGCGGGAAGGAGGGCGAGATACACAAGGATCCAGCCAAGAGTTGCAACCTCATGTGAGGAGCCGGGAAGGGGCAGAGTGTCAGGAGGGGTGATGAAGGGCACAATTGTTCCCCTGCCTGCACCCTGGCTTCCTGATGTCTTGACTCTGGCTGGGACTTCAGGACAGGCTGAGTGACCAGTTCTCCTACACAAGGGACCCAGAAGGAGAAGGGTACCATCATCCCTCATCTTCAGTCCCCTCCTCTCCACAGGAAGTTGAGGGAGCAAGCCGGGCAGGCATCTGGGCCAGGAACTAGGATGGCTAGTGGGAGCTGGGGAAGCTGGCATCCGGCAGTGACCTTGGCTGAGTCTCAGCATATGATGGGTGACTTCCCTCCCTAGCCCCAGTCCCCACACCCTGGTCCTGGCTTCCTTCCCCAAGGAAAGTGTCCATCCAGTGACCCACCCCTTTCTTCTCTTCTCGCTTCTGCAGCTGCTCTCACTCACCCTGACGCCCCAGAAACTCGCACTGGATGGCACAGCAAGTTGAGAAGCCCCTCCCCCATGTATCCTCCTGTCTTGCCTCCTCTCTCCGCCCACCATAGTCCCTAAATAAAGTCCGTGTTCGCAGGGGAAAAAAGTTTAAAACATGCATGTCCTAACTATTTAGTCGGCACACTGACCTCTTTTCCCACAGAGGGTCAGATAGACAAACAACAACAGCCAACACAACAATAGCCACCTGGTATGAATGAATGAATCAAAACTATACCTATTTTTTGGTCAGATCGGCAAAAATAAAAAATATTTTTTGGTGTGCAGCAGAATTTTAGTGTTTAGCTTATGCGCACCACGAGATGGAGAAGGTTGAAAATGGCTGCCCTGGAGTACGGGCCCCGCCAAAGTGGAGAAGCAAACCAAGCAAGAGAATGGAGCGGGATCCAGGAATGAGGGGGTGCCCAGGGCCCTCGCCCGGCAGCAACCTGGGGGAGACCAAGCTTACTGGGGGGAGAAGGTAGATGCAGGGGGATTCCACCAGCAGAGAAAAAAAGAAACTGGTAGATTTTCTCATGTTTCATCCAGACTGAAAGATCTAGGTTTCTGTTGGAGCGCTTGGGGGACTAATTTATGATAAAAAAACAACAACAAAAAAAACCTAAGCTCTTCCAAAGGGCATAAGGAACCAACTCCATCCCCCACAATTCCTTTCTCACCACTCCTGACACCCTCTGGGGTGGCCCGAGGAGGCACCCCCTTGTGATCACAGGACTCTGCAGAACCCTGTCTGAAAGCTACTAAGCTCAATCTCCTTACAAATGGGGAAACTGAGGCCCAGCCAGGCCCCCCCCCCCCCCCCCCCGCCAGGGACACACAGAGAGAAGTGGTTTCATTTGGTGAGTTTTGGAGAACTCCTTTCTGATTCTTTATTCAAGACAAGATCAGTAACAACAGCAAGCACCAAAACCAAACCTGAGGGAAGCCAGGCTGGTGAGAGAGACCCCAGCTGGCCCTGTGTGACCTGGCGTAGCTTTGCCTTAGCTTTTCCAGTCACCCTGCCGATGAAGCTGCACTAAATGTCTAAAAAGCACAGACTTGGTTACTTCTAATTTCCTGTGTTACATCTAATGACCACCTTTTAAAGCAAGATCACATAACTGTGATTGAGTTTTACACACCATGAATGAGTCAACTGTAAACTTCTGGGGAAAACATTGGGGTGGGAAGGCGGGGTGAAAAAGACATCACCGGGTGCCAACAACCTCCTTGGAACCAAGTGCCTGGCCCCCCATGCCCTTTGGTAGATCCTTGTTATTATCGGTAAGAACCAAGGCCAGTGCCCTCTTACAAATGCCAACAATCTGACTTTCTTCCTAACGCTGACCTTCCAGTGGTCTCGCTTTCGATTCTTTGACTCTGTCCGCGTTTCTCAAGGGCTTGGCTAATAACAAAGTGTTTGTAATTAGTAAGTAAAGGATGTAAACTCTTTGGAGTGTCCGCACCTGAATATGAAATTCTAACAAACTTACTACTCTCTGATCTTAACATGTGACATTCTCTCTTTGAATCTTAATGCCCTGGTCTATGAAGCTCATCTCCTTCCCTGTTTAACAGGGTCACCACCAAAACCCCAACAGAGAGGCCTGACCTAGGAGGCAAAAACCTGGGCTGGAAGCTGGGAGTCCTGGGTTTGAGTCTTACCTCTGCTACTTGCTGTGTGACCTTGGGCAAGTCACTTCTTCTATCTGGACTTGAGGTTGCTCTCCTGCAAAACGCACGGCTGGGGCCCAGTGATCTCCCTCTCAGGCTCCTTCCATCTCGTGACTCTCCCAGACTCCCGGTTTCGTTCAGGACGTGGCCCCTCGGCCTCCCCAAGGCCTGCCTGCCTCCCACACCCTCCATTCCAGAAGGAACACCCTTCCCCTTTCCTGCCCAAGCTGGGGCCTGGCAGGCACTGGGCTGCAGAGAGGACAGGAGGTGGGGAAACTATCCCAGCAGTTCAAGCCTCCGCGGTGAGGGCTGGCTGGTGGCCAGTCACAACAGGCCCCGAGATACAGAGGGGCATTTGTCTGGGGGACCCAAGGTTTCATTTCAACCTTCACTCTTGCTTTGGCCCACAGCCGCTCTTTTCTCCCCTCCCTCTTGGGCGGCAGTACCAGCACCGGCTTTGTTTTGGAGCGGGGTGCAGATGTTTCAGACCAGAGCAGACAAAAGGGGTAGGGTGGCAGTGGTGAGGGTGGCCACAGTGAGGGCGGAGGCCGGAGACGGCGGGGGGCGGGGGGCGGGCAGGAAAGGCTGTGGACAGAGCAGTGGGGCAGCAGAGAAGCCCCAGGAGGAAGGGGCTAGTTCCCCAACTCCTTCGCCGATTAGCCAAGCGCCTGCGAGCTGGGTACTTCCTTCTTTTCTCCAGGCCTCAGTTTCCTTGGCTTTAAAATGGGAGGGACTGCCCCCCCCCCAATGCTGTGAGGACTAAAATCAAATGTTGAACATACAAATAGTGTGGCGTAGTGAAGAAAAGGGTTTGGAGTCACGTGAAACCAAGTTCAAGTCCTGCCACCTCTAAACTCACTGTCGTGGGCAACTTATGTACCCTCCATGAGCCTCATTTCCCTCGAGAAGAAAAAGGCGTATGTTCACCTGGATGAGGACATAAGGACCAAATAAGGACTGACAGACAGCCCCTCGCCCAGTAAATACGTTTGCACAAATGAAGAGCTGGTCAGGGCCACATCAGGGTGGACTTTGCGGGCCCTTCCCACCGTATTACATTTTCATAGACTCTAAACGTTTTATTTTTTCTGATGGGAGAAAAATATTGAAACACTTCCTCCCACCCTAAAAGTTGTTCGTTCCCCCTGCCTTGATTTTAAGAGATATTAAAACATTTGGTGGGGGCTCAAGTCTACCTCCAACATGAACTTAGGATGGTCAAAAAGTCCCGGTAAGTTTTAGTCCTGTGGCCGCCTCCAGTCGCACCCCTGTTTGAGCTGAGCCCTGGCGGTCCCTCCCATCCTGGCCACAGGGCCTTTGCCTGTGCCAGAGCGCTCATTCCTCACCTGCAGACACTTAATGATGCTTTAACCCAAGTGTTCCTTGTACTGTCCATGCCGAGCACTCTGACAGTGCCCCTCTCTCACCACTAGTTGGACGTAGCATCTTCTCTTTGACCAGTGGCTGCGTCCCACCCCAGACTCCCAGCCCCGAGACTGCGGGGGCTGTGCCAATTTGTATTCACCTTTTGAACCCCTAGTGCCTCGAACACGGCTGGGCACGCTGTCAGTCCGAGCACGTGGTTGCTGGGTGAAGTGACGACTGACTGACTGAATGAGCGGCGCTTGTTCAGTGAATGCTGGCGACCTGCAGCCCCATCAACAGTCAAGCGCAGATCATCTGGCCTGTGCCTTCCCACTGCACGCGGCTGCGCCGTGATGAAGATGTGCCACTGAGACACGAGACAGGCCACGAGGGCCACGGAGCTCGGAGAGGGACAGGCTGCTGGGCAGGGGACCGGGGAAGAGGGCAGGCTGCCTTGAGTGGCACCTGTGGTCACTAAACTCTCAGGCTACAGGGTCAGAGAGACCTGGTCTGGATCCCAATAATCCATTAATAGGTCATATTTACTTGGTTCTACATACCAAGCCCTCTGCTAAGTACTTTCTGTTTCTTGATTGTCTTATCTACCCTAAAAAGTTTACTACAGTTTAAAATATTTACACGAGGAAACCGAGGCCCAGCCCAGAGAGGTTAAGTAATTTGTCCAAGGTCACTGAACTGGGGCGTGAACCCAGGGAATCGGACTTAATGTGTAGTGTCTGCTCTGTATACGGAGGGCATGGCAATAAGAATACACATTTAATAAGCGCTATGTGCCAAGCACATTTCTAAACACTTTACAGAAATGTTTTATTGGTATAGTTTCTACTTCATTTTTTTCATAAGTTATATTATTCCACAACAACCCTATGAGGAGGGTATCACTATCT
The DNA here is from genome assembly GCF_021234435.1 of Artibeus jamaicensis. Classification (NCBI taxonomy): domain Eukaryota; kingdom Metazoa; phylum Chordata; class Mammalia; order Chiroptera; family Phyllostomidae; genus Artibeus; species Artibeus jamaicensis. Next base: position 16,724,918 of record NW_026522057.1, read on the forward strand.
CCATGTTACAGGTGAAGAAACTGAGGTTCAGAGAGGCTAAGTAAGTCACCTGAGGTAACACAGCCAGCAAAAGTGGTAGAACTGGGGGGAACCCAGGCAGAACGCCCCAGAGTTCATGCTTTTTAAAAAATATATTGTTTACCCATTCTTTTTTAAAAACTGATTTGAGAGAAAGAGAGAAACATTGATTTGTTGCCCCCTGATTTGTGCGCCCACCGGTTGGTTCTTGATCGAGGACCAAACCTGCTATGCTGGCAAATCGGGACTACGCTCCAACCCACTGAGCCGCCTGGCCAGGGGCTCAGAGGTTGTGCTTTTAACCACTCCACTTCACAGCTTCTGCTCAATGAATGAGCATTTTTATTGATATGCTACCGGGATCTTGTAAGGGGAAAAAGGGAGCAGCAATGTTCTAGCCGGAAGGAGCAGTGGGAGCGAAGACGGGGTCAGGAGGTGGGGATGAGCGCGGTCAGGAAGGGGAGTGTGAGATTGGGTGGGGGGATGGGACCGGGAAGGGCGATGGAGGTTTGATTTCAGGGATGTGTGGGACTAACTGGGAACTTCCGCCATGGGGAGAAGCTGGCGTGCCTTGCTCTTTCAAGAATCAGTATGTTATGAATTCTTCATGAGATGCTTGAAAACTCAAGAGTGTCAGAGCCAGACTGACCTGGCTCTGCTGGGTGCCCTTTGGAAAGTTACTTAACCTCTCTGGGCCTCCATTCCTTTCCTGTATGATAAAGGTGAAAAAGAAAAGGGTGGGGGGACCTCCTCTATTGAATCGGTATTTAGGTAAAAGGAGATAATGATTATAAAGCCCCTGGCTGAATGTTTGGCACAAAACAGCCCTTTAATAGATTTCATTTAGCTCCCCTCCCCACCTCTAGGAAGATCGCCCCAGACCCCCAACCTTAGCAGAATTAAGGCTAAAATTGGTGACTGATCTAGAGCCCCTGACGTTCCTGGAGACCCCTGGTCAACGGGTGAGGGAGGAAGGAGAGGAAAATGTCAGCCCTTCCAGTTTCAAGATGTGTTCAAGACAGAAAAAAGAATACTTAGAATCTCTTTCCTTCTCCTTCCTGCTGTGTCAACCCGGGGTTATGTAACTGAACTTCTCTGTGAGGTAACCCTTGGGGGCCTCCAGGCGGCAGGGCTGGCAGTGACATAAATAAATATTTCTGTGCTCTCTGCCCAGGTTCTGAGCAAACATCGCAGCCTGAAAGGGAGGCCGTGACAGGGAGGAAGCTGGGAGGGGAGTGAGCACTGGCGGGGAGTGAGGAGACCCGTGTTCCCGACCCAGCCCTGCCTTGAGGGACGTGGACAGCAGGTGACATGCTTTCACGGTAGAGAGACCTGGGAGGAGAGATTCCAGTGTGGGCTGGGAGTCGTAGAACCCTTGGCCCGTTCTGTTTGCAGAGAGAATAAAGTTCGCTCCCCACCTTGGCCCGGCATTCAAAGCCCTTCACGCCTCTCTCCCATTCCATCTTGGCAGCTCCACAAGCGACACCTTGGCTCTTTGGAACTACAGAGTCCCCCTGACAGTGTTGTCCTCGCTCCTGAAATGTCCCTTCCCTGTGCACTGGTGGTGACAGGGGAAACACAGGTATGGGTTTCGAGTTAGACCTCGCTTTGAGTTAAGGTTTAGTTAAGTCACCTTGGGCTCGTGCCTTAACCCCTCGGAGCCCATTTCCTCATCTGTAAACTGGGCTTTGTGATTCTCGTCTTGTTCCTTGTTGCACAATCAAATGAGATAATAGTGGTTAGTAATAAGTGCCCACCACTTCGCCTTACTGCGTGGACCAGGCGCGTGTAAGGTTTGTGCACAGAAGGTACTTGGCAAGGCACTAAAAATGCTCGTTCCCCTTTCCGCCAAGACCGGCCCAACGCCTCCCTACCGATCTCAGGTAGGTCAGTCTGTTCTGAGAATCTTCACAGCGTCCCACAGGCACCTCGGAGACAGCGCTGAGCCCATGGAAGAGCTGGTTAGCAGATAGGTCTCTCTTCTGTTCTAGCAGCTCTCTGCCTCAGTCATGGCCACGTTGGCACACTCGGCACGGGCGCTTGAGTGAATGAATGAATGAATGAATGCACACAGATAGGCGGCATGAAAGGGATGTACTTGAGTAAATGCTCAAGGGCGGCCTGGAGCTTAACTTTCGGGGCTCTGGCTCCCCTCACTCAGCTTCCCCCTGAAACTCCAGGGGGAAAGTCACACCCTCCCTTGGGCTTTTATATTACTTGGATTTGGGCCATAATTATTTTTTTCTTTCTAGGAGTAAATAAAATCTTTAAAGAGAGTGGAAGGGAGAGAGAAAGAGACAAGAGTGAGAAACATCATGTGTGAGACACATCGATTGATCAGCTGCCTGGCCCCCAACGAAGGACCTGGCCCTCCGCCCACACATGTGCCCTGACTGGGAACTGAACCGGTGACCTTTCCATGCACAGGTCGGTGCTCAACCCACTGAGCCCCACCAGCCAGGGCTGGAACAGAATTTTCTAGCCAATCACCAGGATAACAGTGATAGCAAAGCAAAGGATTTTTGGCTCTTGAGGAGTCTGAGACACCTGGAAGCTATGGAGTGAATGTCAAAATACTGGAATTTCCAGAATAGTCCAGGAATTTAGGAATAGTAGACTTAATTCCACAGTGCCTGGTCTAGCTACTGCCCCAGCATGCAACTGTCTAACAAACGCTTAGTGGATTGGGGATAGTGTGGTTTTACTCTACCGCGGGGCTGGGATGTGCTACTGTGAAGGAACAGAAGCCACCAGTCTTCTTCTTGGGGACCCACTTGCTGGAGAAGGAATGAATTAGAATCACAGAGCTGCCAAGACCGTAGCTTTCTGCACCGTGCCTCTCCATCATTCCAGTGTCATCAGTCGCTTCTGACTGGCTACAGACTCTTTGCCCTGGCAACCAGGGTCTTTCACGAACTTCTCAGTCTTACCGACCAGCACCTGTCTCCTCCTTTCCTCCCTGACTCTAGGCAGAACGAGCACCTTCTCATCTCCTAAACCCACCGGGGCTTCCCAGCACTGGAGGCAGGCCGCACAGCATGTCCCATTCCATGCGCTCTCCTGCAGGGTGACCTGGCGAGAGCTCCTCCGGGGAGTTCTCAACCCGATCTGCCTCTTCGCTAGTTAAGGCTTCAACTGCCTTCACTCCAACATTGAGGCCATCTACTGTCTTTTATTTTAAACGTTATATTTATTCCTCACAGCTAATGTTTCCACTTAGTTCTCTCCTATGACTTTTTTTGGAAGATAAATGTTTATTTCTAATCCTCCTATGACTTCTTATTCTTGCATTATTTCATGATTCTCCCCTTATCTCCTTATAGAGAATTGTCATACTTTACTTTGCAGTCTGGGTCCATCTGGTCCCATAATCCTGTGTCAGATGGCATAGGCAGCTTGATTTATTGCCTTGCTTTTAGAGTACTGGTACAACTCAGGTGTCTGATTATCTGGCAGGTGAGCTCAGGTTCCCCCAGCTGCACCTTCTACCTGTGGTGATGTGTGCTGCGGAAGCGCCAGAGGCATGAAAGGAGAGGAAATGGTGAGCCCCAGGGCAGCGGGCCCTGCAGACACCCTGGGCCACCATCTTCCTGCAACTTTGAGGGGTCCCCCCCCTGCCCCGGGGGGGGGGGAGGAGAGGGGGAAGCAGCCTTGGCAGGAGATAAGGGCCTCCAGTGGGATCCCGCAGGTGGGGTGGGTCTGGGGTTCAGGGACCGTGTTGGAAGAATGGGGGCCTGAGCCTTTGCCGCTTGATCAATTCCCCACTTCATCAGGGTCCTGAGCTGCCCAGACACCCCCTGGGGCTGCAGGTCCGCTCCCTTCCTGCACTGAGGGGGCAGCCCCTGCACTAAGTAAGTTTCCCTGAGGGGCAGGGCAGTGGAGAAGGTTACGAGTTCAGACTCTGGGGTCAGCCAAATACTCCACACTGAGAGCTTGATGTACAAGGTGTGCTGGGTGACGGGGAGGCAACCGGAAACGAGGTGGCTCGCCCTCACGGAGGCCATGCTGTAACCACAGACTAACAGACCGAGGTCCCGATCCTGGCACTGCCACTCGTCCAGCTCCTTTAGTCTTTCTTTTAAAAAAAATTATCAATTTAGAGAGAGAGAGAAACATCAGTTTGTTGTTCTACTTATTTATATGTTCATTGGTTGTTTCTTGTATGTGCCCTGACCCGGGACTGAACCCCTGGCACATCGGGACGATGATTTAACCAACTGAGCTACTCGGCCAGGGCCCACTTGGTCTTTCTAAGCCTCAGTTTCTTCATCTGCAAAATGGAGGTGATGAGAGTATCTATCTATACCCACAGGGTGACTGAGGCCTTCGGGAGACAGCACATGCCAAGCGACCCGCCCAACGCCTGGCACACTGAGAGCTCTCGAAAATGTTTATTATTATTAATTATTATTATTATTATTGCGATTGTTATCGCCAGCGATGTTGTTCCTGGGGGTTAGGTAGGAACTGGAAGCTGCTTTTAAAAGATAAATGAATCCCCTTTGTCCTTGGGGCAAGCCAGTTACCCTTCCCCTTAAGGTCTGTGGCGGGAGTGAAGGGGGCAGGAACCTGGAAGACAAACACATCAAGTTCCATTTTCCCGAGAGAACTATTAATACCACCAGTCCCTTTCCCCCAGTTCTTTGTTTGTCTTTTTTCTTTTTTAATTGCAAAGGGCAGCGCAGGGAGGAGGTTGGTCAGAACTCCCACGGCGGTGGGCGTGGGCTGGAATCCCAGCCATCCCTCCTCACTGCAGGCCCCGTGTCCCCACTGGGCACAGGAGGCAATGTGCCCAGGGCCCACGACAGATTTAGGGACCCACAAAAATGCTTCCACTTCCTTCAAAATCAGGAAAAAAAGAGAAACTTTTAGGCTGAAGAAAGTGTTTTAATATACCAATTCGGGCATTAATATAATTGTAATTTTTTTTTTGAGGAAGGGGCCTGTGAAGGCAAAACTGCGCAGGGCCCTGGGGAGTCCGCATGCACCCCTGGGACCACCAGCACTGGTTGCTTAGGTCTCCGAAGGAGGGAGTAACACGCTGCACTTCCAGGGATGCTGTGGGCGGGAAGGGCATGTGCAGCATCCAGCGCTGTGTGGGCTCCAGCAAGCTCTCAGCAGATGGGAGTTAACCGCTTGTTTCCCTGGGTGACCTGCAGGTTAAAACCTCAGGGAACCTGGAGGAGGGTTGGGAGACTGGCTGCAGCAGTGGGGGGACAAGTTACAGAGCTGCTTTTTATTACACAAAGGTCCGAAGAGATCACCTTGGGTGGTGGAACAGATGGAAGCTTAAAAGCGAGGCCATCCTGTGCTTGGGGTGGGCGGGGGGTAGGGGGGTTGCTGGGAGAAATCAGAGGGCAGCGAGAAGAGCTGTCTCCATTCCCCACACAGACCAAGGGGCAGGAAGTGGAGTGAATGAATGAATGAATGAATGAGTGAACTGTGGTGAGGTTTACAAATCCTGAGGCCAATGACTCTAAAAGTGGGCTCAACAGGTCCCAAGACACAAGTTTCTCTAAAGGAGAAGGGAAGCTAATATTTATGAAGTGATTGCCGCGGACAGTATCGTCTCTAATAAACTAGGAACCCGAGGCTCAGAGAAGTGATGTGGCTTGAACAAAACCCATGGCTGAAAAGCAGAGGCCTTAAGTCCCTGCTCTGTGCCCCAACCTCACTGCTGGCACTCCTGCCCAGTGCCGCCCTGGAGAAGGGCTTGCTCACACCCACGAATCCACATGCATTGCTTCTAACACCAGCTCCTCCAGCCCCTTGAGGACCCCAGCCGGTATGGTAGAACCTGGCAGCCCCACCAAGGGCCCCAACAGGTCAGGAGTGTCCCACCCAGGCAGAAGGTCCCTCCAAACAGCACTGGGATCTGGCTGAAGAACAGGCCTCTCTGTCTTAGAGATTGGCACACCCTTGTCCTTAGGCCAAACTGCAGCCACCAGCCGCAGCAGTTGCAAACCACAGAAGTTCCAGCTCCATAGCCACACTCTGGCTCCACCCCCCCAGCTTCACCTACACACAGCCCTGCTCAGGAATCCTTGGGGGCTGCTGGCCAACTCGCCCCTTTGCTCACTTCCCCTTCCTCTCTTCTTGTCTCCTCCTGCTTACCTAAGATCTATCTGCCCGATACGAAATTCATTTGCGAGAAAACAAAGAGGGAGACATCCTGCCAGATCCCAAAGCAAAGAACGAGATGCCAGGGGCCAGGATGCCACCGGCATCAGAAGGTGGATGGATGGAGACGGGGCAACCGATAGCAGCAGCTTTCGTGGGGCTTGAAACTTGTCCAGGAGAAATAAACACCCTGCTGCTCCCAGGCTGCCTCCGGAGGCCTCAGTTGGTCGGCAGCCTGCAAAGTGTGCGTCTTAACATGGGCCCCTCTGGCTAGCAGACGTCTGCCGAGACAAGAGATGTTCCTATTTTGAATTATTCTTCTTCACTATCAAAACATATCTTTAAAAAATAAGCATAGGTAACTTTTGGTCTTTATTTTCACCATACCTGAGGGGTTTTTTTTCCCCCTTAAATTAAAAGGGTTTATTGGGCAGCTTAAAATCCACTTCACCTTTTTCTAAAACCTTCCTTTCCATGATATTGGCAGATTGGAAAATAAAGAGAAGGGTTGCTGCATTTTCAGTCCCCAGAGCACGTCACAGCCCGCCGTGGAGACATGAGCACTTGGACTTAGGAAACTTGGGGTCTCCCCTAACTCTTCAGGCCTGAGCACGCCTCATGCTCTCGGGACCCCCATTGCCCCACCTTTAAATGGAGGGTGCCCTCTATTACCATGAAGGGTCTCGGTAGCTCTAACACTCTCTGACCCTGCGTCCCAGGAGCAATGGGGGGCGGGATCAGGGTGGGCACTGCTTTCCCCCTCTCAGACCCTGGGGGTCTCAAGGTCCCTTGTGTCAAGGGCAAATTACAAGCAATTCTGAAAAGTGTTACAAGCAGAAGGTTCACGCTTGGCTGTTCTGAAGGGCGCAGTGCCTCCTGTCACCTGTTGAGACGTTCCCCAGATCTCTCCCTGGCTGGCCCTCAGGCCTCTGCTTCTCTCCCCAGGGAGATGAAGACCCTACAGGTCGCCTGCCAGGAGTCAGAAAAGCTAAAGTCCCCTAACTTTGCTTTGCGTGGCTCCACCCCAGGGACACAGCTCCCTTCTGGCCTGTGGCAGGAGTGACCACAGTCCATGGTGGTGTCACATGGAGTGCAGGGCCCTCCCCAGGGCTGTGGGTCTGGAATCGCAGATCCCTGCCACCACGAGACCAGCATGTCCCTGTAGCCCAGCTCACTGTGTGCCTGGCTCACGGCACATACCAGGTGGATGGCTTGCTTGGTGCCACACTGCCCCCTTCAGCCACCTCACAGCCAGTCACATGGTGACCAGAGGGGACAAGGTGAGGAGTGCCTCACCCCCACGCAGGGGTCCTGGGAGCCCCTTTCCACCTCCTGGCTCAGTCAGAAACCCATGGTTTTGTGGTGGCTCTTGGCACCTCTCCCCTATCTCCTCACCCTGTAACCCTGGGGAGGACGCTAAGAGGACATGAGAAAGGTACCTGACCTGCCTGGAGTTCCAGCTCCTTCCCTCCTCCCATGTGGCTGCTGGGGCTCAGGACCCGATTTCGTGTGCCCTCGATAGCCCGTGCTCTAGCTGACTACCGTGCTGCCCCTCCCACCCCATAAGAGGTGCATTGGGAGTCCAGAATGAGTCCCCCAAGGATGTGCTGCTGTGGCCGTGCAGATTGCTCTGAGCCAAATGCAGCCTTAGCTGTGTTCAAGAGCAAGGTCTGCCCTCCACCCAACTACCTGGAAGAATTAGGAGGCTTGCCCATAACAGGAGATTATCGGCGATAACCTCTTTTGACCTGTTGACAGGGCAGGACAAACTTATTAAACATCTGCTCTTCTTTTCATCGGCAATGACCCTCTCCGACTCTCTGGAGTATGTGGGATTCCCATACATATGTACATATTAAATTTGGTTATTTCCTCTTGTTTCATGTCTATTTGATTAGCAGACCAGCCAAAACAACCTCTAGGGGAGAAGAACGTTTCTTCCTCCCCCACAGAGGTACCCTGACTCTGCTACTCTGGGCTCACCCTTTACATGGGGCCACCCACCTAGATGCTGCTCCTGTTATCCATGCCCACCTGCCAGCATCTGGCCACCTCTGTATTCACTCTTTGTTGGTACCGTGTGCCAAGCATAGACTGCGCACTCCCTCATCACTCACTTACTCATCCAACATGCAGTGAGACCTACACCATAGGCCAGGCACCCTATAATGTAAATCCAAAAGACATTGGTCCCTGCCCTCCGACAGATATAGTCCAGAGGAAACGATGGTTTATATTTTTTGAGTACCTGCTACATAAAGCACTAAGTAAGCACTTTAGACGGATTACCTGACTCAGTCTGCCTGAGAAATCGCTCCATTTAAGGAGCACACCAAACCGAACTCTAAAGAAATGGAAGGTCCTGCCCAAGGCAAAGTTAGATCCAGGGGGAAAAGGGATGAAGGAGGGGTTCCCTGGACTTTCTTGGTCCTTTAAAACCGGCCGTCGCGTTTGACACGCATCTCCTCCGCTCACCGGCGGACGCGGACCAGGGACCCCGCGTCTTTCCTCGGGAGCCGCTGGTCCGGGGAGCGTCCCCCAAAACCCCGCCTCGGAGCGGCTCCCACTGTGTCTACTGAACTTGCCGCTCCGACCTGGAGCCCTGGGGTCCTCCCCGGTGAGGGTTTTCCTTTCCCCGAATCGCAGATCTTCCTGCGGCGGGGCCGGAGCGGGTGGCTGGTGCTCGGCTTAAGACCCCGGGTCCAGACGCCAACGAGACGCCTATTTTACAGGCGAAACGAGCACAGGTCCCGAGGGGTTCGAAATCCCTCCTCCTTCCCGGCCGGCCTGACCCTTTTTCCCCCCATCTCGGCACCCTTTTTCCCGAGAGGTGGGACGAGGAACCGCCTTCTGGAACCCGGACCCCCGCACGCGGGCTGGTGCTCAGGGCGATTCTCCGCCGGCCGAACTGCTTCGCGCTCTGGGCACCTTTACGCGCCCCATCGCCATCGACCGAGCGGAGATGACCGGCCTCGCTCCCGCCGCCCGCGCCGGCCGCCCTCGCACGCAGACCCCAGGCGCTCGCTCCGACGGAAGGGGAAAGGGATGGCGCACGTCCCCGAGCCAAGCCGGCAGGTGGACCGCGAGCCTCCCGCGCCTGGGTCGGGCACCCCGTGTCGGGCACCCCGAGCCCGTTACCTGCTCCGGTGAGTCCCACGCACCAGGCTGCTGCTCGCTCAGTCTCCAGCTGGTGCCAGGGGTGCGGGCGCAGGTTTTAAAAGCCTGAGGACCCCGCCCCCGGCCCGCCCCGGCCCGCCCCGCCCCGCGCAGGTGATCCCAGTGCCCAGGGGGCCGACGGGGGGTGGCGGGCCAGGGGCACCGGAACGGCAGCGCCGCCCTGCGGTGTCTTCGCGCATCTCCCAGGCTGGGGTCCCTGGCGGGGGTTCCAGTTGTGGCACCGCGAAGCGCCCGAGCGCCCAGACCACATCTTCCAGCTCCGACCACTCCGAGGGCAAAGCGGGTAGAAAGAGGCGGACGTGAGCTTCCAGGGATTTGTGTAGGTGTCTTCAGGGGCAGGATTGTGCTAATCTGGTTGAAAGGCTTAGGGAAATGTTGGGATTCAGACGATCACCGTTTCACACAGAAGGTTTGACAGCTGCCAAGTGTCAAAAACTCTGTAGAACCCAGGACCTCTCGTGGGCCTCTCGCCTCCACCAGGTTTACCTCCATGCGTCCGGAGCCCAGAACACTCCTGGGGCCGCAATAAGGCCCACGATAGTATTCACGGAAAGGGGAAGACGTCTTAGAAATAGACGGGGGAATCCCGACCCCTCTCCTTTCACGTGCAGACACCGAGGCCCAGGAAGCAGAGGCCAGGTGTCCAAAGTCACACCGCAGGTGAGCGACAGAACCACGGGCCTCCAGAGCTACTGAGAACTGAGAAAGTGTGCCCTGTGCTTTCCCGGGTCTGACTGACCAAATCACCGGCCATCAGCGACTGAGTCAGCCTCCAGCCTCTCTCCCTTCGCGGGTGTGGTGGTAGTGGGGTGCGGGGTCCGGGACACACCGAAAAACCCAACGCTCTAACCACTTGGCCAGTTCTGGCAACCAGCTTCCGTCCTTACGTTAACTAGAGACTTTCCAAATATCACTTCATTGATATCAATTCAGGTGTGGTTGAAAGGGATTTGGTATAAATAACGGAAGACATCCATTTCCCCTTTATCACTCCGAAGCTGTTTCAGGGACTGAGGACAAAAGCCAAATATCAGAAGGGAAGATGCCGCTCTTGCTCCAATCATTTGGGAACCACAAGGATTTGGGAAGCTGTGAGCCAGGAACTGGGGATGAAGACCAAAATATATATATTTCTTACTATAACTCACAACATCACACACACACACACACACACACATCTCCGTAAGTTAGACGTGTGTGGATATTTGTACGGTGCCTCAATTATAAAGTACAATTGGCTTGGCCATTCTCCATCACGTCGAAATGTAGTCATTCTTTTTCTTTTTCACACATAGAATATAATTTCATAGTTTTGTTCCCCTCGCCTGATGTGGCACCTTAGATGAGCTGTTCCTGATTTGCCTGAGGAATAAATCAAAGCCGGGGGGTTAAGCTGACTCTGGACTGGGAGCTCGGGGACCTCTGCCTTCACCGGCGACACCACAGGCAGGTTTCCCTGCCTCCCTGGGGCTCGACTCTGTGGGTGTAAAATCCAGGGGAGACCTTGAGGTCTGTGAGTTGCATCCGGCTCAGCCAGAAGGGGCGGAAATGAGTGATTCTGGTCGTGGAAGGCCCTACCGCTCAAGGCATGAATTTCCTCATCAGTAACCAACCTGCCACATGGATTCTTCGTTGTTTTTTAGTCAAATATGTTAACGTGTACCATCAGGTAAGTTTAAGGTGCAGAATGTGTTCATCTGTTGCATTTTCATATTGTAGTATAATTGCAAATGCAGCAATATTTACCACATTAAATCATTGTAGGACACTATTATTGTCTATATACTGTGCATTAGCCCTCTATGGCTTATTTACCACTCCTTACACATTCACATCCTTAAACATCATCGCTCTTATCCACCCTATCCCACCACGGCCTGGTCACCACCATTTTCCTGTTTTGTTTTTTTTTACAGGTTTAACTTATTTAGATTCCACATCCAGTACTCGCTTTCCTGTCTCAATTATCACAGCATCGTGTGCTCAAGGTCTATGCACATCGCTGAAGGTAGGAGGATACCTGCCTTTCTCCCAGTTGAATAATAAATACTCCTTCGTGGGCACCTGCTGCGCATGGAGATGGAGCCCAGGCTCTTGGTGGTCTCGAACAGAGAACTGAACGGACCACGCAGGCACAGATAAGCAAAGCAAGCAAGAGGAAATTTCTGGCATCGTAATGGATAAATCCTCTGAGAAACAAGAGAACGCCTAAAACACCCATCAGAGCCAATGCTGACCATCAAAATATCCAGGGAAATGAGTGGAAAACCTGACGATCAGGATCCTCTCAATTAGAAAGAGACCGAATCCTGAAAGGGCCCCACATCTCCCTGCAGCTGAAGCGGCCGTCAGGCAAGAAGACGGGAAAAGCCCAAGTCAGTGAAAGAGGAATCTTGCAATCTGTTGTACTGGTAGTTTTAACACAGCAAACCAAGGTGAATGACCACTTGGAAGAAAGCACATCATTCCCCATTTGTAATGTATTGGTTTCCGCTAACGTATTATAAAAGGAAGTAGCACACACAGAACTTTAAGGAGCATCTCCAAAGTTCCAAGTTAATCCTGTCTTTGCTGCTAGTAGCTCACCTCTTCCCTACTCCCAGTCCCAGGAGGAGATAAGAGAAAAGGAGAAAAGGGGATAGGGACTCTAATCATACAGAAAGTGTCAAGAATTGCATTTTACCAATTAAGAATTATGTGCAGAATGCAGTCATAACAAAAGTTACCAAGAAATATGTAACTCCAAAGTAAACACGTATCTTACAAATTCCAAAGTCAAAATCATCCTGACTCCAATATCTGCATTTCTTTCTGGAACCAAAGGGACAGTAGCTTCAGGCTTGGTTCTCTCGGCTCCATCATCCCAAGACCCGGGAGCGAGCCGTCTGTGGCCAGGGAATGGGAATTTTCTATTGAACGGTTACAGCCTTCATAGGGTGTTTACTTAAGCATCTACACATGGTATCTCCGACAGTCCTCCTGGATCGCCCACTTGGGGGAGGAAACCACAATGCTAATTATTATCAGGTGTCACGTGGCCAGTGATTTAATCAATCATACCTACAGGAAATGAAGCCTCCGTAAAAACTCCAAAGGACGGGGTTTGGAGAGCAAATGGGGCTTCGTGACAGAAGGGTGGCACAGCCCAAACTCCGCGGGGACAGAAGCTTCTGGGCTCAGGACCCTCCTGGACATCACCCTACACATCTCTTTATTAGAGTGTTCATTCATATCTTTTAATACCTTTTGTAATAAACTGTGAATGTAGTAAGTAAACAGTTCTCCTGAGTTCTGTGAGCCACTCCAGCAAATTAATCAAACCCAAGGAGAGGAAGGGTCATGGGAACCTCTGACTTATACTGGGTCATCGGAACCAGCGGTGGCAACCTGGACTTCCGATTGGCATCTAAAGGTGGGGGGGGGTGTCCAATCCTGTGGGACTGAGCCCCTAACCTGTGGGATCAGACGCTCACTCCAGGCAGTGTCAGAACTGAATTAAACTGTAGGACACCGGCTGGTGGCAGAGAATTCCTCAATGTGGGAACCCTTTCCCCCCTCCCACATTTGGGGACCAAGAGTGTCGGAAGTCAAGCAGGGTATTTCGAGTAGAGGAGACACACAGGTGTGTTTTTCCGTAAGAGTGTGTAACTAGAAAGTGCAAATGGCAGACACCAGCTCTGACAACCCCAGAATGTATGCCTCTCTGCTAATTAAGGTCGAAGGGACTTTGGTGGAATATAAATAAAGTGGGGTGATTTTCCTTGATCTCTCTTTGTAAAGATGAAAATGTTTATAGAAAACAGTTTCATAAGTCAACAAAAATTGCCTCTAAAATTATCCAACAAACTGCCCATTTCAGATGAGCCATATGGATTCTTAGATGCTGGGAGATTTAAAAATAACACACACATAAACACACACACCCTGCTTTTTCCACATAGAGAGTCCTCCAATGCGTGAGTTAGCAGAGGGTGCTGCTGCGAACCAGCTTTTGGGCACCAGGGTTTTTTTCTCTCCTGGCCAGGACCCTGCAGTCTCTCATTTCTCCCCTCTAAACCGTAATCTACTGTTTATGGCTTCTGAGGTGGTTGCTGGGGAAACCAGGCAAATGTCACGTGGGATTAGAATGCAATTTCAGGGGGAGACAAGGCACAGAGAATCATGAATCTAGAGAAATCTAAGTCCACATTGATTAATTCAGTCTAAAAAAAAAAAAGCCCTCACCTGTGTGACTCAGTTGGTTGAGCGTCATCCTGCAAACCAAAAGGTCGCCTGTTTGATTCCACGCCAGATCACATGCCTGGGTTGCGTGTTCGGTGCCTGGTTGGGGCACATACTTGAGGCAATGATGTTTTTCGCACACGTCAATGTTCTCTCATTCTCTCCTTCCCTTCCCCTCTCTAAAAATAAATAAGTAAAAACTTTTTTAAAATATATTTTACTGATTATGCCATTACGGTTGTCCCATTTCCCCCCCTTCATTCCCCCCTCCTGCACACCTCTCCCCCACCATTCCCCCCTTTAGTTTATGACCACGTGTCTCAAGTTCTTTAGCTTCTGCATTTCCCTACTATTCTTCCCCTCCCCCCTGTCTATTTTCTACCTACCATCTATGCTACTTGTTCTCTGTACCTTCTCCCCCTTCTTCATCCTTTTCTGTTTGTTCCTCTCTTTCTCTCTAAATAAGTAACATCTTAAAGAGAGAGAAAGAGAGGAACAAAACATAACCAGGCCAATGGATTTTGAAATCGATTCCTTGTCTCTCAGCCAGGGGCTGAAGAGAGTAGCAGGGCCAGAGAAGTCGTGGTTCTTCAGTGTCTACGTGTCTCTCCCCTGATACACGTGGGTGCCCAGGGATGAGATGCAGAGGAGACAAGCACCCCTTCCACGAGCCGTCGTCCTGCTTTGGGGTGAATTCCCACTTCGCCTCCAGGAACACGTGTGCGATGGGGGTCAGGAAGAAGAGAGTGAAGGAGGCCGAGCTGGGCGTCAGTAACCCCAGGAAGTCACCTGATTTCCCCGGGCCTCTGTTTTCTCACCTGTGAAGGGGCAGGTTGGCCTCTTCCCAGCTCCCTGGGAAGTTTGATTGACACGACAACCCCTTTAAACAACCAGTCCAAGTAAATTACCTGGCAACTTCCTCAAGTTTATGTTACATTTTTAGGAATTCTGTGATTCAGTTTCAGTGTGTTAGCACAAATCATCTTCAGTTAATTACAAGGGATAATTTCTCCTTCTGGAATGAAAACGAGAGGCTATAAATTAAGTCTAGCCCTTTGGCCATCAGCAGAAGCAGCTCTTCCTCACCTTTGCAAAGAAGCTATGCTTCCCCTCACCCCCAGGATTCTAGAAGCACCTTCTAGCAGCAGTTAACTGATTTGCAGCAATCTCAGCTGCTGAATTCCCCTCTCTCCTTGTACCTCCGGGGTCCATCCTGTATCAGCTATGCTGGGAAGTCCATATCTAGAGTGGAAAGAACACACACAGAGAGATGATACAGTCCAGCCACTACTCCATTTACTTGATGTGTAACCCAGGCAGATCTCCTAACCTCTCTGGGCTTTTGTTTACTCTTCTTTGATTGATTGATTGATTTATTCATTCAACCGATATTTACTGAGTGCTGGCTATGTGCGAGTAGCGAACAAAAGAGACAAACCTTGCCCTGATGAAGCTTATTTTCTGATGTTGTAAGAAAACAATAAACATAAATAAGCCAATGGTATGGCATGTGGGAGCGGGGCAAGTGTTCTGGAGCAAAGTAAAGGGGAGGTGAAATAGTGGTGCCTGCCCGCTGTCCACCTCCAAGGGGCGTGATGTGGGATGAATGAGTTAATGCTCATGAAATTCCTCCCTCAAATTGTCCTGGGCTGTGCGAATATAGGGAGTAATTATAATATTGTAAATGGGCGTTTTGTTAAGGGAACACCTGTACAGAGATCACAGAGGCCCGAGAATGCGTGATCCAGGGACAGGGCGAACCCCAGTCAGCTTGGACCACGGACCGGGGCTGGAAGGTGCCTGACCACTCTCTAGCACAGGGGGGCTCAGCCCTGCTTATCCCTCAGAATCACCTGGGTTCTGTGAAAAACTGCTGAGGTGAAAATGTCACACTGAGGTGTCCCCTGAACCAGAGTCTTTGGGGCCAGGGCCAGACATTCACTTGATTTTTTTCCCCACAAGCTGCCCAGGAGATGCTACTGCGTGACCGGAGAATCAGAGCCCCATCTGGCCACAGAGAGGCAGCGACTTGCCCATGAGCTGGCACCCGGGCCTGAGATCTTTCCTGTCCCGGGCAGTGTCACACAGGTGGCTCAGTACTTCTGTCTCAGTGCTCGGAGCCCCCACAGGAATGCCATCCCACCTCAGCCCTTCCTCCCACCCTCTTGCAGGCCAGGGTGTCTCTCTTCCTGAGCGCAAAGAAAGTATGTGACTTCTCTGTGATGGCCAAGCTGTTGATCATTCCAAATTCATTACTGGTTATGAGCTGACACTTGTCCTCCCCAAAATTCCTATGGTGAAGTCCTACCCCTAGTACCTCAGAAGATGATCCTATTTGGAGATAGGACCTTTAAAGAGGTAATTAAAGCAAAACGAAGTTGTATAGCTGGGCCCTCATCCAATATGACTGGTGTCCCCATAGACGAGATCGGGCACCCTGGTCGGGTCCCACAAGGCTCCACAGGGAGCACCCTCACCGTTCATGCCCAAAACAGTTTCATTTTCCTCTTTAACTAGAGATACTTAGAATGGTCCGTCTGACTCTCCGAGTGATTAGATTTGTCTTTCTGTCCTTTGATGGTTCATTTCTAATTTTGTTACATGATCAATACACATGGCCCATGGTTGTTAGAGACATTGTTTGTGCCATTCCCCCCCCCCCAAGTAGTTCATATGCTAAAATCTAACTCCTAATGTGTTAGCATTCAGCGGTAGGACCTTTGGGGGGTGATTAGGTGATTTGTGTATGGAGCCCGCATGAATGGGCTTAGTGCCCTTATTTAAAAAAAGGACAGCCCAGAGAGCTCCCTTGAACCTGCCACCAGGTGACGAGAAAAAAACAGCCATCTACGAACTAGAACACAGGCTTACCTTGCAAGGAATCTGCTGGTGCCCTGATCTTGGACGTGCAGCCTCCAGAACTATGTGAAACAAAGGTCTGTCATTGCCAAATCACGCACTTTGTTGTGTGCTTTTGCGTCAGCCCAAACAAACGATGACTATGGAATGACATAAAAAAATTTTTTTTAATTGATAAGAGAGACAGGGAGAGATGTTAAGGTGGTTGGTGACGTGGGCTGTGCAAGAATTCACAAAGACAAGAAAATGTAGTGAAGAAAGCTTTTACTCACTGGACAAGAAAGGAGAGGGGGCATGGTGTAGAGAGGGGCCCCAGCACTGAGGGGTGGGGGCTTTGAGCTTTCATTGCATAATAATTGGATTAAAAAAGAATGGGGGGGGCTGCGGCTGTGAGGCCCCCCGGGCTGCTGAGACGCAGTCACTGAGGCAGCTGTTTGTTCCAGTGTTATCTTCTGCCCGTGGTGTAGGGAGCAGTTAGTTCTGTTCTTGCCTTTCAGTAATTCCCAGTCCTGGGGACAAGGTCAGAAGAGTAAAAAAATGTCACTCACGTCTAACCAGGCCATAGGCCTACTCGGCAAATAGTGCCTCAATAGCACATGGAGCTGGCTTTGTCCTTCCAAGAGACCTGCATTGTTCCACTCATTGATGCATCCATGGGTTGGGTCTTGTATGTGCCCAGACCAGGGAGTAGACCTGTGACCTTGGTGCATTGGGACCACACTCTAATCCACTGAGATGCCCAGCCAGGGCGAGACTATGGGATTTCTGCTTTTAGTAACTTGTTGAGATTTTCTCGTAGCTGAGTTGCTAGGGTGGTCGGTGACACGGGCTGTGAAAGAATTCACAAGGAGAAGACAGTGTGGAGAGTTCAAGTTTTTATTTACTGTACAAGAAAAAAGAGGCACATGGTGTGGAGAGATACACCAGCATTCAGGGGTGGGAGCTTTGAGCTTCTATTGGATTATAATTAGATTTTAAAAGGGTGGGGCTTGCTGGGGAATGGCCCCTGGGCTGCTGGGGCGTTGTAATCGAGGCTTCAGTTGATTCCCACGTTATCTTCCACCCCTGGCATGGGGAGCGGCCAGTTCTGTTCTTGTTTCCAGTCATTCCCAGGCCTGGGGACAGGCTCAGAAGGATTAAATGTCAGTCATGTCTAACAAGGCCACAGGCCTGCTCGGCAAATGGTGTCACAACAGCAAACGAGGGCTGGCTTTGTCCTTTCACTAATGATTTTTAGTGATACATAGTACATGCATGAAATAATATGTAATACAGTACTGCCGTTTGGGGTTCAAAGTTATATATAAAGATACACACACGTATCATCTGTCACATACAGTTGACCACAGAAGCATGTTATTTTGATGAATCAGGTATCATATTATTATATAATGTATATATATTTTTAAGTGATAAGAGAAAGTCAGTTTAGAAAGTTCCAAACGTAGCAGAAGTGAGCCACCTGGGCTGTGGAGGCTCAGGAAACAAGGTGCAGAGGCCAGAGAAGGGCCCTGGGAGCTCAGGAGAGAGAAAGGCTGAGGCTATGCTCCTGGGAGGGTAAAAAAAGGGGGAAGGGAACAGGGTGGGCCTGCTCCCGAGAGGGAGAGCTTGCTCCCACTCCAATATAATATATATTTTATAGGCCTTGTATGTTATGTCCATTACATATAATACATGATGAAGTTGTGTAATTTCATATTTATGCTTTTACTCCCTACACTTATTTTTTGTCTACCAGACCCCTGCAGTCAAGGTGTAGGCAGGGCGGTTTCCTACAGAGGACTTGGAAGGAGAGGGCGAGGAACTCTCTGTTCTTTGCCTCTCCCCTAGCTGCGGGGGGTTGCAGGCGATCCTCAGCGTTCCTGGCCTTGTGGAACATCATTCCAATCTCTTTCTTGGTCTTCTGCCTTTGTGAACGCTGTGTCCACATTTCCCTCTTTTTTTA
Source organism: Artibeus jamaicensis (assembly GCF_021234435.1). Lineage (NCBI taxonomy): Eukaryota > Metazoa > Chordata > Mammalia > Chiroptera > Phyllostomidae > Artibeus > Artibeus jamaicensis. The sequence continues at coordinate 16,743,258 of NW_026522057.1, forward strand.
GATGGAGAGGAAGGGAGGGAAAAAGAGAGAAAAGAAACACTGATCAGTTGCTTCTCAAAAACCCCAGCTGGGACCCTGGCCTACAGCCCAGGCATGTGGCCTGATCAAGAATCAAACCAGAGACCTCTCGGTTCCCAGGCCAGCACTCAGTCCACTGAGCCACACGAGCCAGGGCTGAATTTCCCTCTTCTTATAAGGACACAAGGCAAACCGGATCCAGGGCCCACCCTAATCCAGCGTGACCTCACATTAACTTTAATGACCTCTGCAAAGACTATTTCCAAATAAAGTCACATAAATGGGTTCCAGGTAGACATGAATTTTGGGGGGAACTATTCCACCCATTACAGAGCCGAATAGGCATTGCTCCAAAGAAGACATAAAAATAGCTTATAAGTCTATGAATAAAAATGTACAATGCATCTTGTACGTGAAAGCAACTACCCCAACAGCTCAGCCAATGAGAGATTGTCACCTCCTTGAACTCTAACTTTTCTCCAAGGGTCTTTGTTCAAAAAATCCCTGCCCAATTTCCTCCTTTTTTCCCCATAAAGTAATATGCCTCTGTTTTGTCTGTTGGGCTCACCTACGGCTTTGCTATAGCTTTCATGTCCCAAATTTCAATTATTTGCTGTTCCTGAATAAGCCCACTTTTTTGCTATTGAAATAACTGACTTTTTAAAAAATATTTTAATTAATTAATTAGTTAATTAATTAATTTAGAGAAAGGGGAAGGGAGAGAGAAAGAGAGGAAGGAAAAAAAATCAGTCAGTTGCCTCTCACACGCCCCTAGCCAGGGCAACCTGGCCCACAAACAAGGCACATGCCCTGACTAGGAATTGAACCAGCGACCTTCCGGATCGCAGGATGTTGCCCAGGCCACTGAGTCACACGAGTCAGGGCCTGACTGTTTTATTTTGAAGGTGAGTGACATTTAATTTAAAAAATCCCTTTGATTTACTTGGAGAAATCACTTATATAAACACATCTAGCAACAGAATAAAGAGTCCCTGATATTTTTCTGAGGGATTTATCCTAATAGGCACAAATATCTCCAATAAAATCTGGATTTCATATAAACAAATCACAGCATGATATTTTCTTCTGGAGCAATAATAGAGAAATTTTTAATGAACCTTAATGTAGAATCAAGGAAGGAAAGAGATAGAGGCATTAATCATTTCCTAAAGCCTATATAAATGTTATATAAAGTATAATAGTATATCAGACATCTCAGTTCACTGCCATTGTCATCATTGATCCATGCAGGATGCTTCTTCTGTATGTACATATGTGCTTAATGTGTATTGTTTTACTTGTATATATTCTTGCACAATGATCGCTGTCTTTGTATTTTAATTCATAAATGCAAGTATTACATACATCTCACCGATGATTGCTTCTGCCACTCAGTTCTGAGATCCATGCGTATAACTGCCTTTGTGGCTACACTGTTGCTACCTAGTTCTCCACAGAGTCAATTTCCCCACTGGGGACACCAGTTTGCCTCCATCAGTAATGGTGCAGTGAATGTTCTCAACATGACTCCTTATGGACCTGTCTGAGGATATCTCTGAGATAGTCTTGTGAGTATCTATGTATATGTATATATATATATATATATATATATATATATATATATATATATACCTATACCTATACCTATATTTATATCTATATACATGACATCTAGATGTCTTCAGGAAACTGCTAAGTCAGAGATTCTGTCCTTGCTGCTATAACTAAGTCCAGGCAGATGTCCTTGGGAATGACTAACCCACTCTGCACCGCCACCAGCATTGTATCAAGTTGCCTACATTCCCAGCAACTGTTTCTACTTGCACTATTTACTTTTTATATTTTTGAGAATCCAATAGGTTTAAAGTGCCGCCTTCTTACCGGATTACTGGGTCTGAGTGTGCCTCCTAGGCTCACGTTTCCATTTTTTCTTTAAATTATATTTTATTGACTATGCTATCACAGTTGTCCCAATTTGCCCCCTTTGCTCCCTTCCACCCAGCACACCCCATCCCTCAGGCAATCCCCACACCACTGTTCATGTCCACGGCTCATGCATATACTTTTTGGCTACTCCATTTCCTCTACTGCACTCTACATCCCCATGGCTATTCTGTAACTACCTATTTGAACTTCTTCCTCCCCTCACCTCTTCAATCCTTCACCCTCACAGCACCAGCCCATCTGGCAACCATCAAAATGTGCCCCATAAACAGAATTCTGTCTCTATTCTTGTTCCCTAAGTTTGATTTGTAAATTCACCTGTTGACAGATTGGTATTTTTTTGCAATTTTATTCCTAGTTTTTAAATAAGTTTCTTTAACATTTCACATAATAATACTTCGGTGATGATGAACTCCTTTGCTTTTTTTTTTTCTGGTCTGGCAAGCTCTTTATCTGTCTGCCCTTTGATTCTAAATGTTAGCTTTGCTGGGTAGCCCAACCTTGGCTGCGGGTCCCTGCTGTGCATGATTTTGAGCATTTCTTGCCAGTCCCTTCTAGCCTGCAGTTTCTTTTGGGAAATCAGTTGACAGTCTTATGACGTCCGCCTGCGGGTAATGAACTGCATTTTCCTTGCCGTTTTTAAGATGTTTCTCTTTATCTTTCAACTTTGACATTTTACTTATGATGTGTGTTGCAGCGTGCCTCTCTGCATCCATCTTGTTTGGGACTCTCTGTGCTTCCTAGACTTCCAGGTCCATTTCCTTCACCAAATTAGGGAAGTTTTCTTTCATGAGTTTTTTCAAATAGATTTCCAGTTACTTGCGCTTCCTCTTCTCCTTCTGGCACCCCTATGAGGCAAATGTTGGAATGCTTGAAGTTGTCCCAGAGGCTACTTACTCTACCCCCATTTTCTCTGGATTCTTTTTCATCTCATTGTTCTGATTGGTTGTTTTTTGCTACCTTATGTTCTAAATCATTGACTGGATTCTCAGCTTTCTCCATTCTACTGTTGTTTCCCTGTAAATTGTTCTTTATTTCAGTTAGTGTATCCTTTGTTTCTGACTGAATCAGTTTGTATGTTGTTGAGGTCCTCACTGAGTTCCTTGAGGAGCCTCATAACCAGTGTTGGAAACTCTGCATCTGAGAGAGTGCTTCTCTCCATTTCACTTAGCCCTTTTTCTGGAGTTTTGACCTGCTTTTCATTTGGGCCATGTGTCTTTGTCTGCTCATTTTGGCAGCCTCCCTGTGTTTGTTGCTGTGTATTAGGTAGAGCTGCCAGGACTCTGTGTCTTGGTCCTGTGGCCTAACGTAGTAGGTGTCCTGTGGTGTCTGTCCACTGGCCTAGCCTTCCCTATTGCTCAGGCTGGGTACTCCAGGTGTGCCCTTTTGTGTGGGCAGAGTCCCCCCTCCTCTTGTAGTTGAGCCTTGATTGCTTTTGGCAGATCAATGGGAGGGAGTTGCCCAAGCCAGCCAGGCAACCTCTACCCTCCATGGAGGATCATTTGTGCAGGGACAGGGTGGTGCGTTCCAACGTGGTCTGTAGCTGTCCACTGGGTGTGCTGGCCCTGTGGTTGCCCAGCTGATGCAGACCAAGGTCAGCCCCTGCCTGTGTTCTGCCCAGGGCCACCTGGCATGAGCTACAAAGTAGTCTGAGATGGCTGCTACCCGTGCTGGGCTTGGAGATGCCCAGGCAAAGCCAAGCTGTGATCCAGGATGGCTGCTGCTGGGGCTGGGTGTGGGGCTGGGTCTGGGGCTCACTGAGGCCAGCTGTTGCTTGATTGATGGGATTTAGGAAGTTGTGAAGCATGGGCCAAGACCAACCACTCCTATGGAAAAGCAGCTTGGGTGGGCCTGTAAGTTGGGTGGGGCAGAGCCTCTGGGCATATCCAGAAATGGGGAAAACAGTGTTATCCAGGCTGATGGAGTCTCAGATCTGGTAGCAGCTTGCTGGCTCTGTGGGGGGAGGGTTTAGACAAGAGACAATGGCCTCTGCTTGCCTGACACCAGACACTGCAGTTCCACCCTGTACACCACTGATGCCTTTCAAGCTGCTACCCTGGTGCTGGAGCTCAGAGGGAGTGAGTCTGAGTAGCTGAGTCTGTGTGTGGAAGTTCTTTAAGAGGAACTGCTAGGGGCTACGGAAGTTTCTTCTACCAACCCAATCCCCACTGGTTTTTGCAGCCAGAAGCTGTAGGGACTTATCTTCCTGGCACTGGAACCCTGGGCTGGGGGGCCTGGTGTGGGGCTGGGACTCCTTGCTCCCAAGATCTCTCTGACTAATTTTTATTTACCACACATGGGTGGGACTAGCCCATCCTGAGTCTATGCCCCTCTTACCAGTCTGAATGGATGTGTTTTCTTTAATTCCGTAGTTGTCAGACTTCCATTCAACTCTATTTCTGATGGTTCTGAGTGATGGCTGTTCTATACTTTAGCTGTAACTGTGATATGGTTGTGTGAGGAGGTGCGCGTGTCTGCCTACACTGCCATCGCTTTTGATTTTCTATCAATTGCTGTTCACATCCTTTAGCTAATTTTCCTAATGGGCTGCCTTTCCTTTTGACTTACAAAATGTCCACGTGTATTATATTATTTATGCCATGTTAGGATTGCAAAAATCTCTATTGTCTATCAGCACCATCCATGGCATTCTTCATTGAACCTAAATCATTAATTTTGCTATAATTAAACTGTATGTACATTATAGCTAATGCTTTTAAAGTTTTATGAATCTTACCTCTAGGTCACAATGATATTATCCTCCAATTTGTTCTATTAACTTTAGAGTTTTACATTCTACATTTAGGTCTTTAATTTATTGGGCATCCACCTCTGTGTATTTTGTTTGATGGAAACCCACCTTTATTGGCTTACATATGTGGAGTCAGTTTCCCCAGTCCACTCCCGAGACAGTCTGTCCCTTCTCCATTTGTTTATGATGTCACTATATCAAATCTTCTTATAGACGTGAGCTGGCTTCTACCCTATTTAGTTTGTCTCCTCTTGCATCAGTCTCTTTTGATTATGTAGGTTGTCTTAGTATTTGGTAAGGCATGTCTTCTTTCTTCTTTTTAAGGTTTTCTTAATTATCTGTTTCTTTATTCTTCAGTAGAAGTTTTAGAATAAATTTAATGAGTTTATTATAAAAACACAGCTGGAATTTTGAAAGAGTTTTCATTAAATTTAGATTAATCTGGGACCTGGCTGGTGTAGCTCAGTGGATTGAGCATGGGCTGCAGACTGAGGGGTCGCTGGTTCCATTCCCAGTCAGGGCACATGCCTGGGTTGCAGTCTAGGTCCCCAGTGGGGGCCACATGAGAGGCAACCACACACTGATGTTTCTCTCCCTCATTCCCCTCCCTTCCTTCTCTCTAAAAATAAATAAATAAATAAAATCTAATAAGTAATAAATAAGTAAATTTAGAATATTTTTTAAAAGATTAATTTGGGAAAGAACTGACGTCCCTAAAAAAAAAGTTATCCCATTCAAAAGCATATACTCATACTTAGTTATCCATTTCCTTATCAGAGTTGGGGGGTTGGGGAGCTAGTCAACAGGCTGCTGTAGGGAGTCTTCTTGGCTGTTGCTAAGGCGATTCTGTTACGGTTTCCGTCCTGAAACAGGTCTTCCCATCTGAGTCTCTTAGGAAGGAAAGTAAGGAGGGTCAAATGTTCTTTGAGTCTTTTGTTAAATACCAGTTTAAAGTCAACATCCTCACCACCGATAACAAAACCAAACAAAAAACAAAACGTTTGCTTTTCTTCTAAGCATTGCAATATAGAAACAGTTTACTGTACATACAGTTTAATTATAGCAAAATTAATGATTTAGGTTCAATGAAGAATGCCATGGATGGTGCTGATAGACAATAGAGATTTTTGCAATCCTAACATGGCATAAATAATATAATACACGTGGACATTTTGTAAGTCAAAAGGAAAGGCAGCCCATTAGGAAAATTAGCTAAAGGATGTGAACAGCAATTGATAGAAAATCAAAAGCGATGGCAGTGTAGGCAGACACGCGCACCTCCTCACACAACCATATCACAGTTACAGCTAAAGTATAGGACAGCCATCACTCAGAACCATCAGAAATAGAGTTGAATGGAAGTCTGACAACTACGGAATTAAAGAAACCACATCCATCCAGACTGGTAAGAGGGGCACAGACTCAGGATGGGCTAGTCCCACCCATGTGTGGTAAATAAAAATTAGTCAGAGAGATCTTGGGACCAGGGAGTCCCAGCCCCACACCAGGCCACCCAGCCTAGGGTTCCAGTGCCAGGAAGATAAGTCCCTACAACTTCTGGCTGCAAAAACCAGTGGGGATTGGGTTGGTAGAAGAAACTTCCGGAGCCCCTAGCAGTTCCTCTTAAAGAACTTCCACACACAGACTCAGCTACTCAGACTCACTCCCTCTGAGCTCCAGCACCAGGGTAGCAGCTTGAAAGGCATCAGTGGTATACAGGGAGGAACTGCAGTGTCTGGTGTCAGGCAAGCAGAGGCCATTGTCTCTTGTCTAAACCCTCCCCCCACAGAGCCAGCAAGCTGCTACCAGATCTGAGACTCCATCAGCCTGGATAACACTGTTTTCCCCATTTCTGGATATGCCCAGAGGCTCTGCCCCACCCAACTTACAGGCCCACCCAAGCTGCTTTTCCATAGGAGTGGTTGGTCTTGGCCCATGCTTCACAACTTCCTAAATCCCATCAATCAAGCAACAGCTGGCCTCAGTGAGCCCCAGACCCAGCCCCACACCCAGCCCCAGCAGCAGCCATCCTGGATCACAGCTTGGCTTTGCCTGGGCATCTCCAAGCCCAGCACGGGTAGCAGCCATCTCAGACTACTTTGTAGCTCATGCCAGGTGGCCCTGGGCAGAACACAGGCAGGGGCTGACCTTGGTCTGCATCAGCTGGGCAACCACAGGGCCAGCACACCCAGTGGACAGCTACAGACCACGTTGGAACGCACCACCCTGTCCCTGCACAAATGATCCTCCATGGAGGGTAGAGGTTGCCTGGCTGGCTTGGGCAACTCCCTCCCATTGATCTGCCAAAAGCAATCAAGGCTCAACTACAAGAGGAGGGGGGACTCTGCCCACACAAAAGGGCACACCTGGAGTACCCAGCCTGAGCAATAGGGAAGGCTAGGCCAGTGGACAGACACCACAGGACACCTACTACGTTAGGCCACAGGACCAAGACACAGAGTCCTGGCAGCTCTACCTAATACACAGCAACAAACACAGGGAGGCTGCCAAAATGAGCAGACAAAGACACATGGCCCAAATGAAAAGCAGGTCAAAACTCCAGAAAAAGGGCTAAGTGAAATGGAGAGAAGCACTCTCTCAGATGCAGAGTTTCCAACACTGGTTATGAGGCTCCTCAAGGAACTCAGTGAGGACCTCAACAACATACAAACTGATTCAGTCAGAAACAAAGGATACACTAACAAATAAAGAACAATTTACAGGGAAACAACAGTAGAATGGAGAAAGCTGAGAATCCAGTCAATGATTTAGAACATAAGGTAGCAAAAAACAACCAATCAGAACAATGAGATGAAAAAGAATCCAGAGAAAATGGGGGTAGAGTAAGTAGCCTTTGGGACAACTTCAAGCATTCCAACATTTGCCTCATAGGGGTGCCAGAAGGAGAAGAGGAAGCGCAAGTAACTGGAAATCTATTTGAAAAAACTCATGAAAGGAAACTTCCCTAATTTGGTGAAGGAAATGGACCTGGAAGTCTAGGAAGCACAGAGAGTCCCAAACAAGATGGATGCAGAGAGGCACGCTGCAACACACATCATAAGTAAAATGTCAAAGTTGAAAGATAAAGAGAAACATCTTAAAAACGGCAAGGAAAACGCAGTTCATTACCCGCAGGCAGACGTCATAAGACTGTCAACTGATTTCCCAAAAGAAACTGCAGGCTAGAAGGGACTGGCAAGAAATGCTCAAAATCATGCACAGCAGGGACCCGCAGCCAAGGTTGGGCTACCCAGCAAAGCTAACATTTAGAATCAAAGGGCAGACAGATAAAGAGCTTGCCAGACCAGAAAAAAAAAAAGCAAAGGAGTTCATCATCCCTGAAGTATTATTATGTGAAATGTTAAAGAAACTTATTTAAAAACTAGGAATAAAATTGCAAAAAAATACCAATGTGTCAACAGGTGAATTTACAAATCAAACTTGGGGAACAAGAAGAATAGAGACAGAATTCTGTTTATGGGGCACATTTTGATGGTTGCCAGATGGGCTGGTGCTGTGAGGGTGAAGGATTGAAGAGGTGAGGGGAGGAAGAAGTTCAAATAGGTAGTTACAGAATAGCCATGGGGATGTAGAGTGCAGTAGAGGAAATGGAGTAGCCAAAAAAGTATATGCATGAGCCGTGGACATGAACAGTGGTGTGGGGATTGCCTGAGGGATGGGGTGTGCTGGGTGGAAGGGAGCAAAGGGGGCAAATTGGGACAACTGTGATAGCATAGTCAATAAAATATAATTTAAAGAAAAATGGAAACGTGAGCCTAGGAGGCACACTCAGACCCAGTAATCCGGTAAGAAGGCGGCACTTTAAACCTATTGGATTCTCAAAAATATAAAAAGTAAATAGTGCAAGTAGAAACAGTTGCTGGGAATGTAGGCAACTTGATACAATGCTGGTGGCGGTGCAGAGTGGGTTAGTCATTCCCAAGGACATCTGCCTGAACTTAGTTATAGCAGTAAGGACAGAATCTCTGACTTAGCAGTTTCCTGAAGACATCTAGATGTCATGTATATAGATATAAATATAGGTATAGGTATATATATATATATATATATATATATATATACATATACATAGATACTCACAAGACTATCTCAGAGATATCCTCAGACAGGTCCATAAGGAGTCATGTTGAGAACATTCACTGCACCATTACTGATGGAGGCAAACTGGTGTCCCCAGTTTTATCTTAAATATTATTTTAATTTAAAATTTTTTATCTTACAATTAAAATAAATAAAAAATCATTTCATGTTTATTTTATTTGTGGTCATTTCCCAACTTGCTTTTTTAGCCGTGGAATCCTTAGCTCAAGCGAAATCTTATTCTAATGTCAAATGCACAACAAATAAAAATCCAGGGAAGCAGGAGCGCAGTGCAAGTCCCGTAACCTGGAAGCTCAGCGCCCCCTGGAGGCAGCCTAGAGAACACAGCTCCGAAAAGGATGTTGAAGCGGAAATGTCCCCAGGTCCTCTAGATTTATGAAAACAAACAAAAACACTAGCAGAACCTCTGAATCCTAATACAATCTGTCCTGAAAAGTTAAAGGTTTCCGTTTGCCACAGCAGTGGCACGTGGTAGAAAGAGCCAGAGACAGGGGCCAGAAGCTTAGGTTCTAGTCCCTGAGGGCTACCACCCAGACAGGTGCGTCCGGCAATGACTCTGGACCATTTGCTTGTAAAGGTGTGGATGGGGTTCGGAGGGTGGGGAGTGTTTGGACTGTTCTGGTGAGTTCTCACGAGAGTTGGAGGTTGAAGATGGGTTTCTGTTTAGGGCGCCCAGGGTCCCCACTCCCCGCCCCTTCGAAAGGAGTGGCTCTGTTTCCACCTGCCCTGTGGTTTTGCCACCAGTTTCACATTGGGATTCACCTATAAGATCTCATTTGAACAAAGAGCGAGTTCTGTGGCTTAAAAATAGGCGTAAAAACAGCCCTGCTGTACTAGATAATCTCTAGTGATTTCTAGCTTCAATATTTTGATTTGGAGATTTGTTCTTTTTTATCTTAAATATTTTATTTATTTATCTTTAGAGGGAAAGGGAAGAAGAGAGGGAGAGAAATATCAGTGTACAGTTGCCTCTTGTGTGTCCCCTGCTGGGAACTGGCCTGCAACTCAGGTATGTGCCCTGACTGGGAATCGAACTGCGGTTGTTTGGTTCTCAGGCTCGCGGTGCTCAATCCACTGAGCTACACCAGCCAGGGCTTTTTAAAATTTTTTATTTATTTACTTTTAGGAAGAGGGGAAGGGAGGGAGAAATAGAGGGAGAGGAACGACAATGTGTGGTTGCCTCTGGCACACCTCCCACTGGGGACCTGGCCTGCAACCCAGGCATGTGCCCTGACCGGGAACTGAACCAGCAACTCCTCGGTTCATAGACTGGTGCTCAATCCACTGAGCCACACCAGCAGGGCTGGAGATTTGTTTTTAGCCAAGGCAGAAAATAAGCCTTTAACAGGAAGAGATTATTTTTAACTGAAGAGCACATCCGGGGTGAAGCTTCTGTTGGTGAAGGATACAAACTGCAGTGGTTATCCCAGCGTTGGCAGGGAGTCAACATCCTTAACTCAGGCCCGGCAGCATTAAAGTTCAACTGATATCTAGTTAAAGGAATAAATGTAATATTTCACTTTTCTCTTTTTTGTGTGTTATTTTCTGAATACAAGTGATACTTTTTAAAAATTCTACACTCAAGGAACTCAATTCAATGGATTGATGAAAAAAACACCAACTTTATTTTGTTTAGCTTTAAAAACAAAACTTGTTACAACGAATCACAAAGTCTCCAAAAAAGTTACCGTCCTCTTTTGCTGCCTTAATAGAACAAAGGACATTTAAATGTCCTCAAAATACAGGACAGCCCAAGTTGAGAAGTAACAAACTACTACGAACAATGGACTGCCACTTCAAGCACACTAAGACATGGAATACGTGTAAATTACTGACCTGTTTTTTTGAAGTACAATGAACACTCACAAGAGCTTATAGTACTAGCAAGGTTAAGGTGCCCCAAAATATAACACAAGATCACACACATGTTCAGACAAAATAACAAATTCACCTCCTGGGTTCGATTGAGATAGAATGATGAAGAAACTTTTCTTTCACTTGGGAGATAAGCACAACCCAGCAGAAACGTAAATCAGTTCTCGCTGGGGCTGCACTTCGGCTGAGAAGCAGCTGGAAGAACACAGCCCACTAACAGCACCAGCCTCCTTTCTCTCTGCTCGGCCCCCGAGTTGGGTTGGGAAGACTGGGAACTGAACACAAAACAGCACGGAGAACCCATCTGATCTGCAGAGATACACCTCTTCCATCACAAGAATGAACACTCAGGCAAAGGTGTGTGTGCAGAGGACGTGATTGCGTTTCAAAAGGAAATTACGTTTGAATGGGCAGAGATACTTTCACTCTGCCCAAGGTTCTTCTTCTTAATTTGGGGTGGAAACCTCTATTTTGAACACGAACATTTTTATACTCTTTTCAGTCAGCGAACTTAGCAGTTGTTGAAATTTTCCGTTGCTTTGTTGACAGCATATTTGGTCATAATAACAATATTCTTTAAGTTATTAACATTTCCCTGGATTCGTGGTTAGAGAAAGCAAAGGTGTTCCACGGAGGATGACCCGCAGTCCAAGGGGACTTCAGAAAACAATTGGGCATTTATCAAATGGTTGGACAAGGCTCATAAATCCCATTCTTTAAACTTATTTAACGTCCTACAAGGTGAGCTTCTGCAACATAAACTTACCTCTCCCGCTAGAAGGCAACTATTTCTGCAAGCCTTTGTTGCTTTGTATTGGCGCACTTACCGTAGGTGGTCTGTCTCCCTTCATACGGGAAGATGAGAAAGCAAATGTGTGAAAAGGAGCCCAGTAACGAGGGAAGGGAGGACTGACCAAGTTCACCGTGATCGGCACGCAGCGCATGGGTCTGCAGGAAGGAATCCTGTTCAGCAGACGGGGGACCCAATGCACCGAAGAATTGCACACATTTCCCACTGCTTAACTATGTCTGAGGTTTGCTCTTTTATAAATAAAAAGCCACCGCCCATGAGTCTATATGAAAATATGAAGCACAGTGAGGTGTCAACCTTTTGACTCCATTTTACTAGCACCGAGCATCATCTCACTGCAAACTGTTTCCAGGAATGTTGGCTCTCATTCTGCTTTCCAGGAGCCGCATCTGAACCATGACTAACTATGGCTTAACCTCATCACTATTAAAACCTAGAAAAGGCTACATGAAATGTCAGCGCAATTGCTGGCTACCAAGAGCACACTATTGAAAAGCAATTCCAATCCCAATGGTACGAGGACCAAATAGGGAATATCAAGTTCATTGATTAAAACTACTAAGTCATTGACTTCAACACCTAGGATGTTTTTTATTTATTGTATCATATTAGGGTAAATGCCCCTCCCCTTTTTTGCTGTTTTTTTTGTTTTGTTTTTTAATGACAGGGAGTCATTGTCTCTGAGTGTCTTTAAGAGGCTAATACAAGAAAAGCAGAAAAATTATTGGCCTGGGAGTTGGGGATGCCAAGGTCCCCAGGCCACCTTCTTGTGGGCTTCCAAGCCTGCTATGTGAATTCAGTTCTAATCTTGTGACATGCGGATTAGACTCTGTGATTTCCAAACTCACCTTTACCTCTGTGATGGAGATTCTGAGAAATCAAATCTTTTCCATTTCATATCATAACATACTTTTGTTATTGTAGCCGTTTTTAGTATCATTGATAAGACTGCTTAGGGTCCATGTACACAGATATAAAACTGCAAGGAAAGAAGCAGAATTATGAAAATATGCACTAGTATTACCATAATGGTTATCAGTTATAAATGAATTCTAATCTATAAGAAAATTTTAATGATTGAGTAGCCTGGGTGATAGGTGACGTGATGCATAAAGAAATGCCACCAAGAAGCAAGAAGCTTGTGCAATAAATGAGAGCTTCCACCAGATCAAAACCAAGGTCGAGGTGAAATCAAGTTCACAGAGCTTCCCCAGAATCCATTCTGGTCTTCGGGACCCAATGAGAATAAGAGAGACAGACACATCAACTGGGAAAAGAGTGAGAGATGAGATTTTTGAAAGAAAGAAAACTTTGGAAAATTGCGAGGAAAGTGCAACATGGAAATGAAACCGTGCAACTGCCAATCTTTCCACTTCTGCCCGGCTCAGGGCAGTGGTTTTCAAAAGCACCCTGTTCAAAAATTTAAGCTTTGTGCTTTCTCTTAGAAAACCACCTGAAAAAAAGGGCACGTGTTCCCTGCATACGGCCTGGAGACTCTGGACAGCAACCTTATAGAGAACCCCTGCCAAGAGGTTCTGGGCCTGTGGTCTTCCCAGATGTGTGGACTACCATGTCGGTGGCACGTGGCAGTCAAGGGCCACTAGTAAATGCACAGACTAGTAAATGCATATGCTAAGAATTGTCCTACCCAGGGAAGACCTCACAATGACACCTGACAAGTGTTACCAACCAGCTTTCTGCAGCAGTTTCACAGAGACAGTTAGCAGGAGAACCTATGCCGCCAATTCTCAGGAGTACACAGCAGTGACAGCAGCGACACCACCTTTTTATCAGGCTCCCACCATGTGTCAGGCACTGCTCTAAGCACTGTCTTAACTGATTTCGTCTTCCCAGTACTCCTTTGAAACATTCTTATCCCCATGTTACAGATGAGGACATCGAGGTCAGGTAACTTACCCAATGTCAAAAAAAGGGTTAAGGAAGATCTGGCTCCCGAGTCCACATTCTGTTTTGTTGTTGTTGTTGCTTTTTAAGATTTTATTTATTTACTTTTAGAGAGAAGGAGAGAAACATCAATGTGTGAGAGATATGTTGATCAGTTACCTCTCATACGCCCCCAACTGGGGACCTGGTCCGAAGGCCTGATCGGGAAGCAAACCAGTGACTTCTCAGTTCGTAGGCTGGAGCTCAATCCACGAGCCACGTCAGTCAGAGCGTGAGTCCACATTCTGAACCACTGGACTGACCTATCCTTCTCAGTGATAATCGTAATTCAGATCCAATGAACTCACATGAAGCTACTCAGGGCCGTCAATCCCCTATTCACACGGCAAAGTACAATTTGGTTTCAGCAAAATATTGTATCAATAGATTTCCTTTTGAATGTTAGTGTCTTATACTTTAATTTGTAGGTGTTTTGATTTTATAGTTAAGAGTTATAAGCACAAAGTATTTATGCCTAATTTGAAATTACATTTAAGTAATATAAAAGTTGCTTAAGTGAACTCTTAGGTGTTAGTGAGACTCTTCACCCGTAAAGCATGCACTCCAAGAAACGCTGGCCTCTGGGGCTGCAGGAAGCCTGATTCCAAGCCCAGCGCTAAGAAAACTGGATGTGCGCTTGTGCGTGTGTGTTGGGTGTGTGCTGGTTCCTCACGGCACTGTCCAGTGTCAGTCTGCTCCCGTGAGTTCCCCATAATAACCACACAGGGTAGATGCACACTGGCTCAGTGACTGATGCTAGAATTTTCCAATCACAAGACTTATGAAAGATACAGGCAGACCCATGAGGAAGGGAAGGCTGGCTGGTCTGTGGGAGGAGGGAGAGGCCACAAGAGACTGAGACACGCATGAGCCTAAGTCGTGTGCAGGCCCAGCCACGTGGGGCAGGAGCTGCTGCTTTCCAGCACTGTTCGTCTAAATCCATCTGTTTGACATCGGAAAACTCTGATGTGCTCGGTGCTCAGAAGCTGTTTCTGGTGCCTACCAGACATTCTTACGGGGGCAACTCACTAACAGGCATCTGACGTTATCCTCCAACAGCCCTGTGAGGGGATCTCCATTTTAATGATGAATACAACAGAACTTTAATAGAGTCAGTAATTTGCCTGACATTACTGGACCTGTGAGTGGTAGACCGGGGCTTGAAGCCACAATAGATCTGCTCCAGGCCAGTTCCCAAAACCACTCCAAGCTGGTGTTATTCCCACGCCAGTCTGGGGAGCACTGTAAAGACTTGAGCCAGAGGTGGGAGTGGTGGGGAAGAGCAGGAGAGAAAAAGAAGGTCCTCAACATGGGCTGATGGAACGTGGAGCCAAGGGGAGGGAATGTTTAAGAAAAGGTTACCATTGTTTACCTGTTAGGTGAGCAAACATCCATAAGTTTGATAAGTCAGCCTTCTGTGACAAGGCTGAAGGACACAGGTACATTCCCCATGGCATGTGAATAGGCAGTATCTGTGCAAATTGCAAATCAACCTATTCTTTGGCTCAGTAATCTTGCTTCTGGGAATTCACTGAACAGAGACAACTGAATAGAACTAAAAAGACCACATGCACAAGGTTACAGCTAAAACACTGAACCCCAATGTCCACTAAATACGGGGCTAGTTAAATAAACTAAGGTATGTTCACACAGTGAAAAAGTATGCCACGGGGAAAAAAAACTCTAATGGGAAAAGACTGCCTTCAAGACAAGGCGTAGAATAATGTATTTATTATGCTAGCTTTTGTAAAAAGAGTGGTGGGGGGGTAAAAAATAAAATTTTAAAACATGCACATTGGTTATAGATGTATTTAGAGACACTGGAAGAATATGCAAGAAAATAATTATGGCTGTAGGAGTAGGAAAGACTTTTTACTGATTACAACATGCTAGATGTTTTTTGACCATAAATATACATCATCTACTAAAAAACTAATGTTGGGAAGCTTGAATGGAGAAGGCTCTGCCCAGTCTGCCTTCTTTAGTCAGCGGTGTTGCTCCATGTACTTCTCATCCACACTGGGCTGGGCCCCGTTTATTACCACCTCCTCCGGGCAGCACCCAGGGTTGCATCCTCTGGGAGGTCGTCTGTGAGGTCACAGAAGATCACCCTTATGCATCATGCTTCGTTGTGCTTTTTGGAAGATGTAAAAGCTGTGAACTATTGGTTTCCTTCTCTCTAGGTACAGAAGACAATAATATTTTACAGAGTCCCAGAGAGAATAAATAGCTTGTCAAAAGTCACCCAGGGCAGAGCTGGAGCTTGAACCAGCTCTGAGCTGTCTAAATGCATTCTCCTCACTGGCCCCATTTCATCTCCAGTCATAGCTCCAGCAACCTCAGTCCCTGAGGAAGAGGGACGACGTTCCCTTTGCCTTTCCTAGTGCCCTAATAGAGTTCAATGCTCCATGACGGGCAATGGCATGTTATGGGAAGAAAGGGAAGGAGGGAGGGAAAGAGGAAGAAGAGAAGAAATAAGAGGGAAGGAGTGGAGGAGGGGTGCTCACTCCTGCACAGACAGGGCTGAACCATCAGCATTGGCTGTCCCCAGGTCTGAATCCTCAGACTTGGGCTCCTCAGAACCACCCAGACCCTCGGAGCCACTCTCTTGGCATAGGAGGCTGTCAGAGTTCAGGCTGCGGGACAGCTGGGATGAACAGGCTGTGTTCAGGCTGAGGGGGGAGGAGGCAGTGAGTGGCCTGTTCTGCTGGGTCTTACAGCCCCAGTGCTGGACTTGGAGGTCTTCTGAGCCTGAGGAATGGGAAACAGAATGCAGAGATTCCTTCCGCTGTGGTTTTGTACCAGAGGGAGTCACAGGGTTGACTCAGAGAGTGGGCAGAACCCAGAGAGGGTCAGTGGGGTGAGCATCCACTTCTATAAGACGGTGGACCTGTAGGGGAGTTGTTGGGAGAAGGATGTGAGGCCCTGCAGGACGCAGGGGAGCTCGCCCCCCTGGGCATGTGGAAGGAGGGCGGTGGGCTGACAGCCCCCGCACAGGCGGGCCTGTGCCCGGAGGGGCAGTCTCTGGCAGCACTCCTGGCCGCGGCTGAGGGCCTGGCAGCAACCCGTGACCTTGCTGACAAGGATCAGGTGCTTCAATCCCAAGATGACGTGTTTGTGAGTGACAGCTTTCAGGAGGGGCCAGAGGACAAGTCAAGGCAGAGGTTTCCGGTGGGCACCCCTCTTGTCCCATCCTGCCCTCACTGCACAATGTGCTTGGCACACGGGCCGTGGATGAACACGGCTCCGGGGCGCTGCACATGGTGTTGGCATCTCCATCTTCGCTGGTGCCACTGTGTCTGCAGACACGTACTGCTTCTGCAACGCCTTCACGGATACCACTAGCTTCTCCCTGATGACCTGGATGGCAGCCCAGAGGTCTAGTCCATTTTTCCACTACTGAGAGCATTGCTACTCACGAGGCAGCTGTGGCGGAGAATCCAACACAAGCTGGGAGCGGGTGGGCTTACTCCCAGCCACGGCCGCCCCAGAGGCTCCCACCAAACCCTGTGGCCTCCTGGTTATGGACAATCCAAGCTGTGCCCAGATGCCTGACTCCACGAGGGCCGCATGCAGGCCCACCCCCCAGTCCGTGGAGCCTATTACAAAGCCTGAAGAGGCCTGGGGCGGGGCCAGCACTCACAGAACCCCAAGGGTTCCCAGCCACAGTGGTTTCCGGAGGCTCCCGATTGGTTACCCTAGTGGTCTGTCACCCCAGTGGGGTGGGGAGAGCTGAGGCTACTGGCAGGCCAAACCTTGCCTGCTTCCCCAGGGCCTGTGTCCGAGAAGATCCTGGTATCTAGGTTCCTGCCCTTCCCGGGGCTCCACACCACCTGCGTAACTTCGGGGCTGTCGTCTGGCCGCCTTCACTGAAGGTTGTCCACCTGCAAAATGGGGCCAATAACACCTACTCTTTGGTTGCCTCTGCGAGGGCCTCATTGCAGCCTGGCGGGGAGAGCTCAGGCCCAACTCATGTATCACAGCATTTTTACAAGACAGAATCATGTGAAAGAGAAACAACTTGTCTGAATGAAAGAAAGCACTGTGCCTGACTTCAGTCTCCCAGTATCTTGGATGGAAACACCCTCCTAACCTCAATGTTCTAAGTCAAACTTTACGTTGAACTTGAAAGTTCCCAGTAGCTTTTAATTATTGATAGGTTTTTGGTAAATGACATTTTGCAGAAGCAGATTGCGAAAAGACGAGTTTGCCTGCCGCCTGATTTTCAGCATTCCAAGGGAACAGTTCTCACCATTTCTGCTCCCTGAACTAGTACACTCTTCAAAGGGATTTATTTCCGGTTTCGTCAGGTGGGTATGTTGAAAGAACCTGGAATATTAACAGCCAATGCATCGCAGGTCCTATCTGCTGTCCTTATTAAGTGGTACAGTTTTCTCATCCTTCCAAATATTTTTTCCTAACCCAAATTCTCATTTTCTTTCCTCACAATTATCTAAGTAATTTGATTCCCAAGAGGTTATATTTCTGAAGAAAATATGACTATGTCATGCTATCACAATTAAATATAACTCAATTTCAAAGAAGAAAATATGTAGACAAACTTATTAAAAGGAATTTTTAAAAAAGACACAGACACTCATCTCTTGCAAAAATGATTCTATGAAATGTGCATAAAATAACCAAAGAAGGACAGAGACCAGAAAACCCGTTGAGATCCTGATTGACTTCACAGTATTAAAAAGCTAATGGGCATTTCATGGTTTTTCTTTTAGAATTCATATGATGGAAACAGAATACTATTTAGAAAGAATGAAAATATTAGTTTTCCCAAACAAGTATAATATATATATTAAATAATTATACATGTATATTTAATTTTGTTTAAGTTTTTCTTCAATTTATTTAATGCTCTCAAAAAAAGGAACAGAACAAAAAAATGTGGGTAATTTGCAATGTTTGACTTTTTAGAAAGTTTTACATATTGAGGGTACAATATTCTTTCACTGGAAGGTAGAGAGTGAAAGCCGAGTGAAATAATAATAAAGTGTGGATTTTGGTCACTTAGAAAATGACAGTGAACAAGTATTACCTAAAAGGAAACTTAAAAATCGCCACTGGCAGCGATACACACATTTCTCGGCTTACAGGGTCCATTCTGCAACAATAAGCTGGTGCAGCCAGGTAAGACTAAAACTGGCAAAGAGCTCAATTTGGTGGCTGTCATTGAAATTGCCAACTGGTGATCTGAATTTAATCAATTGTTTATGGAATCACAAATTTGAACTAAATTTACATTGAGGTGTAGCAGTGATAAATATATACAAACAGACGAGTTTATCACCTTGGAGTATTTCAGGACAAGGAAAACATACAAAACTTTTTTTTTTTTAACACAATAGAGCTTAAGTCCTCAGAAATAAATTCTACCACAATAAGAACATCTACACCACAAAAACATGTTACTGAAAACATACAGACAGCGTGGCCTGCATCTTCTGCGTGTTTCTCCCCTCCCGGCGGCAGCCACATTGGTGTATCAGTCCAAACTCACATGAGCAACCCCTTCCCATACACAGGCCAGGCGCGTGTGAGCAGAAAACAGCAGTGTGAGCAGACAATCGGCAGAGCCGCTGACCAAAAGCAAAGCATTTAGTTACGAGACTTTTCTATAAAAAGAACTTTCAAGTCTGAATAGATCCCCCGAAATTAAAAAGATGCTTGCTTCTACTTTAGGAGGCTCAACACTGTGCAACGTAAGTGAGAAACAATTCTGTTTGAGGGGAAAATGCGTACTATAATGTAAGCAGGGTAAAAAGTGTCACCAAAAAAGAAAGTCTGGCTACCAACACGATCGCCCCTGCATCTCCCCCTAATTCAGAGAAAGGGAGTGTCACTTTCCTTTCAAGCTGCAAAATGTTTCAATGGACACCTTTCAGATGGTCTTCAGAAAATCTCATCATCACCTCCTCTAACCTCAGTCTGTGAATGACGCACACGAACATGCATTGCATAGAAAACCTTAACGAGCGGCCAAAGACAGTTAGGTAAGCGGCAGACTGCAGTGGCCACCTGACTCACAATCAGTCAAGCTCTCGGGTGACATGTCCCCCTTCCAAAGTAGCAGCTCTTTCTCAGGGAGGGAGGGAGGGGCCACGCACGAGGACAGTGCTGGTGCATCGCCTTCCTCGAGTCCCAGGTAAGAGGATGACTTGCACACGGATTGGTGCCACCTGGATTCCGACAGTCGAAGCAAGTTTGGCATTTCTTCCCCAAAGTTGAGGGAAAAAAATACTAGAGGAAAATGATTTTCCATGGATTATTCTATACCTCAGGTTTCTTTTCATGCAAAAAAATTTAGGGATACCGAATAACAACTAACCTTTGATCAAGAGATTTTGTTAGAAGTTACCATACCAGTGCAAAAATACCACACTAGATGATTAAAATTGTAAGACGATTAAAGTCATAAAATTGGTACTGCACTCGGTGACGACGGTTCTAGCTTTTGGGTACCCGATGCTGCATGGAATCAGGGAAGGGAACATTCCTGGAGGGGGCTGTTTTCCTAATTTGCTACTATTTAAAAATGCTGCACGCTGGGGGCTAATGCTTCGAAGTGCTGTTCAGAGTACCAGTTAAAACCCCGAACCGGTAAAATCAGCCTCTACTCTGGACTGCCACGTCCGCAGTGCAGGCTTGGGGACCGCGCTGCATCTCACACCCTGCTCACCTCACCTACACGGTTGGCGGCAGCGGCGCGCCAGCAGGACGGCCGTGAGCTGGGTGGCTGCCCCCCAGGATGGCGCCGCCTCGCACCACCGCGCCCGCAGGGCTCACGGAGCACAGCTGAAGGTCTGGGGCTCGCTCAGGGCTGTGGTGGGAGGTTCAGGGCGCCGCGTCTGGGTAATTTTCTGTTTGGGGTTTTTTGTTTCTTCTTCCTCTTCAGTTTCGCTTTCACAGACATGGACCACAACGCTGGGTGTCGACTCAGTTCCTGCGTGGAGTTCGTACTTCTCTCCTGGGGAAGCCAACAGCAAAAAGAAGAGTTTGGTTTCTGGAAACTTCTCCTTCTGCTCCCATTTTAACCGCTGATTATTGGATTTTAAATCTTTAAATCTCCTGCTTTATCTCGTTTTAGCATTAGAGCTTTGATACTTTAAAATTCTCGGGAAGTTTTGCTGTTTCAAGAAATGAGCTGTAAGGAGCCCTGAGGCCTGGGAGTTAAAATGCTAATTATTGTTCTAAGAATAAAACAAGTGAAACTCTTCAGAATGGTGTTGATTTTTCCTTGGGAGACACTTGTTTTTGTTTTGCTTTCTTTACTTTTTTTTTTAGTGCTGTTCAAGCATGGTTGTCTCCATTCCCCCCCCCAAACTCGCCCCCCCCAGCCATCCCCACCTCCCACCCCCATCCCAGCCCCCTCTGGTTTTGTCCACGTGTCCTTTATAGATGTTCCTGAACACCCTCCGCCCCCATTGTCCCCTCCCACCTCCCCTCTGGCAGACATCTGTAAGGCTCCACCAGGCGGCATCCGCAATCCCTTCATTACAGAACCTCAGACATGCAAGATCCGTCCCTCACATCTACATCAGAACGAAACCGTTTCCCCTCAAAATGACTCTTCTGTCCCTTGTGACAGACACGACACTGCCTTAGGGGGACAACGTGTCTGAACCAGCAACGAATGGCACGGATTTCTTATATTATTCTAAAGGGACGAGAGAAATAAAAGAGAAGGAAAAAGAAGAAATGAAAAATAGATAAAGAGAAGAATTTGGAAGGGATAATATGGTAACACCACCAATTCCCTGATCTTCCGTAGCGGCCGTCTGTCTGATGCTCTGACAGGGCGGGGAAGGCAGCCGCTGCTCACCAACGGCTTGCTCTGTACCGGTGGGACTTGCAGCAGTAAAAACTGTAGTTAGAGTTACGGAGTATTATGCGTATATCATCTAATTCTATGACCACGCTGAAAAGTAGCTACTATGATCCCTATTTTTTAAAAGATTTTATTTATTTATTTTTAGAGAAAGGGTAAGGAAGTGAGAGAGAGAGACAAACATCAATGTGTGGTTGCCTTTCGTGGGGCCGCTACAAGGGATCTGGCCCGAAACCCAGGCATATGCCTTGAGTGGGAATCGAACTGGTGGCCCTTTGGTTCACAGGCCAGCACTCAATCCACTGAGCCACACCAGCCAAGGGGTATGATCCCTATATGAGATGAGAAAACAGGCGAAGAAGACTGGAGGCTAAGTAAACTGCTCAAGATCACAAAGTTAGCAAATGCTGGTGAACCCGGGCTTGTGCAATTTCATCCTTCACCCGAATTCCATTGCCACTATTGGCTAGAACACAAATTGTGGAATATCGTCTTCAATACAAAAGTTTCTTTGG
Source organism: Artibeus jamaicensis (assembly GCF_021234435.1). Classification (NCBI taxonomy): domain Eukaryota; kingdom Metazoa; phylum Chordata; class Mammalia; order Chiroptera; family Phyllostomidae; genus Artibeus; species Artibeus jamaicensis. The sequence continues at coordinate 16,765,079 of NW_026522057.1, forward strand.
GAAAAAAAAGGAAAGAGGGGTGCTTGTTACCTGGTCCCAATTTGGAAACAGCACAGAGCAGATCATAATTTATCAGAGGCATTGAATCTTCACCCTGCTTCCACCCCACCGGAGGGGACGCCGGAGGGGAGATGAGGAACTGTTTGACCGGCTGGGGCGGCAGCAGGTACGACTTGTCCCGTGTTTCACTGGAGGTCTGTACCTGCAGGGAAGGAGATGCTCAAGGTCGCAGCTGGGCTATTTTCTTCACGTTCATCTTTGCATTAATTGTTACATCTCTTTGGAGAAAATTCAAAATTTCTCTCTAATTTCTCCCTCTCCCATTAATTGTTACATCTCTTTGGAGAAAATTCAAAATTTCTCTCTAATTTCTCCCTCTCCCATTGGTTGGGTTTGGTCTTTCTGGTTTTCATCTGGAGTGTGAGACAACAAACCTTTCTCTCTCTTTTTTTAAATTTGAAAGCTGAGGCCAAGAAAAAAATACTTTGCTGAAAATAAAACAGTGCATCAGCAGAGATCTAATGCCTTCATTTCACCAATTCATTTGAGAAGAAATTGGTTTCTCAGAGGCATGTCAACAAACAGCATCAGTACGGCCAACTCTTGGGAGCCCACAGAACCTTCTGCAATTTAAATGCTAAGACAACCCTGCGGTGCCGGGCTTTGCCACCTTCCTGCTCGCCCCCGCGGCCAGCAGCCACTTTCAACAGGGCATCTCATCTGTTCCAGAACACAGAAGGGATTGCAGGTATTTTCTCAAATCTCCCAAGGATGCTGCATCATGAGTGCCATTCTGGATATTCGGAGAGAAGTGAATTCCCTGATCTCCGGGTGTTTGGGCTTAACCCTCATAAAACCCCAGTTGAGAAAAGCTACCAGGAAAATGAATTCCTTTCACTATTAGTCTAAGCAAGACAAAGTTAGGGGGGCAAATATGCTTCATGTATACATTTATATATCTGTAAAATAAAGAAACGATATTTTTACATTATTTGCTGACGGGGATTGCTCATCTCCAAGACCTCTGATGGAACAGGTCAGTCGGTCAGTACTTTTGGATGGAGAGGAACAAGGTTGGGCACAGCGTCCTTGGCTCTATGAAGTACCTGTGCAAAATACAGCTTCAGCTTCTTGCCATTGAAGTCTGTTTCGTGGAGTTCTATTCGTGCTCTTGCTGCAGCTTCAGGTTTGCTGAAATTTATCCTGACTCTTCTGAAGCTTTTAAACAACTGAAACGTAACCTGGTCATCGTAGATGGTGAAAAGTGCTTCGAATCTCTCCTACAAGTTAGGGAGCGGCAGGGCAGAGAGATGGAAGGAAAAAGGAGAAAGCCTTTACCAAAAAGAAATGTAAATTATTAAAACATAAACATGGGATAGAACCCATTATAATTTGCCTTTTTCTCCCCTCCAAAAAGCACCCTTTTCTTGCAGGTGTCCTGTTATTCATAGCCTGAGTTCTGTAATTTGCACTTATTTTAAAAGTGATTAACGTTTTAAATTCAAACTATAAGATAAATGTAAAGTGTTACAAAATAAATGTAAGGTATAAAAAATGACACAGACGTGTCCAATTATTGAGCGAGAACATCACCACCGTCTTCAAGCCCCCAGTGAGCGGCTGTTTTCTTCCCCCACCTCATTTCTTTCCTTCTTCCCAGTAACCATTTCTGAAATTTTGTGTTTGTGATTCCTCGCTTTTCTTAACGGTTCTACATTTGTATGCCTACAGATATAGTTGTGTGGTATGTAGTCTCCAATAACTTGCTTCTAAATTCTTCCTTGCTGCTGTGTGTAACTGTAAGCCACTCTTTTTCACTGCTATATGGTACTCCGTTATAAAGCCATACCAAAATTCATCTAATGCTTCTGGAATTTGGACTCCCTCCAGTATTTTGCTACTACGATGCTGCTATGACTTTATTTCTTTTGGAGAAAATTTATTTCTTATTGGTTATTCACAGTGATGCCAAATCCTCAACATTTTTGAGACTTGCTTTTGGTTCAATTACGTCATCAACTCTCATAAATTTTCTACGTGTCCTTGAATGTTTCCACAGCTCTTGGGTGCAGTTTTGTAAATACGTGCAGTATTAGTTTAGCTTGTGTTCTTTAAAAGTTCTATACACTAATTTTGGGGGGGAGTTCTATTTGAACTATGTATTACTGAGAGAGGTCTGTTACAACCTCTCACTCTTTGGTGGGTTTATTTTTCCCTGCAATTTGGTCACTTTTCCTTCATATACTTTAAAATTCTTTTTTAAAACTGATTTTTAGATTAAGTAAAGAGAAGCATCGTTTTGTTGTTCCCTTTACGGACGTATTCACTGGTTGACTATTGTCTGTCCTGACTGGAGGTGGACCTTGGTGTACCAGGAAGATACCTGGCTGGGGCTGCCGCACACACTTTAAAGTCCTGTTATATTGTGTACACAGAAGTTCAGAGTTGCTTTTGCCCCCTGGCAGACTGAACCTTTAATCATTGGGTAGTGGTGCTTTTTATCTCTAGGAATGCCTTTGCTGTAGAGTCTGTTTTTGTCTGATGTTAACACAGTGGCTGTAGCTTTCTCTGGTTATACACTGCATGGACCTCAATGTCCATCCTTCACTTCTAACCTTCTTGCACCCGTATATTTTGGATGCACCTCATGTAAGGAATGTGTGTGTGCGCATGAGCCTGACAATAAGTCCAGTCTGACTACCACTGTTTCAGATTATCTACGTTCACTGTCTGGTTTTTGCTAGTCTCCCCTCTGCATAAAATTCCTATGACAGATGCTGCTGTACCCTTAGCACCTTCTGTCCAGATGCCTAATATCCTACAGACACAGCTCCTCTTTTTACAAAAGAAAACAATACAGATTTTCCCTCGAGGTTCACTAGGGAGAATGTGATGCCACAAAAATAGCCTTTCAGGTAAACCTGGATGGTACACGCCCTAAGTGTTTTGAGACGGAATACAGCAAGCAGGGAAGGAGAGCAATATTTGAGTCATTTCATGAGGCTGAGGGGAAAAAAGTTACGTTCCCATTTGTTAATGCACTGGGGTAGCGAGAAACTGAACTTCAGTTATCAGAAGAATAGCAACATTAAATTTTCTCTACTGGTCACTTTTACACCATAGTCCAGTAAATGAAATGCAACAAACGAGACCCAAGAACATTCTCGGTACCTTCAGAAACACTCTTAGGCTCACTAATAGTAACACAGTTAAAGAAACCTCTACACTGCTCTGGTTTGGGGCTCCGTGCAAATCTCCCAATGGCCTGTTGATAGGAAAGTGAAGATCATACACTCCCTCGTGTATCAGCATCTCTCAATTCGACCATTTACCTACCGCTATGAAATGCCTTCAATTTAACAAAATATGTCAGATTTGTGTACAAATATCTCTTTTCCTCATGTTCAAATATCCCTCATTATTTATAAAATGAGTTTTATCCAAAAAATTATATTATTTGTATTCATTCATTAAGAAAATATATTAAGTGACCAACTTCATGCCAGACCTTGCGCTAAGGACTGGCTTTCTAATGTCCCACAAAGGAGGTGAGCTGTAAGATCAATAATATTCGTATTTATTATTTCTACACATTAAAGTAATATGGACAAATAAATAACATTATAGGAATAGTAAGGATTTTTAAATAGATGTCAGGCTCTGGCTGGTGTAGCTCAGTGAATTGAGCATGGGCTGAGAACCCGAGGGTTGCCGGTTCAATTCCCAGTCAAGGCACATGCCTAGGCTGTAGGCCAGGTCCCCGGTAGGGGACGTGCAAGAGGCAACCACATATTGATATTTCTCTCCCTCTCTGTCTCTTTCCCTTCCCTCTCTCTAATAATAAATAAATAAAATCTTTTAAAAAATAGATGTTAGTTCTTAAAAGAAATATAAATGTAAATGTGTTAAATACTAATCAGTATTAATACTTCTAGGCAGTTTTCCCCAGCATCTATTTCAAAGATGGCTGGTTTCATCCCTCTTTAAAAAAATTAGAACTGAGATTTTGTGAAATTCCACTTAATTTTTGGTAGATGCTTACTTTCAACATATTTTGAATACTAAGTAAATATTAAAATTCTCACATGACCTAGTTAAGAAACACCAACACTGAACACAATGAAAATGAAAACTAAGGAAGAGCCCTGGCTGGTGTAGCTCAGTGGATTGAGTGCGGGCCTGCGAACCAGACCATAGAGGTTCGATTCCCAGTCAGGGCACATGCCTGGGTTGCAGGCTGGTTCCCTGCAGGCCAGTTCCCAGCAGGGGACGCACAAAAGGCAACCATACATTGATGTTTCCCTCCCTCTCTCCTTCCCTTCCCCTCTAAAGATAAATAAATAAAAATTTAAAGGAAAAAAAAAAGAAAACTAAGGAAGAAATAATGAATCATCGCTTATAAGAAATTAGTACTTTTTAAAAGATTTTATTTATTTATCTTTAGAGGGGAAGGGAAGGAGAGAAGGAGAGAAACATCAATTTGTGGTTACCTCTAGTGCATCCCCTGCAGGGAACTGGCCTGCAACCCAGGCATGTGCCCTGACTGGGAATCGAACCACGATCCTCTGGTTCACAGGCCCGCGCTCAATCCAAAAATTAGTATTTTGCCATTCTGTACATAAAACAATTTTCCTTTCTTAGGGGAAAAGGATCATATACTTATTTCTAATCCCCCAAAACAAGGAATTTTTTTATAGTAACAATAACGCAAGCTATCTTGCAAACTAAACAGCTACTTGATAATCACATCCTTCTTCCTCTTCCCTTTCAAAACAACTTTTTTACCATTCCAGAAACACACTGTAGCTGACTGTGATGTGCAGAGCAGTGATAGCAGCCGGGGTGCGGCTCTCTCGCTTCTGAATCCCAACACCTGTGAGCTAACGGATAATTATTCAAAATAAAGCCATAAGATTTGATCAGTAAGCTTTCTACAAACGTTGTTAGTTCTTCCCCCTCCTTCACTTCCCTTTCCCCCTTGGTATAGCATAAATATGATTTATAAGATGTTTGACTTCTGGCTGCGAGATGCTGCAAAAAATTAATGTAGAAGGAAAACATCACCGTTTCCTATTTGAGGAGACAAGAGCCCTCAGCTGGGGGCTCCGCTGTCCCAGGAATCGGCCGGCATGCACGCGTGGATTCCTCCGGCTGTCCCCGACCACCTGGCAAGTGCACAGAGGGATTTAGGGGACTGCAGACGGGCAGCAAGGACATCGTAATCCGTCAGCGCAGACTGAGGATGACTTGTGATGATGAATAGCTGACTTGTGACAAACATCATTCAATGCAGAAATCGAATCACTCTTTTCCTCCTAAGAATTGTTTTTGAAATAATCCATATTTCTAAGTTTCTGAATTCGTTAATGATACAAAATGAACACCATCCTGTTACAGGCTGACAGTTACACATTTACTCTGATAAGGTAACGGAGAGCCCACAAAACCTGAATCATCATTGACGACTTCCTCAGTGGTCACTTGGTATTGCCCTGTGGGGCATCGCATCTGGAGGAATAATACAAACATTTCAGTCTAAAAAACTGGTCCCTGAGGCCTTTCCTGTTATATAAAATGTTTTCCTCAGCATGCAGACCAGAAGCTGCCTTCCTATGCTGAAGTCACCTGTGTAATCAATCTGCAGAAGAAATGACCACACACAACTTGCCCCTAAAACAGGCAAAGACGACATGGAACCAACAACGTTCTCGGGAAATCAGGAAGCGCACTTGGTAGCTGGGCAAGAGGCCTATTAAAACGGCTGCAGGAGCGAGTGGAAGAGGCCCTACAGCATGGCGGCTAAGCGACCTTTCTGCAACTCCTCCCATCCCAAAGCAGAGAAGGTGAGCTTTATCACTGTCACGGAGGAACAAACCACAAAAACAATTTAGCTGCACTTTTGCACTTGGACTGGGAGAACCCTGGGCGCCTGCCCGCCAACATTCCACACTGAGAGGCACGATCTCACGGTGGAGAGGAAGCGCTGCTTCAGCGCCCTCAGCAGTGAGCTTGTCTTTGGCGTCCCAAAGCAAGAGTGTTTTCACACGCTGGGTCTCTCTGTGGATCCCAGACAGAAGATTCCGCCTCACCAGCACCGCGGCAGCAGGCTCATGGACGTCCGCAGTGGTCTCCACCTCTGCCCGGGGCACGGGGCGGAGGGCTCTGCTGGGCATCAGCCAGAGGGAGACTTCACCGGTCACAAAACGCAAATGCTCCCAGGCACGGGGAACTAAAACACGCGACTCTGATCGTCTGGGCACTTGTACGAGTTCTGGAAAAATTTTAAATCCTGCTATAACCTTTGGCCTATAGCACTTGTATTGCCTTCATCACCTTTCCAGAACAGAAAGAAGCATGAAACTGAAAGGAAATTGACAAAAATATATAAAATACTCTGTTCAACATTGACTTTTCTGTCTTAATGGTTACCATGTTTATAAATATATACTCTACCTTATTGGATGATGAATTCTTAAAGGACTATAATTTTTTTCTCCCTCAGACCTGAAATATTCCCTTACCATTCACAGGAAGGTGGTCAAATTAATGAGATATATATATATATATATATATATATATATATATATATATATATATATATAATTTTTTTTTTTTTTTAAGATTTTATTTATTTATTTTTACAGAGACAGGAAGGGATGGAGAAAGAAAGGGAGAGAAACATCAATGTGTGGTTGCCTCTCACACGCCCCCACTGGGGACCTGGCCCACAAACCAGGCATGTGCCCTGACTGGGAATTGAACCAGTGACCCTTTGGTTTGCAGGCCGGTGCTCAATCCACTGAGCCACACCAGCCAGGGCCAATGATATATTTTTGATGGGAACAAACTACAGGTTGGTATTAGGATGGGGATAAAAATATTCCTAAATGGAGTGTTGGCTACATGAGCAGATACTGTCAAAACACACCAAATCGTGTCATTAAGATATGTGCATTTCACTATAGGTGAGTTTTGCCAAATTATTACTTAAAAAAGTATGAGGTAAAACAAGAGAAGGAGTGGGGTCAGGTGGCCAGGCTGGCCCTCAGAGCCCCACACATGGCAGCGCGGATCTGGCCGGGCGCAGGTAAGGCGGCCTCCGTCAGCTACATGGTCCGCCTCCTGTCAGGAGAGCAACTGCTAGTAGTGATTCTGGTTATAAAAACGTTCCCCTCCTTTCCTGTGGCTCAACTGGGAAAGATCCATGGCTGCGCTTGTACAGAAGATGTGTGCACAGCACAGAGGTCATTTTCAAGCAGCTTGGTGGCCAATCGCTAGCCTCAAAACACCTCGAAAACCCAGCCTGCCACGCGAGGAGGGGAATGAGGCGCCACCGCAGCTGCAGCCCAAGTGCAGCACAGTTAAGCTGATTAGGCAGCAGCCAGGACGTCTACCAGAAAAGTCTCTCTACACACACACACACACACACACACACACACACACACTCCCTCCCTCTCCCTCTTTACTAGATACAAAGGTACTGTGCTCAATCAGCGGCACTCAAACCCCACCGCTCATGAGTAAACAAGAGCACTTTAAAAAAATATATATTTTATTGATTATGCCATTACAGTTGTTCTATTTCACCCCCTTCATTCCCCTCCACCCTGAGCACCCCTCCCCCACCATTCCCCCCCTTTAGTTTATGACCACGTGTCTCAAGTTAAATCTTTAGATTCTATATTTCCCCTACTATTCTTGCCCTCCCCCCTATCTATTTTCTACCTACCGTCTATGCTACTTATTTTCTGTACCTTCTCCCCTCTTCTCCTCCTCCCACTCCCCTGTTGCTAACCCTCCATGTGATCTTCATTTCTATGGTTTTGCTCCTGATCTGGCTGTCCTCTTAGTTTGCTTTTGTTTTAGGTGTGGTTCTTAATAACTGTGAGTTTGCTGTCCTTTCACTGTTCATATTTTTTATCTTCTTTTTCTTAGGTAAGTCCCTTTAACATTTCATATAATAAGGGCTTGGTGATGATGAACTCCTTGAATGTGATCTTATCTGAGAAGCACTTTATCTGCCCTTCCATTCTAAATGAAAGCTTTGCTGGATAGAGCAATCTTGGTTGTAGGTCTTTGGATTTCATGACTTGGAATACATCTTTCCAGCCCCTTCTTGCCTGGAAGGTCTAACGAGCACTTTTCATTTGGCTTTTCTGGGGACTGTTGAGAGGAGAGGCACAATCTTCAAACCATAACAGTGAGAACTTCTAATGAGATCCCAGCTCCCGACAGTCCCCAGCAGAAGCAATTCTTTTTCCACTCAAGGTTGTTCTGGTTCTTTACCAAAGAGAAAAGAGCAGGGAAGACAGAGGAGCAGGTTACAGAGCCCCTGGAGGGAAGCGCCGATGAAACAGAACTGGGGAAACAGCAGACAAGTGGTAAAAAGCAGCAAGTTCCGCCTCCTGCTCACCACGTGCTCGTGCTGCCCCACTGAGCTGGTTGATGGGCATCTTGAAGAGGCAGTCGGATTACAGGAGGGCAATTATCTAATCCAACGAGTCAGGATGGCCCACCCAACACGGAAGGCTTCCCAACTCATCCGGGCACTTGGATTCAAACACAGAGTTTTGGTCTAAGACATCAGAGGTGAGAAAAATCACACAAGAGAGTTCTTCCTCTGAAAGCCATGTATGTCTCCCCAGGAAAAGGGAACAGTTTCGGTTGCCCAGACTGCTGTTCCCAGTGCCCTATGTCCATGCCACATGCACGGAGACACCCATGACTCCGCTCTCCAGGATGTCCACTTGAATCCTCACTTCCTCTTTCCGCTTCTTCCTGTCCACGAAGGAGGAAAGATCAGGCAAGTCCAGGTTCAGCTTGAACTTCAAGCCCTGCCTCAGAATGGTGTGTGCTGGCTGCAGATGCTCCAGTGGCCCAGACGATGTTGTCAATATGGTGGCCTCTTTCCTGTGACTCTGGGGACAGAGCACTTGCATTGCTGAACATACTACACCCTCCTCCACATCTGAGTGGAGGACATGAGAGGACACTACCCATTCTGAGAACCGGAAGCTCTCTGCTCTTTGGTCATTGGTACAAACAAAGATCCTTTCTGCATCCAGTAACAGGGCGTTCACTTCTTCAAGCATGAGACCACAAAGGACAGACCTCAGGAGCAGTCTACGATCTGGACAGATAACTGCAGGACGGTCATAGGGCTTCTACCAGCCACTCAGCTTCTCAGCTAACAGAACTCTGGAGCTAGGCTGCCTGAGGTTGACTCCCAGCTCTATTACAGCTGTGTGACCTCGGGCAAGCTGTGCCCACGGTTTCCCTGCCTGCTGATGAGGATGATAAGGGCACCCAGCTCACTGGGTTAATGCTGAGGATAGAAAGAGTGAAAATTTAAAGCTCTCAGAACAGTGAGCTGGGAGCACCAATACCGTTATGAGCAGAAACAGGGCGGAGCTTGTGCAATAGTCTACTTGCCACGCTGTGCTCACAGAAAAAGGAAGAAAAAGCTGCTCTTCTGCACGACATGGATCCCGGGGCAGGAGGCGAGCGACCAGAGATGACACAATGAACCAGACAGTGGCTGCTATGGGGGTTCCGTCAGGAAGCTGGAACCTGCCCTTTGCAGTTGTCCTTTAGTAATTTGGAGGCGCGGAGCAGCTGGAGCGGTCACCTAGGAGACGTGCCCGCCCACCAGCCCCGGGTGGTGGTGAGAGTGCACCACCGAGTCCTGAGGTCGGTGTCTACCCTCCCAGGGCGCTTCGGCACGTGACCCTTGGAAGCAAAGAAAACTGCTTCTCTGTTTTCTGATGAGGATGATAAGTTATGAGACTGAGGACTCTGTGATATTCTGCCATGAACTTGAGATTGGAATTGAGGGAGAGGATATGAAGGATTTTTTGGGAGTACTTACACTCAAATTCTACATATTAAAAAAATATAGTTTTCACTTCAGTGGCTTTTAACCTTGTTTATTAATTTTACCTTTTTGTTTTGTTTGTTATTTCTTAAAGCTAACTCTTTCATGAGAGCCTTGAAAATGACTTGTTCTGCCTGTATTCACAGTGACAAGCTCACAGAGGAGAACAGAAAGCCATTAAAGCAAATGAAAATGGCTGATAGGGAGTCATTAAAGCACATAATAACTGCGAGACGGAGAAAAATCAACTGGTTGCCTTTCGTACATGCCCTGATCAGGGACCGAACCTGCAACCACGGTATGTGCCCTGACCGGAATCAAACCCACGGCCTTCCGGTGGACCTTGTGGTATAAGGGATGACACTCCAACCAACTGAGCCACACCAGCCGGGGCTGCTGTCCTACTATAATACAACCTATAAAACTAATAAAAATAGCCCTGGCTGGTGTAGCTCAGTGGATTGAGTGCCAGCCTGAGAATCAAAGGGTCGCTGGTTCGATTCTCAGTCAGGGCACATGCCTGGGTTGCAGGCCTGGTGCCCCGTAAGGGGTGCATGAGAGGCAACTACATACTGATGTTTCTCTCCCTTTCTCTCTCCCTTCCCCTCTCTCTAAAAATAAATAAATAAAATGTTTTTAAAAACTAATACAAATAGAAATGTAAATCAGATTAGGAAGTAATAACGACATGGTTACCGAAATTAATTTATGAAGCTCCAACATAAATGCTGGGGAGTGAGGGTATCCTGACCCTGCAGACGATCTTCCATTAAAACTTTTCCTCGGCACAAGTTTAACGACCAGCCTCACAGCCGGGCTCTGCCAGCCCGTGTGGAGGTGATGTGTGTGCCTACTCTGAGCTTGCGCACTCCTGAATTACGCCCCCCCCCCCATGGGAGCACCGTGCTTCCGACGGATTAAGAACATATACACACGGGCAATCTGGCTGTTTCTTAGAACTCAGGAGCCGTGAACCTGGATGTGCAGACTGGCAGATCTTTCCAACTGAAATTGAGGCTGTGGGGGAAAAGCTTTGATGCAGGACAGGTGTCATTAGTTGTTCTGATACAGATAAATAGTTACGAGGCATTTTGACTCTTACATACATGTTACAGAAAAGTTTTCAAAATCCTTCCCCCCTTTGGCTTTGTCCATGGGTCCTTTATATATGTTCCTTGATGAGCCTTCCTCTTCTTTACCCCATTACCCCCCTTCCCCTCCCCTCTGGTTACTGTCAATTTGTTTTTTATTTCAATGTCTTTGGTTCTATTTTGCTTGCTTGTTTGTCTTATTGATTAGGTTTCACTTATAAGTGAGACCATATGGTATTTGTCTTTCACCGCCTGGCTTATTTCCCTCAGCATAATGCTCTCCAGTTCCATCCATGCTGTCGTGAAGGGTAGGAGCTCCTTCTTTCTGCTGTATAGTATTCCATTGTGTAAATGGACCATAGGTTTTTGATCCACTCACTTCCTGACAGGCACTTAGGTTTCTTCTAGCACCTGGCTATTGTAAACTGTGCTGCTGAACTGGTGCTTCAGGATTCTTAGGGTGTAATTTTTAAGTGTACGATTCAGTGGCATGAACCGTATTCACAGTTGTGCCTCACTACTCCAGAACTTGCTCATCACCCCAAAGTGAAACCCTGTACCCAACAACTCCCTACTCCCCCTCACTCCAGCCCCTGGCAACCACCGTTCTGCTTTCTGTCCCCCTGAAGCTGCTGGCTCCAGGCAACTCACGTCAACATCTGTCCTCTTGTGTCTGGCTCGTTTCACTCAGCGTACTCTTTTCAAAGGTTCATCCGTGGTGCACGCATCAGGACTTTATTCACTTTAAAGCCTAAATAATATTCCACTGTGTGTATAGGCTGCATTTTGTTTATTCTGTTGTTTCCACCTTTTGACTGCTATGAATAATGCTGCTATAAACACTGATACATCTGTTTGAATCACTTTTAATTCTTTCATGAATGTACCCATAAGCAGACTTGCTGGATCACATGGTAATTCTGTGCTTAAATGTTCAAGGAAACTTCCACACTGATTTCCACAACAGCTGCTCCTCTTTACATCCCACCGGCAACGCACAAGCGTCCCAATTTCTCCGCATCCTTGTCAACACTTCTCTGTTTCTGTGATGGCCATTCTAAGGGTGTGACGTGGTATGTCATTGTGATTCTGATTTGCATTTCACTGATTATTGGTGATGCTGAGCATATTTTCACACACTTATGGGTCATTCATGTATCTTCTTTGGGGAAAATGTCTACTCGAGTCATTTGTCCATCATTGGGTCGGGCTGTTTGGTTTTTGTTGTTGAGCTTCAGTTCTTTCATGCACTTGATATTAACCCCTTATCAGATAGGATTTGAAAATATTCCCTCCCAGTCTGTAGGCAGCCTCTCACTCTGTTGATGTGACCTTTCGGGAACACATTTTTAATTATGTTTTCTACAGTTGCCCAAGCTTTTGGTGTCAGATCCAAGAAATGACACCAAACCCGAGGTCAAAAAGTGCTCCCCTTATGTTTTCTTCCAGGAGTTTCATCTCTGACATTGAGGTCTTTGCCCCATTTTGAATTACTTTTTGTATGTGGTATAAGGTAGGGGTCCAACTTCATTCTTTTGCATGTAAGTATCTGGTCTTCCTAGCACCATTTGTTGAAAAAACTGTCTTTCCCCATTGAATGTCTTGGCACTCTTGTTGAAAATCAATCGACCTTATAGGCAAAGTTCATTTCTGGAGTCTCTGTTCTATTCCACTGGTCAATATGCCTGCCTGTCTTTATGCCAGTACCACACTGGTTCATTTTTATTTTTGTTAGGGTATAATTGACATATAAGGACCTACTGTTTTGACTACCGTAACTTTGCATTAAGTTTTAAAATCAGGAAGTGTGAGTCTTCCAACTTCATTCTTTTTCAAGCTCTGGCTAGTTGGGGTCTCTTGAGATTCCACATGAATTTTAGGATGAGCTTTTCTATTTCTGCAAGAAATGTCATTGGGATTTTGATAGGAATTGCACTGAATTTGCAGAATACTTTCAGTGGTATTGACATCTTAACAACATTAAGTCTTCCAGTCCACGACACAGGATGTTTTTCCATTTATTTGTGGCCAGAATGGCTACATATTCAATTAAACAAATATTTACAGAAATCTTATTATATTCCAGGTACTATTAAAAACAGAGTCCATTAAACAGAACCATTCTTCCTTCAAATCCCTTTTTCAGTTCCCAAATTTAAAACAAATCCTTTTCTCAAAGAAGGACTTACTTCTTCTGGATTGAAGGTTGTGTCAGAAAACACACAATTGATTTAATTTAAAAACCTGAGAATCAGTGCATTCAGTTAACTTCCAAAGACCATTTACTTTTCTTAAATAATACTTTCTCCTCTTCTTTAAACAGAAGGTGTAGAGCTAAATACTTAATAGAAAGCTTTATATTGTGCTTGTGAGTACACAGACCACAAGAGGTTTTGGGCCGGTGTGTCTGAAATCATAATTTTGGATGAATCTCCAACATACCACTTAACCTCACTCAGCTCATAATTCTGTTTCTTCATCACCGCACTAATCCTCAGCAACCACCTTACAGAGTCCATTCATTCAACAAACATTCAACAGGTGTTACCTTGTGCTGAGAATAGTATTAGATACTAAGTGTCATTGATCAAAAAAGCAGGAAGGAGAGAGCAAGCAGAGATGTTTTCACACACCCCAACCATTAGGAAAACGACTCAGACCAAATGTCCTATGGTCAGTAAATAAGCAGAGACAGTTTTAGGGCTGTGCGAAGGGACTGTAATCCAAAAGCCACATGCATTTCTTTATAAAGTCAATCTTATCAATGATATTGCTTTGCATTAACATTTACGGAGTCCCCTCAGACACACAGACTGAAAACGAACAACAGTCCTACTTCCTACATTATAAAAACCCAAGCTGTATTTTTAAAACCTCTCATGTTCAACTCAGAAGCCTGCTTAATTTTTTTTCTTATTTTAACAAAGAGAAAACTGGAGTTAAAAACAACGAGCAAGTAAGCAAAATCATACTGGGAAATATGCAAATCTGTTATAGAAAAACGAGGCCCTGAACCTGCAGCAGAACTACCGATGAGCTGAGCAAACACAAAAAAATGACCATCTGTGCTGCTGCAAAACTCTAAACCAAGAGCTAAGCCTCCGTTCATGTTTCTTATGGCTTATTATATACTTTACTTTTCCTCCTCCACCTCAGACACACTATTTTCAAGAAGCATAGATGAAAATGTGCAGCCAATACCTACTGACCTAAACGGGAGACTCACCTGTGTATAGAAATGGTGTCAGTGTTCTTTCATCTACTATTCCGGACAAGGTAAAAGCTCATTCCAACGATTACAAAATTATAAAGACAAAGGGCTCTTCAAGTCAGGGGAAAAGAAACTAAAATTCTTTTGAAAAATAAAGTGTGTAATTGCAATTATGATTACCCTGCCTCTAATCCACCAAAACGGTTTTGTTCTGCTTTGTTTTTCGCACACGTGTGGGTGACCTGCATAAATGGGGTCTTCTGGGGGCAACAAGAGGAGAGTGGGACGTGGTGAGAAAAACGCAAAGGGAGCATCTGACTCTCGTCACGGTTTGTATCCAACTGATGATCCACATAATTCTGTTATAGAAACACTTTATATTTCACAGTTTCAGTTTATTAGCATGAAGGCTATCGTATAGAATTTATGATGACTAAGAATGTACAAAGCAAACCTGAAGTCCACTGAACTGCTACTAGAATTTCTCCTGATACAATTTCCAACATATGTATTTAGGTTGAATACAGGGGTGGGCAAAAGTAGGTTTACAGTTATAAAACCGATCAATAGAATTATTAATAAATGCCAATACAAGAGTGAACTGTGTTTCGTGTACTCCCAACTGTACGCCTACTTTTGCCCACCCTTGTATAACCCCGAATAGTTTTTCATGCTGCCCTCCTTCCACCATCTGCCTGCACCTGTCAGGTGACCGTCCGAAATCCGAAAGGTGACTCTGACCGGAGCTCCTTTGCTCAGATGATTCACCACACACGGAGAAGCTCCTGAGCTTTGCAAGATGTTCCACACTCACCTTTTCTGTTCGACTGCCCTTGACTTTGGCTACATCTCACCTGTGTACCAGCCACACTGAACTGCTTCCGACTCACTGAAGTGGTCCACACTTTTCGTGATTCCGTTCTTCTGCTCCCTCTTCCCGCTGGCCAGAATTCGCTTTCCTTTCCCTGCTAACCTCCTACCAACTTCCGCAGCTCTACTCCACTGCCACCTCCCGTACGATCGTTTATTCCAACCAACTGGGGTTCTCTCTCTGCTGATAACCCAACGTACTTTCAAGTGTCTCTAAGGACACTGGTATTCCATCTCCCATCAAATGACTTATTCTCACCACTGCAGGACTGTAAACTGAGGCAGGAGGCATTTAAGTGCCTGCTCTACCCCCTGCAGTGACCGGCACAGCGCCTTGCCCACGGCAGGCACTCAGGTGTGCTCCGGGCCACGCCCTCGGGGGTTCTGCCCAGGAAGGTCACCGGGAGGAGAACACGTTAAGCGCAGAGATACAAAGTGGGAGGGCTGCCCACGGGCCTCTGAACACGCAAAACTTACACCCACTCGAGAAATGAGTTACTTCGTGGGACTAAGGCCCAGAGACTTTGGGAGGCCATAATGGAAAACTCAACACACAAAACCTCTTTCTTTCCAGGTAAATAATACATGAACTAAAGGAGAGTAACCTTAAGAAAATAAACATAATCAGTTTGTCCAAGTCAAAAAAACGTAGAAAGTAAAACAAAATGTTAGCAAATCTGTTACAATGAAATTGTAAATAGTCCTAATTATGTAACTAGCCCTAGAAAAAGACTTTAAAATTTTTCCTACTTTTGTGGATCTATTCCCAGGTAACAGGAAGTCACACTAAAAATCAGTGGCTTTTTCTTAACTACGGCCTCCAAAAGTGAATGAATGAATGAATGAATGCATTTAGTAAGACCTGATTCACTATAAACTAGTGATTCTCAAAATACTTGTGGGGGAAAAACTGGTTTTTAAGCACATCCTGTCTGTTGCAGGTTCATATTCTTTTTTTTTTTTAAGATTTTATTTGTTTATTTTTAGAGGGGGTGCGGGAGGGAAGGAGAAAGAGGAGGAGAGAAACATCACTGTGTGAGAGGAACATCAACAGGTTGCCTCTCACACACCCCCAACTTGGGACCTGGCCCGCAACCCAGGCATGTGCCCTGAGTGGGAATCGAACCAACCTTTTGGTATGCAAGCCAGCACTCAATCCACTGAGCCACACCAGCCAGGGCCAGGTTGATACTCTTATAAAATGTAATGAAAACGCTACAGCAACGTCTAAAGGTTGACGCACACTTTCTGTACTTGTCATGGACCCGTAATGAACTTGGCCAATGGGCAGCCTTCGGCCCTGCTCCCCCAAATCCACGCACATGCAACACCCCGCCAACGGCAGGGAAGGGCAGGGTGAGCGCCTACCTTCTGCTCTGGCACCTCGAACACGGCTTCGTGGACACTGCACGCAAAAAGCGAGGTGGGCAGGTCACTGAAATCCATCATCTCTTCCAAGTCGTCTTCATTTTCACCAAAAATCATCTCTTCTTCCTCTTCTTGGTCACTGCTACAGAGATCCGACTGGCTGTCATTCCAGGATTTCATAGTGTCCCTCAGCATTATCCCCTAAAAGTAGGTCTTTTCTGTTTTTAAAGTTCTAAGACCTCGACCAGGCAGCCGCTGCTAAACAAGAAAACAACAGAGAGAAGACTGAGAGCCAAGAAGTAAGGTTCCAATCGATTCTCAAGGAAACAATCCATCAAAGGCAACAGTTTCATTCAGTAAAGATAAATCAGCATTTAAATCAACCTACTACAGTCTTCATACATGAACTCTATATAAGCTAATTTGATTTGCTTCGCTTATTTTGTGCAATACAGTTCACTGGCAATGATATAATACCAAAAAAAAAAAAAGGCAGAAAGTTTTCTAGTGAAACTGAGGGTAAAAAAAGATAACAGAAAACGAGATAACATCAATATGTACGGGAGTTTACAAGGCGTAGGAAGGAAAATGTGAACCGGAGCTGCCTTCACATGTTTGTTGTGGGTTTTGGGTCGGCAGCACTGAAGCTGGCGCGGGGAGCGAAGCCCACACAGACTCACTCACCATCTGCGCCCTGAAACCAGCCTGCGAGCAGCCGACGCCGCCTTCTTTACGCAAGCTGGCTTTTTTGGGTATACTCCCAAAGAATGAAGTTACACACAACCAAAAGTTCTACATAAAGTCAGTTTCTGTTAATATCAGAAACATTTACAGCAGACAAAAATCTGACGTAGGTGACAATCAAAACGATGTTCTTTTCTGAATAGTTAATAATCAATCATTCTAACCCCAAAGCATGTAGCTGCGGCTGTCTTCTCCGTTAAAGGGCGGGAGCACGCATCTTCCTCCTCCAATGAGCTGCCCCACCCCCGCCAAGAAGGACGCCTTGCAGGTAACACCTGTGAAGATGCTGTAACAGAGCTCAAGAAATCTCGGGCACAGGAAGATTAAGTGCTCGTGATCATCACTACCTCAACGTCACCCAATTTGCTTACCCTGTTACTTCAAAGAACACAAATACATTGCTTAGTTAGAGCAAGTTACAGAATGTTAATTACAGGATAAAAATCGTGTTTATTTTGTTGTTGTTATTCTACTCCAACAATCAGGAAGGGCATTCTGAAAAGCAAAATCTTTAATCACTTTTACAAACATTTTCTGAATGCCCATTGCACGCAGGGATCACTAGGGCTATCAGGTAAATAAGGGGTGGTTCTTATCCTCCAGGAGCTTCCTCCAAGCAAGAATTTCTTCTCAACCACACTGGCCATCTAGCCATGCCTGAAGGACCTTGTTCCATTAACTGGCTCCTATGCTTTTGATGTCTCCTCCTCCATCTGTCCCTTTTCCTCAGCAAACATAGCTATTCAAGATTGTCGTTCCCCACCCACCCAACAGTCAAGAAAACCTTCCTCTGGGATCCGACCTTCCCCTCAATCTGCACCTCTCTGCCCTTCCTTCCCCTTTCCTACCAACTTGCTGGAAACACTGCCGTATTGGCTGTGTTCAGTTCCAGCTGCTCCTGAATTCGGTGTGGCCGGACTTTGCCCGCTATGTGCTGGTTCAAGCTGCCTTCGGTGTGGGCAGCAATGGTTTCCTCACGGTTGGAGCCTGATCTCGGGCCACAGCCCATCTCTGCAGCAGGGACCCTGCCACCCACCCGAGGCCCCCTGGGACCCCCCTGTGCCTCTGCCTTCTGGGTCCTGGTCCTTCCTGCCTCGTCTTCCTCGCCAACTGCCTTTGCCACTGGCTCCTCTTTCTCCACTCACCCTTCACAACTTGTCTCTTCAAAGTTTCCTCCCCATCCTCTCCCTCTTCCTCCCTTTCCTGGGTGGTTTTTATCCACATGCAAGTATTTAACTACTTCCCCACCAGGACGTCTCAGCTTTGCTCCATGCCTGCCCCAGGTGCACACACATCATGTGTGTGTCAACACTGTCCCTGGTTCCACATAGTGATTCTTAAGCCAGGAAGGAGCCACCCAGGTTGAGAGGAAGTGAGAGCAGAACCTTGGGCAATGAAGGGGTGGGGAGTCTGGAGAAAGTACACAGCTCCACGAGGCTGTGACCTGCTCCTACATCTTTCCTGCCTGAGCTCACTGAAGATCACTGCTCTGTCTGGTTCCTATCTCCCCATTCAACCCCTCTCCTGAGTTCCAGGCTTCTATTTTTAGACTTCTATGGACTATATCTGCTTCAGCAGCCCCACAGGGATGACCATTGTTTCAAATTTATTCATTTAATTAGATTACTGTGCTGGAAATCTCCAGTCTGGAAAGGAACCCGCTAAGGAGGGAAATGTATCTCACTGTGGCTTTCATTGTAATCTTTTCTTCAAGACTAAATTGTCTGGAGCAGATGTAGCTCTCACAGCCCTTTGTTTATTTCTCTGTTACATACCTATTCTATGACTATTTGTTTACAAATCACTCCTGGCTACCAGACCGGGAGGGCAGCTGAACCCCCAGTCCCTGGCACAGTTTCTAGCTCCCAGTATGTGCTTAATGAGGATTGCTGAATGAGAGCAGGTAACACTGACCCGCTCACGTCACCTACACCACTGACCAGGCCGCACAGGCCGAGGAAAATGTAATTCTGTGTGAGACCAGGGACAGTTTCCCAAAGGAGGTTACGGTGAGCCTTGAAGGACAAACAGAATTTCAGCCAGAAAAGAAGGGGAACTTTCCAAGCGGAGCCAACAATTCATGGGCATCGGCGGGAAGACGAAAAGATCCGATTGCCCAAAGATCACTGACCTGATGCGGCCAGAGTGTACAGGGTGGGGGTGGGGTGGCGTGAGACAAAGTCAGAAAGGCAGGTGTGGGAGGGGTGCCCTTGAGAGCAAGGTTACTGTGTCCTGACATGGGACCCACTCAACACCAGCATGCCACCGAAGGTTTTCAGGCAGGGCCAGGATATGGCCGACGCAAATTAACCTGCAGTGTCAACTGAAGTGGACGGTCTTTGTATCTGAGCTCTTAGTGACACTGATGTCTTGGGTCTCCCCCCACCCCATCTCCAACCCACTACAAAGAGGCGAGGAAAGGACTGAGCCCTTTTTTGGAGGGTGGAGAGCTGGTGAGCTCTGAATGGCTAGATTTTCACATTTGAGAAAGTCAGGTGTCTCTTGATATGATTTTTTTGTTGTTTCAAGCTTCTTCCTCCAACCCCTAAAAAAAAAAATCAGAGCACAGGAAACGATCCTTTACCTGACTTGAAAAAAAATTCTTAGAATGTTACACCTTCGTTTCCTGTTTTCTATCTTTGTTTTTGGGTAGCTTTTTTGGAGGGGATATATTTTCAAACGAAAGTTTTAAGAACAGTACTGAGGAATTCCTATCTACTCTTTACCCAGTTACCAATTACTTACGCTTTTACCCATTTTAAATCTCAGTCTCTCCCTGTTTTTACACATATACTTTTCCTCCGAACCACTGAGGAGAATAAGATGAGTGTGCTCCCTTAACTCCCCAACAACACCTCAGTGTGTAAGCACAACCGTCATTTCTAACACAAGCCACGCTGCAATGATAAAACCAGGACATTTAACACTGATACAGTTCCGTCATCTAAGTCAGAGTCCATATCCAAATCCTGTCAGTTATCCCAATAAGGTCCTTTGTAGCTATTTTCTCTCCAACTTTTCAAGATTATTGTTAAATTATTTGCTTTTTGCCACAAGATAGTTCGATCATCTTTCTAGTTTGGGTACATCTTCTTCACTTACACATTACCGTGTATTTGATACCGTTTAAAAGGATGGACTGATGGATGAAGCACCACAGAAACTGCAAACAAGTTTGAACGGTCTTTACGTATATTGCATCAGACCTGACTCGGGCTCCACAATACTTTTCCAGATTTAAACTCTGGCTCCCCCAGTACTGTTACTACGCAAATTGCTTTGTTTCTCTATTGGTTTCCTCAACTATAAAAAGAAGATAATAATAATCCTTGGACAGTAGAAGAATTAAGTGAAAGAATACATGCTAAGTGTTCCGAGTCATACTTTGCAGAGAGTCAGCACTCAGTAATGATTCTCGCACAGGCACGGTCTATGGCAATGCACTGTCAAAATCCACACCCAAATGATCTCATTCCAAGCAACAAAATGGCTACAAAAGTAAAACTCACACTTCGGATGTATCATTTTAGAAAACCTTGCAAGTACACACCCATTCTGAACCAGCAACCACAAGCAGTAGCACTACGGCTACTGCATGAAAACGTTTCAAGATTTAAAATCAGAGAACTAGCTGAAAAAGGCCTCCCCAAATTTTATGTCCAATACACACCGTGTCATCCCAATGGCGGCTTCCTTGCTAAAGGCAAGCCATGAGATGTTTTTGGTGATAGCTTAAGTCAACACTGTCAACCACTTCATGACTTTTGACCCTCTAAATGCACTTAGATTTTAACAGAGAGATATGATCAAAGTCAGCCAGTGGACATGACAATCCCCACGCATGTGTAAAGAAATCATCTTACAAGGTAACTCAGCTGGTACTTAAAAAGTGGCTTGGTTTTATTAGGCCAAGAAAATAATTACAAAAGTATATACTGTTTCCATGCTGTTATTACCGGAGTTGTTGCTAACTCTGCCCCAACTCCAACTACGACAAAACCAAGCTGTCCCTCAGTTTACTGACCCAGGGGAGCAGAGACTCATCCGACACAAAGGGCTGTCCCCCACCTTCCGCAAGCAAAGTTCACCATCACCTGCAGCCTAGCTGCAGCTGTGGCTGGCTTCCGGCAAATGGTTTCTTCATGGAAACATCAAATGAGTGGAAAAGTCCAAGTGGCGTGACCATCTGCTCTGCTACAAGTCTTGTGACGAAAGTAATCCATCAAGCCAAAATGTCACGCACATGGATTTGACTTTGCATTTTAAGTTCTGATCAGAAAAGCTAAATTCCTCCTCCTCCTCCAGGATTTTTTAAAAAAATAATTTTTGAAAATCATATGCTTCTCAAGTTGGTGACCATTTCACATACCTCAGGCTAGATGCACTTACTATTTTTTGATGCATTCAAAATGCTACTGAACAATCCTGGAAGCAAACTGGTACCCCATCTCCAGTTCTACAGTGCCCTGAGGCATCACCTGGGAAAAGTCACTCGGCTTTTTGTTCTGTTTGTTCTTTCACATGTAACATATGGAAAATACTCACGGATGCTGCTGAACTACTATACTCCTCTTCCAAACTTCTAAATTATAAATTTAGATTAAGTTTCTTTGTAAAAAAAAAAAACCCTCAGGATTATCAATGAATGGCTATCTACAAGCCTCTACCTCTAGTCCCTCCTCATTCATCATTTATAGGTAGAATTTTACTACATTTTAACAGCTGTGGTAAAAAATAAAATTGGTGCAACTGTAAGGTAAAAGAGGTGAAAATTCAATTTTTTGGTATATTTCCATGACCTGTGCCCTCATTTCACAGGTCATCTGGAATTGGTCCGCTGTAAACACTGAGGTTCAGTGCCCCACCAGGAACAGCGGTAGTTGTCAGCACGAGAGAGAACAGAAACAAACACCAAAGTCAACTGTCAGAACATATGACAATAACGGATTTTAAAGAATAATTGGAGTGGGGATATAAAAAGACCTGATACTATTTGTTCTGCTGCACGCAGTTCATTTTCTCTCACTATACCCTCTACATTGTAAGGGAAAAATGGAGATGCACTGTCTGAACTCCAGCTTCTGTGGGTCTAACTAGCCAATGACATTGAAATTTACAGCTTCCATTATTCCACAGGCTTCAGCGTCGCAGATTTTCAAATCACACTATTTCTCATGTTCGGCTTAAGTCTTTCAACGAACAAATCCTCTAGGACCACGTGAAACTGGTTCCCCTTTGTAACCCTGAAGATGCACATGTTTAAAAGCTTTACAAATAGGACAATTCGATAGTGGGGGGAAATCCTGTTTGCCCTAAAAGCATTGAAATATCTTCCCAACTTTTACTGCCAACCCAGTAAAATATAAAACTGATGGCATGTCTAAAAAGGAGGCTGTTGTTTTTTTTTCAGGCTGTTCATTGTCTCCCCGCCTCGAGAGTGCACTTCTAGAATACCGTGCACTCTCCCCACCCCAAAGCACAAATTCGCATGATGCACCGTCTATATTCTCATTCTCAATATTGTGTTTTTATAGAATTTATATAATTTTAATTTAATATAGAACCATTAGAGCTAATGAAACAGCCCTCAATGATATGTAATCACAGCCACAAATAAGTCAGTTGCACTTTTTTTTGCCAAATGCAGAGTTCTGTGAAAAGGCAGAATAAATGTAGTGTGCTATTTTCAGTAAGGGGGAGTGGATGGTTTTGGCTTCCTACTACACTACAGCATCACTTTAAATAATCCTGGTCTGTACCTGGAACTCGGATCTGAACTGCTCCCTATACCAGACTCCTAATCCCTGAAGGAGATGATCAGATTTTGCACGGAAGCTGGAACGAAGCGACCTGAAAACAGCATCGTCGCTCGACCGGTCCAGGCAGCAGATGGAAGCAGATAGACAAGTTTCAAGAAGTTAGCGAGTAAGTAATGCGATGGTTATCCGAGGAGGAGTGAGAGAGAACGAGGGGCTCCAACTTCTGGCCTTCTCCGTTTTACTGACTGCACCTCTCCTGCCTTCAGATTGGGCCTGGCAGCTTTTCAGAAAGTCAACCAATTGTTCTGGAGAAAATTATTGGTGAAGAGGAAACGACAACAATTTTCTTTCTTTTTTTTTTCCCCAAGACACCACCCTAGAAGAATCCAAGGAGACGCTGGGCGCGACAGGGGCTGGACCACCACCTCCGCCAGTGCTGGTCGCGTACCTGGCTCGGAAATGCCAGAGACTCGCCCCACCCTGCGAAGGGAACTCACCTGAGCGCTTGGCTGCTGCAGGAAGCCAGGCAGGAAGCCAAGGGAGAGGACGGGGCGCCACGAGAAGCCGGGCCTGGGCAGACACCCCGGACGGCAGTCGGGTCAGAGACGGTGCAAGGAGCCTCACCGCCACGCCCTCGACGCCGGCCGGAGCGACAGCCTAGGCCGGGGAGCGAGCGGCGCCAGGGCCAAGCAAGGGGCTGGCGTCGCGCGCGTGCACCAGCCCGCGCACTCCCGCCCCGTCTCGCCCGGTCCTCCCGCGGAGCAAGCGCGGCGCAGGCGCCCGAGGTCGGCGGCCCGGAGGGGTGCGCGGGTCCCAGTCGCCGGCAGGAAGCGGTCCCGCCCCTGGCGCGCGGCCGTGGGGGCGGGCGGGGTCTGGGCGCGCGAGCGCGCGCGCTTGGCCCGCAGTACCGGTTTTCGTGTTCCGGGCGGTAGGGTGTGCACGGTCGTGCTGCGGCGGCGGCGTTAGGTCCTCATGACCACAGGACCTTTGGCGACCTTTTCATTTTTCATCGTGACCAGAAATAGTTTATCTTTTTCCTGCGTAATGTGTCGGCCACAGGAATAGTAGGGATATATGAGCATTTATGGAGGGCCAGTTACTATGTACAATGCGCCTCGTGCTTCGCGAGCTTTACCTCATTTAACCTCACGGTAAGCAGCGAGCCGGATATTAAGATCCTCATTTTATAGATTAGGAGGGTTTCTGTGTGCTTAATTGCCTGACAAGAGGCTGCTGGTAGGTAGCTGAGCTGTAGGTAGCACTTGGATGTGCAGATCCTCATGCTAGGTCTTAACCACGGTGGGATACTGCCGCCGCCCTCCACCTGCTCCTCCATGGCTCTCCTCCTCCCCCTATATAAAGTATCAATAATGTTTACATTTTTAGTTTCCCGTTTACAAAACGCTTTCCACGCACAGCCTTGCTTGATTCTCTCAGAAGCCTTGGGAGACAGTGGAGCATAATTACACTTATTTTACAAATAGAACAAGGGCCTAAGCTGTTCAATGAGTTGTTCAAAGTTACAGTGGTAGGACGGGGCTTTATTTGGTAGATGATGATATTATTTATTCTTCTTCTTCTTATTAAAGACAATGGACCAAGCTTGGGGGGAGCCTGTGTCTCTTTCCTTAGTTTACAGAGAGGGAAACAGAGGCACAGTACCAGAAAGGAGTTTGTCCTAAGAATGTGAAGTTGGAGGAAATCAGCTCTGATCACCCACCCATAACCCCCTCTGAGTCAAAGTGAAGCACATTGAAGGTCAAAATCAAGGAGGCAGTGTTGTCTGGCACTGAGCACCTGGGTCTCAGGGGGGCAAAAGAAGGATTCACATGTGTGGAATACATCCGATCTCCGTTAGATTTAAAGGCTGGATTAAATACTAAGGACACAGGGCTGGATTATGGTCCGAATCACTTTCACAACTGACTCTGCACCATCAGAGGGTTACAGCCGAGGATCACCCCCTCCTGCTTCCTGCTCATTGTTTCTGTTATTTCTGCTGCTTGCTGCTTGCAGCTTGGCCGCCGCCCCTGCCTCCCACCTTGGCCTAACCAGATTCTTCTCTTTCATCTACTGAACAAATAGTTATTAAGAACCACTTCTTTCACTGTTGCCCTAAGAAGCACAGTAATTTTCCTTCTCTAAATTCCTCTAACACAGCAACTTCAGCAAAAAAAAAAAAAGAGTTTTTAGGTCAACTGAGTTCAGAAACTGCAGCACTCTGCACCCCTTGTTGGGGATCCAAAATGCACACAAGTGTAGCAATGGCTCTGAGAAGTCCCCAAATAGAAAGACTGGTTTAGCCCTAACTCAGAGTTTCCCTGTAGGCCCTGTGCAGGGCACTGGGCTTGAAAGGGTGAGGCCCACACGAATCTAGGCCTTCGAGGGCTCACAGTGAGGAAAGACAGGTAAGTAAACAGTAACTGTGATCCAATTTTATGCACTCACAGAGGTATTTGTAAAGTGCTGACAAAAGCAGAGGAAGAAGTGAGCAGTTCTGCCTGGAAAATTAAGGGGAAGCTCTGCAGTAAAGAGGCTATTTGAGTAGGAGTTTTCTAGGTAGAGAATATGGGAAGGGCATTCCATAGAAATGACAGTATATTTGGACATATAAGTACAGTTTTGCATTGGTCTTTGAGTTATTAAATATTATTTAAGAGTCTTTTTTTTTTCTCACGTGCAATATACCACTCAAACTGGGTTAAGCAACAGTGGATTTCGTTGACTCATGTAACAGAAAAGTCACAGACTTAAGACATGGCCGGATCCACGGGCATAGACTGTCCCATCAGGATGTAGTCTTTGTTCTTCATTTCCTAACTCTGTTTTCTTTGAGTTCACTTTTCATTCTCTGGCCGCCTTTCCCGATGAGATGACAGAATGGCTGCTTACAACTTCCAGTCACAATCTTAGCGCCAGAAAGAGAGTTTCTCTTCCTCCACATTGTCAGCCAAAGTCCCAGGGCTGCTGCTTCTTGGTCTAACTTGGCTACTTGTACATCACGTAACCACCCTCTTGAGAAGGAGCTTGGAATATTCTCACAGCCCAGGCCTGGCTCACATGCTTCCCCCTGGAGCTGGGCTGAGGTCAGCAGCCCTCAGATCTCATGGACCGAGTACAGGGAGAGGTGGCTTCCTGTGCGAGGTCTTTTCCATTGCTCCCCTCAGGTCTCCTCTTCACCCTTTTCCTTCCTGATTTGCGCCTCACGACACCGACCTGCGCGGATGTCTCCAATGGGTGCCTCTGGCTGACATTTGGATTTATCCAATAGATGACATGAGGAGGAGGTCAGCAGGTTGGAGAAGGATGGAGTAAGGGTTGTATTATATTTCACAGGCCCCTTCCCTTCTAGGTCACTGCAGGCAGGCCACATCCACCTACCAAGGCTTCTGTCAAATGACTCTTCGATAGAGTCTCCTTTCTCTTGGCCTAGATGCAGTAATGGGTCCTCTCTGTTGGAATCTCAGACTATATTACCATCATTCTTTCTCGTTTCCCTCAACAATGTCCTCATATTTGTAAATAACCTTTTCCAAGCTGCCCTCAGGTTAACTTTCTGCTGGAACCCTGAAGGTTACAGCCATGAAAAGCAATTCAAGTTGCTCTTACCAAAAGAAAGGGAAGCGATAAGGAACTGGCAATAGCGGTGACATAGCAGTCCTGGTTTTGGTGGAGTTATTGTAAAAATGCATACCAGAGATGATAGTGGGTTGGGCAAGGGTCACAGGGGAGGAAGTGGTGAAAAATAGTATGATTCTGGCTATATTAGAAGGGCGAGGTTAACAAAATTAACCAGTGAATTATATGTAAGTTATGAGCATTAGAGAGGAGTTGAGGATGGAAGTGGTTGGAAAATATAGGTCTGGAGCCTGAGTGTGAACTAAGCCCCAGTGTAGTGACTTGGGGGGGAGGCTTGGTGAGTAGTTGAAATCATGGGCTCGGAAGAGCTGCCCCAGGGAGAGCACAGAATAGAACCCAAGAAGGGCAAAGGGAAGGATCCGAAACAGCATCAGCCTTTACACGGTGGGCCCAGGAAGAGTTTCCATCTTGCATCTGTCAACTAGGTTATGAGAACCTCGAGAACAAGAATGGAATCTTCCCCATCTTTCCTCTTTGCCATTGCGTCCAGCAAGGTGGGGCACAGTGCGCAATAAATGCTGGTTATGAATGAACTTTACACAGTTTCACATTTCCAGCCCTCCCTTCTTCCCTCTCCTCCTCATCATTGTGAGGTTTGAGTTTCGGGCAGAGAGAAAAAAAGAGAGAAATCGATCCCTTGTGGCTTGATCCCTTTGGAAGCTGTGCCAAGGCCGGTGAGTGTTTTGCTGCCCTGGAAAACCGAAGGCGGGCCCGTCAGGTGACGCTGCAGATCTGGAGTAGCTTGTCTCTGGCCTTTCGGGAGAATTTCCAGATGGGCGATTTCATTTCAGATTCTGTCCTTCTTGTTTGAGTAGACTGAAAAGTCAGCACTTTAGAATGTCTGTGTTATGTTTGCATCGGTGTGTGCCGGGGAAGGAGCAGAAGTGATAAAAGACCCCCTGCCTTGCACTCATGGGCTGTCGGTGGAATGTAAACGGAGATGACCGTTTTTGGAAGCTCTGTGCCACTTTATCAAGCTGAATGTACACCTACCCTATGACCCAGAAATTCTACTCCTAGATATATACTCGAGGGAAATTTAAGTAAATGTCCACCAAAACAACAACAACAAAAAGGTTTGTACAAAGAATGCTCTTTATTCATAATATCCCCGAACTGGACATACCTCAAGTCCCCAGCAAAAGAAGGATGGATAAACAAAATCGGGTGTATTCGAACAACGCAACGCTACACTTCCTGGAAGGGGTTACTCTTTAAAGTATGCTGCCCTTGACTTTGTTGGGAGGAGATATTATTTCCTGGTTCATCTGAGCTGCGGATGGGCCAAGGAGAGTAACAGTCACATGACCATAGTCAGGAAGGAAGGGGTGCAGAGAGCACCACGGAGAAAATGGGACATTAAAAATGGGCAGCTGTAGGAGTAGCCTGGGGATTCGAATTATTTTGATTTTTCTTAACTGTCAGTTAAGAGTAAGTCAGGAGACAGGAGTCATACTGGTGATTTGACCAGGAAGAATTTAGTATAAAGAACTGTTATCTAGAAACGCATAAAGTTATTACCTAGTAACTGAACAGGCTAAAAAGAACTCCGAGGGATTATGGAAGAGCAATTGCAGAACGCAGCTATGACTCCCAGGAGGAAAGTTACTGAGGGAAGTGGCTGCAGTTATTAAAAGTTAAAAGATAAGAGGGTAGTCAGCCATAAAAATGAATGAGGCTTGGATACACGCTACAACTTGGGTGAACTGTGAAGACAGGATGTAAGGTGAAAGAAGCCAGACACACAAGTCCATGTATCGTGCGATTCCATTCACACGGAAATCCAACATAGGGAACTCTGTAGAGACAAAAAGGAGGTTAGAGGTTGCCTGAGGCCGGGAGAGGAGGTAGGATGGGGAATCTAAGGAGGTGATAGCAGAAGGGTGCAGGGGTTCTTTTTTTTTAAGTTATGGCAACATATATGTAAAAGTTAGCATTTTAACTGTTTTTAAGTGTGCAATTCAGTGACATTAAGTACATTTGCACTGATGTGCAGTCTTTGCCTCCATCCATCTCCAGAACGTTTTTCGTCCTGCCAAACTGAAACTCTACCCAATAAACAAAAACTCCCTGGCCCCCACCCTGCCCCTCCCCCAGCCCCTGACAACCCACATTCTACTTCCTGTCTCTAGGACTCTGACGACTTGAAGTGCCTCACACACGTAAATAGAATCATTCAGTGTTTGTCCTCTCGGGTCTCGCTTTTTCCACTCAATGTCCTCAAGGTTCACCCATGTTGCAGCACAAGTCAGAATTTCCTTCCTTTTAGGGCCTGAAGAACGTTCCATTGAGCACGCTCCGCCTTTTCTTCCCCCCCTTCCTCTGTTGGTGGGCACGGCGTTGCGTCCACCTGTTGGCCGTTGTGACTAGTGCTGCTGTGAACACGGGTGTGAAAACATCTTCTGAGTCCCTGCTTTCAATTCTTTTCATATGTGCCCAGAAGTGGCATTTCTGAGTCATATGGCAGTAACTCTACTTTTAATGCTTTGAGAGACCACCTGTTTTCTGTAGTGGCTGCATTGTTTTATTATATTCCTACTAGCAATACACAAGGATTCCAGCTTCCCCACGTCCCTGGCGACATTTATTTTGGGGGTTTCCTTTTGGGTGATAAAATGCTCTCCAGTTGACCAATGGTGATGGGCGCATATATCCGTGAACACACTAAAAACACTGAAATGTACACTGTGAGTGAGTGAATTGTGTGGTATGTGAATTATGTCAATAAAGCTGTTAAAAAAAAAAAAAGGGAGAGAGGTAAGAGGAGCTAGGACCCAGATCTCTGAGGAGGGGGTACCACGAAGCTGACTGTGCAGGAGTCGGGAAGCACTGCACAGCTCGACTCGGCTGCTGCTATCCTAGCGTGAAGAAGGGTGGCCGGGTGGTAGGCAAGGAACCGGAAATAGACAGGAAGGAGCCCCCTGCAGCCTTGCAGTCCCTCTCACAGGCTCCCAGCAGGGAGCAGCTGGCAGAGTTCCAGCCACAGCATCCCAAAGCCGGCTCCTAGAAGGAGAGAAAAGAGCCTACTGACCGGCTCACTCAGTTCAGGTCCCTACGGCAAAATACCATAAGCTGCGTGGCTTATTCAACAACAGAAGTTTATTTCTCACTCCTGGAGGCCAGAAGTCCGAGCGCATGGAACCTGCAGGACCAGGTTCTGGTGAGTGCCAGCTGTTCGGTTTACCGCTGTCTTCTCTGAGCCCTCACAGGGTGGAGAGCCAGCTCGTTCCTGGCCTTTCCCACTGAGGGCACTAATCCCATTCATGGAGGCTCCACCCTCGAGGGTGCTTGGTGAAGGCCTTAATAAGAATTCTGAAGCTAGAAAGATCTACCATTTGAAATATTTTTTGATTCTAGGGTGGAGGCTTGAGTTGCCTCAGTTCTGGGAGTGCCACCGAGTTGGGATTATTTGGGTAGGCAGACGTAAGTCAAGTTCTTGAGGAAAGACTTGCTCTTTCTGGGCCCAGGGTCAGTCAGGTCTGGACTGGCATGTGTCTGGAGAAACCTGGTAAAGGGGAAAGGGATGGGTTGCTGGCCCCATGGTGAGGAGACCTACCTGGAGCCAAGTGAGCCCCCCACCCCATGGTTGTTTTTGCTGATGGGCTGGCTCACAAGAAGCCATTTCCAGGGACCACTGAGGGCCCAGTCCATGCTTTGGAGGGGGAGGCCCAAGAGCTGTCTCCTCTCTAGGACCAGAGGGTCAGAGGTCACCAGCAGGGGGGCAGCTGACCTCACGGAGTGCTGGTCTCAAAGGGGCTGCTAGAGCAGAGGTCGCGGCAGATGGGAACATGAAGCCCCAGAGATGCTGCAGAGTACCCAGGACACTGTAAACCCTCCCTGAGAATCTCTCCAAGGAGCAGATGTGGGTGGGGGAGAGAATGTCACCCTGAAGGGGGTTAACTTCCCGCTCTCAGGCACTTGTGGGACAATAATCTGGGTATAAAGAGGAAAAACACTGCTAGCCAAAATCATGGTCTGGCGAGGCCTGTAAGGATGGGTTAAAACCGAAATGCAAATTAGATAAACACATTTATTCAAGTGGGTCTCAGACCAAGCTGTCGGCGTTAGTGAGCTGACTCGAGGCGAATCGACTCAGAGCTCTGGTGTGTCTGGCTGTGTAACTTCAGAAGCCGCCAAGGAGCTTTGACCCTTCCTGATTTTAGGAGTCTTCAGTTTTGACAATGGTTGCAGCAGACTGGAAATGTGCAGAGTAGAGTCTGTTTTCTTTCTTTCTTCGAATCACCATGATTTACTTCAATCAGAATGGACGTGGGTCGTGGCTGCCATACCGGGCAGCACATAGAACGTTTCTATCATCACGGAAAGTGCTATTGGACAGCACTGCTCCAGATAACTCCAGAAAGTGATTAGCCAAATATAAGACTCACACTCAACAGGTGTCACGTGGGCTGTTTTAAAATTAAATACCACTTCATAATTTTATTTGCACCTAGCACGCACATTTTTTTTGAAAAAATAAGACATGCCATATTAGTCAAGAAGTTAACAAAATATAAGCATCCACATAGAATATGTTCTAAGGTGACTTCATTTACATAGCTTCTCAAAGAAACACACAATCTTTTTTTTTTTTTTTTTTGCTTATCAGCCAGTGTTGGACTAGATGTAGAATTCACAAGGTTGCAGAGTGGAGACTTCCCAACACGACCGGGACGGGCGACTGGTATCCACACACCACCCCGCTGGCTGGTTTCCGCCAGAAAAGTAAAGGGATGCCAGCCCCCCCTTCCCTACTCAGCATGCAGTTCCATGTTGCCGAGCCCCCCACATGACCTGAAGCTTAATGGGATGGGGTCATCAGACCTGGAGCCTCATGGGAGGGGGGTCAAAGGAAGTGGGGCACTGAGCTCTTGTCAAAACCCACAGGAACCAGTCTGTGAAGAGCTGGTTCTGATCTCTGATTTGGGGATCCAGAATCCCAGCCTCTAAACAAGGGGGGGAGAAGGGTAGGGAGAGAAAGGCCACAGAGTGACTGAAAAATTTAAACCCAAGTGTAACTGCGTGGCTGCTAGGAAATAGATAAGAGGCGTGATATTTAATGTTGCTTAGAACATTCAAGAGGGTTGGGGGATGTTAGAGCCATGAGAGGAGATCAGGATTCAGGGATGTGAGTGTACAGTTGATGTCATCATCCCCCAAACAGCAATGAAACGATTTTATTTCCCCTTTTGTGTTCTGTCTTACAGGACTGCCGCTTGACCTTGAAAAGTGCACTTATTGTGCACTTCAGATCCTTCCCCCACACTGCATAAGTGTCCCTCCTTTCTAATCGGTGTTGATCCTGCCATTCCCTTCCTCAAGAACCATCAATGACTCCCACGTCTTCTAGGGTCACTTTAAACTCCTCACCAGGCATTTGAGGCCATCTGTGATTCAGCTTCCAACGCTTCCTTTTCCAGGCTCATCTCCCACCCCCTCCCTGGCTCCCCTTTCCTGTGATTTCCCTCTGTGCCTTTGCAAATGCTGGTTCCTCCACCTGGGGGGTGGGTGTGGGGGTGACCACTCAACCTTCTATGCTTTGCCCAAACTTTGCTGAGTTTGCCTCTCATCAAGGAATGGGGCCAAAACCACCTCCACTTTGAATCCCTCCTTCTCAGCTCTGGGCCTGACCTTTAGCGGGGCCTCCAAAACTCATTATCTGTGGTCCACTAGTGCACTTGGCCTGGCCTGCTGGTTTCCCTGCCGGTTCCCCTCCTGGGTATTTGTGTCTCCCCCAGCTGCTGGCCTGGAGGGCAGGAACCATCCTTACTTTTTGCTCTCACCATCCAGATGCTTAACAAACAGTGAATGAATGCCTCATAAATATTGTTGCATGGAGTTGATACCTATCCTAAAGGGAAAAAGGTCCTTCATCGCCGGCTGCTTGCCTAGGCATGTAAGAGACAGTACGGAAGTGGCCGAGATACAATACAGAAGTGTTACCACAGGCAACAGTCAGTTTTTGAAGTCAAGGTACTAAATCAGTATTAAGCACAATCCATAAAGGTTAATGATCTATCAACACTGGTCTCTTAACACTGTTATCTTGCCCGGTAGTTAAAGGCTGCGTGGGAAGCAGTAAGTGTAGCTCTAAGTGGTAATCAATGAACGGAGAACCGCCTCTGCTTCTTCAGGGGTTGCACGACCTGCCTAACGAACCCTGGGAAGGAGACAAGGAATGGTCACTCCAACCTTCCAGTAGGAGTTCGTCGGGCCCTGGGGGGTTTAAAGCAGATCCTCCCGAACACTAGGCTTTCAAGGTGTGTGATCCGTGGGTTACCGGCATTGGAGCCACCTGTACTGCTGGTTAAGAATGCAGACTCTTGGGCCCTACCCCAGTCCCACTTGGAGTATCTGTGGTTGGGGTGTAGGGTTCTGCATTTTAAGGAAACTCTCTAGGGGATCCTGAGGCTCATTAAGGTTTGCAAACCTCTACCTGCAAGTTCTCGAAGACGCACAGTCGGTCTAGGGGAAGAAGGTTTGCAGCCAGAAAGAAGCCTGCGTAGCTCCATTTCGGAGATTGTGTGCGTCTCCCAGACATGTATACATGGGGATGGGGACCCAAACAGTCTGTGCTGACTCCAAAGACATTAACCAGTGACTCCAGCTTGGTTTGCTGATCTATAGTGAAGAGGATGGAAGGAGGTGAGCAACGCCTCAATCTTCCCAGAGGGCACTGGTGTGCAGGAAGATACATGTAAAACAGCCAGACTTCCTGTCTACCCTTTTTAAGTGATGTGATCCCATTCTGCAGGATGGAGAGCGAATCTCCCTCCCTTACGGGCTGGAGCGACGTCGCTCTGCCCCTGTCCTGTTCTCATCCTTCTTCTCTTAACTTCCCGATTCCTCTAGGGGCAGGGAGGGAGAGCAAGCAAACAGTTCACAGAACCAAAATCAAGTTAGTTTTCAGAGCAGATCCACTATAAACACATCAAGCACATTTTCACTGGGAGGGCAGACTATGGGAGGCAGAAGTGCATTTCCTACCGGCGAATGCCAGAATGTCCCACCCACGGCTGGCCCACTGGGCTATGTGAAGGCCACACAAATGTTATCACAAATACGGAAGCAAAAGTGAGAGGGGCAGAGGTCAGGCCCGCACATGAGGTGGGGAAAGGCGAGACTTAAAGGTCTCCAGTCTCTCCCTGGACTTGGAGAGGAAGAGCAGACTCTGCCTCGCTTCAGCTCTGAGGAACGTGGAAGCCTTTGGTCCGTGACTGAGGAAGCACAGTTACTGACCTCAAGGATGATGAAGGCTTTCCAAGTCCGGCGTGGCCAACCAGGCAGAGGCGGACCACCCTTCCACCCGCAGAGTCCTGCTTCTGTCCTCTCCCCTCACCCCCAGTGTGTGAAATTCCCAAGACCAAGATAACATCCTCTGCCAAAGACAAAGCCTTTTCAAGATCCCTGTCCACACAGTTCCTGGTTTACAAAAATTAGACTTGAAAGGCAAGTTTTAGAACTAGGAGTCGGACCACTGACAGCCTGGCCTGAGCAGCTGTAAGTGGAGGGGAGGTTAAGTCCCCCTCGAGGCGGGCTCACTCCTTCTTGGTGTGTTCCAGGACTCGGTAGGGAACGCCAGAGGCGCTCCTCGAGCCGTGTTCTTCCTGCACGACAGGCAGTGTGGCAGGAGCATAGATCTCGGAAATGCTGTCGTTGTTTTCCAGCGCCCCGTAGGAAAAAGAAGCTTTGAGGTCGGGCTGCACTGCCGTCCCCTTGTCATGCATATTCTGCATACCTGAAATGAAAGCCATTTCCCCCAAATCATTAGGCAGTGCGCGGGCCCAAGGAGGCTGCACCTCTCTCTATCCCACCACAGACTAATCACAGG
The DNA here is from genome assembly GCF_021234435.1 of Artibeus jamaicensis. Classification (NCBI taxonomy): domain Eukaryota; kingdom Metazoa; phylum Chordata; class Mammalia; order Chiroptera; family Phyllostomidae; genus Artibeus; species Artibeus jamaicensis. The sequence continues at coordinate 16,799,466 of NW_026522057.1, forward strand.
GCTCAAGAGCTAATCATGTGCATTGTCAATTTCCTGAATGCTTTAGATTGAAAAAAGAACACCCATAAATATACACTGGAAACATTATGGTTGCTAAGCAGGAAGGGAGGCATCTTCAGGAAGTATGCACACAGACCAACCCCTGTCACGAGGAACCATCGGTCGATCTAGAATGGGGGGAGTGCCTTTCTGGGCCACCAGGAGGTTGGGGGTGGGGGGACCAGCACTGTGCTTTGAACATGGTAGATGCCATCACTTTTCTGAGTTAAATCAGGATCCAGAAAACATCATCATATTGTTGACAGAAGGTAACTTTTGTGCCATGGACACGTCACTGTGACAGATGCATCGAGGAGCTCAGAGGGACAGCCTGACCGTAAGGTCGACCCCCCCGAGCCATGCACAGGCTGAGGCGTCCCTCTGCTAGTTGCTCTGGCACAGTGATGTTGGATCTCCACGTACGTTTGAGGGCAAAGACTCCAGTCACTGACTCCTTTAGCCTTACTTTACAGCTCCCCTAGCCCGGTGGGGGCCTGGTGCTTTCTGAGGCCAAGTCTGACCCTGCAGGCAATGAAGACCCTTCGAACCCGCCTGTCCCCGGGCTGCATCATGAGAAACTCAATGCACAGTGTTTCCTGTGAGTGGTAAAAACAGAGGACAGCTGACTGCTTAATGTGCCTTAGGCACCGGGCTGAGTGCTTCTGTAGTAATAACAACAGCAGGAATAATGACAATGGCTGATGTGTGCTGACCATTTACTTGGTGGCAGACATGATCAGAAAACTTTATTTCATTCTATCCTCACAGCTACCAGTAAGGAAGATGAAGCAGTCGGAGGTCACAAAGCGATTATGTGGCGGTGCCAGGGTTCACACTCAGGTCATTTAAACTCTGAAATCCACACTCTTATTTATTTTTAGAGAGAAGGGAAGGGATAAAGAAAGGGAGAGAAACATCAGTGTGTGGTTACCTCACATGCACCCAACCGGGGGCCCGGCCCACAACCCAGGCATGTGCCCTAGACTGGGAATTGAACCAGCGACTCTTTGGTTCGCAAGCCAGCTGAGACGACTCTTTTGTCTCAATCCACTGAGACGCACCAGGCAGGGCAGAAGCCCACACTCTTAACTGGAATGCTGCGTGGCCACCCTACACACCTGCACTTAATCTCTAAAAATCCTATGGCAGAGATATGCTAAGAGTGTGAATCTGAAACAGATTCAGAGAGGTGAAGTAACTTGCCCAAGGTCACACAGCAATGAGAGAGAGCTGGGATCCGGCGCTGAGGTCTGTGCTCTAATTCACTCTGCAAACGGGCTGGGCAGACCCGGTTTGTGGAAGACGCTTTGCTACCACACTGCACAAGCCTGAGCTGATGGTCATCGGAAGGACGCAGTTTAAGTGGCTGTGGTTTGAATCTGGGGGACGAGGAGGGGAAGCCTACTCCTCAGGGAAGAGAGTGGCCTTACTAGGTGTAGCTGAGCTTTTGGATTTTGCCAATATTCTCCAGCCACAAATCACCAGGAACACACCTATCGTCTGACAGTCCTGGCTTCACCAGCTCACTGCAGGGAGGGAGATGGACTCCAGGGGGAACCGTGGGCTGCTTCGGCAAGAAGACAGCAGGAAGGACTTATTACTTGGGTTTGTGTTAGGTGATTTGGGGGAGGGTGTAAGGAAGCAGGGCTCTGCTTTGGATTAAATGCTGTCAGGAAGTGGAGATGATTCTATAATAAAAGCTCTTACTAATTCTTATCTAGAAGGAGAGAAGACCAGATTGAGGCTAATGCTACGAAGGGTTAAGAGCAGCGGTCACTCATGTTAGGGGGATGGTCGGTCCTTTCTGTGGTCAGACAATGTTCAAGTGTCGTCTGTGTTCGGACATGATTCTGGAGTGGTCCCTGTCTGTGTCTCGATCCTTCAAGGTCACAGAGCGGCCTTGCCGGATGTGGATGTTCTGTGAGGTTGTGTGTGTGCAGCCGGGGGACAGCAAGGCCCAGCTCCTACCCACCAGGCACTGCTTTTCCCTCTCTCCTTCTCGAGAAGTCTTTCAGGTGCTCAAATTACTTCAAGCTCAGGCAAATTCTGACAGGGAGTGAACTGGGGGGACTCGAATGACTCTTGAACAGCAGGCACCGGTCTATTGTGAAGAGACCAGTCCCGGGAGGCCACGAGCAAGGCCCCGATGCTGGTCAGGGAAACCAAGTAGCTAGGAAAGCCACTCTGCGTATGGAGCGGTGCTCTCCAAGTTCTACCTGGCCTCAGGCCACACAAACGTTTGAAATGTTCTAAAGCAAAAGGGCAGTGAAACCAAATTCAACCAGGCATCTTCCATGTCCCAGACACTGTGCAAGGGGCCTGTCGCATGTTATGCCACTATCCCGAAAGGAGGCCAAGGTCGCAGAGCGGGCGGGGGTAGAGCTGGGGTTTGACTCCAGATCACCCGAACTCGAAGCCCACGTACTTCATGGCACGGGACACGTCCACCCAGAAGTGTGTGACAGGCTACAGCGACAGGGCAGAGTCTCCTTCCTCCAACACCTACCTCCCACGGGTCACAAAGTACAAGGAGGAAGCACGGGCCACGTCCACAAACCAGCCACAGAAACACTGGTCTTCGGGATGACCTTAGGTTACCTTGTTTCCTACCAGGAAATCCATCCGTATATGTGCATATACAAACACTGCCACAGATACACACACGTACACAGTTCATCAATGCACAGACACACGGACACATACACGGACTTGCACACGCATGGAGTTGACACCTCACCTATCTGGAACTCAGCTATCCAGCGCCCTCATCTATCCGGAACACAGCCAAGAACAAGGAAGTAAGCAAAAAAGGCATCTGAGCTGCTGGTTAGACGTTTAAAAAGTCCATGCACCAAAGCCCATGCACGTCACTCCTTGGGGAAACCTGAAGGCCCCATCTCAGGGTGCATTTAATGTAATTTTACACACAATTTAGACAAGGGGGGGCCAAGGACAAGACGGACACGGAGTTGCCCTGCTGGTAACAGCAGGAATCCCAGGCCGGTAGCGGCAAGAACGACAGACAACGGCCTAACAGCAAGGGAGGAAGAAATGGTACAAAAAGTGGACACGCAAACCCTGGGGTCATTTGAGGCAGGGGCACCTCAGTCAGCCCTGAGAACACACCTACGCCACAGCATTCTGGACAATGCAGCGCTCTGTGCCACCAACGTGATTATATTGGGCTCATCAGACTGTCTTAATGAAGCGTGGGAAAGAGTCCTATCAAATATAGCGAAAATAACAAGTGTGCGTTAAACAGTGAAAGCTAGTGGTCCCTGGCAACTCCAAAGAATTTAGGTCAGCAGACTTGGAGGGGGCTGGCCCAGAGCCCTAACTTTTCCGATCTGGATGCCACTGGGCTGGGCGGGTCCTCTCCAGTTCTCCACTGGCCACCCCACACCCATTTCGGGCTGAGCTTCAGCGATGGCACATTCTTGCTCCTGTGAGGCCTTAAGGGCATTCGGGCTTGTGCTTCTCAGCATGAACTCTTCTTAGGTCCTAGGAAATTCAGCTTTCCAGAACAATCCACTCCTTTGTGGTGTAGGGAGTGAGGTTATAGTATCTGAATTTCATTCATCCTACTTTCCTTGCCCCTCTCTGATCAATCCATTCCAGCTAAACGGGTTTTCCCTTTGCAGGTGTGAAGCCTGGGGCTGCAGAGCATAATTAATGATATCCAGTGGGAATCAGGATGGTCTTTAAAAGATCCCCAAATAGACACAGGAACTGGCAAGATGTACTCAGAACCAACTGAGGCTCCTCAGCCATTACCTCCTTTTCGGCACACTGAGATTAAACAAATAAAGAACAGAGAGACAGTCACACCAGTATAGCACAGCATGCCCTCCCTGGACCACACCCAGCGGCCGGCTGTCTGCTTTCAAACGGGAAGTAGTAGTCATTCTACAGGGAGAGCCGGCCAGCTGGAGACGGGGGTTTTAACATTACCTGGCATGGCGTCCATGGAAATATAGGGCTCAAATGGAATGGCCTTCTTCCTGTTCCGTGTGATTAAGAAGACGCCGAAGAATGCAATGAGGCACCTGAGGGACAGAGAGATAAGGGAGGCAGAGAAGTAAGGCCACAGCGAGTTCGGGAGGGATGCTTCCAGACCCAGGTAACGGAAAAATGGGAGAACGGAGGCTGCAGCTGTGGAGCGGGGTGTTTGCTGCCCAGCGGCCTGCGGAGGCTGCTGGGCCTGAGACCAGCGGGGAGCAGATGTGAGATGAATAATAACACCCCCACACGCCTGCACTCTGCACAAGCCTTCATCAGAATAAATTAGACTCTCCCAGGCAAAACTCGGGCGGCTCTTCACTCGTAGTTAGCCCGCATCTCAGAACCTTGCCTTGGAAAGGGTTTGTTTTAATTTAAGCAGTTCTTTATAGCCCACACTTACTCAGTACAGGAGTGGAGCGAGTAAAAATGCAAGTCCCTGCACTCCTCCATCTCACACCCCAGGGAGGCGTATATTTTCCCAGAGTCTTGTTTTTTTTTTTTCCCCCATTTCCCTAGAGCTTAAACAAGCGTGCTTCCTAAAAACTGAGGTATAATTTTCGTGCAGTGAAATGAACAAACCCTGATTACCATTTCATGAATTTCATCTGTGTACGCACACGTGCGATCACCGCCAGGCTGACGGAGAAGACACTGCCATCCCCTCTGCTCCCGAAAGTGCCCTTGGGCCCTGTCCCAGTTTATGCCACCGTCCCCCAGAGGAAACCACTGTTGTGACTATTCTCGACACAAGCTCGATTTGCCAGGTTCTGACCTTCTCCAAAGCTACCTCACAGTGTGTATGACTCTTTCATGGCTACTTTCGTTCACCCAGCAAATGTTTTTCAGATCCATCTACTTTGTTGTGTGTTCTAGTTCATTCGTTTTAATTGTTGTGGCGAACCCACTGTCTGCAGAGACCACAATGTGTTTTTCACTTTCCTGTCTGTAGACATTTGGGCTGTACCCCATTTGGACATGTTATGAATAAAGCCACTATAGATATCCATGTATAAGTCATTTGGTCAATATGCATATTCATTTCTTTTGGGAATATATTTATCTAGAGGTGGAACTGTGGGATCTTAGAATAGACTCCACATCAACAGAAAGAGTAACGTTTCCACCTAATGTATCCATACCAATAGACTGGCCTCAATTTTTCAAAACGGCACCGTGCAACTTTATTGTATAAATACACTATGACTTACCCTGCTCCTACTGCCGGGCATCTAAGTGGCTTCCGATTATTTGCTTATACAATTAATTTGAAAATTAACAAGTAGCCTCATACATGGGTTTTTGTGCCCCATTTCAATTACTCTCCCAAGACAAATGATTATAAATGATATGCTATCTCAAAAGTACGCTCATTTACAATTTTTACTGATATGGCCAAATTGTCCTCTTCCACATTAAAGAACTTCTCAGGGTCTCCTCATCCTCTTGCCAACATGGAATATTATCAGTCCCATTAGTTTTTGTAAAATGATGGCACCTCATGTAGCTTCAATATGCATTTCTTTGATCTGAGGTCAGAGAGCGAGGCCTTTCAAGTACTGAAGTAGGATTTTTAGAAATGACAAGGAGATTAAAGACCAGAAGAGAGGAAAGGGGAAGGAACCAAAGCCCACGGGGGAGTAAAGCGGTCACCTCTGGGGACAAAGTGCTGCCTGAGAGGCCCAGGCTGGGACCGGAGAGGGGCCGCCTGCTGGGACGCTGCTGCTCAGGAGGCCCTGCGGCCAGGGAGGAGGCGGGACTCACCCCAGCGCGAACATGCAGATGTGCAGCGCATCCTCGCCGATGAAGTCCAGGTAGAACACTGCGCCTGCAGCGGACAGTGGGAGAGAGCTGTTCTCAGATCGCCTGCTTGCCGTGAGTCGGGCTGGCTGAGCTCTCTTCCCCGCAGGGAACCAAAGCAATCAAACACTACTGTGCCTGCACTTAGTGACACCCCAGAAGAACGGAATAAAAGCCATTGAAGGGAAGAGATTGTCTTCTTTCTCCCACTCCTAGGCCCCTCTTATCTTCATCTATTTTTAGCTTTTTATTTCAAGATAATACTCGACTCACAAAAATGGTGCACTCTCTCTGGGCATGCTCACAACTTCCCTCTCAGGCATGCATCTTTACTTTTCTCTCTTAAATGCCAAGCACAGGTGGCAAACACAAGGCCCACAGGTCGAACACGGCCCTCCACCTTGTTTTACCCAGCCTGGCACCTTGATTCTACCCAGCGGCAGCACCAAGCTCTCGCTTAACTGTTAAGGAGTAGTTACACTGATACAGTCCTAAGATTACATTCGGCCCTTTGAAGGCAACCTCGAGGCTAATGTGGCCCCTGGTGAAAGTGAGTTTGAAAAGGACTCCACGAGACTTGCAATGAGGGGAGCAATGGGCAGCACTGTCCCTGTCCGAAAGCAGCTTGTCCCTGACTCACCCCCTGAACCTGTCCCCACGGCCCCCTTTTCTCTGACTGTGCACTGATCCAGCAGCAGCCCGGCCTCAGCTCACTTCCTCCCTGTAATGTTTCTAGGGAGCCAGAGCAGCCCGCCACTTCAAAGATGTTAGTCATCGCAGACACTTAAAAACAAACTAACTCTGACATGCTTGTAGCCTCTAAAGCCCCCTCGGAAAGAAAATTTTTTTTAAATTAGGGGTGGAGTAGAAGAAAAGGGTAGTATTGTAACAGTGATCACGGACTGAGCCCTTATCACTGCAGAGGCTTCGTATACTAATGATCTCTGGAATTCACATGGAAGGAGCCTGTGGGCGCGTGTCCCGCAACGGCCGTGTGGCCAGCAGAGGACAGCAAAACGGTTAAAGAAACCTTGCATAAGCGCCGCAACATCGGGCACATGCGGTTTGTACATATTTCAATCTTAGGAGGTAAGTGTTATTACTTCCAGGTTATGAAAGTAGAACTCAGGCACAGAGAGGTGAAGTGATTTTCCCAGAGCCACACAGCGCTGTCTCTGTGCTGGGATGCCGACCCAGGTCCCTCTGGCTCTAAACCCTGTACTTTCTCCAGGGGCAGAATGAGTCGGAGCATGGTCCAAGGCAGAGCCGCCTCCCCCGACACGGGGGCACCACCCCTGCCGCTCAGGGAGAAGACAGAAACATAGCAATCGGCCACCCTTACCTGCGGTGATGGCGACAGTGGTGGACAGAATGTAGCCAACACTGGCAATCAAAGACGAGTCGTACATCTGCGAGGCTTGACTTAAAAACCTGCAATGCAAAAGCGCTTTGGTCAGCGGGTTGCGGGGATGTTGGAAAGGCCAAGGTGGGAGCTGCGGACAGCAGCCCTGGTTTGAAATATGGAGATGACCCACGACAGAACTTTCCTTGGGTTCACAAAGATGCCACCCTCGTGCATCCCCAGGTCTGAGGTCCATGCTTTGCTCCCGTTCTTCCCCAGGTTCATAAGCTGAGGCCCACCCCCATTCACCAAGTGGGCTGTGCCTCGTCTCACACCTTTGACCACATGGTTCTCGTAACTGGAAATGTCCTTTCCCTCACCATTGTGTCCCCGGGGTCCCCTCCACTAAAAAGAGCCATTGCAGGTGGCTGAAACACTCTGAGAAACTCTAATTTCACTTATAATATTCTGTCTTGTTAACAATGTTTTAAGTCAAATTTCCTTCTTCATTCAAAAATACCATGATATCTATAACATACAGGGATAGGCAAAAGTAGGTTTATAGTCGTTTGTGTGGGAAAAGACATTCAGGTCATGATGATAATAACACAAGAACAAACCATTTCGCGTATTCACAACTGTAAACCTACTTTTGTATATAGGGAACCTACTTTCCTGTATATAGGAAAAAGAGGGAAAGTTGGAGTTATTCCTAATCTCTCCCTCTGGGGTAAGCACTGCCATGGTTTCAGAATATATCTTGTCCTTTCTCTGTGTAGTACTTTAGTTACTGCAGTTGCTTACACCGTAACTTACTTCCCACTCGGCTGTAATCATGTTGCCCGGCTGCCCCCAGCGGGGCTGTGAGAGCCTCGAGAACAGTCTGAGTGTGTGGAAGGCCCGGCACAGGCCTGGCACACAGTAGGCCCTCAGTGAATGTGCACTGAGTAGGTGACTGAGAAGCTCACAGGAGGTGGGCAGGGCATCTGATCTGTCCTAGTGACCCCTGAGGTGCTGGAAACAGGGTCTCCGTCTGGCAGGGGCTCAGTGGTGATGCCCAGAATTGATGCCGTAGGACTGGGAACAGCCATAATCGACAGAGTAACAAGTCCTAAAAGAAGCTGCTGTCTACCACGCTTTACATGGTTCCCTCAGGCAGGGGCAGTTATTCGCGTTTGCAGACAAAGACTGCGTCTCAGAGAAGCAGGGGAAGGTGGTAGAACAGAGGGGTAAGGGCTGTGGGCTGGGAGCAGGATGTCAAATCTCGGCTCCACCACTTCCTGGCCCTCGAACCTCACTGTGCTGTGTAGTCCGTCCCTCATGTGCAGAATGAGGGCTGTGTCATGCACATGAATGGGGTGCTGTGGGGATGCAATGAATTCAAGTTCACGTGGAATCAGTGAGAGCGAGGCTGGCCCACGCCGGGCATCAGTCACTCCTACGATCCCTCGAGGCCAGGCTGGTAGACAGCGAGCCTGGGCCTGCCCAGGCGAATCAGCCTCACAGTCCACCCTCCTGTCCCCACACAGGGTGTCACATTCCCTTCCAGGCCCACTGCTGGTCACAGAGTCTCAAATGTGAACAAGGCCCCCTCAGTACGGCTGCTTCTGACTTAACTCTTGTGCTCAGAGAGAAGTGATCCCCCCTCGCTCTTCCACTTGGGATGATTTGGGGGACATCCGCTTGAAATGGATGATCTTGAGGACAAGAACTGATGACCTTGTGTTTTTCACCTCCCCGACAACCGGTGCCTCCAGCACCGGGAACGTGTGCCTGCCAGGAGCAGGTGGGGGGCGAGGCTGCCTCTGACCACCTCGCACGTTCTGAGGCACAGGGTCAAGCACACCCACTCCAGGCTGCGTCTTTCAAGCAACAGACCTCCTCCACGTGACAGCTCAGCAAATTAGCAGCGCCGCACTCTCTGCGGTGGGCGCCAGACCCCAGCGGCAGGGCGGCAGGCTGCGTCTGAATGTTCTGCCTTCCCCGCAGCTTCAACCACGAGGAAATGGGGTCCAGACAACGGAGGAACCAGGCCTGCGTGCCGAGGCCCAGCAGGAAAGAACTCGCGACTCACGTGGCCTGATAGACAGCAGTCGCCACCATGCACACGAGCATCACGTAGAAGATGGGGTAGTCGAGCTGCAGGTTCCCCTGGATGGACAAGACGAGCATCCCGGCCACTGCCTTCACCGTCACCACCGTCATCGAGCCTGCAAAGAAGGCAAACAAGCATGTGGGGACCCAGGGAACAGAGGGAGGCAGGCCCTGACAGTCAGTTTATCGCCCCAAAGGCCTTGGTGAAGAGAACAGAGGGAACCCTGCACAGCCAACGCGGTGACTCGCGTGGCGAGAAGACGCTCTTTGTCCGCCTCTCTTGGACTTGCCACCGTTCGTGCCACTACACTGAAGAAGCAAGGGAGGCAGAGCCCCGCCAGGTATCTCCAAATGTCGCTTCTAAACTCTACCGAGAAAAAGCAAGAAGTTCAGGTCTCCAAACCCTGGCGTGGGTTCGTTTCATCCCCACGACTCATGTAGGTGCCCGGGACCCAGTGGGAGCCACGCAATCTGTGAACGGACAAACTTCCTGAGTATCGTCCTCATGGCAACCAGGGGAATAACACGGCATGTGTGAAGCGCTCTTTAAAAAACAATCTCAGTTGTATTTTTAAAAATCACTTCTTCGGACAGAGGTCCCACATGTTTTACAACCCTACTCCTAATGGATGGGCACATGCTTTTCCAATACACACGTGTTTATGTATTCTAAAATTACAGTCATGCAACACTGTGCTTATGTGTGTGTCCATGACGGGACATGTGCAGGAAACACCACTTAAAAGGTGGAGATGAAAATAACTTCTAATGTGGTCTTCTCACACGCCTGGCGGATGGTCTTCCTCACTGCACCAGGAAGACCACGGGCACAGAAATGACTCCTGACTCTAACCTGTCAGATCCCCCTGCTGAAGCAAGGGCTCAGAGAAGCCACCCCCAACGGAGGTGCGAAGGGAGCCCCTCATTCTGGCCGAAATGCTCTGCTTCCCGTTTTTCTCAGCTTCTGCCCGGTTTGCCTTCTCCGGCCAACAGCCCAGCACACACAGCGGCTTCCACGCCCCCTCGGCTCCGGCTCCGAGGCCGGTTTGCAAATGGCAGCAGCCAGGTGGGATAAGCAGCTTCATCAGGCCGCCCTTGTGAGTGAGAAGGGGACAGACAGCGGCCGACGTGCCTCGGAACCTTCTGGGCTTGCTATTCAGTGGGAGAACATGTTCTGGGGCCGTGACCTTCTAATCCAGTTTTAAAACATCACCAAGGGACGGACTGCTGACACATTACAACACGGACGAACCCCCTAAAACACTTTGCTCAGTGAAAGAAGCCAGTCACGAAAAGCCACGTGATGTATGATTCTGCTTACGTGATGCGCCCAGAAGGGCAAGTCTATAGAGACAGAGGGCAGATCAGTGGCTGCCAGGGGCTGGGAGGAGGGGGACGCGGGGGGCGACTGCTCGTGGGCATAGGGTTCCTTTCTGGGTGACAAAAATGTTCTGAACTTGAACTATGACAGTTGCATAACTCTGTGAATACACCACAATCCACTGAATTGTGTACTTTGAACAGGTGAACTTTATGGTATGTGAATTATGTCTCAATAAAGCTGTTGTTAGCCCTGGCCAGTGTGGCTCACTAGATTGAGTACAGCTTGTGAATCAACAGTCACTGGTTCGATTCCCAGTCAGGACACATCCTGGGTTACGGGCCAGATCCCCAGTAGGGGGAGTGCAAGCAAGCACACATTGAAGTTTCTCTCCCTCTCTTTCTTCTTCCCTTCCCCTCTAAAAATAAATACATAAAATCTTATTTTTAAAAAATAAAGCCGTTTGAAGAAAAATAAAAACAATGCACCCTGTCTTGGGGTGACACCTCTCTGTCTGGCTGATGGCGTGTCGCTGGAGTGGGGGCTTCGCCATGGGAAGGACAGAGGAGAAACAACACGTGTCGGGCATTTGTGCTCATCTCCTTGAATTCCCCTGTCCCCCCGCGCCTGCGTGTTCCCCTAGGCCCACTGTTAGAGGGCGGTGTGGCTTAGACAAGGAGAGAATGGGGAGACAGCGGCGGGGTTCCGCCCACCCCTTCCCCAGGAAGAGCAGGCATTTGTCAAAGCTGCATTTACTAATCAAACACTGTGGGGGGTTAGAGCCTTGCCCCAAGCTGATTTAGGAACCATTCCCCCCATGGCACCATCTCTCTAAAAGAAAAGGAAAGAAAGAGAAAACAAAAGCAATTCCTGCCTCTGAGTCCAGAATTGCTTCCTGAGCTCTGACTGGTTTCCCACGGACGCTTAAGGACTGGGTTGTTGAAACCTGGTCCACCTGTGGCTTCTCCTAAACGGCCCCTTCACCCTCTGCACCCTTACCCGGCCCTTTCCCTCACTGCGCCGTCACCAGCCAAATGTATGTTACTGGGTATCTGTCTCCTTGCTCACTGCCATTCACCGCCTCCAGAACGGAGGCACCTGGGGTTTGTCTGTCCTGTACGTCACTGACGCCAGTTTCCAGCACATTCCTGGCACTCAGGAGACTCAGTTCCCAAATGAGAATGCTGGACGCAGCCCGTGATGTGACGGAAGTGACGGGAACTGCCTCCAGCCAGTGGGGACCTTCTGGTGCTCCGTGGTGAGGGCACAACTCATTCCCCCGGCCCCGCTTACCGAGTAACGCCACCAGGAGAAGAATCACGATGATGTTGTTGGCATTCTTCTCCTTGTAGAAGTACAGCAGCAAGCAGAACAGAATGATCTCCACGAGCTACGGGAAGCAGCAAGAGGGGGTGGGCATGTCAGCGGGCAAGGCCGGGAGACCCTGGCGGCCTGGGCTGGAGGTTACTCGGCTGACTTCACTAGTCACAGACCCTCAAGGGCATTGAAACACCCAGCACTTCCCAAACTGCTGAACGGATCCCGTGGGAGAGGAGGGGACACTGCGTGCCTCTCTCGAGTCCCTGGACAACACGGGAAAGGAGTGTGCTTCACGGTTGAGCTCCGAGGGTGAGGGGCTGGCCTCACCTCGACCCTGCCTGGGATGGACAAGGTTCACAGGCTGAGATGGTCTCTTCCCACTCTATTGCTCTGTGGGTAACCCCACTGGGGTCTGTGGGGGTCGGTCAAACAGGGAACACCTGCTCACCGAGGTGAGCCTTCGGTGAGGTATGCACGTATCCATGCCCCTGCCCCTCACCCAGCCCCCAACGTGTGTGGCTCTGCAGAGAGGGAGGAAGAGGGCACTGGCGTCGGGGAGGTCCAGGAGTGGACTTGGATCTGCTTCTAAACTAGTTGTGTGACCTTGGGCGAGTCACTGAGCTTCTCTGAACCCAGTTACCTCCTCTGTGAGACAGGAATACTAATTCTTACCTACCAGAGCCACAGTTAAAGCTTACATTTAATGAACACATAAATAAGCCAGGTACTATTCTAAGCATTTTATCTATACTCAAGTAACTGAGCCGGCACAATAGTTCTATGAAATAGGCACTATTACACCCCCAAGCTAGAAAAATGGCAGAGCCAGGATTTGAACCCCAGACACTCTAGCCCCAGGGCCCATGTACTTTACCACTAAGCTACACTGCCTGAGGACAGATAGCCACGCGCTTGGCAATTACAAGGCTCTCAATCAACAGACTTACTATTAAACAACAGCAAATCTAAAGTGTGAGAATTCCCCGCTTTCTTATGGATCAACAACGTGTCCTTTCTACTCCTTAAGGGCTCAGACCCTGGGCAGTACTTTCCAAGGAGTAAAGTCAGCCCAGCAAAACTAAAGCAAAAATATCCAACAGTAGTTTAGCTCTGTTTGCTTACCCCAACCGCCTACCAAAGATTATTTGTTATAAAAACCAATGCGGCGACATTAATGGCACTTTGAAAAGAACATTTTAGAAAATTCCTCATAATGAGAGACCACAACACACAGCTGTTTTCACTTTCCTGTTTCTTCCTGGCTTTGTCTCAGCGAATATATATTTTATCTACTCATTGTCGTAGTTTATGCACGTTTTTGTATGGGGCTGCGTTTAGTTACCAGAAACAACTTCCATGTTTTATGAAGTTGTCATAATCATCTTTAATGGCTGCGGCAGAGCCCAGCAGGCAGATGGGGGTATTCAGCATTCCCGAGCGGCGTGCGCGCGTCCAGGGGGCCCAGTCTCTCCGCCGTTCTTCACGATGCCCAAATGCCAGCTGGACTGGTACTTGGCGTTGTCTCTCGAGATGGTGGCGTCCGAGCTGGGGCCTCCCGATAGACCATGAGTTCTGTGAGTGTGCCTCATTTATTTATTTTTTTAAGTCCACAGTGTCTGGCACGTAAAAGACTCTCAGAAGTATTTATTGAATTTGAATTGGCCACACCTCTCCAGCTGGCAGCACTGTCTCAGTCACAAGGAATAAAGACCAACTGAGCATCTGCCAGGTGCTGGGTGGCCTCCATGCCACCTTGTGTCTCTCCCAGCAGCCAGCCCAGGTCCAGCGGCTTGGCTTCCGGTCAAGTGACTTGGCTAAGGTCACGCAGCACATGATGGATTCGAGCCTGTGTTCAGGGTAAACCTTTCCGTGAAGAGGTAGCTCTCTGGCTCTTTCCCACAGACATGCCTCCGTGACCACCAGGGAAATGCTGGGGCTGGCTGGCGGTAGGGAGGTGACACAGGGCCAGCCTAGGGACATCTTTCTTCTGCCTCGTGGGCGATCCGAGGAGAGGCGGTGTTCTGAGGCCTGCGGGGCAGTCCCAGGCTGCTCACGTCAGAGGGGGCACAGTGAACGCCTCCCTCAGCGGGCCCCGGTGGAGGGCAGCGTCACGGGGGGCCAGGCCAGCCCAGCTTCGAGTCCAGCACTGCTCTCGTGGGACTCGGAACAAGCAAGCTAACCTGCCTGAGCTCCGGTTGTTCCATCCAGGAAACAGAGAGAGAAAACGCTTCCATTTCAGGGGTGTGCAGAGGCCCCGAGATGACACAGAGGAAGTGCCGAGTGCAGAGCCAGGCATGGAACGGGGGCGCTCGTGTACCAGTAGCTTTAGCAAACGCCGTCCAGGGGTGTCCACCCTTGTGTTGCCTCTGGGCCACACCGGAAGAGGCAGAGCTGTCTTGGGCCGCACATTAAATACCTTGCGACACATCATCACAAAATGATCTCACCGTGTTTTAAGTAAATTTACGATTTTGTGTCGGGCCACACCCGCAGCCACCCTGGGCCGGGGGTGGCCTGTGGGCTGTGGGCTGGACACCCCTGCCCCTCAGACGTTTTCCTTGGTTGGTTCACTTGCAGACCCCACATGGGATGTGCCTGGAGCGGACGGGACGGAGCTGGGCCGGGGTAGTAGGAGACCCCCCTTCCAGGGTCTCCCCTGTGTCTCCCAGCCGTGTGACGCTGGGCAAAAATGAACAAATAAATAACACCTAGTAACTGTTTAAAATGCTGACTTTTCTTCTCACCATAGAAGTTTTAAATGCTCCCTGTAGAAATTTTGGATGATACATAAAGACAAAATGATAAACTCAGTCATCATTCTATCTCTTAGAGACAACTACTGATGGAATTTTTCCCCATTGTAGTCTTTCATAGTTACATTACATGTGCAGCCTACAAATACCTCTAAAAAATCAAGCTGTCACTGGCCCCGACCAGTGTGGCTCAGCTGGCTGGGCGCTGTCCCGCAAAGCCAGAGGTCACCAGTTCTATTCCTGGTTGCAGGTTCAGTTCCTGGTCAGGGCATGAACGAAAGGCAACCCACTGATATTTCTTTCTCATGTTCTCACGTTGCTGTTTCTCGCCCTCTCTCCCTCCTTCCTTTCCCCTCTCTCTAACAATAAAATAAAATTAAAATAGAGTGAAGTGAAATGAAGTAATGTGGACATTACTCAGGACCTGCGAGAAAAAGCGTTTCCCGTGAACCGTGCACCCTGCACAAGCGTCGTGTTCAGTGCTGTGAAGTCCACCCCGGCTCACGTGGACCCTGTGGCTGGGGATTCCGGGTTCTGTTAATAGAACCAGACCCCCCCACCCCCAACACCTCAGGCAGAAGGACCAGAGGCCTCTCTTACCATGTACAGGAGAAAAGGCCAGCTCACAAGGTGCCTGGTGATGTTCTCGCCGGTCATCTTCTCGTGACTGTTGGGTGCGAATGTCACCAGCAGGTAGGTGCCCACCACAGCCAAACCGCAGCCCACGAAGGACAAGACGTAGCGCCCTGCGGGGAAGGGGAGGCTGTCTCGGGGCTCAGCGCAGGCACCAACTACCACAGGTCAGCGGCGTTGCCCCGGAAGCACACGCTGCCCCAGATTAGGTGACCAAGTAACTCGGGCTGAGTGCTCCATTCTGTAAACCCAAATACTTTCTTGGCAGATTGGCCCAAGGTCTAGCTGGGAGCCGGGGCACAGGGGGCAGAGGTCACCTGGCTGCA
The DNA here is from genome assembly GCF_021234435.1 of Artibeus jamaicensis. Lineage (NCBI taxonomy): Eukaryota > Metazoa > Chordata > Mammalia > Chiroptera > Phyllostomidae > Artibeus > Artibeus jamaicensis. Next base: position 16,815,093 of record NW_026522057.1, read on the forward strand.
TGCTCTAATTTGGCTTCCGTTGGTAACGAAACCTGACTTCTGGTCTCCTGCGTGTGACTGCGTATTTAGTCCCCATTGTTTTAGAAGGCAGTTAGGGAAAGGGGGTGCCTTGTATTTGGCTTTCTAAAATACCAAAGCAGGTACTCCACAAATATTGACGGAATGGTTTGGGAGCCAGTGATGAAAAAACCCAGCTCTCCTGATGAGAGTGGGATTGAGAACCACACTGGGGAGTGGGAAACGGAAGTGAACTTGGGGTGAGCTGGTTTTATAATGAGAAAAAGCACAAGCGCAAAATTAACAGGGGCTCCAAATCGGTGAACTTACTCAGAAAGTCCTTAGGTTTCCATTTTTCTTTGATGAATATGATTCCTATGATGGCGCTAGCTATAAAAAACAACAAACAAACAAACAAAAAACACAGGGAAAAGAATTGAGGCTGCCACCAGTCAAAGGGAGCCCCTTCGCCCAGGCTCCCAAGAGCTCAGGCCCCTCCCATTTCCCCGTTATTCCATCTCAACAGGGAGGATTTCTTACAAGGCCAGGAGCACTGGGTGTTTGTTAAGTACTTCCTGGGCAACAGGCAATTTACTAAAGTTATTTCTGGTATGTTCCCCCTTTGATCTGGGTGCTATTATTATTCTTATTTGAAAAATGGGGACACTGAGGCTAAGAGAGGTGAAGGACCCACTAAAGACCGTGCAGCTGGCAGGTGAAGGCTGGACTGGAGCCCGGGACTGTCAGACGCCAGGGCCCTTGCTCCTCATCCGGCAACGTCTGCCTCTGGTATTTTGACCCTGAATCTTGTTTCCCCCGGACCTTCCACATTCGCAGATGTTCTCAAACTTCCTGTGACGGCCCTACGAGACGGGGCTGGCCTGCCCTGAGAACAGACCTGGCCTGCCATCTCAGTTCTGCGTCTTCTGGCCCTGCGTCCCGGGGAAAGTCAGTTCACCTGGGTCTCGGGTTCCAAGTCTATGAAATAATGTGCTGGATCCGGGTGCATCAGCTGCGGATTGTTAAATACCCAGGAAATTATCGGTGGCTTGAAAACAGCCACAGTGAGGGGTGTTTAGAACATATAAATCGGAAACACTACAAATCAGGTCTTCCTGTTCCGCCTTCCCACTTTCCTGACCCTTCCTTCCCTCCCTTCCTCTCTCCACCTCTTCCTCTTCTTCTCTCACTCTTTCTCTGAGTTGATTTATCAGCACACCACTGAAAATACCTACTCCTCTGATAGAGAGGGGCAAATCAATGAGCTAATATATGTAAACCATTCATCACACAGTAAATGCTCAGTAACTGGGCCATTATTAGTATTAAAGTAGTTGGAACAATGCCTGATGAATAATAAGGACCAATAAATGGTGGTGATTCCTACTTTTAATACTGTTTCTCACTGGGTAACCCGAGAAGCTCTAAGAACCTCTTAATTTCCAGTGGCAGACACCAGAATGCCCATCATTATAGTTCAACCCCTTGTTTTGAAGGATTCGATTGTTTAAATTTTATTACAATTCAAAGACTATTATCTAATGTGTCTGGTCACCCAGCCACTTATTCCTCATTGTAAAGAAAGTCCCGAGAGCCCTTTGGCAAGGTCGGCAGTGGACAGAGGACAAATCTAAATACACACGGGGGCAGGGCAGTAACTCGGCTGCAGGAAGCGGGCTGGACCTAAGACAACAGGGAATGGTTGGGGCTGTGGCCAACGACTTGCCTCAACTACAGGCACTCAAACTACGTTCTTAAAAACTACTGTGTGGGAAAGGACACGTTCGAGGACGTCATTCATCTTGTGGGCTGCCAGTTTACCAACCCTGGTGAGGAAAAAGAGGGTCTCATCATAGGATCAGCGGAAGCCTGCCCCTGGTGACTGGCAGTGACTGCCTGAAGGTCCAAGGAGTTTGAGGGCCCCTCCAGGCTCGCTCGGAAGGAATGCTGATTATTACTGATGTCTGCCTTGGGCTCAGGAGGGGCATGCCGTTGCCATGAGTATGCCGTCCCTGGTGTGGAAGAGGCCCTCTTAATTCCAGGCAGAGTAAGATTCGAAACATGACCTTCTCCTTTAAGAGCAGGGAGGAGCTTCTAGGCAGTGCACCGCTTGCCAGCAAGATGGGAGGAAACATTTCAAAGCAAGTTCATTGCCCTTGCTCCTATGTCCAGTGAGCTAGTGATCAGCAGTCCACGAACATCTTTCACTTAAGAAGGAAAGAATTATTTTCTAATTCTGTTTTATTTGTGACCTCATGGATTTTAAAGCTCCTTTGTCGTTCAGTTGGTTCCAGTGTTCCGAGACACTGGCTCAGTGATTGCAGAAGTCACAGGAAGGCGGCAGAGGAGGTTAATGATGTTTTTAAAGTGGTATCAGTTGACGTATAAAAGATCAGACAATAGGCTGAGTTTCTTAGAGGTGTAAGATGTCCGAATTCTGTAAAGGCTTAGATGATCTTGACGGTATTAGAATGAATGATTTAAAGTTTAGCTTCCTTCTGTAGTAGAAATAAAAAGCGATTCTGACAAACTTTCTGAATCTTAAACAGATTCTGGAGCCTGACAGCCCAGTTCACATCCCAGCCCTGCTCCTCAACAGCTATGCGATTTGGGGTCATCAACTCCACCATTCTGTGCCTCAGTTTCCTCTTCTATAAAATGGGGCCAATAATAGTATTTCCCTCAAAAGACTGCCGGGAGGATTAGGAGAGTCAACATCCGCCAAGTGCTTAGAGCAGGGCCCGGAGTGTGTGAAGCCCTTTGTAAGTGCTGGCTGTTATCATCAAAGCAAAAGCCGGTATGTTTAATGAGTGTCTTCGACCCTGGTTGGGGAAACTGTGGTCACACAGGCAGCAAGTCCCAGGGGAGGAATGGGGGCACCAGGACCTCACCTATCACGGAGACTGCGCCGAGGGGCACGATCAGCGAGAGCGGGGCGAAGGCATAGGAGGCGAACACGCCCAGCTCGCCCAGCAGCATCAGGAACAGGCCCAGCCACCATGTCTTGGTCTTGAAATAGGCCCGGGGGTCCTTGGAGCCTGCCAGCCGGATGTGGCAGTACTTCTGGAACAGCAAGTAAAGCAGCGGAGATCTAAGTGCTATACCGTTATCCTGGGACGGTAGGTTTCAAACTGGCTGGGACACCTTAAAAGTTCCCCGGGAAGGTCTGAAAAAACGCAGAGTCTCACCCTCGGAGAAGGTGTGCACTTCTAACACACACCATGGCTGCGAGCAGTCTGGGTTGGCAGCCATGGTCTCAGGACCCACTTTAGCCTGGCCTCGGGTGACCTTCTCCCTCCGACTGTGATGCCCAGGAGTCCCCATGTTTGGGTGCCTGCTCAGCGACACTCCTCTGGAGGAGTGTCGGCCACTCTGCTGGGCAGGATGTGGGTGTCTCGGACCCTTGGGTGGAGGCTTGGCCCACGTGGGCCAACAACATCCTTTACTCTGGAACCGTGGACTCGGAACCGAGGCAGTGACTAAGGAAAGGCAGGAAGTCACGCCAACGTGGAGGGCTGAGGCTGCCTCCCGGGGAGGGTCGTGATGGGGGCTGCGGAGCAGCAGACACAGAAGCAGAGGTGCTGGTCTGCAAAAGGAAGAGCATGAAGCAGACAAGCAGCTGGGAGGCCGTGTGGCCTCAGAAACATGCCCACACAGATGTGTACATGGGAGCCAAGACGTACATGTGTGTTGGCATCCTTGCTCCAGGGAGGGAGAGGGTTCACCACCAGGGAAGGGGAGGTGGCTGCCCCGTTGTGGGGTTATTCTGTCCCCGGGGTCAGGACTTACTTAGTCTGGGTTCCCCAGAAGCAGTCCCTGGAACGAGCTGCTGGGAGCAGGTAGTCGATTTGGGAAGTGATTCCAGGAAGCACAAGCTGGGGGTGGGAGGCCCAGGGGGGAGCGTACTCACGGGTGAGTCAGTGCTTTAAGCACGTGGGGCTCAGTCCCACTGGGGACCCTCTGAGAATGCTGTACACGCACCTCAGAACCATCCCACCTGAGGCAAAGCCTGACCCCCCCCCCCCCGAAGGCTGCCCCAGGGGCACTAACTACCACCCAACACGTACGCCACACCTCCCAGCTATACCTGCAGGCCAGAGATTGTTAAGTAATGGAGAGCACCGGCATTAGAGGGGTGATGGGTGGAGGGAGTTGGGGCAAAGGATCAAGAGATTCTGGAAAGACCCGCGAGCTACGGCCCCAGGCCCAGCCCAGGGAGGGAGTGGGCAACCGAGACAGAGCACCGGCCGCTGGGCCTGCACCGGGCGCCCCGGCTCGCTGCCTGGACTCTGCGCCGGCGGCAAACTCACCTGGAGGTTAAGCGCAATGCTGACCACAAGGTGCCCGAAAATTGCCAAAAGGGCGCCGATCAGGTTTTCCTGTAAGGGAAGTTCACAGAGGCAGATGTGAGCCGGGCCTGAGCTAAGGGGCCCCAGGACGCATTTGGAACCCAAGTGTTTGCTGCCCCAGAAAAACGTCCAACACAAAGCCCCTCCCCAGACCCTCTGCTGGGGTAGCAGTGAGGAGATGAAGGGAAACCGGCCTGTCGTGGGGCCAGCAGACAAGCCGATACCGTTTCAGGGAGCGGATGTGGAGGGGGTAAGACTGGAAATGAAGCCTGTAAACCTCATAAGGATAAACCAAACTAAGCAGCAGAAACATGGTTAAAAGGCTACTATGATAATAAAGGCTTATGTTTATGGAGCATTTATACACGTTGGGCACAGTGCTAATCCTTTGTACATATCACCTCCTCTGGGCCACGAGCAGCCCTCCAAAGTGGGTACTGCCAGGAGACCTATTTTTAACACATAAGTCGAAAGGAGTTTATAAATGAACAAAGTGAGGCTCAAAGAAGTAAAATAACCTGCCCAAGGTGAGGACGGAAGGGTTTGGAGCTAGAGGTCTGACTTCCGCTCTCCTGGGGACGACTCCTTCTCCAGACCATGGCTTCAAGATAAATTAGGAAAAAAATAACCCACCTTGTAAGTGCTACCTTCCTGCTAATGACACAGGCGGCTGAGGTTTCTTTAAAAAGCCATGTCTATAAGCATATTAGTCTCCATGAATAATAACTGGCTACAGACTCAGTTAGTAACAGCATAATGTAACTAATGTCCTGTCATCCAAGTGGTTCAAAGGGCTTCCTCAACGCTAATTATGCCCCAAACCTTTGTGAAGTGGTGACGGGTACAATTTTATAGGCATTTCAAGTCAAGCAAAGAAGTTGCCTCGGGCCCAGGGGTCACAGTTTGAACGCACACCTATGAGCCGCCCCCAGTGCCTGGCAAAGGGCAATTCAGAGTCAGGCGCCAGCCGGCAGGACTCCTGACACAGACGTCCCCCCACAGGGTCAGAGCTTCTGAACTGTACAGCGGAGTGTCCAGGTCTGCTGGACACCGAGGGAAGTGCAGGCGGTGCCTGGCCAGCTCCCACCGCTGGACCCCAGGGGCGCTCGCCCGTCTGCGTGGCCCCTTTTTGCTGCGGAACACTCCGGGTGTCTTCATGGACGGTTCCTGCAGTTTGGGGGTGTTCACAAGGACTCACAGGGGTCTGACCCTGGACCCAGCGCTCGGTGCCGCGAGGAAACGTGCGGACTGGAACCCCGCCACTCCCGCTGCCCCGCGGGCCTCCTGGCGGCCAGCGCCTGCACCTGCAGCATCTCTGGTCCTTGAGGTCCTTGCGCCCACAACACCAGAGGGGGAGGACTCTTCTGAGGCAATGAAGGGGGTGGGGAAGGGGAGGAGGGCTGTCCTCCTTTTGAAGGCAAATTCCTGGGGGATGGGGGGGAATCTCAGTTACCTAAGGGGGTCCGAGACTCAGCCCAAGTCACAGAGTGAGCAAAGTGGCAAAACCAGACCTGAACACAGGTCTCCTAACACTTGCTCCCCAGTGTAGGGAAGGAGTGAGGCCTCCCAACTATCAGGGACTTCATGTTTACGACACATCTAGTCCAAACTGGGGTATTTTGAGAAGGATGGGGGGCTTTATTAATACACATGGACACGGGGCTCAAACCAGGACCCTCGGTCACTGTGCTCATCGCACAGGCCCTGAACGGGAGTGCTTTTGGCCACGGAAACGGGGTGGGGGCACAACGACAGGCAGGCAACTGGATTTCAGACTCAGCCGCTTCTAGCGAGGCTTCAACGGACCAAATATGGGGGAGGGGCGGGGGAGGGCGGCAAACCCAAAGCCACTTCCCTCTTTGCATCAGCCACCTCCAGCTACCTTGTGTGGGCTCGGCACTTCGAAAGCCAGCAGACCTGGGCCTGGGTCCTGCCTCTGCCACTCGCTGCTGTGGGACTTCGGGGGAATCACCTTCATTCTCGGAGCCTTGGCTTCCCCTCTGAAAAATGGAGCTGACTGCAGACCCCCATACGGCTGTCACGTTACGTGAAATAAGGCACAAGTTGAAACCTTGCATGACACATGAGAGATGCCAAAGCGATTCCAGCTGTTACGGTTATTTTTACGGTTTTTATTTGTATTGTTGTCATTAGTGTTAGCAGCAGTTCTAAGGACCCTTCTGGCTCTGATATTCTCTGATCCAAGAATTGATCTTGCACCAGCCACAACTCTGAAAGGAAGTAAGCTGTTCCCAGAAAAGCAGCCAACAGTCTTGGAGGCGGGAAACGGCTTGGATACCGGCGTCCTGGGGAAAGCTCAGCGCGAATCTCCTGTTCCAAGGGCCACTTCACCTCTGCCAACAACAACTCTTATTTAAACCCCACGGTGACAGGACCAGTCATCACTTGTTGTTGCAACTGATCTCCCACAACCCCTTGGGCTTAAACTGCTAACAGTTAAGCGTAGGCATCCAGCTTGCTCTGAGGGTTACTCCCATTCGCACACAGGAGACACAGCAGCCTGGGTAGCCAGGCTCTGCCACCCTACAACCCGGTTTCCGGCCAGCTCCTGACACGTACCTTCCCCAGCAGGTAAGGCGTTGCCATTTCAACAGTAAACAACCCATGTCAGGGAGAGAAGGGGCTTCCCAGAGCGCTGGCATAATGCAGGCAGCGGGCAGAGGTGGATAAAACCAAGGGCCTTGGCAATGCACAGACTTCCATTAGAATCCCAGCTGTACAATGCAACTGTGTGGCATTGGGCAAGTTAATGAGCCTCTCTGTGGATTAGTTTCCTCAGATGTAAAATGGGGTTATATTGTACCCACCTTCTGGGGGTTTTGTGAAGACTAGCACAGTCCTTGTCATCTGGTAAGCACTCAACAAATCTTAGCTGCTATTATTACTGTGATGAGACTAATCATTCCAGTAACTGTGAACGGGCTATGGAAGTGTGGATCGAGCGAGGACCGATATTTCCTGACCAGAAGGCCGACAAAGGCTTCATGGAAAAGGTGATACCTGAGCCGGAGCTGGAAGGGTGGGTAGGATTTCCAAAGGCAGAAACGGGACGGCGTGGGCAGCTTCAGTTTCCCCTGTAAATTCAGGTCATCTTCGCGACCACCCTCTGGGATGGAATTAAAACAGACCTGCAGAGGAGTTCCACGGCTTTCCCCAAGTTATAACGCCAGCAAGTGACGGAGCGGGGATCTGAAGCCAGGTATCTTGGATTCTAAAGGCCGTGGTCCTAACATCCTGCTCTGTCTCCGTTTGTGCACCAAATTCTGTCCTGGAGGGCGGGCACTCGTGGAAATAGCTTCCTTTACTGCCCTTGTAGACGGTAAGCCCCTTCAGGGAAGCACTATTGCAACAATGTAGACCGCTCCCGCCCCCACCCACCGGGTGCAGGCATGGATACACAGGCTCGGTGGAAGTGCCTATTTGCTGAATAGAAGAAATGGAGGCCTGACTCTTCTGGGCGGAGGCACAGCCTCCAATGTCAAGGACTTGCTGCCATGCTGCCTCCTGGGCAGCTCGGCTGTGGGTCTCTCACAGACCACCTTCCCCCAACAACCAGGATCCATTCCCTATTGGGTCGGGCAGAGCGCAGGGCTGCAACTCAAGGCAAGCTGCGTGCTCCTACCTCCATCCCACTGATCAAGTTGGACTTGGGGCTGCTTGACGTTTCCCTTGCCCCGCAGGAAAGAGGCGGTGTGAGGGCAGCCTGCCCAGCCCACAGGCCCACTTTCCTCTGAGAGCTGCCCGCAGTGATGGGGCCCAGGGATCATGTCTGGCCGGGGGCGGGGGTGACCCGCCCCGGGCCACCACTCATTGGACCAATGTAGACACCCCTCAGCTCCACCCTCTTTTGAAGGTGGATGTGAGAGTTCTAGTACCTTGGCAGCCCCACTGCCCTTCCTGCCCTTGGGTTTCACGAGCCACTCTGTAGCCTTATTAGAATTTCCCTTTTTGCCTTAGTGTTTCTGAAAGGAGTTTTTATTCCTTGCAAGCAACAGACTTAACAAAATCAAAAGAAGGCGACAACTTCCCTTAAAAACCCTTTCTCTTACCCCCAGGCAAAATTTGTTTTAAATATTTTATTTACTTTTTTAGAGAAGGTAAGGGAGGGAGAAAGGGAGAGAAACATTGATCGGTTGCCTCTCACACGCGGCTAATGGGGGACCTGGCCTGCAACCCAGGCATGTGCCCTGACTGGGAATTGAACTGGGAATCGAACCAGCAACCCTTTGGTTTGCAGGATGATGCCCAACCCACTGAGTCACACTAGTCAGGGCTCCCCCAGGCACAATGAACTATACCTGCCTCTGCTCTCTGCACCTTAATATTCTTTTTGATAACCACGAGGCATTTCCAAGTCAGGTAACTTCTTCATGCCTAGGACTTGGGCTGGGGGCTTTTTCATTGATCCACACAGCCCTGGAGAGATGAAGGATGGAGGGAGGTGTTACTACCACCACTCTACCCACAACAGAAGCTCTGACAGGTTAAGCCATCATGCCCAAGGTCACTTGGTTAGGAAGGAGCAGAGCAGGGACTTGAACCCAGGTCTTTGTCCTTTTACCCCGCCTGGTGTTTCAGACAGCTCACACCCCTTCGTTCACACCCTTGCCTCCCACCTCAGTTCTCAGGCTCTTTGGTAGAGTCATCGTGGATTATTTGTCTTTGCTCTGGCACAGAGGCCTTTCTATAATAAGTAGCTGAATTAATTTGTGATTAAAATGGAAACATTAAACATCTCATCAGGGAGAGTGTTGCGGTGTCTTTGATTCTGTGTTTGTCTCTTTGGCATCCGTTCCATACAGGACCAATTACATTAACAATATTTTCTTATTTTCCGTGTTCTTGGCGCTCTGGCACTGGCGGCCTCTCTGAGCAGGACAGACTGCCTCTCGCAGGCCGAGCCATTCTTAGCAGAGCGAAGGGACACGCACCCTGGGACGCTCACTGCTTACAGCCACCCTGCGTTAGACAGAGTCTGCACGCCTGCCCAGAGGGCGTCTGCTGGCAGGTCCTATACAGACGCTCAGCAGATCACCGGACAATCATTCCAACAACACGCTTTCGATCGTGATTCTACTCAGTGACGTGCAGAAACACTCCGTGAACAAGGTCGACCAAAACAACCAAGGCACACAACTTCCTGTACAATCTGACCAAACCTGTGTTGCCAGAAACAGACCAGAAGCAAATAACACTGAAGTATGAACTTAGCTTGTCTATGAACAATGGGATAGGTCATTGAAAAGAAATCAAATTTTGCCCCGGCTAGTGCAGCACCGTGCGCTGAGTGCCAGCCTCCAAACGGAAAGGTCACTGGTTCAATCCCCAGTCAGGGCACATGCCTAGGTTTCGGGCCAGGTTCCCAGTTCGGGGTGCTCAAGAGGCAACTGACTGATGTATCTCTCACACATCAATGTTCTTCTCCCTCCCTTCCTCTTTCTCTAAAAGTAAATAAATGAAATCTTTAAAACAAATCAAATCTTCTAAGTGTGACTGCATTCTTTTAAAAATATTTCTCGTACCTCCCTATATTTTTGCATTTGAATGAGCGTTTCTTTTCTTTTGGTTACACATTCTCCTGCATGTACAGAGAGCTGGCCTATGTCTACCAGACACAGGCACGCATGCCCCAGACGTCTCTGTTACCTTCTCGTTAGAGAAATACAAAATTCCAAAACCAAAAAAAGTGCTCTTGCCTTGTAGGAGAAGGAGCCCTGGCTGGCGGGGCTGGTGCTGCTGGTGGGCGGGACCTGCTCCAGGTGCAGGGCCGCGCTGTGGGCTCCGTCCATGGTGGTCTAACGGCGCATTCCGCAGGCCTGGCTCGGAAGCTGGGGCTGCGCAGGCGGGTCAGGGGAAGCCGTGTCCCCTCACGGTGTTCACCTGCTCTGACCAGCCATCTCTGTCTCACACCGGAACTGTGCTTCGGGGCTCTTCGGGCTGATTTACAGACCTCTCCTCATCTTCGCGCAGAGAAGTGCCAACTTCTCTCTTTCCGGAGCAGACACCCAGGAACGCGTTTCCAAATCTTGCGGTGCTCTGGGAAGGGGGGTGGAGGAACATTAAAAATGCATGTACCATGAAACAGGGAGGCCAACCTTGTTACCTGAGAATCCCAGTAGGATAAAGCAACAAGCTGTCATGAGAAGTGAGGCCATTTACAAAATTATATTATGCCTTGACCCCCCTAATAAAGCTATAGCTCCTCTACCCCAGAATCTTTCTCCTTGGCCCTTAAAAATCCCCTATCATCTCCCCCTTTGCTTTCTTCCTCCCATTACATCCTAATTTAAGTTCTACCTTTTCCACAGGCTCCTCTACATAGTAGAATCCTACCTATGTCTACTCCTGGCTCCAAAAAAAGCCCCCCAAAGAACGCAAAATAAACCGCACTGCCATAAATAGGGAACATCTGGGTTCTGACCTAGGAAAGAAAGAATGAGAAGAGTTATCTCCATGGAAGAGGGAAGAACTGGGCTGCTACCGGGGATCACAGAGGTGACACTGGCCTGGAAGGTGGCTACGTGACCAACTCACTTCGCCTCCAGAAGACTCAGTTGCCTCATCTATAAAGTGGGGGTAATAATGTGACTTCAAGTACAACCAGCAATGATGGCAATTCCTGTTAACGCCACTGGACTGATACTTTCAGGGGGTCTCAAACTTTTCTACCAAACAGAGTAGAGAAAGTATGCCTGTCATGGTCCAGGAAACATCAGGAAACATGACCTAACTGCTCCCCCCCAAAAAAAAATGTTAAGGGTTTCTTTGAGGTCCTCTTCTATGGAAACAAAATCATACAAATTTGGATTCTACTGCGAAGTCCATGTTTATTTTAATATGAAAATATTTTAAGTTGCTTTTTATCTGCCATGTGCTACTGGTTTTACCTTGGGCAAATCATTTAACTTTTCAACTAGTTTCCTCTGCTGTAAAATACAGATATCCCACAGGGTTGTGGGGAGAATTTCCTGAAATCATGCATGCAAAATGCATGCTCAGTGAGTGGTGAATGAATGTCAGCTGTTATAAATATTGCTTTTATTCTTACCAGTTTAATTATTTAATTTACCCATGAATATTCCTTTCTTCATTTCATGCAACAAATATTTATAGAGGGCTTACTATGTGTCTCTGCCATGCCCCCAGGCCCCAAAAGGCTGCCGCTGCTCTTATCTGTAGTGTCAGTTTCTTCATTTATCTGGAAGACAGCCTCGGGCCCAGGAACAGTGGTTTCTGGTATGACTAGCACAGTCATGTGTCATGGGGCTAACACTGTGTCTGGCACATAGGAGACACCAGATGCAGGGCTTGGCACAGGGACAGCCATGAAGACCATTGGGCCCAGGTGTCACATTATCAAAGGGCCTTCAGATGGGGTTATACTTCTGTGTGTGTGTGTATACACATACATATATACGTACACACACACACACACACACACACACTCATCAGGCAACTTCATAACTTACATCCCATAACCAGACCTTCCAGACCGTAAAGCCCTAAGAATGTTTGTAATCTTGTGAAAAGCATAATTATTTATCACTTCACTTTTAAGTGTGTGTGACAAGGGTTATTGTGTTAAATTCTTTATCCCTATTTTAATGTTTTAGTACAACAGCCTTAGGAAGAAAGAGTGGCCGAGAGCTCTCTCTACCTCGGCAAAGCCCTTAGAGGCTTTCAACCTGGAGCTGGAGGGGCAGAAACTGGCAAGACATCTGCTGAATCCCCTGTTCAGTCGCTCCCTCCCCAGACCTAGTCCAGAACCTGGCACGGTGACCTCCATACGACCTCCTGACAGCCTACAGAGGCAGGCCTGTTAAGCACCTGCTGCACTGTGGCTGCTTCCCAGTCAAGAGTGGTACTCAACCACAACTCCAGAGATTCGACAGATACACCCAGCCCCACCGGCAGGATGTGAGAGAAAGCAAACAGGCCTTGGGGACACGCCAAGGGGGTGATGGGAACCCAGGCCTGCCACCCTCCTCTAGACCAGCTGGTTCGGCCAGGTGGATTTGTTTCTGCTTTGTTTGTGGTGGTGGTTGTTGCTGTCATTTACTTTGCTTTTAAAAAGCAGCCTCCCTGTCTGCCTCAGGAAGACCAAGGCCCCTGAGGAACTGTCTAGGAAAAAGGGCTCTCCCTAGCTGCTAGGAGTTTGGACTAAAAGCCTTGGAGGAACGCTTTGCAAGTTGTCCTTCCTTATAAGGTGCGCACACTTCTCCCAGTGGCCCCCTTTTCCTGACTTCAAAGCACTTCCCCAGGACGGACATATGCCCAAGGGGCAAGGAACTGACTGTCACCAGCCGTCTCTTAATTTTGAGGCCCTCACAGTCACCACGGAGCACAGGGTTCCTGCTGGAGAAAGGAAAGGTATAATTCTCTAGGTGTTTGCTCCACTCCACCCTGTTCGCCTTATCTCAATGAATTACAATATCTCATCAACCCACACAGCAGGTTTCACAGAGGAGAGAGCTATAGTCATGGCTGCTAAGAGTAGGGTCTGTATCAGAATTTGGCTCGATCTCAAAAAATAAGGAAAAAATAGATAAAACATGCTCCTCCCCCACGATTCAGCTTTTTTGCTGTTGAGAGCCAGTTAGTTGCTCCCCAGTCCCTTCCTAGTGAACTGGAAACTGCAACTTCCAGCAGGCAACGCAGATCAGAAATACTTCCTCTTAATGCACCTGCTACTGCCAGGAAGCCCGAGCCAGCGTGTATAGGAATAATTTTGGCAAAGTTACTCCATTTCACTTCCTGATTTAGTAGAGCCTGTAATCACCTTCATTAAGGCAAATCCATGCCCCCGTCCTCTCACTCCAGATGCCGAAATGGAAAAATTATTCGGAGGCAGCAAGACTCACACTGGCAAGGCTGATGACAGCAAGAAGGAAGGGTAATTTATACTAGGGAACCTTAGATAATTACAAATGCACTCGCTTTTCCAGAAACGAAGACTGAACTCAAGTCCCCCCTCTATCAGCCTTAATCACTACTCACCAGCGGCGTTTCCTCCAAGGCCCACCTATCAGAGGTTTCAGAGAAATGACTTTGACTCTTCGCGCAACCGAAGGCACAGCCCCCTTAATTCCTTCCCCAACACGGTGCTGCCTGGATCTTGCAGTGTTTTGCTTTCAGAGTCCGCGACTTGATTTGCTCTTCCCTCTGCCAATCATAAACTGGAGACACTGCGCTCATACGAGTGGCTGTGAGGAGAAGGGTAGGCGGGTCATCTCCCGGTATTCGCTGCCCCGCAAAGCTTGGTTGAAGCGCAGGGTGAGACTTTGGAAGGCGGCGCCCAGCTGTAGCGCCCTGCTGGAGCGCTGTGCTCGTCTGAAGCGGGACCCCTCTACCGGTCGCAGGAGGGACCTTGGAACATACTCGGCTCCCCGTCTCCTTCTGTCCCGGAGAGCTCAGGTGGTGGGCAGCTTGCTAGGTGTCCTCCCAGCTTAACCACAGAGCCACTTCCCGGATTTTGCTCCACTTCCCGGATGTTCCCTTACACTCTCACCACGATTTAAATCCTGCACATCCTTCTAGACCTGGGCCCCCCAGGGCCTGCCTGCCCTCCCGGAACAGCGGCTGGGTGCACTGTATCCCAACCCTCCCAGCACGTCCGCAGCTCAGCAGCTCTTGATAGCTTCCGGCGAGCCTAGCTCGCAGTGGTGTTTCCCTGATGCACAACGAGAATCACTACCACAAGCATGGAACTTCCACCTTTCCCCTCACACACATTTCATTCGAGATCCTCTGAGTGAGACACTAAGCTCACCCATTTTACCGATGAAGAAACGGCATTTGGGCAGAGCCCTCAATGGTGACAAAGAGCCAGTTATGGTAGAGAGAGCTCAGAGGGAACACCTGAGAGCGGATCGAGGGTGGGACTGGTGCAAGAATTTTCCGGACCGTGGTGATAGGGGCTGCCTTCAGAGGGACGGGCAAGGGACAACTTATATCAAGATGTTTGGATTTCGTTGTTTAAAGAGTTTAAAGTTTAAAGAGAATCCATAGGAGGGTTCTAAGCAGGGGAATGACGAGATGAGGTGTGACTGCTCGGAAGCGGGAGAAGAGGGAGTCAAGGAGCAATACGTGGTTGACTTTGTACCATTGCCTGGAGCAATCATTTTCTTTTATTATAAACAGGGCTTGGATGGTTAGTTCTTTTAGGCTCATTCCTTGAAGTAGGATTTTCGGGTGGACAAATTGTAAGGCTTTTTGTCCATCACAAGAGTTTCGAGGGGTCGCGCAGATAAAACCTTATTAAGTTTCCTCACCAGTCCTGGGGTTGTTGAACTGAAGTCTAAAATTCTGGCAGCTTCCCTGCAGTTTTTAAAACGTCTCTAACGATTGGTCAATAACTTTCCTTTCTAAAGAAACAGAAGACACCATTGGCTAGAATTACTTAGGCAGGAAGGCGGACTCTAGAATGTTAGGCCTGTGGTTGCCATAGCGACGGGGAAGGTTGGGCAAGGCGAGAGAGACTCATCCAAGGGGGACCCAAGGAGGTAGGAGGCGGTTCCTGGCGGGGCACGGGTCCCAGGGTCAGGGGAGGAGGACCTGGCATATCTCATGGGACTGCCACTTAGTCCCCGTGCTCCTGGGTGCTTGTCGAATTTCGGTGCTTACTAGGTGATGGCCTGAGGGTGAGAAGCCACCATTGGAGGCGACCTTCCCTGAAATTGTGCCCTCAGAGTCCCTGCCAAGAAAGTGGTGATTATAACCTAGCATGCCCTCCCCACAGAGCTTCTGTGATGGGCGTGGGCATCTGACTCCCCTGCCCCAGCCCCTGCGAATGTACAAACGTTTGGGGGCTGCGGTGCCTGGCAGCTGGTGGGCGACAAAGAGGAGAATTCTAATCCCAGCTCCTTACCGGTCCCTCTGCCAACATCCTCCCTGCTCCGGGGCTCAGTTTAGCCCTCGGTAAAACGAAAGGAAACTTTCCGACACTTGTTCTCGGCTTATGAAAATGATCGAATGGGTTATTTACCTGACAGGGCTTTGAAAAGTATAAAATATTTCCAAAACGCACCACGGCATTATAACTGAGTGGATAAAACTCTCATAGTCAAAACTACTCAAGCAAATCCCATAAAGTATGAGCATACATCCATATACCCCATACAGTAACATACGGGTATAAATGGGTAAAATATGTGATAATACTGTAACATAAATGACAAAGGTTTTTGAAAACATAGAGGTAGTGGAGTGAAAACATGCCTATGGTTCTAGTCATGCAGCTCCTGAAGGAAGGAGTTGTATCAGGGGTACATCTATACAGATTGTTGCCAAAATGTGGTTACTCCTAGCAAACACAGTCACTCATTCACTCCACACATATTTACTGAGTAACTACTATGTGCCAGCAAACAGTCGGGGATTCAGTGGTGAACATTCTCGTGGGAAGATCCTACAGAAATATACATAAAATAAGATGTTGGATAGAAAAAAAATGTTATGGGAAAAATAAGGCAGAGGCCCGGGTTAGAGAAAGCTGGGGTGGTGCTTCTTCAGAGCGGTCAAGGAAGTCGTCCCTAAGGTTTGAGCAGAGACCCAAGTGAATCTGGTGTCAAGGCCAAAAGACGATATCCCATGTAGTGAGGGGAGCAGTCCCCATGGCACAAGGAGGTGTAGTAGAAGCTGAAGAGGTCCCTCATGGATAAGGGGATTAGTCTTCAGGTAGTGTGATATGACAGCCACCTTTACCAACTTGAAGACTAGTCCTATAGAACAGTGACTTTCAAACTTTTTGACTGTAACCCGTGGTTAGAAATACATTTTACATTGTGACCCAGCACACACACACACATAACAAACAAATTTAACAAAAACCCAGAGGCTATGACCTGGATTTTGAAAATCACTAGTGTGGAAGAAGAGTGAGCCTTATTCTGAGCTGATTCGAAGGGTTGGAATTAGGATGAGTGGAGAGAGAGGGAGAGACAGAGAAAGAGAGAGAGAAGCTTCAGTACGGATGGGGACTTTTTACCCAACATTTTTACCCAACATAATTAGAAATACCCAACAGTGAACTGCCTCGAGAATTTTTGAACTAAGTTGTAGGGAACCCTAACATTCTGTGAAAATTCAAGGCAGCTTCAAAATTAAGAACATGAGAACGCAAGCCTCCAACTGGGAGAAAATATTTCCAAAACATATATATAATGAAGGGCTTGTATCCAGAATATACTAAGAACTTCTACGACTCTGTAATAAGATGACCCACTTGTTTAAAAAAAGGGCAGAAGATTTGAACTGCCAAGGAAGGTAAATAGATGGCAAATAAGCACATGAAAATATACAAATTAAAGTAACAATGAGATACCACTGTAGAACCACTGGAATGAATAAATTAATGAGATTTATCAGGAAAGTGTTGGTGAGGGTGTGTAGCAAATGGAACAAACGACCAATACATGCAACAGCATGGAAGAATCTCCAAAGCATTGTGCTAAGTGAAAAAAAAAAGACACAAAAACAGTGTATACTGTATGATTACGTATATATGACATTCTGGAAAAGGCGCCAGCTGTGACCAAAAGCAGGGCAACGGATGCCAGACACCAGGGTTGGGAGGGTATCGTCTGCAAAGAAGCTCAGAACACTTTGGGGATGGATATATTTACATCTGAACTGTGGTGGTAATTCACGCCATTTTAAACATTTGCCAAAATTTAGAATTTTGGTACACGTAGAACCACTGGATTATATCGTATGTAAACTATCTCAATGAAGATACATTCACAAAATGCCAGCCTCCGAAAGCTCTGGAAGCAGCTCCAGCCGGGAGGACTCGCAGAGCTCCCCCTAGAGGTGCTGAGTGCGGTGCGCTGGGGACTCGAGGTCGGAGGCGTGGTCAACCTCAGCCCCGCCCACAGGTTTCCTAGTCTGCAGGGAGAACAGAACTCACTCAACCTAGTTAGCCAAACAATGGGAAATGACCCCTACGAATGCTGTCTTTTGCTGTTTCAGGTGCTTGGAAGAACATGTTGTAGTAGAGTTTTTCATCAAATGAAACACAACACAGAACTTTGCTAATAAGATGGACATCTCCACACAGAAAGACCAACAACAGCCTGGCCAAAAATATTCCAGAATTGTCAGCAAAATACAGAAAGGTCTAGTGAATTTAATAACAGGTGTCTTTGGGAGGGGGTGGTTTGAATATTATAGTTGCATCTAAACATATCTGTTTATACTCATCATTCTATATTTTATACAGGATCTGGCAGAAGTAACGCCTGTTTGAGGGTGGTTGGTACGGTAATAATAACATGGGTGTGATCATTTATAGTTTTAATTTGAACATTTCATTTAAAATGGCATATGGTGTGCTTGAGTGTGATATTGTTATGTTACAGAATTACATGCTTATTATGTAATAAAATGGGGGGCTGTTATTTGTGCTGGACCCTGTATTTATCCACGTATTCATTATTTTCAGAACTTTTTCATCCCTTCAGATGGAGACAGATTCCCAACTGGTATCATTGTTCTTCTGCCTGAAGGAATTCCTTTAACATGTCTTTTTAAAAAAGATTCTATTTATTTAGAGAGATTAGAAGGGAAGGAGAAATAAAGGGAGAGAAACATCACTGCATGGTTGCCTCTCATGTGCCCCCAACTGGGGACCTGGTCTGCAACCCAGGCATGTTCCCTAATTGGGAATCAAACTGGCGACCCTTTGGTTTGCAGGCCTGGGCTCAATCCACTGAGCCATGCCAGCCACGGCCCTTTAACATTTCTTATAGTTCCAGTTTGCTGGTGATTAATTCTCTATATATATATAATGTGTGTATGTGTGTGTGTGTATATATATTTATATTTATTTATTTATTTAGCTTTTGTTTTGCCAGGTATTTTACTGGGTACAGGATTCTAGGGTGACAGGGTTTTTTTTTCTTCTCCTACCTTAAAGATGTTTCTGGCAGTAGACTGCTATCTCCTATTCGTTCCCTTTGTATGTAAAGTGTCTTTTTTCTCTCCACCTAATTTTAAGGTTTTTCTCTTTATCACAGCCACAATGTGGTTTTATTCATGTTTCATGTGTTTGAGGTTCATGCATTTTCTTGGATCTGGAGATCTATAATTTTTACCCAATATGAAACTATTTCTTTTTTTCCTGAAATATTTTTTCTCTCTCCCCACATCTCTTCTTTGAAGAGTCCATCGAGTGTATATTAGCCTCTTAGCAGTTGTCACACAGCTCACTGGTACTCTGAGTTTTTAAGTCCTTTAAACACAAAATTCACTCTGTGTTTTATTTGGGGTAGTTTCTATGTCTTCCACTTTACTAGCTCCACCCCTCCCAACAGTGTGTAGCCTTGTGTTAATCTCATCTGGTGAATTTTTGAACCTCAGATATCTTACTTTTCATCTATAAAAGTGTGTTTGGGATCATTTTTACACCTTCTACGTGTAATATATGCTTCTACTTAATATATGCTAATTGTTTCTGTAGCTTCTGGAAGATCTCACATACAGCTGTTATAGACTATAATATTTCTGTAGTTCTCATCTGTATCACTTCTGAGTTGGTTCAGTAATTTCCTCCTTGTGGTAAAGTGTATCTTCTCCCTTCTTTGCATGTTCACTAAATTTTTATTGGGTGCCAGATATTCTGAATTGGGTCTATGTCTACATATTTTTTGTAGTCCTGTCGATTCCTGCACTTTATTCTGAGATCCACTTCAACTACTTAGAAACAGTTTGACCGTATGAAGTCTCACTTTGAAGCGTTGTCCTTTGGAACCAGAGCAGGATTTAATCTGGGAACAATTTCACCCAATTTCTGAGGCCAAACCCTTCCCCACACGCTGCTGTAGGTTCTGTGAATTAAGAGGTTTTCCACTCTGACTGTGGAGCAAGACCTGTTCCTGCCCAGCGCGCACTTCAGGCACTATCCACCCTAATTCTTTCAGCTGCGTCTTTCCCCAGCCCTGGGTTGTTTTCTCATGGTCATGTGCTGATCAGTATTCAGGACACCACTCGAAGGGACCCCAGCACCCCTCTTCAGAGCTCCTTCACTGTGATGGTCTCTCTTCTCTGGTTCTGAGTCCTGTGATGTCTACAGTCTGGGCTTTCTGGGCTCCCTGATCAATTTCCCCAACTCAAGGCCACCAAGCCCCGCCTGCCTTCCGCCTTCCTCCTTCCTGTGCGGTGGCTGGGAAACTCCCCCCGTCAGCAGGAAGCTGAGGGCCATCTGGCAGCAGACCTTAAATGTTTCCATTCCCCGGGTCCCTGTCCTCTGTTGCTCGGTGTTCAGTGTCTTGAAAATTATTGTTGCATATACTTTGCCCATTGTTAACTTTTTTCCCCAGTTAGGAGGGCAGATCCAGTCCCATTTCGGTTGGAAATGGAAAGCTAGTTATCTAGAGTGTTTTTTAAAAATCCTATTTTTTTTGGTGGGTCTCACGAAGGGTGGCTTTGACACCCAATGTCCCACCACAGCCAGGAGCCGAAGTGTCCGATCTCCCTTTTAGTCAAGGAGAAACCCTTCCTTCCACCAGCGCAATGTCCTCCCTTTTAGCTTTTTAAATAAACAAACAAACAAACAAACAACCCCCCCCCCTTTCTTTACTGCCTCCTCTGCAAACTCAGCTATTCCACTGACTTAGGTTTTTAGACACAGGAGGCCTTGCATCTACTGCCTTCTCATGTGCTCTTAGCTCCCTTAAAGAAAAATCACGTAAGCAGCCACCTACGTAAATAGGCGGGGGAGGGCGAAGAGAGGAAACCTACCATAGACAGATACTGCCCAATGTTTCCCAACCAGACATGTCTACTGCTTCTTTTGTTTCATCCAGAGCCCAGGCACAGTAGGCTAGTTGGCCGCCTCCCAGTATTTCATTCGTTCATTCATTGTCTATGAGGCAGGCTCAGAAAGAGGGGCCGCAGCTTAGAGTTCAGGAGCCTGAGCTCACCAGACACGCTGTGCTCGAACCTCGAACCTTGGGTGTTGCACATCTTCTCTCCGAGGGGGAGGGGTGGCCGGCGGTTGTGGACATGCCGCCGTCGGGAGGGCGTCCACCCCAAACCTGGCTTGGATGTCAAGACCGATGATGCCACATACACATCAAGGGATGTGAGAAGGTTTATTGCTCACGTAATGAGCCTTTCTCAGGGAGAGCAGGGCAGGCCTCCTCATCTGGCCGGACAGCAGACCACAGCGTGAGCCGGCAGGGAAAGGAGACCTACCTGGGGCTTTACTGGGGTTGGGCGGTGGGGCTGGAGCGAGGGCCGCGGTTGGCCGAACTCCTGGCCGGTGCCACGGGAGGGAGCGTCCAGGCCTTTCATCAGCTCACCCAGACGTGGGGCAGAAAAGGAAGAGGGACGGGCGAGGCTGAAAAGCTCTCAGCAGCCAAACTTTTCACTTCCACTGTGTTAGCAAGTCTCACTAAAAATTGGAGTCAGGTTCTCTCACGCTCACAGGGGAGAGTTTGCCATCAGCCTGGTGTGCAGATAGATGCTGCCTGTGGAACCAATACCGTGGACATTCTTCGCACGTGGGGAGTGGGAGGGGAAAGGGGGGTTTTTGTACACCATTTATACCTCACAACCCAGATGTACAAAGTCATAATTTGATTTCCTAGAAATAAAGCCCTTCTGCTTTTTTTTTTTAACCCCATGTCTGCACAAAGCAGAGAGATAAACTTACCCTGTTTTGCACAGTGCCCTGAAAGGGAGAGGGCCCCAGGCTGGGAGTTCCCTGTCCCCCTGGGTCTTCACGGTGCTTTGCTGTTGCGTGACTCTGGCCCTGGGGCGAGTGATGGTTTTGCGTCCCCTTCCTGCTTGGCAAGGACGCCTTCCCTGTCAGTCCTCCCTCTTTCCTGGGACAATTCACTGCCACCACCTTACCCAGTCTCGCTGGTTTTAAGAGCTGGAGGAGGGAAATCCCAAAGATTACCAAGAAGGAAAGAAATGAAAGTGGGGGATACTTTAAAAAGTCCAGTTTCATGTTTATCTCGTGTCAAAAGGCGAGTCTCTCCTCTATTCCATTTATGACAAAACGTTAATATACAGCTCTGTGTTTTCTGCACTTCTCAATTCTTTGTTCTGTGCTAATTTTTGTTTTTTTGTTGTTGTTTAGGTTTTACTGCTGCGTACCCAACACAATCCTCCATTCCTGTTAAATATAAGTCTTCACTAATTCCAGAATCAGAAAAAAGAGGATTCAATAGTCAAGCCAAGAGATTTTATCATAAGACGGTAATGACATTGTCTTAGAGATTCTTTATGTTCAGTTTGGATTTAGTCTGTCCCCGATAAGCAGGCAAGCCTGGCTGGTGCGTCTATCTCAGTGACCAGCAGAGGGCAGTGTTACCCAAGTGGCCACAGCAGCCTCTCCAGCTGTTCTCTGGCTTGTACCAGGAATTTGGAACAGGCTCATAGACACAGATTGTGGGCTGGTTGCCAGAGCGCAGGGGGGTTGGGGGGGCTGGGTGAAAGAGGCGATGACGGGATTGAGAAGTACAAATTGGCAGCTACAAAATAGTCGCCGGGGTGTAATGGACTCAATAATATTGCAATAACTATGTGTGGTGCCAGGAGGGTGTGGGCACTGGAAGTATCAGGAAGCAGAGGTGGGGGCGGGGATGGACTTCGTAAAGTGTGTGATTGTCTGACCCAGCGATTTTCAGCTGGTGGCCACAAGGGGCACTGGTGTGCCTCTGGAATTGTTAAAACAGGCAGCACCTGACATTCAGTCAGGGGCACTGACCTCTTATCCCTTGTCAGATAGTCAAATAACAAAATGACAACAGCCAACCTAGCCGTAGTGGTTCAGGGTGAATGAATCAAAGTTAGACCTATTTTTTGTCAAATTGGCAAAAAGTATCTTTTGGTGTGCCGCGGAATTTTAGTAATTAGTTTTTGTGTGCCATGAGATTTAAAAAAAAAGTTGAAAATTGCTGGTCTAACCAATATGTTGTATGCTTGAATCCAAAACAAAATTATATTGCAAGTTTAAAAAATGGAGAATTTTTAGAAATGGGTTGACAAGATATCACATCTAGGGGAAGCAGCATGTTGGGACTTATGGCACTACACAGGACCAAAAAAGAATTTGTTAATAAGAAATGTATTTTTAAATTATGATAGAAATAAAACATGCAAAAAGACCCCAGAGATATAAGTAAAAGGCAAAAAATACTTTCCTATTTCCTCCTTCAGCTTCTCTTCTTACAACATGAAAGGAAGTAAGATTTTCTTCAAATAACATAAAAGGAAGAATAAAAATCTAATAAATTTAAAATGACCTTTGTGGTGAGAGCCCCCTCTTTTTTTAGGCTCCTTTTAACAATGTGTTATTACTGTTCCTGCACTTCCTCCACTCTCGCTCTCTCCCCCAAATATCTGTGTCTCACATCCTCTTTGATCTAGAAAGTTCTCCTTGGCTTCTGAGGGCCCCTCGCCTAACTGGGGATTTCTTCTGCTCCACGCTGGGGAATCTCACCTTTCCTCTCTCACCAGCAGGGGGCTCAAGCAGCTTGCAAACGTTTTGAATTTTCTTTAAAATCTTCATTCCTTGACTATTTGATCAAGACCTTTAGAATCACTTTTTTGGGGGGGAGTGATCATCATCTCAGTTACCTTTTGCCGCATTCTAAAAATGCTTTTCATCTCACTGTCTTGCCAAGATGGTGCAGAGGGAATGAGGAGATGGAGGGTCTGAGTGGATGCAGGTGAGTCGGGAGCGAGTTGAGGGGCCTCCCCTCTGCCCCTTGCCCTGTTCCTCCTCTGTAAACAAGAACGCTGAACTGCAGACCACTTAAGTCCCTTCCCCTTCTGGTATTTTAGGATTCTAAGAAAGCAAATAATAAAGACTATAGTGTGTGTATACATACACTTTCTCACGCACACATATTTTTAATTACTTGTAGGTTTTCCCCAAAGATGATAAATATTTGCTTAGAGTTTCCTCTCTTCTCTCTGTAGTATCTCCATGTTTAAACTGTGCACCTGTTTGTCCCTTTTTTGGGTTTGGTTTCCCATTTGCTAATTTAACAGTAACATACTGTCCATCTCTAGGGTGTTTGCCGTTCAGCTTCCAATGAAAATAATAGCGGCCACCATGTACTGAACCCTACTATGGGTGAAATCACTTTGAGACCGCATCTCTAATCCTCAGAACAATTCTACAGGGAAGGGTTTATTATCTTAACAGAAGAGGAAACCAAAGCTTAGGGAACTTAAGTGACCCGCCCAAGGTCACACCACACCGGGTTTGGCACATAAGAGGCCCTACATAAATATTTGCTGAATCAGTTGAAAGATTTAGACCTCAAACCCAGGTCTAGCTCACCCCAAAGCCTCCTGCCCTTGCCACACACGGCGGCACGCCTCCCTTTGTGGTCTGGAAGCCGCAGATTTGGTCTATGGAAGGCAGAGAGCATGTTTCTGAAGAGGACCGAGCAGAACAGACTGAGCTCAAGACAGGGGAAGAGGTCAATAGTGGGTACGAGTCTCCATTCTAGGCGACCTAGTGCCAAAGATGCACGTACAGAAATGGAGCAGGCTGGCTTTTAAAGTCAGCGCCTTAAATTACTATTAGCTTTCAGGAAATTTCTGCTGAAGGAACCCAGGTAACAGCCCGCCAAATCTGTAGGCAGCGTCAAACATGGAGAAACAGCTCAGAAATTTGATTTGTACTTTTTGAATATGGCCACATTGGTTTGCCACGAAAACTTTCACCGAAGTGTTTGGAAGCGTTTGGTAAACAAGTGTAAAATGTCGTGGAAAGGGCAAGAAGTCCCCAAATCTGTTCCCTGTGTTCTGTTCTGTTAACTAGCTGCGTGCCTTTAGTCAACTGACTTTCCTGGGCTTCAGTCTTCTCATCCGAAACATAAAATTTGGATTATATAATTTTATTAGGCTCTGCAAGCTATAAACACAGAAGAAAATGTCTTATTCTATGCTCATGCTTCTTGTCTTTCCTGAGGGAACTGGGCATTGCCAAGTCAAGGATCTCGTTCAGCATCACCCCATAACTGAGTGAGGCAATGCGGAGTAAGAACAGATTTTAAAGCTCCAGTGTCTCACCGCCCTTCTTAAAACTGCTCACACACACCCTGGGCCTGATCTCATGACTTGCTTGTGGCCTCACAGTAATTCTGTGACCCACTTAGCACATCTACCAAGGACGCCCTTTGAAACACACTCTTACCTTCTCAGCCTGACTTTGCAGAAAATGCCAAGGCCATGTCCCCAGCTCGCCTTCCGAGTAAGAATCTGACTTCTGGGCATGAGGAACCCTTCACGGTGCTCAGGCTCGGGTCTGGCGGTGGCTCTGGCTGCTGGAAGTGAAGTCTGCTTCCCGAGCGTGTCGCAGTTATTTACAGTGTGCTGGCGACTCTCCTGCGTGAAGAGACACGTCTTATCTGAGCCCAGGAGCCCGCTGGACATTTTCTTCCCCCACCTCCCCAGTCCTGTCCCCGTGTCACCCCGGACTTTAGTTACTGTTTCCAAGCCGTGTAGCAGTCAGGACACCCACTTAACATCTTTGCACCTCTGCTTCCTCATCCTAAAAATAAGGATGTTATCCCAGGTGGGCTCTCTGCAGGGATTACTGTTCTTTGGTTCTAAACCTGATTGATCCCTCTGGGCTCAAATGAACAAGTAGTGGTAGGATGTGGGCTCCATTTCCTCCACTGGGCACGCTTGGAAAATACATGTTAATTCCACGCATAGCCTGACGGTCCATCTGCCCTCTCAAGTGGTAAGCCGGTGAATTTGAGTGAAATTGTACAAAGTTAATACTGTTCGCTCATTAACTTGATAAGGCACCGGACTGCGGATATTTTACGTGTCATAGATATTTAAATGAAAATAAGCTGACTTTGTACAGACCACCATGTTCAAGGGGATAATCACCCCAAGTGTGCACTCGGTTGCACGTCAGAGCCACAGCGCCCCCTCTGGACACCTGGCTTCTCTGCAGCAGTCACAGGGCCCTGCTGAGGGGCCTGCTGGGCACACCCCCAGAAACAGCTGGCACTGCAGCGAGTTGGGTGCCCCTAAAAGACCTTCGCAGCTGGGAATTCATTTAATCCCCATCACAGTTCTGTGAGCTGCCTCCCATCACTGTCCAGATAATGACCCTGAGACACAAGGAGGGTTAAGTAACTTGTGCAGCCAGGGTCCAGGCAGAGTGAGGACGATCCCAGGCCGCAGCTCCTGGTCCCCAGACACTGTACCCCAGCGCTCCCCTGGGTGGAGGCCAGCACACCCTCCTCTGAACTCCCCAAGCCAGTCTTACGCCCCTGACCACCTTCTGCTTTGGCCTGATGGTAGAGGGCGTGCACATCTTATCTCCACCCGAAGTATGAACAGAATCTATGAAAGCAGGACTAGGAAGTCCAGGCTGTGTACGGGCATCCGCAGCTACAGGCTGTGGGACAGTAAGCCCTCCCACAACCTGCAGAGATCTCTGGGGGGGGGGGGGTCGGAGGGCGGTGAGTGCCTTCATGTCACCTAGAAGCCTACTTGGGCATCTGGTGAAGCTAGCAAGCTGGTAAACCAGCTCTCCCCTCCACCAGGAAAAGCTCTGATTTATAGCATCTGCCAATTTCTGTGGTGTAAAGACTCTCACTTCTGGAGAGTTAACAGTAGCCCTCGCAGGCTGCCACGTACGCCACCTGGAGGACTCGTCTCGGGCATCCGGGAAGAGCAGAGAGGCAGCAGTTTCCTCTCCAGGCGAAGAGGGACACTCCTCCTCTTGTGCGGCCTAGACTCAAACCGGTTTGCCATGTGTAGAATTAAAACATGACTGAGGCCCAGTGGGGCTGCATATTTAGCAAAGTGAAAGTGCAGGATTCCTAATTAATTTAGAGTTTCAGATAAATAGCAGAGAACTATTATACTATAAATATGCCCTAATTAGTGCACGGGAATATGTATACCAAAGTAGCTTTTGTAGTTTATTTGAAATTCAAATGTACGTGGGCAGCTTTGCGGGTCTTGTATTTTATCCGGCAACCCCAGCTCCCCCGATGCTATAGGAAGAGCCAGGGTTGCCCAGAAAACTCCTGTGAGCTGATGGCCATGCTGAGAGAGTGGCATTAGGCTGGGAGTAGAGATGTGTATCTTCACTGTTCACTCCTTAAACTTGGAAGAGAAGAAAGCAAAACAAAACAAGCAAATGAACCTAGAAAAGTCACAGTCACATTCTCTGCCTCAACTGTCCCTTGGTTTAGGGGCTTTGAAAACTAACAGACACTTAAAGACATTTTAGTCCAACATCTCTGATTTGCAAATGAGGAAACTGAGGTCTAGGTAGGTGACTGGCTCAAGGTCGCCTGGCTAGTAGCAGCCCTGGGAACTAGAATTTCTGATTCTTAGCCCAGTGGAAATGTTTGCTTTTATCCTACACGTTCAGTGGTGAAAAGCAGACTCTGTACTCAGACTGCCTGGGTTCAGATTCTGACTGACAGTAACTGACTCCGCGACCTTGGGCCTTACCTCCTTCGGCCCTGGCTTCTCATCTTCCAAATGGGGAGGAAATGAGCCAGTGCGTGGAAAGTACTCAGAACAGTACCTGGCACACAGGGACCCCTTGACAAATAAATGCTAGCCCCACACACAGCCCCCCTAGAAAAAACTCTTCCTTGTTTCCCTGCGGCCCCTCGATCTGTAGCCCCGTACGCCAGAGCTCTTCTGGGCCATGCCCAGAACTGGGCCTGGGGTTCAGTTCTGAATGGGGTGCTCGTGCCCCCAGTTGTGCTGATTCTTTCACAGGCTGCCTCACTCTCCCGGGCAGCCAGTCCTGCCCTGTCCCCTGGGGGTCATCTTCACCTACAAGACAGCAGCCAGCTCCCCTGCTGCCATCCGCAAGGTTCCACGGATGCCCTGCATTTAAAATTGGCACAGAAGAACCTGTCAACAGCACGGATGACCTTATCCTTTATATGAAATCATAATCGCACACTGCTCAGGCCAGAATGGAAAGTCCTTAAAGGCCCTGGTGGTGCCGTAAGCTTTTGCTCTGCCCCAGGGAAGGTCGTAGGGACGGCGAGGACAGCAGGATGAGCCTGCGTGGCAGGACTTGGAGAGGGCGCGCTCCGGAGTTGCCATGTAATGGCTGCAGGCCCAGCATCTCTGGGCCCCGATCTCCTTACGATGGGCCTGATCGTGCCCCCACCGCAAAGGACTTGTGTACACCCTGCGCTTAGCACTGGATTCAGGTACCACCTGAAGGTGCCCCTGAGCGCAGGAGGGCCGTAGGCAAATTCGTCTGCACATGTGGCGGTGTCTCTGTCTGTTAAGCGAGGGCAGTGGTCCCTTTGGCATCGGAGGGTTTAATGAGACAACCTTTGGAAAGCTCCTGGCCCCGGGTCGCCGTCCAGCAAGCCCTCGAGACAGAGCGGCACCCTTATCGCTTCATGCTTCTTGCTCAGCCAACTGCTGTCAGCATGGACCGCCCCTGGCGACCAGTGTGGGAGAGGAGATGAAGGTCAGTGAACGGCTACAGCAGGACTAAGCCTCGAAATCAAACTTTTGTTTATTCCTAACACGCCGCATCGCTCAGCACCTGAGCCCCGTGCACCTGCCTCTTATTGTCTGAGAGTCAGAAACGGCCTTGTTCGGGATGAAGGTTGTTTTTGTTTCATTTTGCTTCATAAACAGAAACACTCCCTGATTTCTCTTCTGAAAGGCTGACGAGGAAGCTGAGTCAGGCGAGGTGTGGCTGCGTGGAATCGGTCCCCCTCCCCTCCCCATGGGCTCGGCGTACCCAGTCGATGTCCACGGCCCTGCACCTCAATCACACTTAATACCCTGTTTTATGCTCATGCCTCTAATGGTGCAAAAACGGCAGCAATAAAGCACATAGGAGGCAGGAAGAGTGAGAGCTTTGGGGGTCCCAGCCCGGGTTGGACTCCAGCCTCAGCACTCGGAGGCCACCACAGCAGCAGGGCAGGTCAGGAGGTGCTGGAGCCCGGCTGGCACTGGGAAGTGGCGGCGGTGCCCGCCCTGGTGGATTACGGCGAGGCTCAGCGTCAGTGGGTGTGAAACTTGGGGAGAGGCACCGCGGAGCCGAACACGTCCCGGTGACACCACGCACTCTTTCTTTCAGGATGACATCCCAGGTCCTGGGTTCTACAACGTCACTCACCAATCTCCAGTGTCCAACAGCGTCTCGCTGTCCAAGAAAGGGACGTGCGCTTTCCCCTCCATGGTGAGCCCCCTTCTCTCGAGTTCGGGCAGTAACTAGTGGTTCCCTTCGTGTGGTACATAATCACAGATCCAGCAGCTGGTGCCTTCTCTCTCCAAAGGCCCCAGTTCTAATTAGGAGAGTAACCGCCTCCCCGGATTTCGTGCAGGTAAGTTAGAGCTTGTGTCTTTAATTTTCCCCCCTGACGTCACTACACGTTGCCAGAACCTAATCATCCAAAATCAGCTTTGTCATCATGGAGCAGAAGAAGCAGACGTCTTCCCGAGATTTTTAGGCATACCAGCAAAAAGCTATTAGTATTATACACCTCTCCCTAGTATGATGTTTTACACTGCTTAGACTAATTGGATTATTCAAATTATTGAGAAATCCGTTGGGACCGAAGAGAAGGCAGGCTGCGACCTGAAATGCAGCGATGCTCCTCCCTCCCCATTTCTCTTCTTTGTCGGACGTGGTTCTTTATCTCTGCGGAGTCCGACAGGCAAGCAGCTGTATGAAGTGTCATTGTTCTTGGCCAGGCTTGGGCAGAGGTAGCTTTTATTTGAATATTTATAAATCGGCCAAAAAATATATGTATAGCAAGGGAAAGGGTCAAACTAGGGTAAGACAGACTGAAGTTAAAAAGTGAAAAAAAGGAAAGTGTGGTTTTGGACTTCTACCAAGATGGAGGCGTAGGTGGAAACACTGTGCCTTCTCACACAACCAAGTTTAAAAACAATAAAGTTTTAGCAACAAAAATGCAGCCAAACCACAGAAAATTGAACTATACAGAAGTCTCACAACAATGAACCTTTCAGCCAAATCACTAAGAGGGGCAGAGCCAGGGGCAGAGCGGGGTCAGACAGGAAAGATCCACCAGACCCACCCGGGCGCGTGGGACCCAGGCGTGCAGGCAGCCGTGGGCGAATCCCAGGTGTGGGGTGGCAGCAGGGGGACCCACTGAAGGATGACTGCAGTCACACATTCGCGTGCAGATAAACCAGCAAAGGAGCGAGCAGTGAGATGGACTGCACCGGCCCCAGCAGCGGGAAGCAGCAGAGGGGACCACTATTATTCCTCTCAGACCCCGCCCCCACATACAGGTCACAAACCAGCGACCTGGGTGGCCCCGCCCTGGCGAAGACCTAAGGCTCCACTCCTCATATGTAACTAGCGGGAACAGAGCAAAACATTATGGCTCAAGAACAACTCAGAGCCCCAGAGCCAATAACTCTAAGTGACCAAGAAATAGCCAAACTTTCAGAGGCACCTTTCAAAACACTGGTGATCAGGATGCTCACAGAACTGGTTGATTTTAGCCACAAATTAGAGGAACATATGAAGGCTAAACTAATTGAAATGAAGGGAAATACACAGGAAACCAATAGTGATGGAAAGGAAACTGAGGCTCAAATCAAAGGAGTGGACCAGAAGGAAGGAAAAATGACCAAACAGAAAAGGATGAAGAAACAAGAATTCAAAAAATGAGGAGAGGCTTAGGAACCTTCAGGACATCTTTAAATGTTCCAACATCCGAATTATAGGGGTACCAGAAGGGGAAGAGGAACAGCCACGAGTGGAAACCTTATTTGAACAAATAATAAAGGAGAACTTCCCCAGTCTGGCAAAGGGAATAGACTTCCAGGAAATCCAGGAAGCTCAGAGAGTCCCAAAGAAGTTGGACCCAAGGAGGAACACACCAAGGCACATCATAATTATATTAGCCAAGATTAAAATGAAGGAGAAAATCCTAGAAGCAGCAAGAGATAAGGAGATAGTCACCTACAAAGGAGTTCCCATTAGACTGTCAGTGTATTTCTCAAAAGAAACCTTACAGGCAGGAAGGGGCTGGAAAGAAGTATTCCAAGTATGAAATCCAAAGACCTACAACCAAGATTGCTCTATCCAGCAAAGCTTTCATTTAGAATGGAAGGGCAGAAAAAGTGCTTCTCAGATAAGGTCAAGTTCAAGGAGTTCATCATCACCAAGCCTTTATTGTATGAAATGTTAAAGGGACTTATCTAAGAAAAAGAAGATAAAAAAGATGAACAGTGAAAAGACAGCAAACTCAGTTATTAAGAACCACACCTAAAACAAAAGCAAACTAAGAGGAGAGCTAGATCAGGAGCAGAACCATAGAAATGGAGATCTCAAGGAAGGTTAGCAACAGGGGAGGAGGAGAAGGGGGGAGAAGGTACAGAAAATAAGTAGCATAGATGGTAGGTAGAAAATAGGGGGAGGGCAAGAATAGTAGGGAAAATATAGAATCTAAAAAACTTGAGACACATGGTCATAAACTAAAGGGGGAGAATGGTGGGGGAGGGGGTGTGCAGGGGGAGGGGAATGAAGGGGGGAAATAGAACAACTGTAATGGCATAATCAATAAAATATATTTTTAAAAAAAGTAAAAAAGAGCCCTGGCTGGTGTAGCTCAGTGGATTGAGTATGGGCCTGCGAACCAGAGGATTGCGGGTTAATTACAGTCAGGGCACATGCCTGGGTTGCAGGCCAGTTCCCAGCAGGGGACGCACGAGAGGCAACCATACATCGATATTTTCCTCTCTCCTTCCCTTCCCCTCTAAAGATAAATAAATAAAATCTTTAAAAAGAAAAATGAAAAAGAGAGCAAACCCAAACCCTATTATTAACAAAACACATAGGCTGTCTATCCCTTAAAAAGTTGTAATAATCTCTTTCAGAAATGCATTATAATGCCTGACATTGGAATTGATTTTTAAAAGCGCACACACACACACACACACACACACACACACACACACACACACCCCGTTGAAGACACTTTGAATGGGGCTACTTATTGGAATTCAAGTTTGGTGGAGCTTCATGCTCCGGGAGCGAACCCACTGCGAAGCTGCCTCCCTGTTAGCAAAGACGCCGGGGCCGCACGGGCTGCAGATGGCACAGAACAACAGGCCTGCACCTCGCTTTCTGCCCCGGGCCCCGAGAGTAGAGACTCAAACGCGACAAGGGAAAGAAGCGCCTCATCTCACAATGCCCTGGCACGAGAGACAAGACTTAAGGCCTAACCCTGACTCCCTGCTGTGGGTCCCTGATGTGACCTCCTGCACGTCACCCTCCTGCACTGAGCTGGCTCATAAAGTGGAGACTCCCCGGAGGCGCTGGGCACCTTACCACTGCGAGGGGTGGAAAACCCTTTGAAACTGCAGAGCACTGTAAACAGGTTAAATGTTATGATTGTTACCACCTGAGTCACTAACCATACTTCCTGCAACACCCAGGCTTTCTCCGCGAATTTCTTTGCCAAGTAGTGGCACAGCCCACTCCTCTGTGGTGCCAGCGAAGGGGCTGAATCAGAGGACGCACGCGGCCGGGTCCCTGGGAGGCTCTGTGTGCGGTCACTTCCCAAAGGACGCGGCTGCGCTCTGGGGAGGAGCCAGGGCCCAGGTGAAGGTCTGAGTACCGCAGAGTCGGATCAGGCCTTACAGATCCCGAAAAAGTTCAAGCCAAACCCCAAACAAGGCACACATCGTGTTCCTCAGGCTTCCTCTCCCCTCCTTGACGGATGTGAGAATTTATATTTGTGTTTATAAACACGTAAGTTTTTATACCCTTAGATCTGTCAGGGGATCCCTACGCCTGACCTAGTTCCTTTCTGAGCTGGCTGTGAACTTCATACCCGCGCCCTCTGAGTGGCCTGCCCCTCTAGCAACACCTCCGGTTCTGGACCCAACGACTCAGGAATTGAAGAGTGGCCCTCGTCAGGGAGAGATCTGCCTTACTGACACTGGTCCCACCAGGAGGAGTGTGACTGTGGGTGAGGTGGCCCCAAAACACTCTGGGTCTGTGAATCTGAGATGCTTCCTGGTGAGTAGTGGAGTGGCTACACCCAGCCTTTTCAGAGACCTGTCATCTCACTCAGTCCAGACTGCACATGAACTTCATCAATCGTCCCGCAGCTCTGCTTCAGAATTCCTCACAGGACCAGGAGGTGCACGAGGCAGGTGGGAGGAGACTCTGACGGCCTCTCTCTGTTTGCACAGTGTCAGGAGCAGTTCTAGAAAAGATCATGCGTGCGTGCTGTGAGAGGTTCACAAATGCCAGCGTGTGGCCAGAGCGGAGGCCACAGGCCTGGCCGTTAAAAGAAAGCCAGGGGCGGGGAGGGCTGGTGAGGGAGCATTACTTCAGCTACACTCCAAGACAAATTACAGTGCTTTACAAAACATCACCTCTACTTGGAATGTTTTAGAGCAGTTTTTCCCAAAACGTACATACTTAGGTTTTCTAGGCTAAAAAGATTCGATGGTCCAGTAAACTGAATGAAGTCTGGACAGGTTTCTGCATGGCAGACTATCTCAGAGCATTTCATGTGTCAGTGTGTGCCACGAACCTTCCCAGTGGGAACACGGAATGAGGTTTCTCAAATGTTTTTTGACTGGCGAGCCCTGTCCCAGCCGCTGCCACCACCAGCACAAGCCTAGCGCATGGAATGGTCCGCCAAGGAACGCACGTTGGGAAACGGCGCTTCGGAAACAGGAGCTCGCCTGCTCGGGTGACTCAGATGGCACCGCCGAGGAAGGTCTGACCTCACCACCCTCCTTCCATGGAAGTTAAAAAAAAAAGAAAGAAAGAGCAGAGGTGTGCTGATACCACCGGGCAGAGGGGACACGGGGCAGGGATGCTTCTTGAACGACAACCTCCTGCAGCCATTCATCGGCTGCTCATCTCGTAACCGGCCACATGTACTGCTCTCGCTCCTCTTGCCCCCTTCTCTCTGGAGTGGGGTGCCTGGGCCGCTCCCCTACTCCACATCACACGGTGGAGGCAGACTGCCTGGCTGAGAATGTCGGCTCTGCCCCCTGACCAGCTGATAAGCTGAGTTTCCTCATGCATGCAGTGAGGATAGTCATCATATCCACTACCCAGGGTTGCCATGGGGAGTAAATGCAACAACCCATGAAAACTGCTCAGTTAACTATTGCCCAAAATGCAAAGGCAGCCCTGACCGGTGGGGCTTGGTTAGGTGTGGTCCCACAAAGCGAAAGGTCTCCGGTTCAATTCCCGGTCAGGGCACATGCCTGGGTTGTGGCCGGGTCCCCGGTTGGGGCGTGTGCAATAGGCAACTGATTGATGTTTCTCTCTCACCTTCATGTTTCTCTCCCTCTCTCCCCCCTCTCTAAACTAAATAACAAATAAACAAAATGCAACAACGAAGTGAGTAGAGGGCTGGGGTGACCTTACTTCTGGGAACATCAGTGAATCTGCTAGAGCTGGAGAAGGCAGAGGTGGGACTGAAACCCAGTTTAGACTTTGAGCAGCTGAGACCCTGGACGAGAGCCCTCCTGCTTCTGTGGGGCGGCCCATCCCCCACACACCACGGGAGTCCTCGGATCTGGTGCTGAGAGCAGTGGCCACCACGCAGGGACAGAGGAGCTGGGGGAGGGCTCACGCCTTCCCGCCGCTGCCCACACTTTCTGTGCGTGTGTGGTTTCCCACCCCCCCAGGCCGAGGGAACCCAGGGCAACGCTCCTGAGCTTTTAGCCAGAAAGTAGTGAGAAATATTGGGCTTTGCTGGGCTCCAACCCTGGCCACACTGTCCCTGGGTAAAGTGATGTTATCGCCTAGTTTCTGTGGCTTTTGTCCTTTTTCACTGGCAAACATTGATTCTGGGTTTTTTGTTTGTTTGTTTGTTTTTTGTAAAAGTGGTTTATTGTGACTTCCTGGAAGGAGAATTGGTTCTGTTGAAACAGCAAAAGCATTGCAGGGTTTTATGAAATCAGTAATAAGTCAGGGACAGGAGGTGTGGGTGGACAGGCATCTCTCTGGAGCCTGGTACCCAGAAGACGTCAGAAACAGACTCGTTCTTTAGGCAATTCAGATCATTTAACCTTAGAAAGAAGGCAGGATGCTTCCTTCTGAGTGGAAGGAAGGCTTCGGTTACAAGAAGAACGTCTACAGGTTCCCTCTTATTAATCACCCAACAGCTGATGGTGAGTCAGCTGTCAGTGGCTGGAGGCAGGATTGGGTGAAAATGCATCCGTGGCGAAATTATTTTGGCCACGTCCTAAACATAGATGAGTAATTTGGTTAGTTTACAGAAGTTCAAACAGTTCTGAACTTGCGTTTTCCCAGAGCCAATCCTCAAAGCCTGATGTCAGTTTATTGTTGCTACCTGCTCAAGCTTGACCTTTTATAAAATGCTTTCAGACCTGTGGTTGGGCACCGGCACTCGGACATCTGTCCTGCGGAGCCACATTACGTGACAGTGCTGATCCCTTTGGCTTTCTCCTCACAGTGTGCCCGACTGGACACCATCGTTTCTAAGTACCCGGCAGCTAATGCGTACACTCTCCCGTCACGTTTTGTTTCAAAGAAAGACTTCAGCAACTCCTGTTCCAGCATGTTCCAGTTGCCAAGCTTTGGGAAAGTTCTCAAAACTGAAACTCCTGCACCAAACCATTACAATGTAAGAACACTGCGTATGCTCACTAAATCTATGTTGAAGGAGTGGTTTACTAAATCAGGAACTTGGAGAAATAGTGTTTTAATGCAATTGGTAAACCAGTCAGCATGTGTTGGGTTCCCAATTGGTACGTGAGGCTGGTGCAAGACTCCTGGAGGGGATTTACAGAACCCAGAGGAAACTGTGGCCACGTGGAGGCCGGCGGGGAGCACGGGAGGACTGTTCCCCGGGAAACACTCACCGGTCTCACTCCTGCCAGTGTGTCGCACCTCTGACCATGAGTGTGCCAGTTACCCCTTTACCTGCAGACACTATTCATTGAATGTTTAGACTCTTCCAAGGGAAATAAACCTTTATCTTTCCATATCAGAAAATCCAGTTTTTTAAGAGTTTATGCCATTTATGATCACTTTGGAATCACAAAGGCAGAATGGTATATAATTCACAGCTTGAAACAAGTTCAAATCTTGACTCCACCACTTTCTGCGTGGCTTTGGGCAAGTTCCTTAACCTTTCAGGACTCAGTTTATTCATCTGCAAAATGGGGAAATGTGTCTAGCCCATAGTGTTTATGCAAATATCAAGTGAGGTAACCTGGGCTGAGCACTTAGCACACACAAGGCATGACTTGTACGTGAGCAGTATTGTTGTGCCATATTTCAAAATATTTTGGTCTCAGATACTTTATTTTTCACTTCCTTTTTCTTCTATAATACTTATAAGTACTTATTTTTCTGAGCACAAAGATCCCGCCCACTTTCTATGACAGAACCAATCAGTTACAATGTGTTTAGAGACTGTGAGTGGCCGCCAGGCCAGCACCGTCCAATAGAAATGTGATGGAAGCCACATACATCATTTAAAATTTCCTGGTAGCCACATTTAAGTAAAAAGGAACAGGTGAGGTTAATTTTAATAATAATTTCTATTTAACCAAGTATATTCAAAATATTACATCTAATCAATATAAAATTATTAATTAGATGTTTTACATTTTTCAGAATATTAAGTTTTTCAAATCCAGTGTATATTTTATATTTGAAACACATCTTTTAAAAGGATTTTTTAAAATTACAGTTGACATATAATCTTATCTTAGCTCCAGGCACACAGTATAGTGACTGGACAGTTATGTACCTTACGTAGGGGTCACTCTGGTGAGTCTAGGACCCATTGGACACCACCGGGCAGCTCATCTTGACCTGGACCAGCTCTGTGTCCAGTGCTCAGTAGCCACTCATGGCCAGTGGCTACTGCGTTGACAGCACAACCCCAGGGAGCCTTCCTCTGGGGTAATCAGAGCTGGAAGATGGTGACAATGACGATGAAGCACTTTGCATGGCCCGTGGTGTCACGCTCTCATCCGCCCTGGCATTCACAAGAATCCATGCAGTGGGTTATCTTATTCTCAGTTCACAGAAGGGGAAACTGATGCTCAGAGAGGTACAGGGACTTTCCCAGGGTCACCCAGCTGCGCCCCCCCTGCGCCCGGCCACCGGGGCAGCCCGGGTTCCACTGGGGAGCTCAAGGCAAGGACTAGTGAACAGACTGACGAGAGCTGCACCTGGTGCCAGCTGTGAGAGAGAACAGCGGCGCCTGAGAAAGAGAGAATGTGCGAGGGGTAGGCATTGACGTGCACTTTATACTGGGCGGTCAGAGAGGGCTCTGAGGCTGGGACTGAAGGGAGAGCCAGAGTTGGGGGCACGGCATATGCAACAGTCCTGGAACAGCAGGCAGCTTAGCCCCTGGCGAACTACCAGAAGGTAGTTTGAGTAGCATTAGCTAGGAGGGGAGGGGATGAGAGGATCAGGGAGCAGTTTGTGGGGCTCTGAAGGCCCTGGAAGGACTTCGAATTTCACTGGGAAGCCCTTGACGGGGCTGGGAGGTGTGGGATGATGTCATCTGGTGTAGTTTTTAAAGAAGCTCCCTCCAGCAGCTTTATGGACTACAGTTCGGGTCAAGAGTGGGCTTTGGAAAACCAGTTAGGAAGCTGTTATGTTAACAGGAGAGAGGTCGAGGCCTGATAATGAAGTGATAAGAAAGATTCCTGGCAGTCGCCCTGTTGTGTACCTTGCAGGGGTAGTCAGTATCTCTGTGAGCCTGCTTCCCCGCCCCACGGGGTGCTCCTTCCCCCAGCTTCCTGCCTGCAATGCCCAGCACAGGCCCCAGTATTCAGAAAGCCCGCAGTAAATGTTGACAACATCAAAGGATTGACTCCCCAGTAATTAGTGTGCAGTTATTCATCTAGAAAAGACCATTTCCCAAGCCAGCTCTGTCCTTCTGCCAACCGATTAATTTTAGGTGCATGGGTTTTTTTTTGTTCATTATTATTTTAATGTGGCTCTGAAAATAATATACTCTCATCATAAAATATACTCAAACATTATAGAAACCCATGAACTACAAAGTGGAAGTCCCTTAAAACTCTGTTCCCCAAAGCAAACCACCATCAAAAATCAGGCGTGGTTTCTTTCATAGTCTCCTCCTCCCTCGCTCCCCCACACCCCAGCGTCAGGATTATGCTGTCCACGCTGTGTGTGTGTTTTCCATTGAACTACATAGCCACACTCCGCCCAACCCCCACGCAGTACAGTAAATCAGCTTTGCCCTCTTTGAACCGCCTGTGGTGCTGTCTCCCAGTGACACACACTCAGCGTGTACAGAAATGCCCTCTTTTCCCACTGGTTTTCTAGCCGGTGAGGCGGGGGAGGAAGGCTGCAGTACCGCTGGAGTTACAGGTGGCTGTTTTCAGACCCGGAGAACAATGGTTGAGCCCACGGGCGTGGAGCAGAAAGGCGATAATCCTGTTAGCCACGCTGCGCCTGGAGGTCCGCCCAGGCCTTTCTCCCCCTCTGCCGCCACGATCCCCACTTCTCCGCTGGAATCCTTTGCCTTGGTTCTGTTATTACTTCCTCCCCGGCAACCTGGCTCCCCTCCCTGTGTCCAGTGATTAGCCTGCTCCATCTGATCTCTTTGTTTGCCGGCTCCGCAGGCGGCCCAGCCATCAGGACCCTGGGAAACGCTGAATTCCTCCACCTTT
Source organism: Artibeus jamaicensis (assembly GCF_021234435.1). Lineage (NCBI taxonomy): Eukaryota > Metazoa > Chordata > Mammalia > Chiroptera > Phyllostomidae > Artibeus > Artibeus jamaicensis. The sequence goes on from NW_026522057.1 coordinate 16,853,087, forward strand.
GTCAACACAAAATCAAAATGCCATCTGCATTTCTTGAGAAACATTTTTCTGACAAAGGAGTATCACAGAAAAATCAGCCCATCCTGGCCCCAGCAAATATTTTCACTCATTCGGTAAATATTCCCAGCCATCGCAGGAACGGTTTTTATGGTATGCTTTATCTAATGAGTACAGAAGACTGACTGCGAATTGGCATTTGAAATATTTATGATTCATGTGTAACATAAGAGCGATCTCACGGCTCTTTTTTTTTTTTTCTTCTGTTATTTTTAGAGTTCCAGCAGACTGGATGCTCTCAAATGTATAGCGTGTGAATTGACCAACATTCTTAATTTCTGGTCAGTCCAGAAAAATCAAGACAAGAGCTGTGCTTACAAACCCAATTGTAACCTTAAAGCACTCGATTTCCAAGTGTGCCCCAAAGCCTGCGTTTGTAGGGCTGTTTGAACAGTAGGGAGTCGGGCGGGGGGGGGGTGGCGGTGTGGAGCTAAGTGTTCTAAAAGAGCGAGGACCCTAGGAAAAACAATGAAAATGATTTGCATGTGCAGCATTACACAGTTTTAAAAAATCAATAAAATATATTTAAAAAATGCAAAACACTTCTCTGTAGATGATTTCCAGGGACCTCCTGCCCCCCAGCCCCACCTCAACCCCCCTCTGTTGGGTAGAAGAGGGATTATCTGAGCGGTTTACAGAGGAGCAAACTCAAGTTCAGGGAAATTAAACTGTGCGTGCAGGGTCGCCCGCCCTGTGCGTGGCACCGAGAGCCTGGAAGCCGGGCCTGTGGGTTGTCGCTCTGGGGTGCCAGACACTTGAGGAAGACCCCAGCTCGAGGACTGCTCTGGCTGGCGTGGCGGTGAGGTGCTGTCCATGTGGCCTTTCTGCTCACGTCAGTTCATGTTCTGAGGACACGTTTAAATTTGATTTTGTCCCCAAACGTGACCCTGGTCCAGGCATGGTGACAAAGACGAAGGGAGGGAAGGCACCGGGCACCTCATGCCGAGTTTCTCTCCCCAGGCCTCTGTCTCGTGCTGCAAGCAGAGAAATAACGTCAGTGCCCGAGCCGGCTTCGTGTCCAAAACCCAGCGAGGACACTGCACTACTGCTGAAAGGGCACCTGCCCCAGGTGAGCAGCCGCCTCGCACTGGCCTTGACCTAAGGGCTCCTGTGCAGACCTGAGCTGTGGGCACCCATTCCTGCAGGGGGTCTCTGCAAGGAGCTGGGCCTTGGGGAGGTGGGGGTGGAGGCAGGTGCTGAACAAAGAGGAGAAGGTGGAGGCAAAGACCAGCTGTCCCCCTTTGGGGAAGAGTGGCTGGCTCCTGCAATGTCCCCAGAGCAGCCTGGTTGGCGTCCCCTTTTACACTTGCCTGGGACAGCCAGGTGGGGAAGTGGTGTCTCACCTCCGAAGTGTGCACATCCCTGTACCCCAGGCGCCACCGCTGGGGGCGCACGACACCCAGTGCCCTGGCATTCAGCTGCAGGACTCCTTTCCTCCTGTGCCTGGAGGCGACCTCACCATCTAGCCCCCAAACAGAGGAAAACAGCCCTATCAATCACCCAGCGCCCACTCCCTGCGGCCCGAACACGCCTGTCCTCACAGTCCGCACTCCTGGGCCTGTGATCCAGGTGAGGAAGAGGCTCAAAGAGGGGCAGTGACTTTACCCAGCACCACACGGCCGGCCGACCCAAGGGCAGAGGTGTCTGACTGAGGAGACTATTCCCCTGTCATTCCTTTCTGACATCCGGAATCGACAGGATTCGGGAGCGCATGAGAGCATGTGGTCAAGTGTCTTCCCTGCGTGACTGAGCCCCTCCGGTGCCCCGACCTCCCCTGCCCCCGCCTGCCAGCCCAAGTGAAAAGTTTTCAGCGAGGTCTGCACCCCATAAGCACTTTTTCTATCAGACTTTTTTTCTAATGGGGACAGAAGACCCCAAGGGACCCCAGGGCCTGGAGGAACAGGAGGGTTTGCCCCAGCAGTCACGCTTCTCGGAGGGGGGGCGTGGTTGAAATTGCAGCGCACGTCAGATTTCAGATTTGTGCAAATCCAGATTAGAGCTGAGATCAGTCTGCAGCCAAATAACAAAAGCAGCCCTAATTAGGAGGCTAAACCTCCCCGGAGCTCCCCCGCCTTGCATCATCGAGGGCACAGCCCCGCCTTGTTTGTTTACACAGGAGAACAAAGCCGGTGTCCCTGGGGTTTGGCCAGAGGCCTGCCAGGGAGCCGGTGGTGTGGCACCCCCACAGCCAACCACCTGTGAGGGGGGTCAGAGGGGCCCCGGCCCCTTAGGACAGAGAACAGGAAGGGGGAGGGAGGCACCAATAGCTGCTAAACTCCTCCTGTGAGTCCGAGGCTTGACACGCATTGCCCCGCAGAGCACTTGCCCAGCATGCGATCAGAAGGTGTGAGCTATTGCTAATACCTTATGCCCACTTTACAGCTTCAGTGATACTTAGAAAGCAGGCGACGTGCCCAGGGTCCCTTTGGATTTGAACCCAGGCCTACTGGGCTTGAGGCCTACGTGATGCCTGACACCTCCCACACCTCTGCTGCCTGCCAGAAAAACTCCGCCTTGACCTCTGGAAGCAATGTTGTGGTCCCACTTCCCCCCTGGAGGGACAAAAGCAGACGTGAGCGCAGATGGCACCCCCCTCGCACCCCCACTCTGTCCTGCAGGTCCAGGGCCCTGCCTCAGGCTGAGGGCCCGTCCGCCTGCCCTGCCCTCAAGCCTGGGCAACATGCTCACCTCTACCCGTTCGCTGGTTGGCTTTTCTAAAGTTTGCATGTACCAACCACAGAGGGAAATGCCTGTGCTAAAGTGCCATCTGAAAAACGTGGGGTGCAGAACTGGATCCGCTGCGTGAGCCCCGCCGCATTGCAAAAGAGTCCCACGACCCTCGAGAACCAGAATGTCACCCTCGGTGCCCCCTGAGCCCCGGTGGCAGGGGGAGTTCCTTTTTTTTTTACTTCTGCCTTTCAGCATTTTATAATCAAGCATTGCTTTATCCTCTTTTTTCTTTTTTGTAGGGGTAAATGGGAGACAGAGGGGAGGGAAGAAACAGGAAAATAACTTGAGAAACACAAACCAGTGTTATACATGCTGCTGGCTGGACATGCGCTTTAACAAAACTTAACTATAGTCTGGAAACATCTTTCCAAGTTATTAAAAATCCTCCTAGAACATCATTTTTAAAACAGGTGTATAGAAAAAAGGGAAAGATCTATACACCTGAAGGGAAACCAGAGTGTACTAAACAGACGTATAGTATTCCGTTGAATGGCGAACCACGGTTAAGGAACAAACGTCTTCTGAGGAGATGTCCGCTGTTTTGAACCGATCACTGGTGTACATACAGTGGCAGCCGGCATCCCCGCAGTTCACAGCTTGTGTGCAATCGGGAGTCCTTCCGCACGGGGACCGCTCAAAGTGAAGTTGCCGAGTCAGAAGGAAGGGGGCATCGTTCAGGTGTCTGCTACTCCTGAGGGAGCTGCCCTCAGCCCAGGGACGGTCTGTCCTCCTGCTTCTCTGAGGCACCGCGTCCCTTGTCCTTGCCGTCCCTGCCTCTGACCATCCAAGTAAAATCTTGCTAATCGGGTAGTAATGATGTTTTCAGTACTTTGGCAATGAAAAGTACATTTTATTTAAAACAAAATTAAGTTCTCAATGTTTAGAAAATTTGGAATATTTGCCCCCCTGCCCCAGAATGCTACCACTAATATATGAGGTCTGTCTGGGAAAAGTCCAGCCATTGTTAATATAAGGTGAACAGTTTGCACGACATCAGTGTAACCTGTAAAGAGAGTGGACTGAAATGCACATGCGTGAACAATGATGACTCACTGAACTAGTCAGTGGGGGTGGCAGACACTGTTCAGTGAGCATGTGCACTGTGTGGCCGTCAGATTCAAACTGAGCAAGTAGAGCAATGAATCTGCAACAGATTTTGTGTTAAGTTTGAACATTCCTCACTGGAAAGTATTGGGATGATTCAGAAAGCCAAGGCTATGTATGGGCAGCTGGTGATTGGCAGCTTTATCCTGATAACACACCTGCTCATGTATCACATCTCATGCAGCGTTTTTTGGTGAAACATCGAATCATCCAGGTGACTCAGCCCCTCTACAGCCCAGATTTGGAGCCCAGCAACTTCTGGATTTTCCCAAAACTAAAATCACCTTTGAAAGGGAAGAGATTTCAGACCATCAGTGAGATTCAAGAAAATACAATGGAGCAGCTGATGGTGATTGGGAGAACTGTGTGAGGTCCCAATGTACCTACTGGGAAGGGGAGTGAGGTGCCATTGCCCTATGTACAATGTTTCTTGTATTTGTATCTTGTGCAATAAATGTCTCTATTTTTCACATTGCATGGCTTGATACCTTCTGGACAGACCTCGTAATTACTTCCACTTTCCTGGGTTCCTGCCTGTTTTTATTCAGACACGTCCATTTGTATCCAGATGTCATCACAGAACATGTAGACTTTCAGGCTTTATTTTACTTCTCACTCACCTTTATTTTCAGAAACTTGGCCATGTGGCCTTACGGTCTTCATATTTATCATCTTCAGGGCTGACGTTCCCTCAGATTGGGCTGTAGACACTTAGGCTATCCTTCCTTACGGTGTAGAGACCTTTGATGTGCATCCTGGTGCTTAGAGCCTTTCCATCACGCTGGATCATTTTCTTAACTTCTGAGTAAGGGGGGGCCTGGGTGTGCAGACGTCTTCCAGGCTTCTGCCGAGCACTGCTCCTGGACTGCACAACTTCTACCCCCAGTGGGCAAAACTGTTCCTCGGCACCCCAGCTCAGACCTTCCTGTTCTTCCTGGAAGGCTGTGCACAGTCAGGTCACTTTCATTCTGCCACAGTTTCCTGAGACGGGGCGTGGTGGGGAAGCAAGGGCTTTGGAGACAGACGGCCCCGGGTCTGCAGGGTAGGTGTTCAATAGATATTTGTTGGTTGCAAAATAGCTATGAAACAGCTACTATGTGCCAGGAACCTAAAATGTTATTTAACTGTTATAACCAGCTGTTGCTGGAAGAATTATTCTTCTTACTGTGTAGAGGAGGAAGCTGGGCTCAGTCCCTGGTTAGATGAATGTCTCTGGGCAAATTATTTAGTGTCGCCTAGTCTCAGATGGCTTGCGTTTAGAACGGAGGGGACAGCAGGCACATTGCTGGGCTGCTGGGAGGGTCCAGTGAGCTACGTATGTGGTGCAGGTGCTCGTGTTCCATGAGTGGCGGCCCTTCCATGTGATCATCTTGGACTGATGTCACCTTCCAGTCATTCGATATGTCCTTCAGAGTGAGGTATAGCTTTTTATTTATTTGAGAAGAGTTTCTTATTCTGTTTTAATATTTCCTTCTCTTTAGGGCATTATAATATCAATGAATCCCTTGTGAAACCATCGCCAAAGGTATTAATGTCCTGTTTTAAATCAAAAACTGGCCGTGGATTCAAAGTGACATCAACAGTCCCGGGACCCGGTTACTACAGCCCAAATGAGCACATCAAAATTCCAACAAAGACTGTCATCCCGTGAGTCCTGATTTTTCTGATTTCTTTTGAAAGGTGGTTCTGGGAAGGACCCCAACATGGGCGGAAAAGGAAGGGGAGTCACAGTTTGTCAGGACGCTATGCCAGGTTGCTCTCCAGGACACTTGTTGACACATAGTAGGTGCTCAATAAATGTGTATTGGCAGTATAATATTTATTGAGCAACTACTATGTTCCAGGAACTTAACATCTCATTCAATTATCATAATAACCCTGTTGTAAGAGTTATTTTTCCTAGAGGAGGAAGTCAGGCTTCAGTGAGACTGAGCCTGGCCCGAGCCCACCCCACCAGTTGGCGGTGCAGCGGGCATGGGGCTCGGGGCCATCTGGCTCTTCCCACATTCCCCGTGAGGCCGCACTCCCCTTGTGCCAACTTTATTCTGTTTCACAACACAAAACCTGCCCTGGGGGGTGGGGCAGGACATACTGAAGCAGCGACACTCTCCCAGTTTTGTGCTGATGGGTTAAAAGCCTAGACTTTGATGTGGGCCAGACCTGGACGGAAACTGCACCCCTGCCATTTTTATGCTGTGTGACCGTGGGCACTGTGCGAGCCCCTCGGAGCCTCCATGCTCTCGTCTGTAAAGTGGGGATAACTCATGCCCCATAGTGTTGTTTTCAGATTTAAAAATATGTATCTGGCATATGCCCTGACTGGTGTGGCTTGGGTATCATCTGATAAACTGAAAAGTCACCTGTTCGATTCCTGGCCAGGGCACGTGTCTGCAAGGCAGGTCAGATCCCTGGTTGGGGGTGTGTGTGAGAAGCAATTGATCCGTGTTTCTCTCCTTCTCTTTCTCCCTCCCCTTCCTTCTTTCTAAAAATAAATAAATAAAATGTACACACATACACACACACATATTTGGCATATGAATAGTAGGTACAAATGGTGACTTAATATTAATACAAGTTGAAAAGACAGGGATTTGTGTTACCATTTTTAATATCCTGTCTATTTACTTTTAATTTATATACTTTTTATTTTACTTTTAATTTACGTTTACTTTTTAATTTAATGTTACTTTCACCTAAGAGGCTAAAAAACTCACAAGGCTTACTTATTCCTCAGATGGTTCTAGAACTTCTAAAACTAACAGCAGTTAAGGACGGGCCTGCTGTCAGCGTCTCAGACCTCAGCCCTGCATAGTCTTCTCCAGGCAGGACCGGCCGCCGGGGCGGGGGGGGGGGGGGCTGGGACCACCTGTAGAGGCACCTGGGCACCTCGGAGCAGGCGCGTGGGCTCGTGGCCACAGTCGGTCAGAATTCTGGGCACCCGGGGAGGCGGGCAGCACCGGGCACACTCTGACCAGGGTGAGGAGAGGGGAGTCGGGGAGGGAAGCAAGACTGGAACCTGACGAGGGCAGCTCAGGGTCCCAAGGAGGGATCCAGGCCTCAGGTGGAGCCCACCGCGTAAGCCGCTTCTGCCCTTTGGTCCTGGGCTCCTGCACGTTGACCCTTCACAGGCTCCGGGCCTCGGGACTGGGGCAGGAAAGTCTGCAGGAGCAGACGGTCTCCGCACCTCGGGGACTTCCTGCCTCCAGGTTGCCCGGGAGCACCGCAGCGCACTGCCTGTCCCCCGCTCCACTGGACAGCAGAGTGGGCAAGAGGACCAGCTTGGCGGACCCGAGTGGGAGCCCTGGCTCTGTCCCCTGCAGACACTTCTGTCTCTGACCCTCCGTTCCCACGTTGTTAGGTGGAGAACTTTATCTCAGGGGGTGCTGCAAGGATCAGATGAGAAAGTGCTTGAACATAGCCGTTCCTAGTACAGCTGCTACTGCTCGGTAACCTACAGGCGTATCAGGACGGAGGGAGCAGCTGGCAATCAGCCGGGCCACTCAAGCCCCCAGCACACGTCTGGCAGCTGCATCAAGGCATTGGTGCAAGGAGCGTGGCAAATCCTCAGTGTTTAACAGCTTTCTCCGGAGAGGTGCCACTCGGCTTTGCTTAAGTTAGGATGAGTGGTTTGAAATATTCTCATTTAATGGCATTTGCATCTGTCAATCAACAGGCTCTGGAGGTTTCAGGTTCTGTGCTGGAGGCTGTGGAGTTGCTCAGGTGAGCAGAACACCATGCACACCTTCGGCCAGGCCCACCTGGGAGCAGCTCAGGGCAAGGGCGAGGAGCGTGCTCAGAACACCAGGCCGTGTGCCCACACCTCCCCGAGGGCAGCCTTTCCGGCTGGGCAGTGCTCTGGGGCCGGGTGCCTGTGGGTGTCCAGCTCCCTGGCTCTCTGGGACACTTTGTGAATTGTGTGTCCTCGGTTAAGGAGCCTTGGAAACACTGCCCCTAACAAACCCTCTGCCCCTGGGGCCACTGCAGAGAGCGTGGGCGTAGGACAGGCTCCGAGAAAGCCTGCAGGGAAGGAACCTGGCAAGCCCGGGGTCTCTCAGGTCCAGGTTTACTTTGTTGAGTGGATGGTGTCCCAGCGTCTGCGGCAGAACCGGGGCCGCTCTCTGCCCCTCGCTGCACCTCCGTCTCTGCGTGTGTGAAAAGAGGGGAGCTCTTTTCATTTCTGACACTTCGTGACCCCAGGTGTGCTCAGCATGCCACTCGGGAGAGCATGGAGGGGACAGTGACCGTGGAGCCAGCCTGGACCCACGGAGGAGGTCCAAAAAATATAGTTCTAGATTGACAAGGAGGGGATGAAAGTGAGAAATGTGTGATTTCGTTTGAGAAACAGAGCAGAGAGCTGAGGTGTGCTTTGGGTTATTCTAAAAAGGCATCTGTCCATGTACGTTGGATGGTAAATGATGTAATAATATGAAGAACAGATACAGCTCAATGTTGGAATATTGAGGGAATGTCCAAATTCAGCCTCTTCAATTCGAGTTCTGGGTGCTCTCCCGTGTCCCTGGAGGAAGGAGGGACGGGAGGGCCTGGGCGCTGATGGTCCGGGATTGTCAGGCCCCTGAGAAGGTCTGCTCGACTTCCTGTCACCAGCACCAAACATGCATGTGACAGTGTGTCTTGGGTTGGAAGTGCTTGGCTCCGTGTTTTGGGCTAGGGCTCCGGCTTGCAAAGTGATGTCTGGTTCTGCTTTCTTCAGGAGGAATGGGGGAGATGTTCATTCTCCCTGGAGTGGTCAGCCAGGTTCCCCACCAGCGGGAGTGGGTCCCAGCCAGGTGAGAGGTTGGTGATTGACAGGAGTGCTCAGGAGGCCGACCCAGGGCCCTGCCCCCACCCCTGCCAACCTCCCGCCTTCCCACTCACCAGCTTTGAGAACCAGGGGTGAGGCGGGGGGCTGGTAGCCTCACTCCCTGGGAAATGTAAATTCATTCTCTGTGAATTAGAGCAGATGCTCATAAGGTGCTCGGGAGAATAAAATAAGGTGACCCACACGGCACACCAGGAACGGCACACGGCCGAAGAGGGCTTTCCACGCTGGACTGGTGTTTCCAGGATGGCGGCGCCCCTGGGGGGCAGGTCTGTGCCAGGGGCTGGCAGGCTGTTAGCGTGGCCATTTCTGGGGTCCTTGGTTGCAGAACACGTCCCAGAGTGTCCCTTCGCTATGGCTCACCTTGCCGACTCAAAACCTAAGCTGATGTGTCCGCTTCCAGGGATCTTTAGAAGAGAGGGGTCAGCCAAGGTGCCCGTCTTCAGGGCCGGAGAGCGTGTCTCAGCGCTGACTCAGTCCGTCAAGGCGAGCCGGGAGAAGGGCTGTCAGAGATCAAAACAGTCCCTCCCAGCTGCCGCCACCCAGCTCACGCTCCCGGTGAGGAGGTGACGCACCCACTGACATTCTCCTAACCTCCCAGCCACTTCCCGGAGGTTTAAGTCCCCGGCTTTGCGCCGACACGCTGCGCTGTCACAACCAGGGCCCAAGAATCAAGCCTGCTGGCCCCGCTTCAATTTGGGTAATTACGAGGGACCCACCTAAAGTTCCCCCGGGATTTTCAATTAGACATGGGGTGCTTCTTCCCAAGCACTGTAATCTGTCACCTGCTACCCTGTTAAACAGATACTGCATTCCACCCCAGAGGCATCGGCTGCCCTTTAATGATGAGAAAAAAAATTGCCCCTTTATCCCTCCAGACCCTGGGAACCCCCGAGGCAGAGTGAAGCTGTGCCTGGGAGTGTCCCGAGGGTCCCGAAGCCTTCCCCCAGCGACCTGCTGAGTCCTCCAAGGCACCCTTTCTTCTCGGGAGATTTGCAAACAGCTCACGCTGGAAGCTGCAAACACACTTAATCCAGCTGTGGCCACCGCAGAGCCTTTGACAGATGTTTTCTTTCCACAGGGCAGGGCCTGGTTGGCTTTCATAACTGAGCCATGAGGCTCACAAAACCCTGGCCACAGAGCACTGAGGGCTGCCCGAGGTTTGATCCAGCCTGACCTTTGGATTTGCCCAGTCCCGCAGCCGTGGAAGGGGGCAGCCCTGGGTGATGATAAAACAGGAAGGCTGGGGCGACGTTTTTTCTGGGCTCCCCTCCTTGCTTCAGCCCCTCTGCTCTTCTCTGCCCTTCAGCACATGTCCCAGAAGATGAGTCAGGGGCCTCAGAGATGAGTCGGGCAGACAGAACCCTCCCCCTTAGAGAGCTGGGCAAGCAAGGAGCATAAAAAATGCAGCCCGTTTTTGTGCCAAGGAGAGAATGGCTAGAATGTGTGGAGGGCCAGGTGCACCGATATCATCTGGGCCCGTGCTCTGCAGGCGGCACTGTCCGTGGACTGCGCAGCTGACACGTGGACCTGCCCCAGTGCTGGAGCGCGGAGCAGAGTCCAGGCCCGTGGGACCCCAACACCTGCTCCCCCAGGAGCCCGGTGGGGTGGGGGTGGGGGAGAGCGCCACAGTCAGAGAGGGTTCCCTGCAGGCAGAGAACAGGGAAGACTGAATCAGAGTCTGCAGGGGAAGGGGCGCTCCTGGCGGACGGGACCGCTCGGGCGAAGGCGTGGAGCTGCTACCGTGTGGCGTGGGGCGTTTCTGGAAGGTGGCAGGGGAGCAGGTACAGAGCAGGTTGGGCTGGACTGAGGGCCATGAATAGAAGCTTTTCCTGTAGCTTCTCATCGGGGTCTATGAGGGCAGATGTTCAGAAACAAGCAAACAGCCCAGAATCGTGGGGCGACTGCGGTTTGAAGGCAGCCTGGGTGGCGCATCTTTTATCTCCTCGTGTCCCAGCTCCTGTCACGTGGGGCTACCACTTCCGCCCCTGCTCTTTCCTCTGCTGGAAATGCCGCCTCCCCCACATGTTCTACCTGAAGAATTCCAGCTTCCCTTTCAGGGCTAGTGCTCTCTCTGCTAGGGCAGACTTCTGGATTCACTCAGGTGCAATTAGTCTCTCTCTGTATTCCCAAGGTAGTTTGTATCTCTAGTCTTACATTTCATATTTTCAAAAAAAATTAAAAAATACCAATGCGGGTACCAAGCACTAGCTAGTTTTAATGACAGCCCTGGGCGGCAGGTATCATGAGCCCCCCATTTCACAGAAGGATAAACAGGCAGGGAGGGGTGAAGACACTTTTTCAACGACACACAGCTAGTGACCGGGGAAGCCCATCTGAGGGCAAAGCCAAGTGCGATTGCCGAAGTTGTCACCAGCACGGCTGTCCCTGGCGGTGGGTGGCCACGCCCTCAGGAGCTCTCAGGGTCTGTGTCTTCACACAGAAGAGCCTGGACCCCCCAGAGTGCCGGGGGCAGAGCTGCACTCGTGGCCGGCACTCTCTGCAGACCCAGAGAGCAGAGTTGGCGGTGTCCAGGTCCCCCGGAGGTGCTGAGGGAGTGGAGGGCACGGGGCCACGCCCACCCAGTCCCCCCAAGAACGCTGACGGGTCCCTCTCCCGGGCTGCTCAGCCTCCTGCAAGCCATTCCGGCTGGGAGAGCAGCTACCTCGTGGTCTTCTCAGAGACTCGGGCTTGGGGGTGACCCGGACAGTGACCTCCCACAGCGGTTGGCTCATTTCAGACCTAATGCCCGGGAGTCAAGCCTGTTTCTCAAGGATGCCAGTCCCGCACGCATCCGATTTCTGAGGTGCTTTGAAGGGGTGGCCCAAGCCAGAACAAGGAGCAGCCGGCTTTGATTTTTAAGGGGAGAGGAGGTTGATCACACACTATAACCCGTTCTTCCATGCCAGCTGGAGGGGAGGACGGGAGGCCACGTGTTTCCCCCCTTCTACGGGCACCTTTGTTCTAAAAATAAGCGTCAGAGCTGCCTGAGCCTCGGGAAGGTTTACCGTGGCTTCCAAAGGCTCCCCGGGGGTGGGAGCGTCCACTCTCCGGGTGGCTCTGGGAGGGAGCCCTTTAGTCTCCGTGTCCTGAGGCTCGGTGGCTCCTCTGAGGCCGAGCAGCGGGCAGAGGCGCTGCAGGGATCATAACAATGACAATGACGACTTTTATTGAGCACTTACTGTGTGCTGGCACTCCGCTGGGTGCCTTACGTGCCTTCTCCCCGTTCACCAGCTCTGCTGGGAAGAGTGGGTGGTGCTGTGCCCTGCCGCAGGCAGGCCGGTCAGCGGACCGGCCAAGGTCACGCAGCCAGTGACAGGCACGACGGGAATTCAGACTCAGGTCTGCGTGGCTCTAAAACCCAAAAGCTCCCCGCCCCCGCCATGGTGCCTTCCCCAAACTGGTGGGCAGCTGACACTTGGGTTCCGGTGCTGGTGTGACCTCCCATCTGCTCTGCACTGGGGGTGACTCGCTTTCTCTGGGCACCAACTGCTTTAGCAAAACAAGGAGGTTGGAAAAGACATTTCTAGGTCCCCTCTTGCTCCCCAAGTTTAAGAATACCTCTATTCTAGAAGGAGCTGGCCAGGGGACAGCAGAGCTTCAGTGGCCGGGAAGCCCTGTTCCCTCCTCTCTTCCGATGGGTTGGCTTCGAGCTGGGGGAGGCTCCTGTGGCTGTTCAGGGCTCTGGGGACCTTCCATTCCCTTGTGCTGAGACACCTTAGGAGAAGCTTCGGGTGTGAGGCGAAAGTTTGCAGCCCTTCTATGGCGTGGCCAGGGGAGCCGTTTGACTCCCGTAAGAATCCCAGAACTCCCTGGGCAACCCAGTGGACCCCCTTTGAGTCAAAGCTTGATGAAATGTCACAGCTGGAAAGGACCTCACAGGTCATCAGGCCCAATTTCCTCATTTTACAGTTGGGGAGACTGAGGCACAGAGTAAATTAGCGCCAGAGCCAGGGTTTAAGTCCAGGTGCCATTTCTCTTTCACTTATTCTCTCGACACCAGACATGAAAGACCCCCTTTTCTGGAAGAAGGGGAGGCAGACCTGAAAACAAACAATTCCAACATAAGTGGTGAGTGTTAGGCAGACGTCCCTTAATTTCCAACCCAACGTTCTCCTACTCCCGTGTCCTGCCTGGACGGGAAGGTATTTGGTAGGATTCCGGAATGCCAATGTTGGGGTGGCCTCTAGAGATCCACTGGTTTGGGGGCAGCAAACCCCAGGAATGTGGGAGGCCTGTCCCCTGGCCAAGGCAGACATCACAAGTAGATTGCCGATGCTCTTCCCATAGAGCCCCCGTGAAGCCTCAGTCTTCACACAGACCTTCCTGCGAGGCACTACCCAGGGGACAGAGTTGACAACGAGCTGAGTGCCTCCTGCTGTTCCTGAGTGGCTCAGTAGCGTCGTTACAGCCACAGTGTGTCCTCAGCTCCCACTTGGGGCTGGGCTGTCTTAAATGTACTGTCTCGGGGACCCTGAGGACAGGCCCCAGGAAGAAGCAGGTCCCCCGACGCCATGTCCCCAGTGCCCCCCCAACTCCCCCGCCCCGCACCATGTCTGGCCCTCTCACAGACAGTGTGGGGCAGGTCTTGGCTGTGTCCAAACACTCCCAATTCCCCAACAGATGGCTTCAGTGACAGCTTTGCATTTTCTTTTCTACAGGAGAAAACCCAACCTGAAGTTCTCCGCCCCGCCTCTGCCCCCGGCGCCGCCTCTCCCAGGCCCCGGTCAGTACGAGATCGTGGACTACAACGGCCCCCCCAAGCTTTTCGTCTCCAGTGCCTCGTTCGTGTCCAACACCAGACGGTGGACGGCGGTGCCGACCCAGCCCGGCCTGCCTGGCCCAGGTCAGAGGGGTGTTTGAAATGATCGTAAAAACCGAACCTGGAGCTGTTTGTCATTCCTGGGCCATCAGATGCCGCTGATCTGTGGGCTGTTTGCCAAACAGGTTACAGGGGTGAGAGCAGACTTAGAAGACTTTTCAGCGTACACTTTCAGAGTATGAAAGGTTCTTCTTTTCTTAAGGTGAAAGGCATCTCAGGGATGATCCGGGCCAGGGATCCACAGCCAAGGACTGTGAGCGTCCTAGAGGCTCAGAGACAGGCACCGAGGGGTCTGGGTCTGGGACCCCGAGTTGTCTGCAGACACCGTTTTCTGGGGAAGGAGCTGTGGCTTTGGCCAGGTTTTCAGAAAAGTCCATGTTCTTTAAAATGCTGAGACCGACCGGCCTCGTCTGGCTGAGTCACTCTCTGCGGGGTGGGGGTTGGGGGGCGGCCCTGGAACGCAGGTCTCAGGGAGCCAGGGCCAGGGCAGAGCACGGCCCTTTCCCCCTGTGCCTGGCTTGTTGAGAAATAAACCGAGGACGATTCACTGGGGCAGCTCTTTTGAGACGCCCAGTTCCATCCCCTTTCTACCGGCGGCGTAAGCGGTGATACCCTGTCCCCTCTGGGACCTACCTGAGAGCTAATAGCTTGAGGGACTCACTCTGGTGGGTGGTCTCTGGACCCACCGACCTATCCGTAGCTGTCTGTAGGTCCCCTTGGCTCTTTATCACCCCCCGACATTGACCAGACCTGGTGGCACGGGACTGATGGGCAGCTGGTGCGGGCGGAGGAAGGCCTGCCGCGTGCAGCCCTTCGGGGAGTGTGGGTGCTGCTCCCACCCTGGGGAGGCAAAGGCGACTTCAGCCCTGTGCTTTCCCCCAGAGGTGTCCGTCTGGTGGGGGAGACACCGTCCCCTCCAAACACATCTGTGAGTAGGGTGTAAGGTGGACAGGACAGGGAGAAAGTCATTCTCATAGCTCTGGCCTTGGAAATGTAATCAAACCAACAAGCCTGCGGAGGTTTGATCTTAACTAAGGTCATCTGGTCAGTCCAGATAGAACTCGGTTTCGTTCAGTAAATGTGCTAATAATGTTCCAGACCAGTGGTGAGCTCCGGCGGGTGGGGACCTGCAGACAGCCTCGTCTGACCCTGTTGGGCCCCATCCCCAAGGAGCTTTCTCTCGGTAACTTCTCTGTGCCGTGCCTGGTGCAAGACACCTGGCACTCCAGGCAGGCCGATTGTCCACCCCAAGGTGGGCTTCCCGGAGGCGCCTCCTGGGTGTGAGCGCATGAGACATCTGCCCTCTTGGCTTCCGGTGGGTGCAGATCTGCCTGGACCGCCATGTGCCCCCAGCGGCAGCTCTGCGGCTAACCAGCTGGGCCCAGCACGGCCCCTCAGCAGCCAAATCGGTGTTGACAGAGAGTCTCCCCGGTGGTGGTCCCGCCGCCCCATGTGCTCCTGGCAGCTGGCGGCCTAGAGTGCCCACGATGTCTTGGCTCTTGCTTGTCTGGGAATTTCTGAACTAGAGCCAAACAAAATCTCATCAAGCCGACACCTTGCTTCTTTAAGAGTATAGATTCGCTCAGTATATTTTTTCCAAATTTCATAGCAAGATCTCTGGTCAATTTTCTTGTTAAAGTGAGTTAGAGAAGGCGGGAAGCCATGTTGGAGGCCTGCCTGGGCCAGTTAAGCACCCGACGACCTTGGGCAGGAACTTCCTCCATCGGTCTCCCCACACGGCTGGTGCAGGGGCCGGGGCGGGACCGCTGGCCTCGCCAGCTCTGACGTACAGAGAAGGAAAGAGACTCCAGCAACTGGCCTTTTCTCTTCTTCTTTTTTAAAAAAATATAGATTGTATTGATAATGCTATTACAATTGCCCCCATTTTCCCCCTTTTATTCCCCTCTGCCCTGCACCCCCTTCTCACCAGCTTTCCTTCACGCCCTTCGTTCGCGTCCATGGGTCGTACATACGAGCTCTTTGGCTTCTGTGTTTCCTATACTATTCCTCGGCCTCTTCTCTCTTAATGCTGCCCTGCTCTGTCCCCACAGCCACGTACCAGCCGGAATTCCCTGGCAAGCAGTCCTTCCTCTACAATGAGGACAACAAGTGGATCCCAGTGCTGTAGAGGCCTCCGACGCCATGGCGAGAGCTCCGGCCACCAGCGCCCCACCCAGGTTCCCCGGGACATTCAGTCAGAGAACGCATATTTTAATGAGTGACAGCTGATGATGTCTGCCACCCCTGTCTGGTGTTACAGCTAAGCTGCTGCATTTGTCGTGGCCCCCAGCTGCCTGGGGAAATTGGACCCCCCCTCTCCCCGCCCACCAACCCCTCGGTTTCCTGAACAGAAACGAGGAGTGGACAGAGCCACGGGTCCAGCAAACAGTTGCCAGGTGTGCAGATTGTTCAGCAGCGTCTGGGAAACCTTTAAGTCGTGCAGCCTCTTCATTTGAGATGTTCACAACCACACTCCAATTTAAATTCTTTTGTTTGGGCCAAAGGAGATGCTTCTGCAAGCCATTAGTTGTCCCCTCGGGTGCTGGACAGTCTGGAAGGCCCTTTCAAAGCTGACGCTTGGAGCTGTGCCTCTCCTTGATCCCAGACTCTTAACAGTGGCGCCAGACAGACCCTAAGGCCCTGGCTTTCAGGTCCCTCTGACCCTGGGGGACCTTAGCAGGCCACTGGGCTGGAAGCAGCCAGCCCTGCAGTCACTGTGCCCAGAGGCTGGGGGTGACACATGGGAAGACAAGACAGGCTCCTCCTCCCCTCGACCGGCTGGGCTGAGCCCTGGCAGGTGAAGACCGTCCCTCCAGGAGGAGCCCCCTCCCAGCAGGGTCAGGGAAGAAGGGAGCCTGGGAGGAGAACAGCAGGGCTGCTCTGGGCCGTGCTGGGTCTGTGTGCTGGAGGAGACATGACTGGAGCTGAGGCCATGAGCTCAGAGGGGCTGGGTTGTCTCCGTCCCCTCTTAAGATGACGTAGGCTGCTCGCAGCTCCGTGAAGCCCCCCAGTTCTGAAGGCCTGGCTGTTTGTACGGATCCCTCGGGGGCTGGTGCAGGGACAGCCTGCCCAGGAGGCCCCAACCCTCAGAGTTCTGACCGAATTGATCTGGGGGAGGGGCTGCACGTGGGTGTCTTTATTCAAGTTTTCAGCGTGGTTACGATGTGTCTAGTTAGGGTTAGGATACACTGGTAGTTTAATAAAGTGTTGCAAATGTGAATGTGTACGCAGGTCACTTGGAGAGCTCGTTACAAAGGCAGATTCCGTAGGTCTGGGGCAGGGCCCGTCTGCATTTTTTTCCCTTTAAAAAAATTGAAATATAGTTGACATAGAACATTACATTAGTTTGAGGTGGAAACGTTTCTTACACGCTCCCAGGTGGTCCCGATGCTGCTGGCCCATGGGCCACACTCAGAGGGGTAACGGTCTGGAAAATACACCCCATTATTCTGCCCTTCACCGGGCCTTCCGTTTGTCCTTCCCCCTCCCCCTCCCTCCCTCCCTCCCTCCCTCCTTCCTGCCTCCCATCTTCCCTTCCTCCCTGTCTCCTCACTGACTCCCTCATTCTTGCCCACACGTGGGCTTCCCTCACCCATCGCCTCCTCCCCTCACCCACTGACTGTGACTACTAGGCCCACGCTCCCTGCAGGCAGGGGGTGCTTGCCCCACCCGCCAGCAGCTACTTTTCTTTAGTGGCCCCCTGTTTGGAAAGGACTTCCCTTCACGCCTGTCACCTTTTTCACTCTCTGGAGGGAAGGACAGGCCCTGAGTGGCTGGTGTCGGGTTTGAGCGTCCCTCCTGGACCTTCTGTGAGAGCAGCTCTGGGCTTCCTCCCAGCCGGCGGTGCTCTGTCCTCGAGGTCCAGGGGCCTTTCTGGGCCCCAACGGCCCTCGTCTCCTCGTGTGGAGGGGAAGAGAACGGACAGGTGGCTCCGCTGGAGGCAGGCTGTGGTACAGTGGCTGGGAGCTGGCCCCCCTTCCCTGAGCTCTGCAGCAGGCTTCGCACCGAGACTGCCAGTTCCCTGTGCGTATTCCTGCAGCCAGACGCCAGTGCAATTCTGGCCCCTTCAGAGCAGTGGTTCTCGAACTTGATCGTGCAATGTAATCACCAAGGGGGCTTTCAAAGGTCCTGAGGCCTGGGCCCTACCTCCCGCAATTCTGAGTTCATCGTTCCAGGGTGGGGTCTGCGCTGAGACAAAAGCTGCCTGGTCGGTTCCAATGTGCAGCCAAGGGTGACAAGCACCACCTCCCAGCTTCCCAGCTGGCTCCCGGAGGGGAGGAGGCCGGAAGCCCAGGAAGGAAGGAAATGCGCAGACTTGGGGACCGCAGCGTGCCCGGCCACGTGCCGGCACTCGGCACCCACTCTGCCGTTTCACCCTCACACATCACGCCGCTCTGGCCACTCGGGTGGTGTCGGAGCAGTGGTGGGGCCTGCAGCGGGCAAGGTGCCCACTCTGGGTGCTCCAGGCAAGCCCTGTCTGAGCCCGAGGCCGTGGGAGGCATCAGTACTGATCCTGACTTCAAATTTTGATATTTTGTTCATCGTAAAGCTTTTGGTTGTTAAACAGACACAGTTGCACTGAACTATGGTTTATCTTGATCACCGAGTCCTGAGTCCTGAGGCTTCTCTTCCTTTTGTACCCGGGACCGGTGCCACACGTGCCCAACTGCAGCCCCGGCCCCAGCTCCAGGCAGGGCCTCGGAACGAGCACCGTACACTCTGCTGTCAGGGCTGGGGGCCCTTAGAGATCCCCAGGGTTTTCAGACTTTAAAGAAAATGTTTTGTGCAGACAAAAGTTTGTGAGAAACTCTCGTATGTATGTGGAGAAAAGCAAAGCTGCTACGATTAAGTCCGGGAGGATACTCGAGAGCTGCCTGCTGTCCTTGCACCCACATCGTGGTAGCTTTTGAGACCCACCACTGAAGCCTGGGGCTCGAAGACGATAGTTACAAATGACCCACGCAGACCACACCCCTCGCTGTGTAGCCCGAGAAACTGAGGGCTGGAGGCGGTAAGCCGGGAGAGGAGGGAGGGAGGGAGGGAGGAGTGGTTTGTGATTTGTTCCTTAGGGACACAAGGGGTCTGGTGGGCAGCATGTCAGTTCCCGTGGTGTGAGCACTTCCACCGACACGGGTCTCACTGAGAAGACACGAGCACAGCAGCTTCTGTGGGCCGGCAGGAGCAGGCTCTTGGGGAAATGGCCTGGCCCGGAGCGCAGGGGCGGAGTGGGCACTCGAAGTCAGGTCGCACCGCTCCCAGCCCCGGCTCTGCCTGCTGGCCCCCAGCAACAAGGTCGTCCTGGACCCTTCTCCCAGGACGTCTTCGTGTCCAGTCAGTGGCCCTAAGGTCATAACCTCCAGCCTGTGGGACCACACAAGACAGAGATCTGGGCACCAGGAGCCTGCTGCCCTTGGGCAGGGACCTCGGCTTCCCCAGTGCCCAGCACTTCCTCCGCCCGTCAAGTCCAGGGCAAACCGCTCACGGGCAGAGAAGGAGCGAGGCCTTGTCTACCTCCACCCTCTCTTCCTGAAAGACTCCCACAAAAGGCACAGGCGTAGCATTTGAAGTCATACATAGGAGGAATTTTATTACTAAACACTATATGAGTATACAAAATGCATAGTTGAATAACGACTACAAAAATAGTCCAAGAAATGTGAAATACACATTTTTTGAAATGATAAAAATGTATCCATGAAAAATATAAAATGTTGCATATATATACAATATATACTTATATATATAACATGAATGAAAACCGGGCGTGAGAAATGTGTACAACAGTTGAGCAGACATGGTGGTCAGCAGCAGCCACTGGGTTTGGGTGGATCAGCTCCGTTATGTACATCTGGTGTGGACAAAGTCCATGAGAAAGAGGTGTATCCTCCACAGTGTCTTTTAAAAGTCATTTGCACTGAAAATCAAGACTGTTCAAGTTTAACTGACCAAAGAGGGAGGGCTCCTTGGTCTGAAGTCAATGGAATAGCCAAAAACGGCGGCCGAGTCAGCGAGGGGAGAGCGGGTCCGCCCCCCCCCACCCGATGGGCAAAGTGCGGCGCAGCTGCAGACAAGGAGGGCCTGTCGGGCGTGTTAACCCAGGTGACGCTGTCCCTGGCTGAGCAGTCACTGGCGGGAGCTCAGAGAGCAGATTCAAGCATGAGACGGGGTCCTTCCTGGCCGCCCTCTGTGGCTCCGGGGCCACTTCCCCCGGGGAAGGCGTTCAAGTAGCAGCACTGAGGCAAGAGGAGAGGTTGTGTGTGGCAGGGCCACCGTGAGGCTGGCTCCGTGCCTGGACCCGACCCCGGGCCTCACAGCTCCTTGAGGGTGATCTGGATCTTGCCGTCAAGCTCCCCCATGTCCAGCAGGAAGGCGACATGGTTGCTGTAGTGCTGAATGATGTTGTTGTCCATGTTGACCAAGATTCTGGAAGACAAGGGACAGGGTTGAACTGAGGGTGGGCCCTTGTGTTCAGGGCCTCTGAGAGTCAAGGATGACAGTAATGGTTACTACATATCAGGTGCCCCAAATATTTTGAGCACCTCACAGATACTCTCTCACCCTCACATCAGCCCACGAGGTGGGTATTCACTGTCCCACTTTGCAGGGGCGGCACGATGCCCAAGTGGCCAAGCCACAACTCAGACCAGGCCCACCTGCTGTGCCGGGTGCCTCTCTTAAAACATATGCGTATGGACACGTTCGAGCAACTGTTGCCCTGGGGAAGATGTGGTGCTCCTTAGTTACCGGGCCAGACCGAGGACTCGGGCACAGAATGTGAGTTCACGTACAGGAGGCGTGGTGGGCGGGCCGGCATGGCCCCGTCCACCAGATGAGGTGTGTCACTCAGGTGCGCCTGCCCAAACTAGAGGCAGGTGCTACGAGAGCCCACTCTTGACTCCACCCCCATGAAGCTGAGTCCCAGAGGCAGAGCAACAGACTGGAAGGGCTTGGCCGTCTCCCCACACTCTCCAGGCAAGCACCTGGGCCAACCTTCCAGGGACAAAGCCTCCATGGCGGTGGCCCTCTGCAGGGGGATGAAGCCAGAGCACACACCAAAGGTCACCCTGATGAAGGACCCACAGAGACGTGACCCGACCTGATCAGATCAGCTCTTCCTTCGTAATGGAATTGAGTATCCCATCCACTCATTCATCAGCCCGTCCCACCAGCATCTGCTGAGGCCTTTCCACAGGCAGCGCCTTGACCCAAACAGAAACAAGGGACACACAGAGGTCCTAGATCCTGTCTGCCCAGCATGCAGACTCTAGCCAGGCCCCCCCGGAGTGGAAGCCCTGTAACCCCGTTCCTCTAGCTCATAGATGGGGAAGCTGAGGCTCACGGAGGCCAAGTCATTTCCCTCAGGTCACACAGGCAGCAGATGGCTGGGCTGGGATTAGAATCCAGACTTTTGTCCATTTCCACTGTTATCATTTTTTAGAAAGAAAATACGAAAACCCCATAAATGAGAGAAGTAGAAATACAAGGAAGATAAAAGGCAAGGCTGGGGGAGAGCTCAGATGGGGCTCGGTTCCTTTAAGAGGGGCAGGAGGGCGAGAAGGCCAGGCCACCATTCCTGGCAGGGAGCTGTCTGCTTTCCTGAGGACCCTGGAGGGGAGGTGGCTGCCTTGTCCCCACCATCGCAGATCAGGAGGGGCAACGGGGATGGCAGTGAGCAAAGCCACTGCCCCGGTTCGGTGGCCTCTGCGGGAGCGTCAGGCTGCTGCTGCTGTTCGGGAGGAGGTCGGGGCTCCGGCCCTGGGGCCTGGGTGCTGGCGCCGGTGTCTCATCACGGGCACCTGCGTCCTCGGGTATCACCTGCAGGTCCTCCATTCCACAGAGGGGTCTTTGGGGGCCGCAGGGGACCAGGCCCAGGGTGGAGGGGTGGGCAGGGTTCTGTTTGTTTCACAGGGGCCTGTACTGGGTGAGCCCAGGGGCCGGGCACTGAGTAAGCACCCACGTGCACAGACTGAGGACTGCCTCCCACCTGCTCCCAGGCCAGGCCCCCAAGGGCCCAGGCACACACCTGTGCGCTCCCAGACAGGCCCGCAGACCCTTACAGGTCAAAGACAACAAGGCCCTGGAGGCAGGGGCTTGTCAGGGACCGCCGTCCCTGAATGGGGGCCTCTTCACTTGCTAGCATCTAGCTGTCTTCTCTCCTGGTTTGCATGAAACTGCTGGCCAGCTGCCAGCAAAAACAATGTATTTGTTCATCTTTCAAGCATTCAGTGGTGCTTGTAAAACTGATTGTATCTACCTTTGTCCAGAGGACTGTTGGGAGGGCTCTATGAAAATAAACTAGGCCGCTGATGAGAACTTCCCGCTCCTCAGATGAGGAGAGTCTGACTCTGCCGGAGGTGGCGCTGAACCTGGCCTCACCCCAGAGGGTTTTCGGGGACTCTGCTCACTGGGCATCACAGACAGTCCTAGACCTGAGGTCTTTATGGCTGGGGGTGTGCAAGGGGGTGTGGGGTACCTCTGAAGGGCTGCCGAGTGATGCCCAGGGCTGCGAAGCTGGCCTGGACACAGCCTTTATTTGCTCATTGCTAGTGGTTAGAGGAAGAAGCAGGAGGCAAGATAAAACAGTGATTGTGTGCCCAGGCCGGGGTTCCTTCTGCCAGTCACTAACTCTGTGGCTGCAACTACCCAGAACCTCAGCTTCCTCCTCTGTAGAAACAGAGACAATTGTACTAAACTGAAGGGTCACTGAGATGACCTCTGAGAGTTATCCAGCCCAGCACCTGGCAGTGCAAAGTGCTATACAAACGGAAGTTGTTACAATTACGGTTCAGCCAGCTAGCTGAGCTGAAGGGAAAGACCTGCAACTCAGCCAGTGGGGCCAGGGGCCGGGGCATCCTCATACGCAGTACCCCCCATACCCCAGACCATACGTGAGGGCTCTGCCCAGCCCCTCAGCCCAGCCTGTGGTGCGACCTGGGAGGGAGGCCGCCGCAGGCGGGGCCGCAGCCGGGTGCCGGCACTGGCACCGGACAGGAGCGGAGCTGGGCTTGTCTGGGCAGAGCAGAGCCTGCCTGCTGCTGTGAGCTGGGTCCCGCTCCCAAGAGTGTGTGAGCCCCAGTTTGAAACCGAAACTTGGAAGAAAAAACACACACAAAAACACTAGACACATACAACCAAAACCAAACAGATGCTTTCCCAGGGGCTGCGGGGCGCACACCTTCCCCACCCCGCCCTCCTATGGGAAGTTGGGTGGGAACCGAGGCGGCAGGCAGGGCTGGGCCTGCGAGCAGGAAGCCGCCCCTGGGCCGAACTGGATGGGGCCTCAGCCTGAGTCCAAAATCTGCCTCACTTTGCAGTCTTCTAAAAAGGAAAGGCCACAGACAGTACCTGGGGACAATGCCTAAATACCTTTCGGGGACAGCCAGTAGGAGTAGCTGTCTGGGGTCGGGGCTATGCACGGGAGGCTGGGGGTATTTCCCAGAGCCCCGAGCCTCAGTCCTCTGGGCAGGGCATGACAATGGCCATTCCTCACTGCCCGGGGGCCCCAAGCTGGGCTGGCGGGGTGACCTAGGTAGCAAGGGCTCTGACCAAGGGACTGAGGCCTGGAAGGGCAGTCACCATGTTGTCCCCACCTCGCCCTACCCAGAGGTCCCCTGGAAAGAAAACAAAGAGTGCCGGGGTCCTTACCACAAATCCCCAGGAGCCCAGGGCGGGCGGCAGGTACTGCCTGGCCCCCTGGACGGTGTGGTTTTACCCCCCATGCCTGGTGCAGACCCGAAGGTGGAGGAGGCCTGGGGAGCATCCCCGGTGGGGCTCCCTCTACACCACACCCAGTCGCATTCCAGACACACAGCCAGCCACTCCCTGCTGGGCACCCTGACTCAGCCGGGAGCACCCCTGCTGGGCCCGTTGCGCTGAGACTTTACTCTGTTCCTGCCCCTGGACACGTTACCACCTCTGAGCCTCCGTTTCTCTACCTGTGAAGTGTGGCCAGTGGGGGTTAAATGAGATACATTAAGCGCATTATCTGACAATAGTAGGTGGTCAAGTGAATGACAGTCACTGTCATCATCATTACCATCAAAGGACTTGGTTATCCAGCTGTCTTGGGATTTGGACTTGAGTCTCCCGGCACGTGGCCCTACACCTCCCCATCTCCCACTCCTTTCCTTCCCAACAGAGATGGCTGTCTGGTCCTTTAGGTGGCACTGGCCTGCCTGGGAGCGCTCTACCCAACTCTAGACCCCCTGGTCCTCTCCACAAAGCCAAGTACAAGCACCACGCAGCCCTGAGCGGCAGGGCTACGTCCGTGGGAGTGGCCCTGCTGGGAGCTCCCTGAGCCGATGCTTCATAGGAAAATGGCAGAGGGGGGACGGAGAGGGGAGCTGCACTGAGCACTTACCCCCGCTTGCACTTCTTGTAGACTTTGTAAATGTTCTCCTCAGGAAGCCCGTACTTCTCAGAGATCTGGAAGAGAATGGTAGGAGCTCATTGGCTGCTGCCCCAAGTGGATGTGCAACATTCCTTTATGTCACAACTTCCACTTTCCGAATTATGAAGGTAATACATGTCCAGATAGTGGGAAGACACAAAGAAGAACATTACAATCATCCTGTTTCCTGGGGAAATAACCATCAACATCTGGATGTCTTTCTTCCCGCCACTTGGCCATGCACATAGGTATTTTTATGTTCTAGGTAGGCAGTTTTACTTATCACTGCATGTTATAAGTCTTCCCACATCACAATAAACAGCACGTTCAGTGGCTATAAAATATCCCGAAAACACCTGCCTCCACCCGAGGCTAACGGCAGAGCTTTGCTCCAGTGCTGAGGGCGCCCCTTCCGCCAGCTGGCCAATTCTGTGCACACTGCTCATGGCAGCGGCCACAGTGCACAGCTCCTAAGGTGGCTGGAAGAACTGAATGAACTGGTCCACATACAACACGTAGGACAGTTCCTGGTACCTACTGAATAAACTGTCAGTACTCAGTCAGTGGCCATGTCATTACTGCAGAAGTGTAACAGTGGGGATGCTCTCGCCCTATGGTGGTGGGGTGGGGGCAGATAACCCAAACCTTTCCTCCTTCGATCAGGAATCCGTAATCCCATTTGATGGGCGGGGATGCTAAGCTTGAAGAAGCTATAGCACTGCCCAGGCCCAGCCGAGAGCCCAGGCTTCCTGCCCCCGCCCCACCCCCAGAACATCAGAGCTTCTCCTACAGGTGAGGGAACTGCAGCTCAGTGGCTGTGAGCACCTGCCGGCACGCACTTCACCCGTCAGCCACTTCTGCCCAGAGCACCTCAAGTCTCCTCCAGGCCGACGCAGCTGGCCTGGTCCCAGCTTCTCCACGTGGGATTGCAGAAGCCCAACTTTGTCGAGCCTCAGTTTCCTCGTTTATAAAATGGGGTGATAAGTGGGGCACCAACAGGGCGCCCGGCCCCTGGGGGAGGGCCCAGTCAAGTGCTGCACGTTAGTGCTACTGGCTGCCTCGAAGGGCAGTGAACCTCAGGCCACGGGCTTCTGGCTGACGGGGTCCTCGCTGGGCCTTTTAGGACAAGGAGCAGCTTCAGCTCCTCAGTTATGCTCTGCTTTGACAGAGGTCCCTCCAGGCAAGGAAAATTCCTGGGCTATCTCAGTGGTGATGTGGCCGCAAGCTACCAGGAAGCTCTCCAGTCAGTGTGTGCAAGACTTCAGGAACTTTCTCACCGTAAGTTCCACAGAGAGAATATGGGCCACCCTACTAGTTAAGAGCTCTCCGTCCCAGGAACTGTACCCATCCAGAGCGGGCACCCACTGGCAGGAGCCACTGCAGAGAGAGCTCAGGCACCAGATGGGGAGCTGAGGCTTTCGGGTGCTTGTGAGTCTGTATTCAGAGAACCCAAATGAGACCCAGCATATTCAAATGCCACTTAATGGCCTTTTGTGAACCCAGCTTGCTGGGGTGGCGCCAAGCAGGGCTGAGGACCTGTGAAGAGAACAGGAGAGCAGAGCAGAGTGGACAGCGGCCGGCTGCAGTCCTGGCTCTGTCACTTTTGGTCACCTTGGCAAGTCACCTGACTGCTGTCTGGGCAGCTGTCTCCCCACAGGAAATGGGGGGCCAATCACAGTGCTCGCTGTTCAGGGTTGTTAGGAGAGTATGGAGAGCCGGCAAAGGCAGCGTGCCCGCACAAGGCCTGGCACAGTGTGGGTCTGCGGAGGGTAGCTAACGTTACAGTCCGATTCATGGTTTCCTCCTGCAGCCTGAGATCTGGCTGTTCTGAGCGGTTTGACCTTTAAGCACAGCTGGCCCTGCTGAGGCTGCTTGCTTAGTTTTTAGTTGAGCTCTGAAGCTGCCGTGGGTGTTGTCCGGGGCCATTTCACCTGCTCTCTGACAGTTTCGGAGGTGGGGGTTGGGGGGTGTCTTGTACCAGTGCCACCCCCGCCCCATCCCAGCCAACCAGAAGTTACAGGAATGAGGCCCCCTGGGAAAGAAAAAAGTGTCTCCAGGCCTAGCTAGGTCCCCCAATCCTCATTACGGAGGATTTATGGCGTGTGGGACACCCGGGTGGAGCCAGGGCTCTGGTTGCCAGATAACATCACTGAGGCCCGCCCCGCCCCGCCCCCCCAGCCCAGCCGGCCTCCCCAGCGAGGGGGGCCGGGTGGGCCACCGCAAAGCCCAGCTTCCTTCCCAGGGCCTTCCTGTGGGAAATCGGAAGGAACTGTGTGGCAAAGGGTGAGGAAGCACATGCGCAGGCGCACGAGGGTGTTTCTGGCCAGGCAAGGTGGGGTCCGCGGGCACTTACCGCGTTCCTCAGCCCTTTCAGGTCCGGGGTCTTCAACATGAGCGCGTCAAACACCTCCTCGGTCTCCCTCCGCACGTACAGCAGAACTGAGAGGCAAAGGGGTCACTTTTAGGACTACCAGAGGGCTACCAGGGTAAAAGAATACTCTTTTTTAATATAAGACTGATTTCTGCAGAAAAAGCCAGTTCTTGCTGAGGGACAGCACGCAGCTGGGAAACCCCCGGCCCTGCAGGCGCCACCCACTTGCTCATACCTGCCGACCTTGGCGGGTGTGAATCCCCACTGTCCCCCCTGCCAACTGTGTGACCCAAAGAGGTTATTTTTAACGTCGCTGAGTCCCATTTCATCCAAACAGAAAACAAAGGTGGAACCCACCGTGTTGCTGTGGGAATTATCAATATGACATTTGGAAATGCCAAGTGCAAGGTAGGGCTCAGCTCAAGGTCACTGGAAGCTTTGGATCTTAGCAGCTGGTGGGTGTCTTCCTGAGGGTCAGCCCTGGCCCCCAGGATTTTGGGCATGCCCTCTGCCCCCAGGAAATCACAGATTTGGAGTGTCCAAGCCAGAAAGCCAGCGATGGGAACCCCACCCTGCTCCCACCTCCATTAGAGACGGTGAGGGGACCTGCCCGACAAGACCAGCCCATCACCTCCACCAGCTGCCCCAGGACACCCACGTCCAACAAGGTCAAAGGTGGCAGGAGCCTTCCAGCTCTGTGACTGTCCCTCTAGGCACCTTGGGTGCCCTCCTTACCCCTCCCCCATGCTCTCCTCTCGGCCCCACCCCAGCTCTGGGGTCTAAGCAGTCCCCCGCACCCTTTCTGGAACGGCTGCTGCCTGGGCCAGGATCAGCGGCCAGGGCTTTGAGGGACGCCCACAGGGGCCGGGGCAGGGTGGGCTCAGACGACCGAGGAGGGGGGTGAGGCTACCTCTCTGCAGATCATCTTCCTTGGCCTGCTTGGAGGGCAGAGGCTCGAACTCCTCAGCAAAGGGCAAGTGGGCACGCTTCAGAGGCAGCCTGTGGGGCGGCAGAGGGGGCTCATCAGGAACCCAGGGGAGTCCAGAGGCCGGAGGGCCCACGAGCCTCAGAGGTGAGGGAGACCCCCCAAGGGCAGGCACCAGGTAGCGGAGCAGTGGTTAGAGGAGCACGTTCTGGAGGTGGACTGCCTGGGTTCCAATCCCAGCCTTGCCTCTCACTAGCTGGGTGACTTGGGTTAAGTCTCTTAGCCACTCGGCTTTCCCATCTATAAAATGGGGTGACAATAGAGTAATGATGACAGTATTTCATAAGGCCGTGAGGCCGCAGAACAGCGTGTGGCCCACAGGAGGACCTCAGTGAACATGGGCCACTGTTTCATCATCGGTATTCATCTTTGCCAGAATCAGATCGGATGTGAGTCCACGGGAGGAGGCAGGGTGTGCGCTTGGAGTAAGACTAAGGTTCCAGCCTGTCTCTGCTACTTAAGAGCTGTGTGACCTTGGGCAAGTCACTTAGCTTCTCTGAGCCTCCGCGTCCTCGTCTATAAGCGGAACACTAACCCCTGCTCGCCTGCCTCACCAAGCCTGTGGCGGGGGGGGGGGTGACATAATTTGGTGTCAAAGCCCCTCAGGAAAAGTACCTCTTGTTTATGGGGACGAGACTGGTATCAACAAATGACCTTCTAAAGTGCTTCCCGTTTACAAAGATCCCATCTCCGCTCCATCTACTCCTAGCAGACTCATCCCCACGGGTCACCTTCCTCATCTGACGGATTTCTGGGCCGAGGCTGGGGGACCTGAAGGGACTGTGGCTGACAGACAGAGGACGGAGGTCCTTCCAGGCCCCTCCCGAGGAGAGGAGGGGCTCTGACTGCACCCCCCACCCCTGACCCCCGTCCTACAGCACAGCTTCCCCTCCTCACTCTCCAAATCTGCATCACCATCTCTGAGACCTTCTCTTCCCCCTTTTACAAGCAAATGTCTCGCCAGAGATTCGCCAGCTTTTCACATAAAACAAACCCATAAAAACCCAGGCAGTTTCAGTGAGCAAGGAGCATGAATCCAGGAGCTTGGGGTTGGGGGCAGAGTCCCGTGGCTGCTTCCCCTGAGCCCAGCCCTTGGCTTGGGGAGCAGCAGAGGGAAGGGCAGGTGGGGGCAGGGAGAGCAGTGAGGGGGCCAGGAGGGGAGGTGAGGCCCTGGGCTGTTGTCTCCGTACCTGTTGGAGCTGCCCTGTCCTGCCGAGGGCACCGCCTGAAATAAAAAGAGGAGACGTTTTCCGTCATGTGCAGGAAGATGAGAGGAGCCCTGAGCTTCCGGGGGTTGTCAGGGAGAGACGGCCTTTGGCGGGGGCAGAGGACGGAGGCTCAGTCTCAGCGCTTCCCCATCTCCAACCACGATGCTCGGGTGACAGCCCCCGGTGAGCCCAGGTCCTGAGTTGAGAGGAAGCATCCCACCCTGGTGGGATATGTCAGGGACTCGGTGCCACAGGAGGCGCCGCAGTGCTGGCAGGATCGGGGAGTCCCACCGGAGCCCCAGCACGCCCAGGAGGGCCGGCGCCACAGGCTGTCCTGCAGCAGGCAACTAGGTGTGGGAGCTGCCTGGTGCGTCTCCACCAGCCCCCTGAGAGGAGGCACTGAGGCCCAGAGAGGGCAGAGAGACCCCGAGGAAACCCTGGCAGGATGCAGTCAGGATCCAGGCTCCCCACCTCCCAGGGCCTTCCCCTCCCAGGGTATTTATGCGAAGACTGGTCCCTCCTGCCTCCCCACAGTTGAGCTGTTGGCCTGGCCACAGGGCCCTGAATCTCCAGGGCTCATCTCCCTGCTTGGCCCCTGGTTGGGGAAGAAGAGTGACCTATGCGTGCAGGCCATGGCACCTATCGTGGAGCAGAGTGAGGAGAAGGCCGTGGACGTGGAAAGGGCTTTAAAAGTGTGCCAAGGGCCACACCAGTATCGGTGGCTCTTCCAGTCCCATTATCTGTCTCAGACCCCAAAGGCTGTTTTTGCCACAGCCCCACCTGGTCAGTGGTGAGCTTCAACTCAAGGGAAGGAAATCGTCAAATTGTTTAATGTGGCAGCAAACCAGTAGACAGGCTCTGGGATCCTGATCCTGCCACTGACTTGTTGTGCAACCTTGTCCAGAAAATGGGGACACAGTTTCTGCCTCAAAGGATGGCTGTGAGGGGACCCGAGAGGGCGCAGACAGGGCTGGGCCCAGCATGCCCGGCACGTGCCGGTGCTCGGTGAACGGCTCCCGCCTTGCGAGGGGGTGTAGCCAGTGGTAAAGGGCACCGATCCTACAGACAGGTCGCCTGGCTCCAGCTTGGCCGCTGCCGGCATAACTCTGGGAGTTCTCTGTGCCTCAATTTCTGCCCTACAAATTCAGGGAGAACAGTGCGGTCCACCTCCCAGGGGTGCGGGGAGAGCGCCGAGCCTAGTGCACAGGGAATGCACCCGAGGGTCCCCTCAACGGTCCCCTCGACGGTTGTTATCCTCCCAGCTTTAGGGGGCTGCAGCCAAATCTGGGGCTCAGACATCAGACACCTGCTCCGTGTCTGCTTCGGGCAGAATGGTTCTGATGGCTCTGAAGTCCATTTCCTCACTAGCACTCTCCTCTTGAGTAGAAAAGGTCACTGAAGTTCTGGGACCATATTTATAGGTTTGTCTAATTTCCTGGGATTCAGTAAAGGTATCTGATGTGAAGAATATTAGGACCCCTATACATCTAAAACAGGCCTGGACTGGCCGAGTGGCGGGTTGCCCCCCGCTGGCCTGTGCTAAGGCGGGCCCCGCCCAGGGCCCGGGATCCTCTCTCAGCCCAAGGCCCTCACCCCTCCAGGACGCTGCAGGCCAGAGAAGTGCACGTTGGGAATGAACAGCACCGGCGGGGTCTCCAGGTCAGCCTCAGGCCGAAGGTAGGTGGTCTCATTGCCCCTGAAGCCGGACAGCAGGCAGCCCTTGATGCCTGATGAGAAAAGGGAGGCACTGTGACCTGAGGTCCCGCCATCTACGTCCCCAACCTCTGCCCTCTAGTCTCCCCCCTCACCCCAGCCCGGCCCAGTGCAGCCCTCGACTCCACCCCACTGACCGTTGTTGCCAGAGTCGGGGCACTTGACTTTCCTCCGGAACTGCTTCCGCTCATCGTCCCGCATCTTTCTCTCAGCTCCCTGCCAGGGCAGAGGGGGAGGCAGTGAACGAGTGTCTGGGAGGGGCTGGCTGCTTTGCATATTAAATATGGCCAGCCTCTGGTGCTGCTTTCTACCCAGAGACCAGGAAACAGGAAGGTACCAGTGCCTGGCCCTGCCTGGCCCTGCCCAGCCCAACATCAATGCAGAGAGAGGGAGGGAGGGAGAAGAAATGGAGTCAGAGGGAGATGAGAAGAAACACAAATGTGAAAGAGAGAGACATCTATAGAGCTCTAGAAAGACATCTTCAGAAAGAGATGAGATAGGAATGAAGAGTGACAGAAAAAGATGTACATAGAGAGACCAAGACAGATGGCACACATGGGGGGGGGAGGTTCAGAGAGCAAGCACAGAGAGGGACAGGCACCCCCAGAATGGTCGGTGAGGATGCCAGCGCTTTCCCCTCCCTGGGCACGGGAGAGGGTTACCTT
Source organism: Artibeus jamaicensis (assembly GCF_021234435.1). Lineage (NCBI taxonomy): Eukaryota > Metazoa > Chordata > Mammalia > Chiroptera > Phyllostomidae > Artibeus > Artibeus jamaicensis. The sequence continues at coordinate 16,883,951 of NW_026522057.1, forward strand.
GTCACAGAAGATCTTGATCTGGCAGACAGCACGGTGCACCAGGCGCTCGGCACCTGAGCCACAGTCGTAGGTATCAATCTGCAGGTTCAGGGGGACACCCTTCACCCCCTTCTGCGAGGAGAAGTCTGTGCTGAGGCAGTTGACACCGATGAACACCTGGGGAGAGACGGGAGCTGAGTAAGCAGCCTGCCCACATCCCCGGTTCTGCTGCCCACAGTCCCCTTTATGGAGCCGCGCGCGCGCGCGTGTGTGTGTGTGTGTGTGTGTGTGTGTGTGTGTGTGTGTTGGGGGGGAGGGCGGGCGTCTGTCCTCTCCCACTGCCCTGGGAGGCGAACATCACCCCTCTTACAGAAGGGAGGCTGATGTTCAGGGGCAGGGGGACAACTGCCCAAGGTCACTCAGGGAGGGTGCAGGGGAGCCAGGGTTTGCGCCCAGTCCTTCACCAGTGACCCATGCATGGCACTGCTGAGGAGCAAGGTCCTGAGGGGGAGATGAAGGGCCCCTTGGGCACTTAAAGTCAAGGGCCTCCTTTTTCTGCAGTTCAGAGTGAGAAGGCGGAGAAGGACCAGATTCCTACTCCTAGTCTCCCAGCTTCAGGAGACCACTTTCCTGCTGGGTCTGGGCCACAGCAAGCAAGACACTGCCCCCCGGCACCCGACCACCAGCTCCAGCCACCCCAGGACCAGTCAGCGCCCTCTACAGCCAAGGAAACAGAGGCTCTGGGCAGGGACGTGACTTTCTGATGTTTCCACGGGCAGGGTGCACAGTGGGATGAGCCTGGACGTGGGGCCACCCAGACCTGGGGCGGGAAGCTGGGCTCTGCCATTCACTAGCCAAGCTGCTTTGGACAAGACAACTGCTTTAACCACATGGAGCTCAGTTTCTTTATCTGCAAAATGGGCACAATTAAACCTATCTTGTGGTGCTGGGAGGATGTGTGGATTGCCCGGTCAGCTTGACACACAGTGACAGCTGGGCACACATAGCTGTTGTGAGTGGGACAACTGGAGTCTCGCCCCACAGCCTATGCCCAACTGAGGGCAGCCTGGGGCCAGTCTCAGCTGGGCAGTCCTTGGCCAGCTGACCCCAAGCTGGCCCCTATTCTTCCAGACATTTCCCTTGGAAACGACTCTGACCTACACAGCAGGGGTGGGGTGCGAGCAGACCCCCTTCCTTCCCAGGCTGTGGGGGCCCTGGGCACATGCCAGACATACCTTCCCCCCAGCCAGCTCAGCCCTACTGCAGCCCCCGCCCAGCCCGCACCTGAGAAAGACCCAAGCCTGGGGGCTTAAGAGGCTGTGAGAAAATCCAACCGAAACCCACCTCTCCCTTCCCACGAAACTCCTTCCCCACCTCCCCGAACTGGAGGCCTCAGCTCCTCCTCCTGCTCCTGGCGTCTGTTTGAATAATAATAATCCCTGCCTTTGTGTCTTCAGAGCCCCTCACCTCCATTTCCCCCCCAGCTCCCTGGACGGCGGGGAGACAGGGATTAGCTCCCAGCCTGTCCAAGGCCAGGAATGCCCTTGCCATGAACTGGACCCAACCCTGCTCTGGCGAAGTAAGGGACAGGGCAGGGGAAGGGACAGGGGCAAGGTCAGCCAGCCCCTGAGGCTCAGACTAGTGCATGGCCTCCACACGATGCCTGCTCTCCAAACAGAAAACCGAGACACCGAGAGGCCCAGAAGCACACGGTGAGTTGGAGGCTGGCCTTAAGCACTAAGTGGCTTAATTGCCGGTACGAAAAAAACCACCAGAGGCTCCATTTCACAGGCCTTCCTGATGGGTTGGCCATGTGCCCACCTCACAGACAGAAAGGATCTCGTGGCATCTTCACCACAACCCCAGGAGGCAGATTACTGCTTCCTCCCTATGGGCCCGAGAAGGGAGGCGACTGGGATTTCAGTCCTTGTCTCTGGACCCCCCAAGCATCTCCCCTACAACTCTCTGCACTGCCCCGCAAGTCAGGAAGCCTGGTGTCACCCGCGGCTCGCTGTGTGACCTCTCTGCGCTTGGGTTCCCTCTCTGGTAAACAGGTGGGCTGACCACGGACAACAGCCGCTGCTCCTGAGCCAGGCTGTGCTCTACCTTTCTCTTACCCCACATGACCCTCTGTCCACCGCCGAACAGTTGGTGCTACGATTATATCCCAGTTTTAAAGCCCCAGCACTGGCCCGAGACCACAGAGCTGGGATGCGGGCCCAGCCCTTCTGGCCTCAGAGCCTGTGCTTCTTGACCACTCTCTATCCTGCCTCCTCCATCGGTGCCCCCCGAGGAGCAGCTGCCACTGTCCTAGGGGCAGGCAGGCCTTTCGCCCAGGATGGTGACTTCTGCAGCCCAGCCTCGCCCCCCAGCACTGACCTTGGCCTCCTCGTGGACATTCCACACAAAGGACAGTGCATTATAGGCCACCTCCTCAATGTGCTGCACGGTGTTGAAGTTTTCTTTGCAGTCGGCTGAAATGCAGGAGACCGGACGGGCAGTCAGGAGGGAAGGGATTTGTGGCCACCACGGGGAAGAGGCATTGAGAAGCTGGGGCCCATTCTTGCAGGGACTGATATACTTTCCCCTAAGAACCATGCAGAGAATTCAGAATCTAGAGAGGAAACCAGTTCCTCTGCCCTGGGTCACTGGTGAGAAAACCGAGGTCAAGCCTGGGTAGCAGATTTGCCCGAAGCCTGGAAGGAATCTCCAACTCTGCCACCTAGGCCAAGGTCTTCGTTGTTTCAGGGTGAAGATTATACTCTCATTGAGATGGTGAGTTAGGAGGCCCTTCAGATGGAGCAGAAGGAACAGCAGCAGTAACAGTGGCAGGAACAGCAGCGGCACCAGTACCACTGACACTGAACCACTGAACCAGCAGTGAACAAACAGCCGTACCACTACCACTTAGAACATGTACAGTATAGCCAGCACTTGGTATTTCCTCACAAACAATGATACATGAAGAAAGTGAAGCTCAGAGAAGCTTGGTCACCTGCCCAGGGTCACACAGTGAATAGGCGGAAGGAGTGGAGCTCAGCTCTGTCTGGCTCTTGAACCCTGGCTCCTAGGCACTCCGCTCTCTAGCCTCTCAGATAAGCCACTGGGCTGTCCCTGTCTGCAGTGTGTCCTCCAGCATACATTGCTCCGAGGCAGAAACAGGGCACCAGGCAGGCAGGGCAGCTGGCCTTACCCCATCTGACAGTGGAAGAACCTGAGGCTCAGGAAGGAGAGGTGACAGAGGCCACACACCCAGAAGAGAGTGATGGAGCCAGGACCAGGAGGCCTGAGCATGGTCTGGTCTCCCACCCACCTCGGGGCCTGGGACAGGGATAAGGCGGCACACACAGAGGGCCTGCCCCCGCCCCCTGACTTCTGACAAAGCCCACATCCCAGCTCCCGAAACAGACCTGCCAGCGCCGGGCCTCAAGCCTACAGAATCACCAGTGACCTGCCGCACTGTTATCTTACGCATCTGCATCTCGGTCCTCTAAGGCCCCTGATGGAGAGGAGCAGCCCGTGTCCGAGGGGCCATTTATCTGACACAACTGGGACCCCCAAGGCCCTGTATATCCCGAAGGACACAGAACAGGGACCGCTGCTTCCAGGCAACATGCAAATCCCTGCAAACCCATAGATTTTGACCTAGAGACAGGGGCCAGGCAGGAAGCTGGGGTCAGAACTAAGTCCTGCAGAGGTCAGGGGGCTAGGGAAAGGGGGCACAGAAAGAAAGGGTGTGATTGGTGTGTGTGTATGTGTGAGAGAGAGAGAGAGAGAGAGGCTGGGAGGGGCACTCGGGCCGGCTCTCACCCACGTCGATGACCCGCTGCTTGGCAGTGGGTTGCCGGGAATGCCAGTGCTTCCAGAACCGCAGCTGCTCCACCGGGACCTTCTCGTTGTCGAAGACCACCATCACCACACTCTGCAAGCACAGCAGCCGTGTGACCCCAGCCTTGGGGAGCTCCCCGCTGTCTGGGTCCCTTCCCTGAGCCTGGCTCCAGTGGCCCTGCCCTTTTGCCCCAGCTTCCCCCCTCCATGGCAATGGGCAATTATCCCACAGAACTATCTCTCTGGGCCCCTGGCAGGCCAGGCTGACCCGGCCATCCGACCCCCTTCCCAAGCTGCTCCAGGTCCAACGCACCTTGACTTTGTTGGAGGACAAGGCAAGGCCTTTGCCGCCTCCCGGGGTCCGCAGAGTAATGGGGTAGAACTGGCCCTTGTTGAGGTAGGCCATGGGCGACTCGCCTGACTTGATGTGGATGGCCTTGGGGGAGCCCAGGGTGTACTCAAAGTCACTGTGAGGAGGCAGAGGACAGGAGGTACAGGACAGTGAGACTGGGCTCCCAGGCAGAAGTGTTTCAGAGGTCAATGGGACAGGAAGCCTCAGGCTCTGCTGTGGACTTGCTGTGTGACCTTGGTAAGTCACTCTACCTCTCTGGGCCTCAGTTTCCACATTTTGAGGTGTTCTATTTAATGGCTTTGTTGAGTCACCATCCTGCTGAATAATGCATAATGGAAAGCAGAGAGACCTTGGAGAGGTGACAAAGCCCCAGGCCAGACTAGGGGCCACAGAGCCTTGGTTTTCTAACAGGGTGCTGAGACCGGAGACCAGGAAAGGGATGTGGAAATCATCCTTCTTATGCCTTTTCTTTTATGTATCTTCACTCCCCAATTTTCGTTCATGACGATGCCTGGTTTTGGACAGTGCAAGGCTCTGTCTGCCGTCCCCTGCCCACTGTCCAGGTGGCAGAGGGTTCATAGGGGCCAAGTTACCTTTTGGGGCTGGGATAGTCCTCTGGACACAGGGGTTCCGGGGATGTTTTCAGGATATCCGGGAAGAGCAGCGACTGCAGAGAAGCACAACCCCAAGGGAATAAATGACGTGTTTAGGCCGCTGGGGCCTCAGCCTGGGGCGCTGCGTGTGGCGGTGCAGGTCACACGGTGCCGACCTGGACTACAGCACGGGGCAGCCCCGCCTCCGCTCTAGGACCCTCTCCCCTGGACTTCGGAGCTCCGGCCTCCTCGCTGCCCTCGCTCCTTCGCCACACGCATGCGCATTTCCCTCTGGGCCTCACCTCCTGCGGGTCATCTTTGAAGGTGCTGTCCGGCTGCCAGCGCTGTGTGGGCGGCACCCCGTGAATGCTCTCGAACAGGGAGCTGAGGGAGCCGTTGTCATACACGTCACTGGTGGGCAGCAGGTAGCTGTCCACAGAGCCCACTTCCAGTTTGCTGGGGCCTGCGGGGAGCGGGGCTGCCTTGCCGGGGGAGGGCATGGCCCCTTCCAAGCTCATCAGGTTATTCTTCTTGAGCACATCTGGGTACTCCGGGCTTCCAGACACGTTCTCTGTCAGGAACTTCATGAGGTGCGTGGGGCTTTCAAGGGGGGCGAGGTCCATCTCATACTCCATGCCGTGGTAGTACCTGGGGAGAGAGGGGGGGCTAAGTGAGCGCGCCCCTTCCCTCCGAGGGGCGGCCCTCACACTGGCACCGGGCCTTCTTTAATCCCATGTGACGTTTAGATGCTCGCATGGAACCAGACTTGGGGAGTAGGCCAGTTTGTCACAGGAATGAGCAGGGGGGCAAAAACGGAACCAAGGACAGGCTCAGAGTTGCCTTATTCATTTAAGTTTTTGGCAATATTAACAACTGAAAGCTTGTTCATTTTGGTAGCCAGAGTTCAATGTCCCTACTTTAAAACAACTGCTGACTCTCCCATGAGTGTGTGAGCGGGAAGTGCGTCTTTGTGAGCATAGTTAATGTACGCCGAGAGAAAGGTCTGGAAAGATATGGCCCGAACTTTCGGGGAGGTGGAGGAGTATGATTACGGGAAATGTTTTACTTTTTACATTGCAGTAGAGTTAGGATATTTTCCAACAAGCAGGTATTATTTTTATAATCAGCAAAGCTAACATTTTTACAAGTTCATGTTGAGAAAAGTCTCCATGCACCAAGACCCACTCCCTGCTCCCAGCAGGAGAGGGCCCCACGCCAGCCACAGGGGCCTCAGCAGCGTGGGCAGAGGAGCCCAGAGGTTTCCCAGCAGAGGACCTCCCCGGGGAAAGGGGGACCTGGAGAGGGACGGGCTGGCAGAGGCCCCAGAAAGCCAGGGGAGAGAAGCACAGGAACTTGGCGTCCCCTCCCCAGAAGGCTGCAGGCGGAGGGTTTGGGGGGGGAGGGGGGCGGGAAGCTGCCTTCAGGGCCTTTCCAAGTTTGTTTTCTGTAAACTCCAGCCCGCATGGCCTGCTGGCATCTGTGAGTGTCCCTGTGTGTGCTCATGTGTCTGGGGTGTGTGTCTCAGTGTGTGCGTGTCTGCAGGGTCTCATGGACTTTTGTCAGCCCTGACGTAGTTTGCCTTCACAGGTCCCTTTCTCCAATAAAACATAGTTAAAAAATAGTTTAAAATATCTTTTACAGTTGCATTGGTATGAAAACAAATATAACTCAGGTTAGATTATATGTTTTTCTTTCTAATGTTAAAAGACATTAACATACATTTCTGGGCCCCTAAAAAATACCGCGGGCCCTAAGCACTGCGCCTTCTGTGCTCCGTGGCTAAGAGGCCCGCAGTGGAGGTGGAGGTGGGCAGGGCAGAGGGCAGAGACGGTGGTGTGGGGGCCTCACCGCTTTCCTTGGTCGTTCCGGCCCCCAGTGCTGGAGGACAGGATCCGCTTCTCCTTGGGGCCCTGGGATGAGAAAAGGAAGGATTTACGCATGGCTTTTGGGTGAGGCCTGGCTGTCAGGAGCCTCAACCCACTTCTGCACACTTGACCAGGCAGGGGAGCAACCCTGGTCACTGGGAGAAAACCGCCTATACTTCAAGACGGCGGGAGCTCCAGCCATCATTCATTCAGTCTGCGTCCTGAGTCAGAGGTGGGAGAAGTACCCCCAGGCTGGCAGTTAGAAATTTCAGAATGCTAGAGTCAGGTAGGCTCGGCTCCAGTCCTGGCTGTGCCACTGTAAAGGGCTTTGTGCTTTGAATAAATGATTGCACCTCTCCGGGACCATTTCTTCCTACCTCAGATGGAGATCACAACACCTGCATGGACTCTGAATCCACACTTCTTGGCTCAGGTTTTAGATCTGCCGCATGCTGGCTGTGTGACCTTGGGAGAGTCCCTGACCCTCTCTGTAGCTTATTGTCCTTATTTGTAGAACAGGGATCATAAGAGGAATACCATCCTCGGGGTGTGAGTGCTCAGGCCAGCGCCCTGCACATGGAGAGCACTACATAAATGTCACCTTTTGACTATAATTATAATATTGCTGTATCTCTGAGCGTCCAGGTCGTTTCTCCCTCAGACTCCTAAAGCCAGACCCGGGTCTCCAACCCAGTCCAGTCCCCCCAGTGCCTGGGCTCCTCATCACACCCCACAGAGAGTAAGAAACGGTCAGCAGTGGCCTTCGAGACTGCACTGCCCAAAGCCGCCTTGCCAGTTTGCGGCACAACGAGATCTCAAACTCCCAACTTGCTGCTCTTTCCACGCTGTCAGGCCACCCTCAGGGCTGCTTTGAATCCATAGTGCTCTGGGGTGGGGTGGGTGTACCTCACCAGGACTTTGTATCTCAATAAACCTTTATTTCATGTGTCACCTACAGAGCCTGTCCCCACCATTCCGGCCCTGGGAATGGCCGATTGCCCAGGGGAGGTGGATTTTATTTTATGGTTGAACCATAAGCTGTAAATACCAGGCCGGTGTTTAAGTCCAGACCTAGAATTCTGCCTCCTACCATGTCCCCAAGCTAAGGCGGCCAATTCAAATTTCTTCTCCATCAACCTGGACTAAATGCTACCAGGATGCTCTTGGTCCGGTGCGGCGAGGGTAACCACACCATTCCAGGATGACAACCAATGCCAGACAGAGAAGTAGGGCCTTCTCATACCTGGGACCATATCGTCCCTTGGTGTCTAAATTTACAGTCTGCTTTTCTTCTTTTGAGGGTAGATAAAACACTGCCTGGGCCAGTGAATTTGAGAACTTACAAGATGGCTTTACGTCTTCAAGCTCAGAGCCAGTGATCTCAACAGTTAGCTGTTGATGTCCCCCATCCTCAAAGTTGAGAAAGTCTCCTGGAGCCATCACCCAGCCCAGGGATGGCAAGGAAGTTGGCTGCCACATGACGATTCAGACACCTGGGCAGGGCTGCCTGGGTTTAAAAGGCTTCTGTGGCCTCACCCCCGCCCCCCCCCCCCCCCCCGTGGGAATGCGGGCCGTACTTCTGCAGCCTCCTGTGCAGCAGACAGTGGCCAGGCAGGGTGATGTCGGAAGTGTTATACATTTGTGATTGCTAGCTGGTTCGAGCCTGCCTGTCAAATGTGGGAGGACCTCACTCCTGTCCCCAGTAACTGACCGTTTCCCAGACTCAAGGCCAAAGCCCTGGAAACCATGAGAGGATGATAAGAGACGACCTGTCAGAGGTATTCCAGTGCATGCAGCGGTGGCAGGGGTAGGGGCAGGAAGGCTGGTAGGACAGCAGAGGGGGGAGCGATGCGGCAGGACAGCTCCCCAGAGAAGGTGGGCCGTGGGGAGGGCCCTGAAGGGAGGGAATGGGTTCAAGAGCAGAAGGCATGTCCTAGGCAGTGGGGTTCAAATAGGCAGGTGGGACTGACAAGGCAGTTGGGATGACCTGAGGGACAGGGACAGAGAGAAGATGGCAGGTCGGGGGTGTTGCTATGGTGAAGTGAGTGTGGGTGGGGCGGCGAACCATTCGGTCGGAACGTACCGAGTACTGTGCGGCAGGCAGTACCGGGTGCCGGGGACTCGGTACTGATCACAACGCGGTTCCTGACCCCCAGGAGCTCAGGACCAAGGGGAGAGGAAGAAATACGTACACAAATAGCAAGTTTCTGCAGCCCGAATCAAGGACGATGATGGCGGTTGCCGAGGGTGCCCAGCGGAGGCTCCCAGTGGGAGAGCCAAGAAAGCCTGTCCCCATCTCAGTGAGTGAATGAGTAAGGCGGAAGCTGAGGCCCAAAGCCGAGAGGAGGATTTAGCCAGGGGAACGCAGAGGGTGTCGGGCCGAGGGCAGAGAAAGAACGTGGTGACGGGCTGGGCATGGCCGTAGGCTGTTGAGCCGTGAAGTGTGGAAGCGGGCCGCGCCCACGGTGGCTGACGTACCATGTAGTAGTCGTAGAGGAAGCTCAGGGCCGCCACGCTGTCGTCATCCCCGTTGACTCTCATCATGGCCTTCGTGGCAGCCGTCAAGGGGTTTTCCAGGTAGGTCTTCCAGGCCTCGTCTTCACTGGTGTAGGGGAATTTCTGGAAGTTGACCGGGTCGTTCTTGAGCAGCCGCACAGACCTGAAACTGGAAGGCAAGTGAGAAGGGGCAAATTTAGGCTGTCCCAGAAGAAGGTCCAAGAATGGTTGGCCTCAGACCCATGCCCAGGAATGCAGAGAGTAACCCTGAAAGCCCTTCTTCTCCCAGAACGCACCAGAGCCCTGGAGCTAGGTGCTCGGGTCAACACCAAATGTCACCATGTAGAGGCTGCAGACCCGGGGCCTCCGTTCCCTCACCTACAACCTGAGGACCATAATCCCAACCTGGCAAGGCTTCAGAGAGGGTTCATGAAATGCTTCCGTAGTAGATAGGTATTCGAGGGAAATGTGCATCACCAGGATGGGAACTAACAAAGACAAGCTGCAAAGAATAACATTTCCAGATAACCCAGCGTGGGTTCTTCTAAAGAAGTTCTCTTCAAAGCCACAGGTACAAAAGGCTGGAGATCATTTCTGATTGTGGAGAGAGAGAGAGAATCAGGGCGAGGAAGCCCTCAGGGGGCACTGGGTCGGTATTTCAGACCAACATGCACTGCTGTGTCCGAGCAGATGTCCCCAGCAGAGGCCAGGACCTAGAGCAGAACACTGCTGGCCCCCCGAGGCAAGCAGGGCCTGGGCACTGTGCTGAGAACTTGGACAAACACAAGGCATGCGGCCCAAGAGTCAAGCCACGTGGGCTCAAAGGAGAGAGATCGGGAAAGGCTCTTTGGAGGACACAGACACTGTAGTTGGGGATGCCCAGCTCGGGGGGTTAAATCGCTCAGGAATATGTGCAGGAGGGGTGGGGAATAGGGATACACCAAATAATGATAATGAAGATAAAAACAATACTTGTCCTGGCCGGTGTGGCTCAGTGGTTGAGCGCTGGTCTGAGAACCGAAGGGTTGCCAGTTGGATTCCCAAGCAGGGCCCATGCCTTGTTGTGGGCCAGGTCCCCAGCAGGGGGTGTGACAGAGGCACCCACACACTGATGTTTCCCTCCCTCTCTCTGTTCCTTCCCCCTCTTTAAAAATAAATAAATAAAATCTTTTTAAAGCAGGTTTTAAAAAAAACAATCCCTAATCTTTTTTGAGCATCAACCATGTTTTAGGCACGTTGCTAAGCCCTTTTCATGGATTCTCTCATTTAACTGTCTCGGCAACCCTGTAAGGTGGGTACTATTATTATTCCTATTTGGCAGGTGAGGAAGCTGAAACTCAGAGAATTTAAGGCTCTTGCCCAAACTCCTGGCCCAGAGGTGGGTGAGGCTTCAGTGGGATGATGCCGTCATACAGAACAGTGGTCTTGAACTTGAGCTGCATCAGAATGACCTGGAAGGCTTGTTAAAACAGATGCCTGGGCCTGACGCTTAGAATTTCTGATGCAGTGAGTCTGGGGTGGCCGAGAACTTGCTTTTCCAACAGGTTCCCCGGCCATGCTGGTGCGGGCAGTCTGGGAGCCACACTCAGAGACTCTCTGGCGTAGAGCACGCTCTTCTTCGTGAGCAAAGGCACGGAGGTGAGAAAGTTCTGTCCGTGTTCATTTCAGAGCGAAGAGTGTGCAAAGGGCAGCGGTGAGCGAGACGATGGGGACAGTCAGGCTGGGAGAGAGAGCCGCAGAGATGGAGTGGACACTGGTTGGTCTCCGGGTCCCCAGGTCCCTTCTTCCTATGTGAGCCTAGTAGACTCGCTCAGGTTAGGCACATGGGAACAACAGTGTCAGCTGCTTTTCATTGAATATGTCTGAACACTCTCCACTCATTAACCCTGTTCCATACAAGAGCACTACAAGGTAAGGGATGTTTGCTTCGCTCCACAGACGAAGAAACCAGAGGCTTGGAGAGGATAAGAAAATGCCCAAGATGAGGCTGCTAGCCCAGCCCACGGCACAACTGGATATAATGCCCGGCTTGTCTCGGACCAGAGCCACAGACTCCCCACTAAGCCACACAGCCTTACCGCCCTGCAGGAGGGCAGCCCTTGCCCCAGCAGATGCACACTGAAGGGGCAAACGTCCAGGTGCTGTGGCAGACGGGGGTGGGGGGGTGGGGGGGTGCAAATAACGTCACAGGGAGCACCTTCCTGCTGCCCTGCGGCTCAGGCCTGCATTCTCAGACACCGAGTGGGAGCAGCAGCCAGGCCACACCCAGGCAGCCCGTGGGCAGCGGCCCTCCCAGGGGCTTCATCCAGGGCACAGTGTCTCCCATCCCACCGGGCCCCAGGGTACAGGGCGTTGGGCTTTGAGAGGCAGGGAGGGAGAGAGAGCTGTCACAAAAAAAGAGAAATGACAGAAACCTTCCTGCTCCAGGGGTGCGGAGAGGAAGGCACACCCCGAGATTCTGCTGCTGTAAATCAAGGGCCTCAAGATGAGAGGTGAGAAGAGGCCCCTCCCTCCTAGCTGCCTCCTGGGTCTGGGGTTAGAGGAACTCACAGAGCAAGCCCAGGGTGGCTGCCACCACCCCTCCCGGCCCCGGGCTACAGGGAACTCCCAAACCAAAGGGCGTGGGAGAAGTAGGGAAAGGCCTTGTAGACCTCGCACCCTTGGTCAGCGGGGACCCCCAGTGCTCAGCGCTGTTTCTTGTCTGTAAAAGGGGCGTAATAAACGTACCCACCATGTAAAATTATGGGGACTGGCTGCATTGCCACATGAAAAATGCTCAGAACCCTTTCTGGTGCCTAACAAGTGCCAAGTGTATTTGAGCTGTTATTGGGCCTGGGCCTGGCTTGGAGCTGGACACCAAGCTCTTGCAAAGTGGCACAAGGCGTGGCCACCCTGCAAGTCGGTGGCACATTTGGGCCCCGAGCCCCAACTTGCTGATTCTAGTGGAATGACCATTTTAGAAGAGAATAATAAAGTCACATCAGAGACAAAAGAGACAATGTCTGCTCTTCGCCTGGGAGGCTCTCCTGGCCCACCAGGGTCTCCAGTCCACCCTGCCGCGGTCCCAGACTCGGATTCCCGGATGCACAGCAGCTGCTGCCTTAAGCATTTACCATGGGCAGACGCCGTCACCAGCTCTTCCTCTGTGTCAAAGCCTCTGCTCTGCACAAGAGCCCTGAGAGACGGCTCTCAGGGACATAGAGACCCAAACAGGCACTTTCACCCGTTCAAGGTAACCCAGCTAGCAGGCGGCGGAGGCTGACTTGAACCTGGGTCTGTGGGACTTCAAGATCCAGCTCTGAACCCCAAACTAATCTCCTTTTAGACGCCTTTCCTGCTGTGGAAAGTCCCCTCCTCGGGAACAACACATTGAACTAATCCTCAACCACCAGACAAAGAGGGGTCCCCCACCCGTACGGTGCAGGAGACATACGTGAGGAAGCCAGATAACTGGAAGTTTCTGGCCAGAAGCCCGCTCATGCTACCAACCAACTTTATGTTCCAAGACTAAGAACGGCCTTCTAGAAAGTCTTGGCCATGGAACAGGTTAACATTGCCTCCTGTGCCAAATCCTGAAGTCCAAGAACCTGCTCCCTTCAAGGCTGGAATTGAGGGCTGAGGGGCCAGTGGGTCGGAGCCATGAAAAGCGTTCAGAGAAGGAGAGAGGCCTCCGGATGACAAAGCCAGAACCGAGAGGAGAGACGGGGCAACGCCCACCCAACGCGGCCGCCGTCCATGGGGCCTCCACAAGCTCCCTGTTGGTGTCCCCGTTGCAGGCAGAGCTCCTCAGATAACAGAAGAGAAAAAGGGAATGGGGTGCAGGGAATGGGGAGAGGACTTGGCCCCGGGCGATGTCCCTGCCAGAGCACAGCGTGGGAGAACCGGGAGCACCAGGGTCAGAGCCTGGCCAACCCGAGGAACTGTGTGTCCTTGGGGAAGGCACTCAGCGCCCCTGAGCCTGTTTTTCCATCTGTTAAATGGGTCTATTGAGTGTCTTCTCTGTGCCAGTCCAGAAATCTCCTAGGCACTGGGGCATTGGCCAAGAACAAGAGAGATAAGGCTCCGCTCCCACGAAACCCACTGTCTAATTGGGAAGACAGACCATGACAAGCAGGTAAATAAGTTAATTTTAGTCGGCGATAAGTGCTGTGGAGAAAATTAGAACACAGTCAAGCGATGGAGTCACCAGGGCTGGCCGCTTTGGAGCGGGGCTAATCTCGCGGGCTGTTAGGAGAATTAAGTGCATTAATGTCAGAAATGTGCTTAGCCTAGAGCCTGCCAGAGACTAATCGCTCCGTAAATACTAGCTATCGTCACCACCACCACCATCATCATGACCATCATCGTCACAGAACCCCCGAATGAGAGTAAAGGGGAGACTCTGCCTGAGGTTCTTAAATTAAGAGCCTCCCCAAGCCTCCTGTGAGTGAGGTTCTGAGTGAAAAACAAGAGACATGTAATAACCCCCTGCCTTGACTTTCACATTCATTATCTCACAGAGCCTCCCAGCACGAATGCCATGTTATTATGTCTACTTTGCGGGCCAGGGAATAGACGACAGATAACCTGCTCCGGGGGGCGGGGGGGGTGGGGGCTGGCCCGTGAGTTACAAAGCCAGACCTCCCTCCAGCCCCAGGGGCTGGCCTGGGAACTAACTCCGTGACTGGACACCTTTCCATCAAACCACCAGTTTCCAAGAAGGAATGTAGGAGAGAGGGATAAAAGTAATAATTCTGGGAGGCACCCATCCCTCATCTGAACGAACATTTATCAAGTTCCCATCATGTGCCAGGTCTTGCCCTAGGCCAACAAGACAGTAAGGTCATCCCTGCCGTCTCAGAGGCTGCGTTTTAGTGGTAGCAAGACAGAATGACCGCCAAATCAGCTAAGATCGGAGAGGTGAAGAAAGCTGCAGAGGTGAAGGAGCAGGAGGACCCCCCTCCCCCCAGCGCTGAACTCCGGAGAGTGACTGGATGCTGTTGAGAAAAAGGCCAAAGTGGGGAGAGGGAACATGGATGTGAGTGGGACGGCTCCCAGAGCTTGTTTGCCTACTATGTGTCAGGTGTGAGCCTGGTCCTGCATACGTTCCCTTGTTTCAAGGAAGGCCAGCCTACGGAGGAGGAAACTCAAGTCCAAGATTTGATAATCTCTCATATTTGCATACTGTGCTATATTTTTCAACATGCTTCTCATACATTTGTCATCGCCTCTGTCCTGCAACGCCCCATAAGGCAGGGAGGGAAGGTATGACTGTCCTCATTCGATAGAAGGAAAAACCGTGCCACAGAGAGGCCACCGGCTTGCCTAAGGCCACTCAGCTGGTATCTCATGGCATTGAGCCTAGAACAGAGGCGCTCTGGCTTCCAGCACTGAGAACCTTCACAGGGCTGTTTCCTCAGAGCGTGCCTGGTCTGGCTTCTCTCCTGAGAGAGGGCTGCGCCCAAAATCAAGAGAGAGGCGCCCGGGCATCTAACAGATATCCTACCCCTTGCCGGTGAGAATGTGAGCATGTGCAGTTGTGCTAAGCAGGGGCTCCAATGTGGGTGGGGCCCTTCCTCAGGCAGGGGAGGGGGTGGGGTGGTTCCAGTTGCTCCTGCCCACTCAGACTCAGCCTCCAACCCCTACATGCACCGTCGGCACCAGTGGAAGCCCACTGTGGGGAAGTAGGGTTTCATCCCCACAAGTCCTCTTGGATTCTACCTGCCCATGCTTTCTGGCTGAGCCACTTAAACCTCCCAGGAAGATTAGGTAAATGTGTCTCAGCCATTAGCTGAAGCCTTCTGGTTTCATTTCCTTTTGTTAGGATCCTAGCGATTTAGGGTACGAAAAGACCTTAGAAATCTCATCTCAGAGAAAAGGCATGTCTTGCCTGAGGCTATTTCACAGGACTGGGACTCATGTCTCCTAGCTTCCTGTCCAGGGCTTCCTTCAACCACTGCCCTATCTCGAAGGCGTCTCACTGATTCAGAGGTGGATAAGGACTTACCCAACTTTGCAGAAGGGGGAAGAAAACTCACCACCAGGGGGGTGACCTCAAGCCCCACCCAAGGAGGAGGTCCTGGCACAGGACAAATTGAGCAAGCCGGACCCCATGGCTCTCCAAGCCGAGGAGGAAGCGTTCCAGGGGCCACCTGGGCTGGGTGTTGACACCCAGATACACCCAATGACTTGCCAAACCCTGCGTGAGCCACCCAGCCTCACCAGTGGTGATCAATCACACTCACTAATTACCCACAGGGAGGCCCTGGCACAGCCACTCATGAAGGACTCATTTGACAGTCAGCCCCATGCAAGGTGGCCCCTGGCACCGCAGGGGTGCCCTGGGCTTCTCACGCTTCCTGTGGCCCATCTGGTCTCTGGAGGCACAGGCTGTGAAATGCGCCTCATCACATGCTGGGGCTCGTGTGGGGGCGTCAGTGAGAAAATGGCAGAGCGTGGGGGATGGCTCTGCACTGGTTCCAGTTTGAATGAGGCAGTACCGATTCCTGGCTGGGGGTGGGCCCCCGAGCTCCAGACCTGGGCTCCAGCTCTGCTGTGCACGGCTGTGTGACGGTGCAATTCGACCTCTCTGTGCCTCAGGGGGTTTTCCTGCTAAATGGGGGGGAAGATGAGGCTGCTAACCTCACGGAGTTATTATGATAGCTACGGTTCGTTGAGGCTTACCAAGTGCCAGGTGCTGGCTCAACTATTTCTCAGTCATTGTTTTACTTAATCTTTACAACAACTCTGTGAGGTATTACTGTTGGAAAATGCTATGAGATAATGCAGGTAAATAGTCAGCACAGTGCCGACACATAATAACATGAACTCTTATTCTTATTACATACACCTTGTGGGACAGCCCAGCACCATGCCTGACAAGTCACAGCCTCACTCTCTCCCACCCATAAGTGGGGCATCTCCTCCTCGTGGCAGAAGGAGACCCGATGCTTGGAGATCCCCAGATACAAGGGCAAGCACTGCGAGCTTCATCGTCTGGGTGCAGGCGGGCAGGTTGAGGGCGGTCAGGCTCCAGCCAAACTCTTCTAGTTGCACATAAATTACTTACATGCCACTTTCTAATTATACCAGAAACTCACTTTCCCTTTGAATTTATTTTTCATGCTCTATTCTTCTCTTGGGTTTCTTTGGGTCCCCTTTCCCTTTTATTTTTCTTTATTGTTCAATAAAGTTGTGAAAGGAGTTGACACGAACCCAGGGTGCCACATCTTTTCATTCATTCATTCGCTCGCTGATTCATTCCACAAACATTGGCTGAAGGTTACTCTGTATCGGGGCCTGTGCTGGGTGCTGGGATACGAAAGGCGAATACCGTGCTGTCCCCGCCCTCAAAAGCTTCCAATTTTGCTGACCTGCTGGGAAGATCCAGCGAAATAACAACAAATATCGGAAAGATTACTTCTTCCGAATCTTCACTAGATCATTTGCTCTGATCCTTTTAGGAGGCAAAAGGAACAGAGAGGCAGGGAGGCAGCCAGCCTGGATGTGCTCCATTTTACACACGGGAAAGCTGAATCCAGAGAGGGGAGGGAGGGGCAGGGAAGGGAAGGGAAAGGAATGAAGTTATTTCTCTTAGCACCAGCCCATGGGAGGCGGGGCTATTGTTGTTGTTTCACACGTGCAGGAACGCACACTTCCAGAGGTTCAGAAGAGGCTCAGTGAAAAGCCCCCCAGTCCTAAGTGGCAAAGCTCTCAGCCTGCTGACTCAGCAACTACGCTGCCGGTCAGCAGGGGATCTGGGAACTCCTGCCTCCCAGTTCTCTGCCACGTCCTCCAGGCCAGTGGTTCTGAAACCCGAACACGCATCGGCATCACACGGAGGGCCTGTTAAAACACATATTGCTGAGTCTCACCCCCAGAATTTCTGATTCAGTTGGTCTAGGGTGGGGCTGAGAACTTGCATTTGGAACAAGTTCCCAGGTGGCGATGATGATGGTGATGATGGTGATAGTCCAGGGATCACATTTTGAGAATACTGTTTTCAGGTGAACCAATAATTTTCCCTTTAAAAAAAAGTATTCGCTTTCCCCTTCCCATTTCAAAAGTAATGTGGGTTTGTAAAACATAATGTATAAAATGGGGAACAAACCGAAACACGGGAGTCACCTGCACTCCTTCCCTCAGAGGTTGCTACTGTATGACTGTGTCAGTCTGACGCATCTGCTTGTCCTTTCAGCGCCTGTGCCGATGGGAAGCAGGGTGGCATCCTGGTGACATCCTTTGGACCCCTCAGTTAGAATCCCGGTTATTCCATGAAATCCTGGGCAAGCTCACGACAAGCCTAAGTCCTCTTCTTTGCAAACTTGCATTTACACTCCTCACCCTTTGAGGGATTGTGGGAGGGTTCAAGGAGATCACGTATTGATCAAGGCACTGCACACTGAGTCAAGTGTGGGATCCACGCTCAATAAATGCTTGACTGTTATTTTTGTTTTAACCAAGGTAGAGCTTTGGGTATACTAACTGTGCTTCAGCCCTGCGGCCTCTCTGTGGGCCCTGAAGACCCTCTTGCCTCCAGGCACCCTCCCCGGGGCCCTCACTGAGCGAACTGGGGGGCAGCTCGCCACGGAGTGGCCGATCCGCGCCCTGGGGTTCCCACCGCCGTTAGGGTTGTCTCGGCCTCTCTGCCCAGTCCCCCTGTTTTACAGCCCGAGCTTAATGAGGGCTTTTAACTTTTCATTCACCACCAGCATAGACTTTTAATAACACACCTTGTGCACGACAAAAATTTGCTCCTGGCAATCATGGTTTCGACCACAAAACCACAGCAGGGAGGCGTTCCTGGTTAACTCTTTCAGCGCTCCAGGCAGTCTGGAGCTGAGCCTCCTGGAATCAGATGGAGACGTGTCCAAGGCCTGCGGTCTAGCCGGGACAGCCCTTGTCCCCCCCCCCCCACACACACACACCCTGAATCTCTCCAAGGCTCCGTAGCCCAGCCTGTGGACCCAGAGAGATTGTGCAGGGGAATTTGGGAGGGCCTCGCTCACTTAGCTGTCCATTCCACAGACATACTACGTGCTGGTCACTAACCCTAACCCTCATTTCCTCGAGGGCAGGGGCAGGATGAGATGGCGCAGCTGTGCCTGGCACACAGTGGGCCCCTGGGCACCACTGCACATAGAACCCCAAAGCATCCGGAAGGGCCCCACAGCACCCCTCCTGCGGCCCGGGCTCAGGCCGCCAGACCTGCAGCCCCCAAAGCAGCAGTGCACAGGCACCCGCCGTCTTCCCCGCAGAGAAGGACTTCTGACAGCGACTTCGAGTCTCCCACGGCCCCAAGGTGCCCTGCGGCCTGCTCTAGCCCCGGGGCAGCGGAGCGCCAAACGCTGGAAGCCAAGCGCTGGAGGCAATCGCTTGCAGAGGCCTGGAGGCTGGCTGACGCTCCCCAGTGGGCTGGGCCGGGCCACAAGAAAGGCCCCGGGCTCCACCCCGCAGCTGCCTGGAGCTGAGTCTAACGACACCACCCTGGCCTCCAGGCTCCTCCACACCCAACCCTCGAAGAGGGCCTTCCACCTGAAGCCTAGGAATCAGGCTCGTGTTTATGGAGCGCCTGCTCTGGGCCGAGGGGCCCACACTGTGCCACTGCCAGGTGTTTATAGTCCCTGTGGGACAGAGGAGGAAACGGAGGGTCAGGGTGGAGGACCAAATTCACCAGGATCTCGAGGTTGGGAAGGGACAGAATTTAGAGTCACCTTCAAGTCCCGCTATCTATCTATGGGGATCGAGGTGGACTCCAGGACCAGTCAGTCCTCTTCAACGTGACACCGTTTAAGGGAATGGGGCAGCAGGAGTGTAGGGGCAGCAGGAGCGTGACCGCAGCAGCAGCAGCACCAGCAGCAAACCGAGCACTGGATGCCCTGCTGCCGCCCCCCCCCACACACCTCAGTTAGGGCAGCTGAGCCCCCAGGCACTGAGGCTCTGTCATTGTAATCTTAAATAGTGGCTTCAGAGTCCCCTGCAATTACTCTGCAGGCCCAAGACCCCTCACCCCACCCTACCCCACATGGAGAAGCCCTGACTGTCAGCCGTCTGACTTCAAACCCAAATCATTAAGGAAAAGCAGGAAGCCTTTCTGGGGAGGAACTCGGCCCTGGGACACTTACCCCCTGTGGGGCATCAATGAGCAGCTTCTGCCTGCAGCCTTTGCAGTGTGAAGAAGCAGCTCTAAGTGGGTTAGAGACACATCTCACTCACACACACACACACACACACACACACACACACACTCTTTGTTTTCAAAGTGTGGAAAATAGCACGAGGTTCAGAAATGTTCAATGCCTGCTAATTCGTGTGTGATGTACCGGGAGCAGGATCAGCTCGTCCCTCACCAGGTTGTAAGCTGATCACTTCTCTGAAGCTGTTGGATCCACCCAACAACTCCGTGAGGTAGGTGCCCCTGTGGCCACAATGTACAGGCAAGGGAACTGAGACTCAGAAATGACTAGCCCAAGGTCACACAGCTAAGTTGTGGCAGAGCTGGGGCTCGGGTATTGGTTCCAGTGCCCCTGCTCCAACTCCGGTTAGCAACACATCATCACCTCCAGGGAATTCATTCAAGAGAAACCCGACGCCTAGTGACTGTACTGTGAGCGTAGTTGTCTAGCCCAGGAGAGCCCCAAAGCTAGCTGGTATCATGGAACCCTGTCTGCAGTCAGGACCCACCAACTACTCTGCCTTCACGTTTCAAAAACAATCAGTGGAAGGGCAGCTGGAAAAAAAAAAAGATCGCTCTGACCTTGTCTGTGCCCACTCACCTCTGAAGGTGGCAGAAAGAGTGTATTTTAGAAGCCTGGCTAAAGCGGCCCAGAATCTCAGCCTCATCCCACCTTCCCTGAGATCCATACCCCAGGAAGGGGGTCCTGCTGAAGGTCAGCATCGGCCAGTGGGGATTCTAAACCCCAGATGTGGGAGGCGGGCACCCGGATCCTGCCAGTGGAGATGACTTCACGGAAAACCACCTCTCAGCTTCGTCAGCCTGACCTGCCCCACAATAAAATCCCCTGGATTTTATCGAATGCCTCCTCAGACCTTGGCTTTGCTAAGCCTTTTACAGCCTTTATCGCACTTAACTCTCTTAAGAATCCAACAAAGCATTCTTATCCCCATTTTCCAGATGAGGAAAATGAAGCTCAGATAAGTTGAATGACTTATCCAAGATTCCACGGCCCATGAGGAGCAGAGTCTGAATTCGAACCCAGGTCAGGCAGACAGCAGAGTGTGTGTATTTAACCATCACACTGTATCCTTCCCACTCGGGACGGTTCCAACCCAACAAACAAGTCCCTTTGGCGTAACCCAGCTCTCTGCCTAAGACAGCTCTTAGAATCAACCACCTCAGAGAAGTTTCTTTTGGCAAGAAGGTAGAAAGCTGAGACGGAATTGAGGCTCTCTCTGATTGCCGAGCCCTCTCGGAGTATCAGAAAGTGGTGCCGAAAGCCTTCAGAGTTTCAGCCCTGTGTTCCCCTGCTTAGCTCGAAACTGCTTGGCAGAGACGGAAAGAAAAAAAAAAAAACGCCCTATTTTCCCAGGGAAACACTCAGCTCTCCCTTGAGACGGTGCTTGCCCCTACACGCCGGAGTGCGATCGTCAGCCCATTCATTTACCCTTACAAATTGCTCTGTGAATCCTGGCGCCGGCCTCCCTGCTCTTTCCCCTCTGGAAATCCCATCCAGCCTCCACGCTCGCGGAGCGCCAGGCATCCACTGGTGTTTACTCACTCAAGTTCATTCGACATCTTCCTGCTTCCAGGCTCCAGCGACAGGCGGCACCGGCACCCGCACGGAGACTCTGCTGACTGCTCTGGTCTCTAGTCCTCGCTTGACACAGACATTCTCTGCCCAGGGAAGTGTGTGATTTATGTTGAGGTTTGAGTGTCGGGATTTTGCTGACAGGTAGGTTCCTGGCAGCGCTGGTGCTGATTGGCTACAGGTACAGGTGCCGGCGACAGCAGGTATACCTCAACAGGTGCAGCTGTTAACTCTTGCCCTGCTGAGCTGGGGGTGGAGCCCTGGGGGCCGGCTGGGTGGAGCTGGCCAATTCCTTTCTTGGTGAGGGGGTGGGGGGTGGAGATGAGGGAGGAGAGAGGGAAGAAAAAAAAAAAGTTGGACAGAAGACAGCTAGAGGAAAAGTACAGGGACAAAACAGAAACTTGGCTGAAGGAAATCTCAGTTCCTGTGTCTAGTTAGTGTTCTGGATACCCAGGAACAGCTGCCCACCCACCCCCAGTTCTTTTGCCCCCTCCTCTACCCAGCATCACACGCCAGAGCCATGGAGGAATTTTCAAAGGAAAGAGGAGATCTTGGTGGGTCTCTGTATAAGTTCCCTTCCTTTTTTTCCAGGTTACTATCACCTTTGTAGGTGAGAAAATGGAGCCCAGAGAGGTAAAGCGACCTGCCCAAGGGCACAGGCTAGTGAGTGTCAGAGCCCAGACCCACCTCTCCAGCCACCTCGCTCCAAGCCCGGCTGTCCCTGCGAGCTGCACTCAGTGGCCTCGATTCAGCATTCATTGAGCACCTATTGTGTGCCATGCCCTACTCTGGGTTCTGAGAAGACACAGGCCAGAATGACAGGATCGCTGCTCTGGGGGAGTGAGTGTACAGTGTGGCGTGTGTGTGTGTGTGTGTGTGTGTGTGTGTGTGTGTTGGTGGCACGGGGTGGGGGAATGGGGTGGGAGGCAACCTTTTATTTGGTGCGATACAGATCTGAATGAGAAGCAAGCAAACCACATACCTCTGGCCAGCACGGGAAGGGTGGAAAACTTGGTCAGCCACCTCCAGAGCCGGGGCAAACTGGGCATTTCACAAACCCTGAATGCCTGCTGCACTCCGCACTGGAAACAGAGAAATCAGGTGCCTGTTAGACTGACTAACTGCGGAGTAGCTGCCGAGAGCTGTCTCTGTGCAGAACAAGGCTGGTAAACCCAGAAGATCCACAAACACAAACAGGAGAACGCTGGAGCCTTTTTTAGAGCTTACACCAGGATTAATTTGAAATTAAATCTAAGCCAAAAATCTTGGCATCCTTTTCCCATTTTTTTCTTTCTTACCGCCCCCCCCCCCCTCTCTTTTGGCAAATTACTCCTTTGCTTTGCTTTCCTGCGAGTCTTACCGTGGCCCACCCCTTCTCGGGGAAAGGTGGGGTTTCAGTTACTCCTGCCAGTTTGATGGAGGTGTTCAGGGTAAAGCCAGAATCCAAAGGAGCCCTCTTGGAGGGGGGTCAGGCCTACGAAGAGGGAGAAGTAGGTTTGGGAGCCGTCAAGGTTTGGTCCCGAACTGGAGGCTGTGCTGGGGGCAGCCCAGATGGGCTCGTCAGATACTAGTAAATAGTGATGATAATTGCTAATAACGCCACCTCCTCGGAGCAGGCCTCTCTACCTGTCCTTACTAAAGTGGAGTCATTCCGTCACTGTGTCATACCACTTTATTTCGGTTCTCTGCAAAGCCCTCAGGACATTTGATCGTTTTCTAATTATTTATTGTCTGTCTTCTCTTCTGGAACGTGCACTCCATAGGAGCGAGGACCTTGTCGGTCTTGTTCCCTGTTGCATGGCCAGTGCCCACTGCACCGTCCTGCACACAGTAGGTGCTCAATATACCACATTGTGCTAAACCTTTACATACGTTGTCTCATTTAATCCTTAGAACAACCCTTTGAGACAGGCACTTTCATGACCCTTGTTTTAGAGACGAGAACACTGAAGTACAAAGTGTTTAAATAAGTTACTTGGGCCGCGGACCTGGGGGTGGCAGAGCTGTATGGCTGGGACCGCAGAGCGGAGCCGGGGCGCCCAACCACTTCACAGAGGTGCCTGCAAGGCTTACGGCAGCCCAAACGACGGCACGCTGGTCTGTGCGCCTGTCTGCCCACCTCCTGGAAGGCCTGGAGTTTCTGTCAGCTGTGTTGCAATTCACAGGTAAAGGGCTGTGGGGTGACTCACGCTGGCTGGGCCCAGGTGGAGACTGGGAGCTAGGTGTCGTGTCTGTGCTTGCTGGGCTTTTTGAAATGGGTCCTCTCCCTCCCCCACTGAATCCTGCCTCTTCAATCGCCTGCGCCCATCTGCAGAGATCGGCAGAGGCCCAGACCCCGGGGCAGAGGGTCTCTGTGTCTCCACACAGAGGGTCCCCCAGAAGGTGCCCCGGAGGGGATGGCGTGGTCTGGGGCAGGGCGAGGCTGGGCCGGCCTCTCCTCCCCTTCTTGGATGGGCCCGGTTCTTGGATTCTTGGCCCAGGGACCAAGAATCTGAGACCAGCTGATCACATGTGACAGAATAATCACATTCACAACAGTCACGGTAAACAATAGCTACTATTCGTTTTGTGTTTGTAGGCCATAAGCACTGTGCTGAAAGTTACCTGTGTTATCTGACAGTGTCGCTCTGGAACCGACAGACCTGGGTGCAAAGCCCAGCTCAGCCACTCACTGCTGGGTGCTGCTTGGCAGCCAGTCTTCCTGGGCCTCGGTCTTCTCATCTGTAAAACCGGACATGAAAAGAGTGTCCCCCTCAGGGGGTTGTCGTGAAGATTAAATGAGATAATGTCTATGCATTACATGGTGCAGTGCCTGATACACAGCACTTAATCATCTTAAGGAAAGCTTTTTTCCTTATTTCATTTTCATGTAAACCTAATGTAACGAGGAAGCTGTTGCAACTTCATTTTACAGATGAAGCCACTGAGACTCAGAGGGATTGAATGATTTGTTAAAAGTCAGAAGTTAATAAGCGAAAGAGTTGAGATTTGAGCCCACATCTTTCTGTTTCCGTTCTTGTAGGACTAGACTCTGAGTTAGGGATGGTCCTGGATTCAAGTTCTGCCTGATCACTAGCCACTCACTAGCTGCCTGACTGGGTAAAGTTCGTATCCTGGAGCCTCAGTTTCCCTCTGTGTAAGACAAGATTAGTGAATCACTATAAGGGTGCAGTTGCATGTTAAATCACTTAGCTTCTAGATTACTTCCGGAACAGAAATGCGCTTCCTCCTGACATTACTCCTCCGGCCTCCCTGAAGGATGGCCCTGTGCGTCATCCTTCCCTCCCCTTTCCAGGACCACGGCTGCCCATGAGACACTGTTCGAAAGGAGCGTGATACCCTTAGCACGGGGAGGAGTAAAGGTTAGAACCACAAAGTCAAGTACGCGCCAAGAGCCAGGGCTGCTTTGTGTGTCCGTGAAGGTTGGGTACTACAGTCACAGCGCCACTTAAAGTGCGGGACTTGCTCCGTTGGGCGTGATGGCCTTGCGAACAGCCCTTGCTCCTTGTACTCTTTAAGACATCACGGTTATCCAATACAATGAAAATCCATTGACCTCTATAAAAATATTGGAAGGACAAGTACCCAAATGTCAATGGTGCTTCTCTGGAGGTTCCTAAATGACAGAATTTAAAATTTTTTTATCCCCTCTCCCCAACCAGCTTCCTGCCTTAAACTTTCTGCATTAATCTCCCATTGCTTTTGTAATGAGAAATTCTATATAAAAATTCCAGTTTAAATGCCGTTAACCCAGATAAATGTCCACTGACTAAGAGGTCAGTGTGTCCCTGCTCTCCCTGGGGCAAAGGTGCAGGGGAAGACAGCAAAGATTCAGAATCCCGGCTTGCAGCCTCCCTGCGAAGTACGTCACCCAGCCTGCGGGCTGTGAGCAGTGAGTTTGGGAATCAGATCTGATCTCGACTTAATTAAAATGATCAGCTATCATAAAATGAGCATTTTATGATATTTGCTTTAGATATTTTGTCTAATTCCTCCCTATAAGATAGGGTTGCATTATTCACCCAGCTGGAATTGGCGGCTGGAGTGTGGGCCAAGCTGCTAAAGGAGTTGATAAGACCTAGAACAGGCAACTCACTTCCTCACACTTAAACTCCTGCTCAGGGAAATGACTGTTACACGGATTAGAGGATATAACACAATGTCCTTAGTGCGTCCCATGCTCTAGGTACATGTTACGGAATTCTCTTGAATCTTATCCAGGAGTCACCATAATTATCTGCATGAAGAGAAGCAGACTCGGAGGGGTGAGGCAGCTGGTCAGCTGGCTCTCTCCTTAGAGGCAGAGATAGAATCAGACCAAGGCGTGCCTTACCGAAAAGCCTTGGAAATAGTTCTTTAAGGCTCCTGCATTCCTTTTCAGAACAAAGCCTAGGACGGATGGGTGGGGAGAAGGAAAGAGGGAAGGAACAAAAAAGAAGAAAAGTAGATAAAGTCTCTTGATAGGATTCGTAAGATAGGAAGGATGTGTATGCTTCTGGAATATGAAACTACACAAGGAAAAATAAAGTTTAAGTGGCATTTGTCCCAGCCCTCAATATAGTAAGTTTTCAATAAATACATGTTAAATAGATGAAAAATGGGGGAGTGTGTGGGAAAATCAGCCATTGCCTCTGTCCCACCTCCACCCCCAGGGAAGACCTCCCACTAGCCGTTTGAATTCCCACTCTCCCTCTTATTAGTGTACGCACTTGGCCCCATGACTCGTTTCTGTAAGTCTTGGCTCCCATCATACCTCACTGGGCTGCTCTGAGGATGACACTGAACAAGATCGCAATGGAAAGCCAATGGCAAGCGTCAGGAGCACGGCAAAGGGCAGCTGGTGTCCCGGGCGAGCGCCCGGCTTAGGGGTGTGTTGCCACCACCCATTGCCAGCCTCAATGCGCAGCTTAGTCCACAGCTGGGTCTCCCCTCAAATGAGCCCCCTCTGCGCGTAAGGCCCTTTTCAGTTCACAGAGTGTCTCCCTGTGCTTATCTCCTCTGATAAAGCCAGGGGTGGGGAAAGGGAGAGTGTTATTGGCCCCGTGGGGTAGATAAATAGGTTCAGAGAAAGCACCCCTACTTAAGCAAAGGAGTTTGGATTGGAGCCCCGGATTTTGGGTAAAGCATCACCCCTGATGCCACTATGGATCCTGATGGGTCCCAGAAGTCCTATGCTGGGTGCACACCAGAAGCTCTGCCAATACTTCGTCACAATCCCTACCCCGTCAGTGGAGTTAAGTGAGGGGAGAGGTCCCCACCCTTCGTAGAGAATATGGCCCTAACATGAAGGCATAGAAGGACCTGGAAGTTGCGCTTGTGGACGGTCAGGAGAAGGAGAGGGCAGTCCCCAGGCCCTTTTACATTCTGTACTTTAGATTTTTATCACAGTTCTGCCAACACCACCACCTACATTCCTCCCGAGGTTCCTTGGACATGCGGGATCATGGGGTCGAAAGTCATTCTTAAAAGCTCCCTTTAAAAAGCCAAGAGTCTCCCAATAGTCTGGAAACAAACAAGCAGTTATTTTTTTTATTGTTTTTTAATCAAGGTGATAAGGATGAAAGAGGATGCTAGGCCCCAGTGCCAGCACGGGTGAAGGGAACCCTCTCTCCTTGCTGGAGGGAGTGTGAACCAGTCCAAACTCTGGCCTCGGGTGTGAGCTCACCCTTTCATCTAGCAATTTCACTCACAGGAATTTAGTCTGAGCGAATGATCTCCATGAGCAGAGCTGTCTGCAGAGCACTGTTCATAATCCTGGAGAATGAGAATGAATATAAATACCCTTCAGCAGAGGCTCGGCGAGGAAAATGAAGATACTGAACACAGCTGCATCCTGAGCCCCAGTTTAAAAGGGCGCCACACGAGGCCCCTTAGCGCCATGGAAGTCGCCTACCAAGCTCGCG
This sequence comes from Artibeus jamaicensis, assembly GCF_021234435.1. Classification (NCBI taxonomy): domain Eukaryota; kingdom Metazoa; phylum Chordata; class Mammalia; order Chiroptera; family Phyllostomidae; genus Artibeus; species Artibeus jamaicensis. Next base: position 16,910,714 of record NW_026522057.1, read on the forward strand.
GCACAGTTGACAGCACGCAGGAGTCCTTCCCGTATGGGAGGCCCTGGGCTCAGCTCGGACTCCCGTCTAGTCCCCACAACCCTGTAACGGAAGGACTGTTATCCTCACGTCACACAGGAGACGAGCGAGGCTCAGAAGTGGAATGGTCTACCCAAGGTTACTTCTGGGGAGTCTCTGAGCTGGATCTTGAACTTGGGTCTGGTAGCCTACCTTTACGTTTTCCACTTACCTTTAGTAAATTGGTCCATTCCTATTTTTTAAAACCCATTTGTGTGAATAGAGAAAATACAGGAAAGATACACATCAGAATGTCATGGATAATGGGGTGAGGGGTGATTTACATTTTATTCTTTTAGCTTGTCTGTGGACATTATTTCTTCTGTTACTAGGAATAAAGAAACTGTTTACAGGTATTATAAAGTAACAGGTCAGAGAAGGCGGATCCCTGAGCTGGGACAGTGCAGGCAGCCAGACGGCTGTCTGAGGTCTTTCTCTGTTGCCAGGAACCAGGCAGAAGGGGACGCAGCCAGGGAGCGGACCACCAGGAAGGGTGCAGCCTCGGCCCCAGAAGGAGAGTGCCCACCGGACCGACGGAATCCAGCGGGCGTTGCCCCAGAGGCCCCACTCTTTCCTGGGAGCCCAGCAGCGCCCGTGCCCGCACCGCCCGCTGTTGGCCATCACCAGTCTGCATCTTAAAAGGGCCAGTAAACAAAATACTGCCTCTGCCAAATACAAGAGGGCTTTGCTGAGAAGAACCTATGTATCCCCACTACCAGCATGGTAAACAGCACTAAAAACATACCCCCCATCTATCTGAAGTGGTCAAGCTGGGGGCTTGGAGGGCTCAAATGAGGGTCTCCTTAAGGAACTGTATGCAGAGGAGAAATGCCCAATGCCTGGCTCGGGCAGATAGGGTCCTGGTGCCCCCGGGCCGAACAGGAGGGGTGAGCGTTTGGGGGCAGCGCTGCTTTCCTAGGTGAGGTGAGGTGGGGCAGGGTGCGGTAGGGCGGGGTAGAGCTGGATGGGGCCTGCTCTGAGCTCAGAGAGGTTCAGGGGACACAATGAACCCATAAGGCCCCTTCCTGTTCCATAAGAGTTTTCCTTCAAACTGCCACTGGTGTTTGTTTAGATCCAATCTCACTGGAGGTGGGATGAGGGGGAGTGATTTGCTAAGGCCTCTGGGCCCCGCACCTTCTCAGGAAGGCAGAGGCCATGTGGCCAGAGGCTAAGCACTTGACCTTGGACCTTGGACACTCTGGTGAAGGTTTCTCTAAATCCATGGCCGACCTGCCTGAATTTTTAAGGCTCTAAGTTTGGGTGCAGGTGGTTGGGCAGTGGGGGGTGAGAAGGGGAAGGGCATAGAAACTGGCCCGGTGGAAACCGGTCTCGCACCAAATCAGGCCCCTCTGGCTCTTCCCTCAGGAAAAGTGACCATCAATTCAGCACCCTTGCCTCTGCCCACCCGCTCAGACGGGGCACTGCACAGGCTGTCCCCACTGCCCGGACACAGGCCGTGCTGTGGTTAGCTTTCCCTCCCAGATGGGGTTCGTTTATTTGGTTCTGTAAGCCCCACCTTTCGTTCTCCAATTGCTCTCGGATGTTCTCCATGCTAAACCCAGATCTCTGCACTGATGCATCATTCGCTTATGCGATGAATATAGGGATTTGTTTAATCATTAAAAATGACAAAGGCAGCTCTCATTTTTGAGCATTTAACTGTGTGCCGGGCTCTGTGCCGAGCACTTCACCTCCCCGTGTCCTTCAATTCCTACAACTGCCCAGGGATTTAGGCACGATCACCTCCTCCCTTTTACAGACGTGGAAACCGAGGCTTAAAGAGGCTAGAGAACTCAGTCAGGTCAAGGTGGGATTTCAACCTAGGCTGTTTGGCTCGGATACTCGAGCTGTGAACCACCACGGTATGTTTCCTCAACGAGCAGCCGTTCAGTAAACTTAGGAACCGTCCTGGTCAAGCATCTGTCTCGTGGGCTGCGGAGGGAAAAAAGTGAGGTGCATTTCCGCCCATAAGGAAGCCTGGTGGGGCACCTTCACCAACCCCTCTATTCTGGAAGCCCTTTCCTCCTTTATCTACAACTGGAATTCTTCCAAATTCATTTTGCCATCAAGTTTCAGAGATCCTCTTTCCGGAGGTCTCCATGGGCGTTCTCTAATGTCACCCTCCGGGTGACGCAGGGCTCTGTACTGCAGAGCACGCCCCCCCCACACACACACTTACACACACACACACACACTCACACACTCACACACTCACACACACACCAGGTAGAGCACTTCTGGTTGAGAGCTTGAATTCTGGACCGAATTACTGCAGCTCAAATCTCGGCTCTGCTGTGTACCACCTGTGTGACCTTGGGCACGTTCTCTGGTCTTTCTGCATCTAAGTTAGTTTATCTTTAAAGTAGGCATAGCTCCTACTGTGTTGGTTCTTGCAAAGATTAAATGAGGTAACCGGTGTAAAGCATGCAGGGCTTCTCTCATTCACTAAGTCCAGATAATGTCATCACTTGTTGTCATCTTTAGGGGCGGGCCTATCTTACCTTCCCAGGGAAACAGTGAGTTCCCTGTCTCCTCCTTTGCTCCTGCCACCCGGGGCGCTCAGCCCGGTGCAGATGTGCCTGGTGGGGGGGGGTGTTAGTCACCGGGCTCCACAGCTTCAGAGGGCAGGCAAGCGTGGGTGTTCCTCTCTTCCCAGGCTCCTTCCAAATCTGAGTCACGCCTCCACCGCGCTCCCTGAAGAGATGCTTCCTTGAGTCTCAGCCCTCTCGCCTTTCACAATGAGCTCAGTCATTCGCTCCTTTCTGACACGATCAGTATTGCCCACGGCTGGGCCTTGAGGAAACCTCCAAGAAGTGAAGAGTGTTGACAGGCAGGTGACAGTGACTTGACTCTCTAGCAGGTGGCTGGTTGGCCATGTTTCAAAAACACTAGTGGCCTCTGAGTATGACGGATGACCCAGTGTTGGGTCACAGTATTTCATGTGGCTGCCCTGGACTGAGTGACAACTCAGACACGGCCGGTCTGGATGGGGCATGTTTGGGAGTGTTTTGTTTCATCCTCTCTCAGTCCCCAGGTCCTGGGCTTCCCTAACTCCCGTGAGGGGACTTGGGGTGTTCAAAGTTAAGGCCCTCATCTTGAAAGACTCAGTGTGTCTTAGATAGTTTTGTGTGCCAAGCTTCAGATTTCTAAACAGACCTAGGTTTGAAGCCTGGCTCAGCTTTTTGTTAACTGTGACCCTGAACTTTATCATTTGTTTTTCTGAGTCTGTTTCCCCATCCGTAAAGTGGGGATAATGGTATTTGCTTTATAGGTTATGAGGATTTAATGCAGGCGAAGTACCTAATATAGTGTCTGGGACATAGTTGTAACCAGGACCATGGTTCTGCAGTGGGAGAGAGAGCGCTGGACCAAGAGTTGGGAGATGAGGGTTTGTTTCCGCTCTCCTGCTCACTGGCTGTGCCGACCTTAGGCAAGTTAACTCCCTTCTCTGAGCTTGCATTTCTTCAATGTGAAATGAAAGGTTTGGATTTGAAGGTCACTTAGGTTCTTTCCAGCTATCTAAGATCTATGACTTTGAAGGTTCCATTCAAAAAAGAAAGAAAACAGAAGGAAAAAAGAATTAGTAGCAGATGTCTTTGTCGCCAAAATCACATTTCACAAAATCACATGTGTCTCCCAGGGCCTGGACGCCACCTTCCAAAAGCCACCCCGTCCTGCAGCCTCTCGGGAGAACCTCCCAACCACGCAAGCTGTTTGTGAGACCCCGGGAGGCCCCCTGGAGCCATAGCAAGGCCTGGGAAGGAAGGCCCACAGCACAAAGCGCCAGCCAGTCGCACTCGGGGACCTCCCCCTTCGGTGCCCTGGGCAAGGGCTGCCCTTCCCTTCCCCAGAATGGATTAGTTTACTGCCCGGGAGGGACCTTTCTTCTGGAGCCTGAGGGTGTCCTGATCTGCAGTAAAACAGGCCCACCAGGGCAATAGAATTTTTTTTTTTTTTTTGGTCTAGTGACCTCTCTGACCCCCTTCCTCTATGCATGGCCGCCTAGCAGTCTGAGAAACCCCCCACAGGAGACCAAGGCTGGGAATGCAGGAGCCCCGAGGAGGCAACCAGCACCCCTAAGAATGAGAAGTTTTTCCTGTAAGGGTCTCTGTTTAGGCAGAGTCCCCCTGAGTTATGGGGGATACTATAGGTGGGATTTACGCAAAACGAAAAAGAATTGATTTCAACTAGTTCTGCCAGTTTTTCCCCCTCCCCCTCCAGTCAAACACCACTTAACCATTTTAATGTAACACATTTTTCTTTGCAGAGATGAAGTTTTCAGAGGAATTTATTGGTGGCAACTAACAGACACAGGCAGCTTTGATCAAGCTCCTACTGTCCAAATGGCACCCAACAGTTTATACCCATTAATCTATTATTCAAAAATATTCTTTTAGGGCCCTGGCTGGTGTAGCTCAGTGGATTGAGCGCAGGCCTGCGAACCAGAGTATCGCAGTTCGATTCCCAGTCAGGGCACATGCCTGGGTTGCAGGCCAGTTCCCAGCAGGGGACGCATGAGAGGCAACCATACATTGATGTTTGTCTCCTACTCTTTCTCCTTCCCTTCCCCTCTCTCGAAAAATAAATAAATAAAATATTTTTTAAAAATTCTTTTATTAAAATAATAAAATATTTTAAAATATAATAAAATAACATTAAAAATATTATTCCCCCCTCATATTTGCCATAGGGGAAAAATGTGATTTTCATTTTTTAGGTGGGAAGACTGAGTCTCCGAAAAGTAAAGTGATTTTCTCAAGGAAAGGGGTAGGACTTGAACCCAGGGCCCACATTACTCCAAAACATCAGCAGCAGCCATGGCTGCATATGCGAACTGAAGCCTCGTTGACCGTGAAGAGACACAGATCTGCCCACGTTCCAGGAAAGCCCAGACTCTGTTTCCGGAAGACCCCCTGGGGCACCTCTGGTCCTTCGACAGCTGGGGGACTGAAGCACAGCGAGGAGAGGCAGCTTGTCCGAGCCATAAGCAAAGGGGGCAGAGCTCAGCGGTCTTCGCGCCTCTGTTTGCATGAAAGAGGCCGACTTGGGGGTGAGAGTGCAAAGGGGGACCCTGTCTCCCAGTCACTGTCCTGTCCAGTAGCCAGTAACCATGAACGTTTCCCTTCTGTCCAGCAATTGCAGAGTCCAGATGAGGCCGGTGTTTTTGTTTTTTAAAAATATTTTATTTATTTATTTTTAGAGAGAGGGGAATGGAAGGAGAAAGAGTGGGAGAGAAACCTCAATGTGTGGTTGCCTCTCATGTGTCCCCTACTGGGGACCTGGCCTGTAACCCAGGCATGTGCCCTGACTGGGAATCGAACTGGCTACCCTTTGCTTCACAGGCCCATGCTCAATCCACTGAGCTACACCGGCCAGGGCAAGATGAGGCCAGTTTTGAAGATAAAGTTTCTGTAGCAATTCTGCAATACTGATATCATTTCTAGGCACCAGACCACCCCTGAGCTAGTTCCCTTTGTAGCTTGGAAGTTGTTTTCCTCTTCCTATTTCCTTGCAACTGCTAGGCTCAGCTCAGGTCCACTTCCTTTCCCTCCTTTCCCTGTATCTTCCTGAGAAATTAGCTCCCTCTACTTCATGGCACCAGGCTCCAGGCAGCTTGCCCCATACTTCTCCTGGACCTGAACCACCTCTGAATTCCCCAGGTCATATCAGAGAATCCCACAACTGCATTCTGGGTAACACAAGAATGCCCAAGAATGGTCCAGGCAGAAAGGATTCTGGGATCAAAACATCTGGGAAAAGCTTCATACCAGGCCATCAAGGCAAGTCCCTGGAAAGTCCTGCAGTCAGGAAACCTGTTTTGTTTGTGTTTTTAACCCAGAGTTTTCCAGACCGAGATGACTGTGAAATCATCTCCTGCATCCTCGCCATGTATCTATAGCAACGCACAGAACCAGTGGTCCTCTGTGGACAACGCTTTGGGAAATGCTGCCCCCAGCCTCTACCAAAGCGTGGAGTTGACCTTCATGGATTTAGACCCTTCCTGTTTCTCTGGGCTAAGCTCACAGATAGTCTAAGGAGATGTGTACTCAGTAGGGTCTTCTAGAAAGACACACTGGACAGGGATGAAGACTTTCCTAACAAAACTTCAAGAGGATGCTGTTAGAAAAGATTGAGGGTTTTCCAGAACTTGGGAAAGGGGATCAGAATTTAAACAGCTGGGGTTAACCAAACTTTTATTTGCTTTCTAGTCAAAGGACCAAAGCCATGTGATGTGATGGGGATAAAGTCCAGCACCCAATAGGAGGTAAAGAACTTTGGGGCAAATGAACAAATGAGTGAATGGACTGTTTGGTGAGAGAGTTGGGAGACTGGCTGACTGAATGGATGTGTGTGTGTGAATGAATGAATGAATGAATGAACGAACAAATGACCAACTAGTCTCTGGGCCTCCAGACGTGTGCGTTTCATGCTACCTGCTGCGGAGACAGATGCACGTTCTCCAAACCCAGGTCCTGTCAGCCTGCTCCTTTGATCGGGAGACCCCAGTGGCTGCCCGCTGCCTTCAGGAAAACAGTCACATGCCTCGACCTGGCATTTGAAACCCTGCAAAACAAAACTCCACCTGCCTTCTATCCTTCCCCCTCACTGTGGTCCCACTCTCCACTCCCGAATGCACTTTATGTAGGTCTTTCTCCCTTTTTGCCTTTTCTCAAACGACTCTCTTTGCCTCAGGTCTCTCCTGCCCCGACTGTTACTTAGTCAACCCCAGCAGTGTTGTGAGGCTCAGCTCAGAACCTACCACCCACGTTAATTGAAAGAAGTCAGATACAAAAATTGGACAGTATAAGGGTGAAGAACAGGCAAAACTAATCTATTGTAGAAAAACAGAGCTGTGGCATTGACTGGAAGAGGCTCCAAAGGGCTCTGGGGGAAATATTCTATACCTGGATGCTGGTGGTAGTTACGTGAGCATATACGTGTGTCAGAAGTCATTGAATTTAGGACTTGCGCCAAGATGGAGGCGTAGGTGGAAATACCTTGCTTCCGTGCACAACCAAATCTAAGAACAACTATTTTTAACAACAATAAACACAACCAAACCACACAGAAAATCGACAATACGGAGTCCGAAAAAAAACAAAATGCTCAGCTAAACTGGTAAGAGGAGCGAAGCCAGCAGTGGAGCAGGTTGACCAAAAAGATCCCTGACCTGGTGGTGCGCAGCAGCCGAAGGCGCGGATCGCGGGCTAGCTACGGGAGCACACAGGGAAGAGGCGCGGCTGGCTGTTTGCAGTAGGTCGAGCATCTGCGTGCAGATAAACCAGTGAAGAGGTGAGCATTGAGACCGCAAGGCGCGGGGCAGCAGGATCCCACAATTACGATCAGATAAACAGGCCGGGGCGAGTGGTGAGATGGGACAGGAGCGCCGCCATTGCTCCCTCTCTGACCCCGCCCCCACACACAACGTCACAAACCAGCGACCTGGGTGGCCCTGCCCTGGTAAACAACTAAGGCTTCGCTTCTCTTACTTACCAGCATGAACAGACCAAAAATGGCTCAAGAACAACTCAGAGCCCCAGAGCCAATAACTCTAAGTGACCAAGAAATAGCCAAACTTTCAGATGCACGGTTCAAAACACTGGTTATCAGGATCCTCACAGAACTGGTTGATTTTAGTCACAAATTAGAGAAACATATGAAAGCTAAACTAATTGAAATGAATGGTAATGCAAAGGAAACCAATAGTAATGGAAAGGAGATTGGGACTCAAATCAATGGAGTGGACCAGAAGGAAGAAAAAAATGATCAAACAGAAAAGAATGAAGAAACAAGAATTCAAAAAAATGAGGAGAGGCTTAGGAACCTCCAGGACATCTTTAAACGTTCCAACATCCGAATTATAGGGTTACCTGAAGGGGAAGAATCACGAGTGGAAACCTTATTTGAACAAATAATAAAAGAGAACTTCCCCAATCTGGCAGAGGAAATAGACTGCCAGGAAATCCAGGAGCTCAGAGAGTCCCAAAGAAGTTGGACCCAAGGAGGAACACACCAAGGCACATCAGAATGACATTAGCCAAAATGAAAATGAAGGAGAGAATTCTAGAAGCAGCGAGAGATAAGGGGACAGTCACCTACAAAGGAGTTCCCATCAGACTGTCAGCGGATTTCTCAAAAGAGACCTTACAGGCAAGAAGGGGCTGGAAAGAAGTATTCCAAGTCATGAAAACCAAGGACCTACATCCAAAATGGCTCTATCCAGCAAAACTTTCATTTAGAATGGAAGGGCAGATAAAGTGCTTCCCAGATAAGACCAAGTTAAAGGAGTTCATCATCACCAAGCCCTTATTATATGAAATGTTAAAGGGACTTATCTAAGAAAAAGAAGATAAAAAAGATGAACAGTGAAAGGACAGCAAACTCACAGTTATTAAGAACCACACCTAAAACAAAAGCAAACTAAGAGGACAGCTAGATCAGGAGCAGAACCATAGAAATGATCACATGGAGGGTTAGCAACAGGAGAGTGGGAGGGGGAGAGAGGGGGAAAAAGGTACAGAAAATAAGTAGCATAGATGGTAGGTAGAAAATAGATAGGGGGAGGGTAAGAATAGTAGGGGAAATACAGAATCTAAAGAATTTGAGACACGTGTTCATGAACTAAAGGGGGAAATGGTGGGGGAGGGGTATGCAGGGTGGAGGGGAACGGAGGGGGGAATAGAACAAATGTAATGGCATAATCAATAAAAAAGTTTTAAAAAAAAGTCTCTGCTTAAAAAAAAAAGAAGTCATTGAATTTAGACCCGTGCATTTCTTTGTATTGTAAATTTAATCTAAGAATTAAAATCGTGCCACCTGGATCTCCCTAGCGAGAGTGCACCCCTTTGTTCACTATTCTCTCCAAGCGCTTCGTCTGTTCTGGCAGCACACACTTAACAGGGACGGCCTTCTGGGGGGTCACTCGGGGCCAGGTCCAGTCTCTTCCTCTGCTGCGCGTGAGCTGCCCCTTCGGCCCTTGCACAGCAAGCATTCAGCAAACACGGGATTGATGAGGCCAGACCCATAAAACTAAAGAACAACGTCTATCCTGTGTTAAGCACCCACTGTGTGCCAGGCTGCACGCTGAGTTCCCTACACACACATTTAACTGTATGACTGCATGCATTTACACATACAGGTGTATACGTATACAGATGTGTATGCACATACATATGTATAACCCCCACAAGATAAATGCAGAGTAGCCATTAAGCTTGAAAGTAGGCAAACATGCCTCACAAATGTGAATGGTTTAGCTCTATTACATCATAATACAGGCAAAACAATCGTGTCTGTTTCCAAACTTGGTGGTCACTGTGCGACTGTGTGTGTGTTTATGATCAATCACCAGTCTCCAGTTTACCCTGAGAACACAGACCCACAGTCGGGGACACACGCGGTGCTGGCCCAGGATGCTGCCATCAGAGCCATTCACCGGACCACCTCCAAAGAGGCATCGCATAATCCAGAAGAAATGTTGTGAGGCTTCTGGCCAAGAGACTTAAAAACAGCAGTTTCTCTGGAAATGAAAATTTGATGTGAGCGAGGGTGCACGTGCGTTTTCTGAGAAGAGTCAAGGCCGTGTCTGGCTTCCTCGGTTCCGGGAAGGGGGTGCTTAGCAAGAGGAGCCCTTGGCTTTATGGTCCTAACTGTGCCACTTCGCAGCTGCAGGATGTGCCCTGGGGCAGGTCATTTACTGTCACCCAGGCTGCTGTGAAACAGCGCCTACCTCATGGCGTTTTAGGGGAGGATTCTCTGAGATCATGCGTGTAAATCTCTCAGCATGGGGACGTTCCCAGTAAATGTCTGCCCAGTTTATTATTATTACTTCACTATTTTTACTGTGATTATAACTCCCTGCCCTCCTCCTCCTTCCCCGGCCCACCCACCCCCAGCAGTCCTTTGGCCCGCTCCCAACCCCTCCCTTTCCTATGAGGCCAGAACCCCAGGATGTGGTTCACTACAGGCAGCTGTGACAAACAGTTGCATCAGGAACACTCAGCACGGCACCAGTCAGCCCAGGGATCCCGGGATGATTTGCGGGGGCGGGGGGCGGGGCAGGGAGCTTTCCTTATTTTTTTTAAAGAATCCTTGCCACCTGTTTCAGGGTTCTCCTTGACCACTCTGTCCTGAGATGAGGTGGTCAGAAGCCTTACAACAGGATGAACGGGGCCGCTGTGGTCCACGAGGCCCACCTTTGAAGTGCAGGTGGAGTCCAGGCCTTGGAGTTTGGGGGTCGGTGGGGAGACGGGCAGCTGCCAGCTGGACCCTTGCTTGCCCTTTGGGATTCCGTCGGAGGGGGCTGGCTCGGGATGAGGTGCACCCACTGTCGTTCTGAGGACCAGACCTCGGGGCTCCCGGCCTCCGCCTGAAACAACCCTCTGTCAGGTGGAGGACTTGCCAGGAAAAACCCTCCCAGCAAGTGAAGCTTCGGTCTCTTTAATCTGGAGAGTTCAACAGGCAAGTGTTATTATTACAGAAGCAACCCACGCTCACTGACAGGGAAAAACAAACAAAAATGCTGATAAATACAAGGAAAATATTCAATACTGATGACACTTGTTCATCCAGAGAGAACCACTGCTATTCTCCCCGCTGTTTTTCTCTGCTCCGAGGGGGGCCGCCACCCCAGGGTTAGAGCACAGGTTCCTCCAGCGGGACCCTCACCCCAGCCCTGGACGCTGAGACCACCCCCCAGCCTTATTTCCTCAGTCGTGAATGGAAAATAAAGAGAGCGTCTATGTCGTTACATTAAAATGATGCCTGGATATGACTCAGTAAATGCTAGTTCTTAGTGTAGCAAATACAGATTCTCCCGTCCAAGTGGCTCTCACGCCATAGACACTGTTTGTAACCTGCCTTTTCCCCTCACACCCAGCAACAATGTGGATCTCTTTCTGGCATTAAATATTCTTTGAAAAAAGAAGATCTTATTTATTTTTAGAGAGAGGAGAAGGGAGGGGGAAAGAGAGGGAGAGAAACACTGATTGGTTGCCTCTTGTGTGCCCCCCCACTGGGGACCTGGCCTGCAACCCAGGCATGTGCCCTGACTGGGAACCGAACCAGTGAGGCTTCAGTTTGGAGGTGAGTGCGAAGCCACTGAGTCACACCGGGCAGGGCTAAATAGTCCCTAACGATCTTTGCACAGAAGACCTGGCCTCATTTACCAGTCCCCCACGGACGGACACTCAAGTTTTATCCAGTGTTTCGTTACTACAAACAGTGCTGCGTGGACACAACTGTGACTACATCTTTGTGCCCAGACCTAATTATTTCCTTGGGGCCAGTTTCAAGGGGGAGAAGTGCAGGGTTTTATAGGAACAAACAGTTTTATACTTGATACCTGTTACCAGACTGCCCTGCAGAGAGGTTGTGCCAAGTAAGGAACGAGAGTGATGAGCTCGCTGCACCGTCACCAACACCTGCTTTTATCGTTTTTGTTCATCTTGAAACAATTATTGTTGAGCAAGGGAATTTCTTTTATCTACCTGATTCAACTGGGAACTCCTGGAGGGCAGGACAGGTAGTTCCTTCATCTCTGGCAGCTCCTGAGCCTCCTGCGTGCTCTGCCCACAGTAGGCACGCAAGAAACATGTGAACGGAGTCTCGGAAGCCTAGAGTGGCATTGAAGTACCCTGGACAGCCAGTTCCTGTCCAGTGCAAAGCCGAGCAACCAGGAGTGGTGCCTGGCATGGCACCCTTGGGGCTCAGAGACTGCACAGGGGGCAAGGCAAAGGCATCTCCAGAGGCACTGCCCTGATGAGATGCAGATGTTAATCAGCCAAGTGACAGGCTCTGCCATCAGCCTGGGCTGGGGCCGCTTCTCTGCCAGTGGATTTGCAGGTGTAACCCGAGCTCTCCTGCAGTTTCAGATGCTAAGGGCAGCTCTGAGTTTCGCACTGTCACCCTTTTGGCAGTGGCTCAGGACAGGTCATCTCATCCTTTTGGGCTTGGTGTCCCCATCTGTTTATTGGGGGAGTTTAACAGTGTTCCCACCAGAGGTGTTTTAACAATCATGGGATTCTGCCTCCCTCTCCCTTCTAACATTTATTGAGGATTTATTATGCCGGCCGCCTGACGCCCAGAGGTGAGCAAGCCTCTCACCTCGCTGCCCTTGCTCCTGGGCCAGGGAGAGGAGCCCAGGAGCACGTGCGGACTCGAGCACCCCCGCAGTCCAGCACAGGCCAGCCACCAGTGGTTCTAGTCCCCAGTCCCGCTGCAGGGGGACAGCGCCTGCCAAGCTCTGCCTGGACGTGTCCTCTCCACAGCCCCCTCGGCGCCAAGGCAGGATGACGCCAGAAGTGGCCACTCTTTTGGCAGGCCCGACCCTGCACCCCATGTGAGGCCACCAGTGGGCGGGGCAGCTGAAGGATGAGACTGGGAACGAGGGGCCCCTGCCTCGCCCCCACCCCCGCAGCTCATACTTCCCCTGCCTTGTTTTTAGGGTAATCTTTTCCACATGGTACCTTTTATTCACACTAGTATATAAAAACTGTCATTTCAACATGTCATTAATATAAACTATTAATGAAGTATTTTATATGTTTTTTGTACAAGTCTTTGAAATCTGATAGATGTTGTACGCCTGCAACCCACCTCAGTTTGGATCCTAGAGTTTCAGGGGCCAGGAGTCAAAAGCTACAAACAACCCGGATGGCCGCCGGCTGATGAAGAGCTCAACCAAAGGCAGTGTGTCCGCACGGCGGAATGTCACTCAGCCATAAAAATGTGAAGTACATCATGGAGGAATCCTTGAGAACGTGGGAAGTGAGAGAAGCCAGACACAAAGACCATGCACTGAATGAGTCCATGCATGTGGAAATGTCCAGACTAAGCAAACCCATCGAGGTAGCGAGTAGATGATGGTCGCCAGGGCCTGGGGGTTGGGGCAAGTGCGGGGTGACTAATGAAAAGGTACGGGCTGCTCTTCGGGGTGATGCAGTGTTAGTGGTGACGGTTGCATAACCTTGTGAATATGTGAACAGCCACTGAATAGTAGACATTAAAATGGTACATTTAATGGCACGTGAATTATATCTCAATAAAAATGAATGGTAAAATACATTAAAAATAAAATGTATTCCTACCGAAGCAATAAAGTTGCCTTTAATAGGAAAATATTTTATGCTGACTCCGTTTCCAAACTTAGATGTCAACTAGCTGAGATTTAAATAAAATTTAAAATTCAGTTCCCGGTCACACCAGCCCCAGCTCCAGTTTCTAAAGCCACGTGTGGCCAATGGCAACCGTGATAGACAATGCCGCTCTGGGTGTTGCTGCTCCAGGCGACCCACTGAGGTCCTGACAGGCCGCCCCGGGCCACTCCCTGGGCAAGTCCTGCAGGACTGGAGGCAGATCGGGTACGAGGACGGCGGGGTGAATGAATGAAGCTGAAAGGGTGTGTGCGCCCCTTTCCTCCCCGCCATTGGTGCCAAATCACACCAATTTCATCACACCTTCCCAACAGCAACTCTGCAGCTGAGGAATTCCACAGGCCGTCAAAGTCGGAAGGGACTGACGCAACCAGGTTTCAAAAAGTCACCTTCTCTTTGTGGTGCACTGCTCCGCATCCGTGTCCTCAACCACAGTCACGATGCAGAACGGTTGACACTCCCCAGTTCCCTTCTGCTGCCCATAATCGTCCCGCACTTTCAGTGTTCGGCTGCCCACCACTTACCAGGCCCCAGCTTTGGGCTGCACAGAAGCTTTCTTCAAAAATCCCTTCCACAGCCCTGTGAGGTGGGCCTTCGGTTCTGTCGCCTCAAAGACAGCCCCCGGTGGAGCATGGGGATGTGAGCCCAGATCCGCCAGCTCCGAAGTCCACTTTACTCCCCCTTCAGCACGGGGCCGCTCAGAAGGGCCCCCTGCACCCACACGGGGAGGAAGGGGGGCACCGCAGGGCAACGGAGGAGCAGGGACCAGCAGCCAGCTGCCCCCTGCCTGGCGGGCTGGGGTCTTTCACCCCATCCTGTGGGAAACTGCATTCTGGGGTTTCAAAACGCGTTTTCAGCCTTCCTTTTTGGCTAAAAATGTTTGTTTTACTCCAGAATGACCTATTGTCATCACCTGGATCTTCTAGATCTGTTTTGTTATGTTTTTAATTTAAATATTTTATTATTTATGCTATTACGGTTGTCCAGATTTTCCCCCCTTGGCCCCCCTCCTCCCCGCCCGCTGCCCCCCACTCCCACAGGCCATCCCCACACCGTGGTCCATGTCCGTGGGTCAGTGCAGCTGTGTTCTCCGCTAATCTCGTCACCTTCCTTCACCCGGCCCCCGCTCCCCACCCCTCCCCTCTCGCAGCTGTCCGGCTGTTCCACGCTTCTCTGCCTCTGGCTCTGTTTTGCTCGTTAGTTTATTTTGTTCATTAGATTCCACTTACAAGAGAGATCATATGGTATTTGTCTTTCACGGACTGGCTATTTTACTTAGCATGGTAAATCAACAAACAACAAGTGCTGGCAAGGATGCAGAGCAAAGAGCCCCCTTGTGCACTGTTGGTGGGAATGCAGACTGGCGCAGCCACTGTGGGAAACGGTATGGAATTTCCTCCAAAAAATGAAGAATGGAACTGCCTTTTGACCCAGTGATTCCACTTCTGGGTGTATACCCTGGGTTTGTTTTATAAACTTTTCTCCTTCCTCAAAGTGGGATGACACCCAGACTTCCCAGTTTTAACTTCGGGTGAGGCGGGGTTCAGGCTGTTTGGAGGGAGCTGAGGAGGTTTAGGAACAGATCTTGTCTCCGAGGCCTCACTTGTCCCCGGGGCCTGCTGAGAACTCAGTCCCAGACAGAGAAGGCTGGTTCCACACACAGGTTCTGGTCACCTCGACCCAAGCTTAACGAGCAAATTTTTGTAATCACACCCACTCTGGGAACCGTGCAGTGAGTCTAATCCCCTGCCTTTCAGGGTAAAGCACAGGGGAGGGGAAACGGAACATTTCAGGGCTGGGGAAAGGCGGCCGCTCCCGCCCTGTGCACTTCTGGGGCAGCTCTCACTACGGGAAGAAGCCAGAACTTAAAGAAAAAAGAAAAAAAGAGAGTGCTACAGAGCCAAGTGCCAATGAGGAGCGAGAATGTCTCTTTAGCTTCAACTCTCTGGGCTTTCGGGGAGGTGGGCCTGAATGGCAAAAGGTGGTGTAAGTTACCAAAAATCAATAAAGAGATTTTGTTTTGGCCTAAATCTGAAAGACGTTTAAACTAAGCTTGGGTTTGATTTACCAAGGATATGCTGGGGTTTATGGGCTTACTTTTTTTTTTTAAGTCTCGAATATAATATGTTTGCTGGAGAAACTTTTCAAAATTGCCAAAAGCAAATAAATAACCATAAATAACCATTTTAATTTTTTTAATTAAAGCATAGTTGACATGCAATATTATATTAGTTTCAGGCGGACAACACAGGGACGTGCCATCTGTATTCCCTACCATGTGACCCCCACAGTGTCGTCAGCACCGTTATTTAAAACCTTCCAAACTATTTCCTCCTGTTCTAAGTGGGTTTGCGCACACGACTGGAGTTGCGCACCAGGTGCTGTGTCTCCGACTTGCTTTAAAAAATAAGAAAACCGTATCAATGGTTTTTCTTTGTCGTTGTTTTTTAAATGTCCATGTCAATAGTTCTGAGGCACACCAGGTAAATTATTAATATAACCAGCAATGATCCCCCCGCCTCCTGGGAGATGAAGACGATTAAGCACAGCAACTTCGAGGGGGCTTATTAAGGAGATGAACTCCTCCGTCTCTTCTCGGGAGGCTGTTCAGCCGTCCGGGCCCCAGATGCAAGGGCCGTGGCGGGGCTGAGTCAGCACTCTGCCTTCGCCCTGCTGCCACCTGTTTTATTAAGCGTGCTGGTGTGTCCAACGCCTCGGAATGAAAAGGGAGGCTTTGTGTGCATGCGTGTGTGTGAACGAGGACTGTGTCCCTCCCCTGCCCCCTCCCCCACCCACCTCTGTGTAGCAGCTGGAGGCTGAGCCTTCCTCAGAGCCCAGGATGCTAGAAACGCAATGGAGAGGAGGTGACCCTGCCGCCTCTGGAGACCAATGTCAGGGCCTTTGAAGTGAAAAGAAATGTGTGTGCAAAGTCTCCTCAGTTCCATGATAGTTGTGTGCATTGTGTTTGCCTCTGGGGCCAGGAAGTGGGAAGCTCGTGGCCCTGGATGAGGAAGACGGCCCCCGACGCCGCTTGATCTGAGCTGAAATAGCACCTCTCTACCCGCTGGTGTGAGCTGTCCTTCAACCTGCCCCTTGTCCTTCCCAGTGATGTAACCTAGCTGCCTGGTCCAATGTCAAACTTTGCAACAATGCTGTAAATGACCTATAAAAATCCAGGGACAGAAGGCTCAGGAAGAAGGAAACTCTAATTAAGGAAATCCTGAATCTCCTAAGCATGCTCATTAATGAGAGGGAACATAATAACAGGCAACGTGGAGAAGCTCATAAATTACCGACAAAGCCCAGCATAGTTGAGGGTGGGGCCTGGTGGATGGAGCCCAGGTTCATTTCTGGGGTTAATGGAACCCGCCTGGTCCCTGGGTTTGCGCAACACTGGGCACGGTGCTTCCTTCCTGCCTCCCTAGCAGAGATGAGTAAGTTAGAGGGAGGTGATCACAGCACCGTCACCGCCAACCCGAGCAATACTTGCTCTGGGTCAGAGGGAAGTGGCTCTGCCAGGGATGAGCAGAGCACGGGCTTTGTCTCAGAGAGGTGCTCGCAGGTTGGTAAACAACACCCCCCTCCCTCCCCCTCTCCCTGTTGCACATCCTCCCCTCCCTGTCTTTTATCACGGAAAATAAGGGACAGCTGGGAAGCAAAGCAGGACCACCTGGGCTTCTAAAGTCCCTTTTGCTCTAAGAGCTCCTGGGTCCTCACTGGCAAGAGAACAACACGTTTGACTAGAGAAAAACTGGGGAACAGAATGGCTCATTGACTGAAGTCCACACACACAGCATATGGGGGATCAGTTTTATTTGCTTCCCATGAAAGATCCAGCTGCTTACTATAGACCCCACAATTTGGATGTCTTAATGTAAGCAAAGGAAACCCTGTGACCTAGTCCACATTGTCACTGCTCAGGATCTGGACAGAAATGCCACATGTGGCACATACAATACCACGTGGACTCCTAATGCTGTAATGGCCATCTCCACATGGACAGCGATTTCAGGACTAAAGCCTACCAGTACCAACAATGGTCAGTGAGTGGCACCTGACCCCTACGGAATCCTTGTCTATTTCAGGTGCGTGTAGACAGGTATATTTTCTCACCTCGTCCTCCCAGGAGACCTGGCAGGAAACCGAGGCTCAGAGAGGTGATGTCTTTGTACAGGATCACGCAGCATCGGAGGCTAGAATCAAACCCAGGGCTGCTGTGTTCCGGAGCCCAGGTTCCTGGCCGTGTGACAGCAGCCCGAGTGTGGGAATGTTTGGGACGCGAACTGGGCGATTCAGGGCTGTGGAGCCAGAAGGTCCTCGGAGCTTCTTGGCCTCTCCCTGAGCCTCAGTTTCCTCATTTATACAATGGTAAAAGCAAAGCCCTTTGTGGGCATTAAATGAGATGCTTCACACAAAGTGCTTAGCACTGGTCAGTCACTGGCCTGGGAGGGCTGGCTTCTGGGGGTACCAGGGGGAGGGGCCGGGGAGGCCCGGGCAGATTCCTTAGAGGAGCCACAGAAAGCGGAGCGCCTCATATCCACAATTTCGATGAAACCCATAATTATAACCCCTCCTGCCACCCCCAGCCCTGGGGCAGTGATAGGATCTCTGCAGCTCTCCAGGGTCAGTCCGATCATCGCACGGAAGAGCAGCAGCTGTGCCTCGGAATCGGGTGGGGAGCAGGCAGCCGGGCCCTTTTCTCTGAGTCAGGAGGCAGGACACACCCAGAACCGCACCGCACGGCACCCGCCCACACGGAGGGTTGCCGCTGCCCCTCTCAGGGAGATTGCAGCGTGAGCTCGAAAGCCCTGGAGTTTCTGCCCAGCTTTCTTTCCCCTCAAGAGTTCCTGTGTAATATGCTGAATTTGCACTAAATTCACATTAAATAATAGCCCCTGTCATTTGAATTCTTAGCATATACTAAGCTCTGGGCTGGGCACATTTTACATACGATCTAATTTAATGCTCCTAACAGTCTTGTGGGGTGGAATCATTGCGTGTATGTATCTAACTGTTGCTAGGTGCCAGGCCCCGCTCTGAGCACTTCCTGTGTGTTCATCTACCCAAGCCTGTGAGGTGAGTCCCACTATTACCCCTTTTTACAGGTGGGGAAGCTGCGGGTCAGAGAGACTGAGTGACCTAACCTGCTCCAGGCGACAGGGCTAGAAAGTGACAGAGCCAGTCCCTAAAGCAGGCAGTCAGGACCTGGCCACCTACTTACCCCAATCCCATAAGCTGCTGTTCTTATCCCCATTTGGCAGATGAGTGAACGGAGGCTCAGAGTCCACAGCTAGTCAATGTCAGAGCTGGGATCTGGGGCCAGGGCCCAGGCTCAAATCTTTGTACGGCTGGCCTGCATCCTGACTGCTGCTGGCCTTCTGCAGGTGGACACGAATAATGTGACGAATGAGGAGGAGAGGGGCAGACTGCCTGTCCCCCAGGAATAGTCACACCTCATCGCCCCGGTGAGGGACTGTTGTCCTCCTCATTTTGTGGAGGAGAAAAATGAGGCCCAAAGGGGTGTGGTTCTTGCCTAGCCGCAGAGCGATGGGACTGAGACTCCAGCCTCTACTGCTGACCCAAAGTCCAAGAGCGTCCCTCCTACTGTCCAGGTATCGGAAATTCCACTCTAAGGAATCCATTCTTTTGGGTCATGAAGGTGCTTGGTCTTCAAATGGTTTAAAAGGCATTTGCTGAACAGTGACCTTGTTCCCGGCATTGTGCTGAGTTAGGGGCTTTCAGGAGCTCTGAGGGAGGGTCCCAGGCAAGGTCTGAGGGGACCACACAGGCAGGGTTATCCCCAGCCCCCAACCCTGCCCCTACTCCGTCAAGAAATGCCTTCTTTGCATCTGCTTTATGTTGAGATGCACATTGATTTTCTTTTGGAGAAAACGGTCCACCCCTAAACACGCTTGAAAATTATTGTGTTAGGTCTTTGGACAGACCTACGAACAAATCCATGGCAGTACAGCAGCAGGCTCTGCAACTACCCAGGCAGGTGTGATATGAGGACACAACTTGAAAGAAGTATAAGCTCTGGGGCAACCACTGAGCAATCAGGGAAGGCTTCTTGGAGGAGGGGACACTGAACTGAGCTAGCAAGGATTGGATTCTCCAAGCAACCAACGTGGGGAAGAGCATTCCAGATAGAGGCAGCAGCAAGGCAAAGGCTGTGATGGAAAATGGCGTGTACAGAGGGAGCCTTAAGGAGCCCTGGAATGGAAGACTCTGGGGCACCGCATGTTGTTTCCAGCTACTGGCTGAACACGGACTCACAGGGTGGATGACGTTCCAGTTGTCATTGGCTCTTACGGTCAGTGTACTCACTGCACCTGAGGGGTCAGAAGAACTTCCGTTTACAACTCCAGGCACTATGCTAGGCTGTATGGACAAGGGCGTGAGCTAGACAGAGTTCCCTCTCTCTGGCATGCCAACGTCTAGGGTGGGGAGGGGTTTGAAGATGCAGCCTTGGGTGCTGGTCAATGAGAATTTCTTAGGGTGGGATGTGGGGGTGGGAGGTGGGGGTTGGGGTGATGAAGAGTCAGCCACTGAAGCGCACAGGCGGGCGAGGTGCGACATGTTCTGACAGGGACAATCAGGGAGGGCTTTACAGGCAGAGTGGCATCCACGTTTGACTTGCAGATGCGGGGAGGCTGTGACAGAGATGGGAGAGCACATTCCGGGCCGAGGAAGGAACGGCAGCAGGGAAGGCCCGAAGGAACGCGTGGGTGTGACGGGGGCACAAGGAGCCACTGGGCTGGGCTGGGGGCACGGCATTCGGTGCAGGCAAGGAGGTGGAAGGAGATCAGACCAGAAACTTCTGTCAGCGCAGACAGAGGAAAAATAGAAAAGAGGTGAGCGAAGGCAAGCCAAGGCATCTGGACCCAGGGGTTTGGGCATCAGGATCTGGACACCATCCCAAGCAGGGCACAACCCCACCCTCATGTCACCACTACCTGCTGGTGTCCACCTCCTGGAGTGCCTCTGAGGGACAAGGACAGTCATAGCCCAGAGGGACAGTGTCTCGTAGTGGCAAGGAGGGCAGCCTCTGGAGCCAGCTGAGTGGGTTCAGGTCCAGCTGCTCTGCTAACTAGCCCTGTGACCTTGGACCAGTCACTTTGCTTCTCTGAGGCCTCAGTTTGCTTATCTATAAGATGGGGGCAGTACTACTTACCTCCTAGGATTGCTATGAGGATTAAATTAGTTAATACTCAAAAGGCACAGCACAGAGCCAGTCACGTAGCAGGAATGCCCGTTATGCTCGTTCAGGTTCCCTGCTCTCCCCTCCTGCAGCGTGCGGAGGCGGAGCCGCGTGGGCTCCACTCATGCCCCGGTCTGTTGGACAGTTCTGTCATCCGGCTGGTCACGCACCTCACTTCCTTCCTTGGCCTGCTCCCGTCCACACACCTGTGCTGAGTACTAACTCTGTTCAGTGCTTCCTTCTTTTTAAAGAAGTTTCCACAACTGAAAGGTTTATACACTTCAAACTATTCTCTGAGTCTATTTATCCATAGTTTTGTGAGAATGAAAAACGTGTTTGGGCCATTTAGGAAGTTTAGATGCACCAACAAAGCTGAACATACCAATAACACGAGACACCACTTGTGAAGTCCTGGCGGCAAACACTGTACTGTATCTGCCCTTTGCGGGTTCATTGCTGTGGCCGGGTGTGGGGGGAGGTGTGGGATGAGATGCGGGGTTTGGCCCTGGTCCCTGATTTTCAGCTCAGACCTTTCACAGGGCGCTGGTCTCCGCCGGCCCAGGCTGAGCCTGGGTTATGGCGATGCATAAGCTGCAGCCCTGCCAGTGGGGACCTGCCATCCCAGCCCTGAGCCTGAGACTCTGGACCAGGGTGTTCCAGGCTGAGTCGTCTCAGGGGACCTCCAAGACAAGAGCGGAACCCCAGGGCTACACCAAAGGTGACAGGAGAGGGGAGGAGAGGGCTGTCATTTCCTGAGCTGGCTTGGTCATTTCACTGACTGCCATCCTCAGCATCCAGCCTGTTGCATGGCTTTAGGTCCTACCGAACGAGAGGAAGGATGGACACAGAACAGATGAAAAGGGTTCCAGCCTGGTGCTCTGGGGCCGACAGCCCTTCCCCAAACCTCAACGGAAGCCCCCAGGGTCAGGAGCAACAGTGATGCTGACTGTCTGTCTTTTTGTACCTACTACGTGTCAGGCTCTGCGCTAGGTATTAATTCTCAGGGCTGTAAGAGAAGGAAAGCTGAGCTCAGATATTGACACTTCCAAGATCACACAACCTGCCAGTGGGCCAGCAGGCCAGCGGGCTGGCGGGGGTACCAGGGAGCTTGCAGAATGCCACCCTGAACCTTAAAAGCACAAGATGAGAATTATTCTGGGGTTGCTAGGAAGGCCGAAGCATAAACAGTCCATCCTCAGGATTCACAGATTCTATCTCGGCGAATTTGCTGACTCGCAGAAATTTATTTGTAACCCCCAAATCAGTGCTCGAGGTGCTTTGCGTTCATTCTCCGACTCCCGCGAGTGGTGAGAAAGTCGAGGGGCCCCACCTGCAGGTTCCCGGCCGAGGCTGAACACGGCGGCCATCTGCCCTCCTGTTCCGGCTCTCACACTGTAAGCAAGCGTCCTGCTCCTAGACTGTTTAGTAGCAGGCTGTTCAGATTATTTTGTGCTTTTTCTTAGTGATCTTACAGTTTAAAAATGCTCAGACGTGCCTTCCAAACAAAACCCACTGTGAGTCAGATGAGCTTCATTTAGTCATGAGTCCAGTGCTGCTGGCCAGGAGGTCAGGTTAACAAATCAACAATTTATGTTAAGGGAGGTGCATTTAATGGAAACACATAAAAGAAGGTTACACGTTGATCAGTCCATGAACGTGCTAGGACCAGAGGCTCGAGGGAACATAAGCCTGTACCTCCCCTCAGAGCAACAGATCAGTACTCACTAATTCAGAGTTGGTGGGGGCTTTATAGACAGAACATAGTAACTATTGCCAATAATGAGAATTGGCTGTTTATAACAAAATGGGAATTCTTCATGAAAAGTACTTCTCTTTCAGCCCTGGCCGATGTGGCTCAGCGTGTTAGAGTGTCAACCCAGGGCCGAAAGGTTGCAGGTTCGATCCCTGGACAGGGTGCATATGGAAGGCAACCAATTAATGCTTCTTTTTCCCATTGATGTTTCTCTTTCTCCCTTCCTCTATCTCTAAAAAAAAAATTTAAAAAAAACAATAAAAGAGAATGTCCTCAGGTGAGAAGTTTCAAAAAGTACTCTCTTGCACACTCACAGATACATACACACACCCGTAAATACATATATGTACACCTATATTTCCATTACTTAACAAATTTCTAAAATAATCCAGGAGAAAATAGAAAGAAAACTGAAAGTTCACCTTCATTCTTCATCCTCACTGCAACCCAATCACCCTTCCCCATTAACAGTTCAATGGTTTCTTTCCAGGCTCTTTAAAAAAAATTATAAAGTATATTTATTACTTTCCCTACTAAAGTGCAGTGACTTCTTAATCCCCTTAATCAGACTCAGAAACGTTCACTGTCCTATCAAAGCACACGCAGCGCTGACTCGGGTTGTGGTTTGAGTGACCTCAGAGGGATCGTGCTCCACACGTTGTTCTGCAGTTTGCTTTTTTGCGGTGACAGCAGGCCGCACCGCAGTCCTGTGTCCCCACGGCGCCGTCTCGCCCTCTGTACCCGCCTGTCTGGTGCGAGTGTTCCCATCCATGTAGCCGGTTCCCCTGGGATGGGCGCTCAGGTTATTTCCATCTTTTGTCATCACAAACATTTGTGTGTGTGTGTGTGTGTGTGTGTGTGTGTGTGTGTGGACAGGGGTTCGTTCTTCCCTTCCTGGAAGGATGTCACCGGGAGAGACCACGATGGAGATTTGTGCAGATGCGGGCCAGGGACGGCCGTAACCTCCGCGGAGCTCCGATTACCGGTGAGAGAAACAGGTGCCTGGGCGGGCAGGGCAGGCGGCGGGCACGGGCCTCCTCCTGGCCCGCAGTGTGTGTGGTCCCGTTCCTCAGGCCCTTGTGCAAACACCGGCTTTGTCACCGGCTGAATGGGAAAGTCAGCCCCAAATTAGCACTAATGTGAGGGCGTTTAACCCTCTTGTGAGGCCCTTTGAGAAAGCACAAAAGGACTTTTTCAGGGGCTAGGCTGTCCAGCCCAAACAGGTCTGACTTGGAGCCGCATGCCCGGCAGGAACGCCAGGCCCCAGGGAGCTGCCTCTGAACACCGCTCTGGGTTCCGCGGGCCTGCACTCCCGGGGGCAGGGCGGGCCGGGGTTGAGGGGCCAGGTGGCAGGTCTGGGGGCAGGTTGGCACTTTGGCACCAGGGAGGCCTGGCTTCAAATCCCACTTGTGCTCTCACAGGCTGAGAGTCCTGGTGTGAATTCATTCTCCCTGGGTGCCTCATCCATAAAATGAGACAAAAACAGCAACAACTTCAAGAGCTTGACAAGCGGGTACCCGAGACAACGCAGGCCACCTCAGGGAGGCTTTCCTGAGGGTGCCATTTAGAACGCAGTGTCCTTCTTCCCGGCCCCCCATTTCTTTCCTGTTTTATTTCCCTCCAAGGCACTTGTCACCTTCTAACCTGCTGCATGAGCTACTTATATTATGTCCTTTATCATCTGTCTTCCCCGACCACAAGCTGCGCCAGTGCGGAGCCCCGGACCCCTCGCTCACCGCCGTATCCCGAGAGCCTCACGCAGAGCCTGGCTCGTGGTGCGTCTGATGAAAGGCAGCTTTGGAGCAGCGGCTGCGGTGGGCTCCCCTCTTCTTCTCGGGGGACTCCCAGGGCCCCCGAGGCCCTCGGTCGTGGTTGTCAGGACTCCCACCCTCCTCAGCTTGTAACCCAAGCAAGAGAACTCTTTGGGCCCACGAAGAACCACAGCAGAGGGCTGACTAGGCCTTGCCCAGAACTTTCCCCCGAGAGGAGTGTGTGTGCGGGTGTATGTGTGTGTGTATTAATGTGTGTGTCTGTGTTTTTCCTCCGGTGCAAGAGCCCGATGGGGCCACGCTCTCCATTGGGGGGCTGCCCTTTCTCGCAAAACGGAGGCGGCGTGTGTGGTGGGGTGAAGCCGCCCTCCACGTTTCGCTGGGCGTGCCGCGGCCTGCGTGTGCGCTGGGTGCGAGGAGGCGTGGGTGAGGCCCAGGGCTTGGCTGCCCCAGCGACCTGTCTGGGCCCGTCCACCCCTAATCTGACCAGAGAATCAGGGAACCGACTGAACCCCAAGTTCTAGGGGAGCCCAGCTGGGGCCCAGATCCATGAAGCACCCCAATCTCAACTCCAAGCCTTCTGCCACCGCCTCCTTGGCCTTGGCCCAAATTTCATCCCACAAGACGCCAAGTGCAAGGGCCTCGTGTGGGTGTTGGAGGCTTCAGATCCACAGACCACGGTTCTGAGGGGGACGCCTGAGCGCCAGCGAAGGGTCAGACCTGCGTGGGGCTGGGCGGGGACCCGGCCTCCTCCGAGGGGCTGGGCGGGGACCCTAGGGCCGAGGAGGCGGAGGTTAGACAACAAAGAGCTACTTAAATCACAGCTGTGCTCAGGCCGGGGAGGAAAACTATGAGGAACTAGGGTGCTCCTAACTGGGCGCCTGAACTAGGCTGAGATGTTCTCTGAATAAGTTATATTGAACCTGAGCCAGAGGGACTGTTGGTGTCGGTCAAGTAGAGGGGCAGGGGCAGCGGAGGGTAGAGGAGAACCAAGTCCCAGGCGCAGGGGACAGCAGGCGCAGGGGACAGCAGGCCCGGAAGCGAGGCCGATACACAGTGTCATTCCACCGAAACCCTGCAACACCCCAAAGAGGAAATCTCTTATTTTGCAGGTGGAGATGAAGCAATCCGCCCTGGGTCCCACAGTTGCATCCTGAGCACATGGGGTGTTCCTGGGGACTCAACCTGAGTCACCCCTTCCTCCAGAAGACCAGTCCCATTTACTTTTGGAAAACGTTCAGAAAGTCTCAGGGTTCATGAGGTTTCTGGGGAGAACTGTCCTCACGGAGGAGAGCGTGTGGATGGGAAACAGGAGAATCCTGCTTCCGAGGTTACGGGCAAGATGACTGTGGGGTTCAGGTACCCTTCTCCGGCCGGGTTCCTCCTTGGCTGCCGTCCCATCTGATCCGCCCCAGCTGCAGTGAATCACAATGCAAAGTAGGCCAGATGTGTGTACGTAGGTAAATAAGCCAGACCCGCGGCCCCGTTCCCTCCTTCTGCAAGGGAGCAGCTCTGCGGAGTCTCCAGACAAAACAGAGTATCTTGCCATTTGAGTTTAATTAATCACTGTTGATGTTCCCTCTGCCGTTGAACGAGGTTAACTTGAAGAGGGCGTGAAGACACCATCATGGCTGGGCTCCCGGGGGGTGAGCAGAGGTGGCTCTGGCAGTTCCCGAGGGAGCCGTGGGTGAGGGGTCGCTCACTGTGACTCGCTCCGCATTTATTTAAAAGTCCAGTGAGCTGCCCCCCGTCCCGCAGTGAACCAGGGCTTAACCTGCTGGGTCGAAGAAGATGAGGTTTTCCGAGGAAGCTCTAAATGGCGTTCCCCGTGCTCCCCGACAGGGACAGGATGACTGCGATTGGGACCCCCATGTGGTAGTGTGGCCCAGGCACTCACCTGTCCCCAGGTAAACAAACCTACCTGGGTGAGCATTGGATAGCCAGGCATCTGCATAGGCAACTGGTACAATTTCCCTTCCGTCCAGGTGAAGCCATGTCTACCCTGGGGGCCCCGACCTTGTCCGAGGCACAGTGACCTCTGGGGAGGAGGTCAGGGGGGATGTCTGGTGCAGAGGGCTCAGGTGAGTCCAGCTTCGGGAATGGACTCTCATTCATTCTGTCCGGGGTTGAGGAGGTGGAGGGCCCTGCAGACACTTGAAAAATCACTTACTTCTACTATGGAAAAATATCAGTGGCTGCTCGGGGTGTGGGGTGAGAAAGTGGGATGTTGTGAGCGAGCACAGTGCTGACTTGGAAGGGCTGGGGGAAGTCTCTAGGGCCATAGGGATGCTCTGTGACTTCACAGGGTTTGGTCATGCAAGCACATGCGCTCATCAGAGCATAATAACCGCGTCCTTAAGGTTTGCACATATATGAATTTTACATCAAGAGAGCAAAATTTGTGAACAAATATCAAACTCTTCAATGACAGCATGCTGAAATATTTAGGAGGGGCAAACTGATGCCTGCAACTCACTCCAACACATAACAAAAGCAGGTGTGTTACTGGGTGGAGGGACGGCTATATACGAATGAAAAGCAAGGGCCGTGGAATGTTCATAGTGGGATCTCGGTGGTAGATTTGTGGGAGTTCGCTGCAAATGTCTTTCGACTTGGCTGTATTTTGAAAATTTTCCAAATGAACGTTGAAAAACACAGTTGCTGCGCACAGACCTGACTCGGCAGGAGAGGCACCGCTGTGTCCAACAAAAGGAGGCATGACCCGTGGCTTTCCATCTCGGAAGAGCAAAGCCA
Source organism: Artibeus jamaicensis (assembly GCF_021234435.1). NCBI lineage: Eukaryota > Metazoa > Chordata > Mammalia > Chiroptera > Phyllostomidae > Artibeus > Artibeus jamaicensis. Next base: position 16,937,402 of record NW_026522057.1, read on the forward strand.
GTGAGCCCGAACGGCGGGCTCCGCCCCCGGGGCAGCAGTGGGGACGGGGGGTGCTCTGGGGGTCTGAACCACTGGGGAGGCTCTGCTCCCTCGTCTAGGTGCCCAGAGGAGTGTTCCGTGTGTGAAGAATTCATGATTGACACACTTGTCCACACGTCTATTGCTTTTTTCTGCATGTACACGGGTGGGCCAAAGGAGGTTTACGGCTGTGCATGTGGAAAAAGACACGCGGGCCGTGACTATTATGACGGCTTTGTTGACCCCGAGGAACGTCACAATGGCAGGGGAGCTCGGGTGCAGTGTCCTCGGTGCCCAAATGGCCGGCCTCCATCCTTCGCCCATTCTTGTCGCTGCTTGCTATGCTCAAGCACGCCTGTATGTATAATAACATTTATATTTTCTTTATAATTGAGTTATGAATAGTTAAATGGAATGCATTTTAGTTCAATTTAAGTGAATAAATTTAATTAAATGAAGCAAATTAAAAATCAAATTAAATTTATAAGTTCATGAAATGGGTTTCAAAAAGATTTGCAGTGTTCACCGACCAGCTTCGATGAGCGTACGGCAATAATCGCCATTCAGCCTCTGCCCCGTGTTTTCTCTCTCCTCCCCGGGCCCCCGTGTGCCCCTCCTCAACCCGTGCGGGCGCTGCACCCAGAGACTCGCCCAGCAGCCCAGCACTTCCCCAGTTATTAAGTCGATGGCCGCTCTTTGGTGAGTAACTTGCCACCCTGGAGCAGTTACCTGCCACTGTCACTGCACAAAGGAAGCTCTGTTCAGGCTCAAAGCTGGCGTGCGCCCAGGGCGCCGGCAAGACCAAGGGCTTGCTCCGGGCCTCGGGCCAGGCCTGGCCCCGAAGGCAGCCTCCGCTCTCCAGAGGCGTCTGCCAAGCACAGGCTCGCGGGACATGCTCATCCCTGAGCGTCAGGTTAGACTCTCTTCCACTCGCCCACGTGCCCAGGGCCTCGGCTGGCTTTCCTGGGGACTGTCCGTCATCCCACCGCGCAGGGTGTAGCTGCCACACGTCAGGTGGCCTACAAGCCGAGGACCCTCAGACAGAGAACCAGCCCAAGCCCTGCCCAGAGGCCTGGGTGCTTAGGACCAAGCGGGCACACGGAAAACACACGTTAGAGAGTATGGTGGCTGAGGGCTTCGTTGCAAGGCGATGTGGCAGAGCACTGCCCACATCGCTACATCTGGTACTACTATTGTCCCATTTCTCTGACGGATAAACCGAAGGTAGAGAGGTGGAGTAATGTGTCCCAGAATCCAGGCAGAGTGACGCTGGAAAGCCCCTGCTATAGGCCCCTGGTGTGCCAGCACTATAGAGATGACAACGATGATACCCAACACTAATTAAGCACCGACAGTGTGCCAGGCACCATGCTAAGCATTGTACGTGCCTACATTGTTGTGTTAAGTCACCAGAACTGCCCTATGCGGTGGGCATTGTGATTATGTTCCATTTTATGGAAGAGGAAGCTGAATAAATGAATGGCCGCTGGCCGTGTCCCAGAGAAGAACTAACTTTATCAAGGGCCCTCTCCACAGAGCCCCTTGTTGGGACAGGCACGTTCACCATGACGACCTCATGTCGTCTTCATGGCCCCAGGAAGAAGTCAGTGTAAGTGCTCCCAATGTCTAAGTGGAGAAACTGAGGCTCAGAGCAGATGAGTAACCTGTGACAGGGCTAAAAGTGGGAGAGCTGGGGTTCGAGGTCAAGGCAGCCTGTCCGTCAGACCCACACATCACGCCAGTCACCATCAGCCGTCGGCTGTGCTTAGTAAAGAGCAGTAGTGTGTGGATGGTACCGGCTGCACTCAGTATGCAGCTGAGCAGGGAAATGTCCAGGTGGACAGAAGAAACTACATGGGTCCAAAGCGATGTGTGACTGCCCCCAGGGGCCCTTAATTGTCAGGGGACAGTGCTGTTGAGTGTTAAGGAGCACAGGCACCAGATGGGGTCTGGTCCTGCCCACCTGGGATCAAATTTCAGCTCCCCCTCCACTAGCTGTGCCACCTTAACCATGTTGCTGAACTTGGCGGTAAAATGGGGATGACGCTGGCAGCGTAACGGTATCTCTGTCACTACCTTCCAAGGGTTACAGTGAGATCACAAAAGGTAACGTATGCAAAGTGCTCAGAATGCAGCGTCGTCTGGGTGCCCGCAGTGCCACAGGCCAGGCGAGGTGCCCGCGGTGCTCTGGCTCTGCCCCCTGCAAAAATATCTTTGCTGAGTTGTGATTTGATGTTATATCTCGGTTTTTATAGAAGGTAGATGTGACAATCAGCTGCTGAAGACTGTGTCAGTGTCATTGGCAAAGCTGGGGACGTTATTCACCAGGTTGCACAATACCCCTTAGCTCCAGATTCCCGGGTTCTGTTGGTCCTAGAGCGGAGTGCCGGCAGGGCGTGTGCCCCCGGGACGCGCAGGCGCACTGCCTCGGGACAGCGCGGCGACCCCCCCGGCCGTCGTCAGTTCTAAACGAAATGAAACGTGATGTTCATCGGCCTAAGCCCCAAGTTGGAGTTACAACAAGCCTTCTCCTTTTCCTCTTGGGTGCTTCCTTCATTGAAAAAAAAGTTTTTTTAACAATATTTTTTCAAAATAGAAATAGTTTTGTAAATTATTTCTGATTTTAGAATAAATTGCATCTTGACCATAAATAAAAATGTCAGCTTATTGATGTATCCACTTGTAGAATTTTATATGTATACTTGGGTATGTATTATGTGTGTGGTGTATTTATGTTTTTGCAAACAAACTTTTAGAAAAGGAAGAATAAATGACATGCTATTTTGAAACCTACCTTCTTTTGGGTATCCTAATCACATTTAAATATGTCACAAAAATAATAACTTCATTCATTCAACAAAATATGATATCCAGAAATATTTTCTAGGCACTGAGAATATAGAAATGAACAAAATAGAAAAGGTCTTTGCCCCACTGGAGTTATCAGGCTGTACACCACTAAAAATAAAACAACTTAAAACGCCCATTTCAGATAGTGTTGTGAAGAAAGCAGTGCCCTGTGTCAAGGGCAGCATTTGAAAAGGGTGGTCATAAAAGCCCTCTTTCAGGAGGTGACATCTGAGCTGAGGCCGGCCTTGGGCTGGGTCCTGGCAGAGGAGACAGCAAGTGCAAATGTCCTGTGGTGAGAACGAGGTCAGTCTGTTTTAGGAAGAGCCAAAAGGCTGGCGCGGCTGGAGCTGAGTGAGAGCTCAAAATGCAGCTGGAGAGACAAGCAGGAGCTGGGTCTTGCAAACCATGGGGAGGGGTTTGGATTTTAAGTGCCATGATCTGATTCATCTGTTTGAAAAATAAGATTACTGTGGCTGCTCGGTGGGGACTAGACTATGGGGGGACCCACAGTGGAAGCAAGGCCACCAATCGCAGGGATCCAAGTGTCACGCACAAGAGTTGTATCTGTAGACACGGCAAGCACCGGACGGACTCAGGCTTCATCTTGAGGTACAACTGGTATGAAAGGGAAGGCAGCAGCTGCTCAAGGACGCCCCAGAGCACTGACTGGTGCCAAGAGCAAGGCCAAGCTTATTCACACACCTCCACTCCACTCCACAGCTCCCCAAAGCTGGCCTGAGGTCCACAGCATTACAGCCACCTGAGGGGCGTGGTGGAAACCCCAGGACTTGCACTTGCATCTTTCTTCCTGGGATTCTCATTTGGTGCCTGCCCACCCTGGGGACACCAGCGCACATGAGTCATTCAAGTCTGCAGGTACGACTTTTTGCCTTTGCTTTACAGAGTGGGAAACGGAAGCTCTGGAGCATAAGTGACTCCTATGAGCTCACAGGTTCCCCTGGCTTCACACCCGGACATTTACACGCTGCAGTCAAAACACCAGCCATAAATACAGTGCCACGCACGCTTTTAATAGCTGCCTGAAACTCCGCTTTATGGATCGCCTGGCACCAAACCCAATCTTTCCTTTTTATCTTTATTTTCACTGCACCAGGGTGTGACATGGACTCAGATTCCAAACCACAGGCTTTCAAACCCTTTCTAGATATAGCCAGAGTGGAGCACCACCTCAGTAGCAATTAATTACTTTTCGTGCTAATTGATGACACGCGTGATTGCATCTCCCATTTACTGAGTGCTTCCCGTGGGCCAGGCCCTGTGCTAAGCACTCTGGGTGCATCATATCCTTTATCCCTCCCAAGTGAGTGTGGGCTGGAGATAGTCACATCGCCCTCGGTCCCCTCCCTTCCTCCCAGGTTATCTCTCTGGGGAGCCAGAGATTCTATCAGCTCAGTGTGGTGATTAAGCATCTCAGGCCTTTGCTACTATTTCAATAATGAGGCAGTGGCTTTTGACCCATTTCCTGGGCAGAAGCCAGCCTCAGGACCGCGCCCTTTCTGGGGGTTTGGTGGTTCTGGTAGCAAAATCTGACCTATGGCCTCCTTGTGGTTGAGAATTGGGGTGGGGCCGTGTGTGCTGATGGCGGGGAAGAGAGAGGAGGGAGCTGAAGTGTGTGACTCGGGCTCTGGCCCCATGCATAGTGGGTGCCCAGGAAACCAGCCTCACTGAGGGGTGTCCAGGAGCCTGGCGTGACTGCTGGGGCTGGAATCTGACTGCAGCTGCGTCCACCATATGCACTTTGAGAGAAGCTTGGCGGTCATGTGGCTGTGTTTTCTTCACTAGTTGTCTCCCACGGTCCTGGGGCCACTGAGCCCAGCCCTGAGGCTGTCCCTGGGGAAGGGGACAGAGAGCTATTAAAGAGGAATTCTTGGCCTGTGAGGGCTTCCTCTGGGGACTTTTCTGTTTGTCCATCGATCTGCATATTCACCTACCCATTCATCCATCCATCTATCCACTCATCCATCCAGCCAGCATCCACGTCCAAGGCACACCTGTAGATTTGGGGGGTATCAGAGATACACAGAGGAGTAAGACACAGCCCCTGCTCTGGAGAAGCTTACCGTCCAATAGGAAACAGAAGTGAACTGACAACCGCCACCCACTTTGAGAGCGCTTTCCAGGGGGCCTGCTGAGCTATGCAGAACAGCCCTGGCTGAGTTAGCCACTCAGGACCAGGTTGGCCTCTGAAGGCAGAGCCTGGGCTCAGATCCCAGCTCTGCCCGCTGTTCTGTGCCTGGCCTGGGGCAAGGCCCTGCACTTCTCTGAGCCTCAGTTCCCTCGCCTGTGGGATGCAGATAACCACAGCACCTACCTCCTCCAGTGGTCGTGAAGGTTAAAGGAAAGGTGTGTATATGGCACGATGCTGGCACACAGTAGGTGTGGAATCACTTGTTATTCCGTTTCTCTTTCCTTGTCTGAATTCTCTGGGAGGTGCCGGGTGGATGAAACCTAGTTCCTTTATGAAGGGATTGAGAGCATAGGACCGGAGGGTGGGCGGCTTTAGTCCTTACTGTTCCGCGAACTCTCTGGCGTGCTGTTTATTTCCACATTTAGTTTACACTGCACTGTGAGGGAAGGTTTCTGATCCCCATTTCACAGATGAGAAAACTGAGGCTCAGAGAGTTAAGTGACTGGCAACGGTTTTACAGCAAAGTCGGGATTTGAACCCTGGTTCGTTTGACCTCAGAGCCCACACTCAGCTCTAGGCTATGGTGTTTCTATACAGCTGTGGGTTGAAGAAGGTAATGAGTACTCTCATAAAGGTTCGAGCATATTATTCTGGAAACCTAGAGAGTGAGTTGTTTGGGATTTCTCGGACAGAGAGCTATTTGAGCTCCGTCTTGCAGGAGGCAAATCTAGACAGAATGTCATCCCGCAGCAACTGCCCGCAGTAATCGTGGACCCGCTAAACAGACCGCACAACTTGGGCGAAAGAGTGAAGCAGGATGGAGAACAGTGTGTGTGGAGAGCAGTCTGAGAACCATACTGCTTATAAAACGTAAAGCTTATTTTATTCCAAACCTACCATCTCACAGATAACAAAACGAGGCTGTGAGAGGAGAGGCATGGAGCCCCAGCCACACAGAACAGGGTGTAGTGTTGTGGCCAGCCTCGCGTTGCCGGGACACGGTGTGGGACCGATGAGGCTGGGGTCAGATCATGGAGGACTTTCTGGTTCGAGGAGTTGGGAGGCCATCCTGTAAGAAGTGAGCTGTTGAGGGCATTTGAATGGGGGCAAGTCTTGTCCTGTTGGTGGTGGAGCTGGGGGGCTGCATGCAGCCCCACGGGAAAGGAATCGTGGCTGGTGTCCCGGAGACCACTGGCCTCCCAGGATTTGAGCTGTTTCCAGTGGTCTACAGCTCTTGACCTGGGGACCTCTACTGTTTGGCCGTCAAGCCAACAGGTATATTTGAGGGTTGACCATTCGGGCAAGGAGTAACCATGGGGCCCTCTAAATGAGCGAACAGACAAACAAAGAAGGCAGTTCTGTTGGGTGCAGGGTCCCTGTCTGCAAAACAAGGCTTCCCTTAGAAAGAAGGGGAGTTGACCAGAGATGGCTTCATTTTCTTCAGTAATTCATCCTCTACCCCCTCCATGTATGTTGAAGGTATATGTTTAAATGAATCTGTAATAACAACTCTTGGGCATTTTCTGACATCACCTGGGGATGAGCCAATTTGAAGCCACCAACAGAGTTTGCAGAACACACATCCATTTCAGGATACACGGGGCCACCAGGAGATGAAAGCCCAGCGCCTGCACATCAACTCCGAGGTCGAACTCTACTTGGTGAGGCAAAGAGGCCGGTGGAGGTTCTCACTGTTGCTTACAGTTGCATTTTCTCGCTTGTTAATGAGGTCAAGGACCTTTCCATACAGTTCTCGGCCACTCCGGCTTCCTCCTCTATGAAAGCTTGCTCCTAGCCCCAGTTTTTCCTACACGTCTGTCCTCAGTTTGCACACGAGGAACTGAGGCTGGAAAGTCAAGTGACTGGCCGAAGGTCAGTTAACTCCTTTTCCATAAAATTACAGGAAACCATGCTATCTTGCTCAAGACAGGCACTCAAGACTTGCCTGTTGAACTGAATTTGTATTAATCGAGAGTGACCTTGATGGAGAGGCAATGTGGGCTCTGAGCTCTGGAGTCAGGCCGCCCTGGACGACTCAGACTCCGGCTCTGTCAGTGTCCGCTGTGCAAGCTTGGGCCAGCGCTAAGCCTCTCTGAGCCCTGATTTCCATGTGCAAGCATAAGCATCTCCATCCCGGGGGAACCAGGGCACCCACCACAGGGCTTGCTCAGTAATCACCTACTTTCCTTTCTAGTCCCTTCTGGGAGGAATGCAAAATGGCAAGCACACAGGGGGGTGGGTGGCCAAATTAAGTAGCCAAAGGGGTACTGATAGGCTGAATAATGGCCCCCCCAAAAATGTCCAGCCCTAATCCCCAGGACTTTGTGTCTGTGTTGGCCTACCTGGTGAAAGGGGCTTTGTGCGTGTGATGAAGCTAAGGGCTTGGGAAGAAAAGATGGTCTGGGCGGGCCCAGGGCCATCACGAGGTTTCCTGCAAGACCGAGGCAGGAAGGCCAGAGGTCAGGGAGAGGAGATGCGAGGACAGAAGAAGAGATTGGAACGGTGCACTTGGGACATGGAGGAAGAGGCCACAAGGCCAGGCTCCACTGTGGATGAGGAAAGAGACGTGCATTTGAGGTGAAGAAATAATAACAGCTCTTTTTAAAAAGTGATTATTTTGGTACCATGCAGCGTTCAAAACCCTTGTTTCAAATGATCTCATGTAACCCTCACCTCCCCAAGGGAGGTGAAAACCAGCTAAGAGACCAGAGACCCAGCAAGTGAATGTAATCTGGTCATGTTAAGCTTGTGGAGGAGCTGGGATTTGAACCCAAGCCCACTCACTTATCACTAAACCACCGCACTTTCCCCGAAGGGACGTACGGATCTGCTGTGGCCTGTGCAGAGTCCAGGGGAAGTCTGGGAGCCTCAGAGCTGCCAGGTCTCTGCCAAGTTCATTCACTGAGCATTTCTTCACGAGATTTCAATGAGCCTAGTATTGCACTATTACCTTACCTGGGGAGGTAAGACACAATAAAGCACTGGAAATCCACCCCAGTGATTCTGAAAACATAACCACATTATGAGATGCCTGATTGTGCTAAATGAAGTGGAAAGGAAGAGAAAAATAGAGACTGGGGCTAGCAGGCTGAGCTACTGGGAGAAAGCGAAGCTTTAACTGGGGAGAAGTTGGGGGAGGCTGTTCTAAGGCAGCAAAGGGCTGGAGAAGGGATGGTTCTCCACGTATCATCCCAGGCTGCAACGGGAGTTGCACGATGTATCAAAAACTCAGTCCTGGGAGATCTTGTGCAAGTCCATAAGAAAAACTCTGAAGACGCTAAGAGCTAATGGGATGAAGAAAAGGAATGGTTAGGAGGCAGGAATGAACAATTCACGGACACGTGGAAAGATATTTCTTCTCATAAGTTATCAGAGGAATGAGAATTAAAACAAGATGCAAATGCTTCTCAAATCAGCCCAGAATTGAGAAAACGACAACACCCAGCATTTCCGAGGGTGTGGTGAAACAGGCGCTCTCATTCATGGCTGGTAGGAGTGGAAATTCTTACACCCTTTTTGGAAAACGATTTGGCAATGTGCATCCAAAGCCTTGGTGTGTTTTCATCCTTTGATCCTGTGCCTTCTCTTTAGCCCAGGGAATCGTAACAAGGAAAATTTTTATGTGTGAGATGCTCTATTACATCTTTGTTCATTCGATAAAGTAACGTCCTAAATGTGCAAAGGGGGGAATATCAAGTAACTTACAGTATCTCTACCTAGTAAATATCATGCAGCCAGTAAAAATGATGCAACAAAGAACTTGGATATAAGATTTTACATTGTCAAGTGAATAAGGCAGGATTCAAAACTACATATTTCGGGGATACCCCCCAAAACAGAATTTATCAAAAATTGTGTATTTATTCTTGCATGTTTAAACTTCAGTCATCTTCACAGCGCTCTCCAGACTGATGCAAGACGCCATCAGGATGTTTTCTTCCACGGCTCGAAACAGTTTTTGAATGCGTTGATTTTGATGCCTTTAACTGCTTCTGCCATTTTTCGTTTCACCTCTTCCAAACTGGCAAGACATTTTCCTTTTTCATCCAGGGACACAAACAAACAAAAAACCAGTCACCTGGGGAGAGATCAGGTGAATAGGGAGGGTGGGGCACAGAGGTCACGCTGTGTTGGGTTAAAAACTGCTGAACACTCATTGCAGGGTAGGCAGGTGCGCCTGTAAATCACCCGTCATGAGTGGGTAAATGCATTGAAAGAGTCTTCCAAAAAAAATTCACTGAAGCCAAACACAGCTTCTCACAACAACGCCAGTTGGTACACTGATACAGATGGATTCCTAGAACACTCACATAGTGAAGAAAGGCTGTACTACAAGGGGCCCACCCTCCAGAAGATAATTCTGGCGGGGTTTGGCCACCACCCCTCGGATAGAAAAGCAGTCATATAAAAACAAAGTATTTTCATTGTGACAAAAACAATCACATAACATAAATTTACCCTCTGTTAAGGGTACAGTACAGAATTCTTAACTCTATCAATGTTTTTGTACAATAGATCTCCAGAGCCTTTTATCTTGAACAAATGAAGCTCTCTAACTCACTGGGTACCTCATTTCTCCCTCCGGCCAGCCCCTGGCAGCCATACCTTCTGTGTCCCTGAGTGTGACCACTTCAGATACTTCATCATAGTAGTGGAATCATGCATAGGTGTCACTTTATAATTGGCTTATTTCACTTAGCATAATTTCATAGCATTTTAAAAACTATATTGCAAAAAGGATTCAAATAAAATATGCAGAGTGTGTTGCTGACTTTGAGTGCTAGGCCTAAATGTGGTTTTAAAAATTCTTTCTACATTTTCCTTTTTCCAAATGGTTTAGATGTGTGATACGCTTTTAATAATAAAATAAGACTTGCTTCTTCTTGTAAAGATATTATTTTTTAGAGAGAAGAGAAGGAAGGGAGGAAGGAAGAGAAACAGCCATGTGTAAAAGAAACATCGATCAATTGGTTGCCTCTCACATGCCCCCAACTGGGTGCCTGGCCCACAACCCAGGCACGTGCCCTGACCAGGAATCGAACCAGAGATCTTTCAGTTCACAGGCCAGCGCTCCACCCACTGAGCCACACCGGCCATGGCAGCAGACTTGTTTCTTCTTAAGGGGGGAAGAAAAAATAAGTGGGCTCAAGAAGCTTGGAAATTAGCACATTCTCAAATTTGTCACATCCTGTAAAGGAGATAAGCTGTGACAGAGGAGACCCTGGACTCAAGGAAAGACTGCATTATGAGGTCAAACGCATCCTATCTTCCACCTGCCGTCTTGCCTTCCCAGAATTCCAGGTGCCTCTAGGCAGGGCCTAGGAACCAGGGACGAGGAGACTGCCCTGTTCACCTCTCCACCAGGCTCCCTTCCCGGCTGTTGACAAGAGACAGGGCCAGTTGGCATCCATTGGTCAAGACAATCCGTGATTCATTCTTCCCTCTTCCAGGGAATGTTAAATAGCTGTCTGCTCTTGGCTCTGTCCAAACCCACCCAGCAAGACAGCCCTTGGGGAATAAAAGAAGCCAAACTCCACCCAGTGCGTGCGGAGTTAAATGGAGGGACTGACTCGGATTTAAAAAGAACCTCAGTGTGTGTAAACCAGGAAGTAGGTGGAGGGGACAGGAATACATCCACCCTGTACTGATGCCTGGGTCCCCTGCTATATCAGAAGCTCCTTGCGGGCCCAGATCTTTTTTTGTCCAGCACCTCCACCCTCCAGCCCTGATTACAGGGTTGTCTGCCTCCTAGGGACTTCATAAATATTCAGTCCTTGGGTGAACCAAGAGCATCCTATCATTTAAGCAAACAGCTTTTTTGAGGTGTGGTGCATTCATCTTGAGAAATCACCAAGAGACTGGAAATTTACAGCAATAGGTGGAACACTGGCAGCGAGGAGGCCTTGGGCAGGGGGGCTAGAAGGGTACAGGCACATCACAGGTGCTGCCAATTTCCTCCTGTCCCACCTGCTCCCACTGCTGCTGCCACCTCTGAACACTGGCCAGCTCCCAGCCTGACGCGCACTCTTGTCCCTGAGAAGCATGACATAAGAACCCAGGGAAGCTAAAGCACAGCCTCGATCCCCTCTCTGGTCCTGTTCAGGTTGGTGGCACCTGGGCCAGGGGAACTGAGTGAGAGTCCCAGCTCTGCCTCTTACAAGCTGAGTGACCTTTGTTAAGTCACATATCCAATGGGCAACAGACTGTATCATAACTATGTAAGGCAAACCTAATTTTTTAAATACTCAGTTTTTGAGTTCTTCCAAATGTGACATATTTCATCTAATTCCCACAACAGCCTATGGAAAAAGGAACCATTTTTATGCCCATTTTACAGAAAAAGGAAGCCCAGGCTCAGAGAGGGTCAGCAAATTTCCCTAGGTCAAAAGACTAGTAAGTGGCAGAGCCGGGACCTGAACCGGGTCTGATGACTTTACAACCTGGGTTCGGTCACCAGGCCAAGCTGCCTACCACCCACACCACCTGCAACATCTGGAAAATGGGCTCATGTATGTGAAAGCGTGTTGTGAACTCCAACGCACAGTATGATGGTTAGGCTGGCTGGGGAGGCAGTCATGAGGCTGGGCGAGGGGACGGAACTGGAAAATTTCATAACCACCCACCACGCCTGTCTGTTCCTATAACCTCCTCAGTCTTAGGAGGGCATTCGGCCCTCCTCAGTCAGCCCGTCCCTCTCCAGGTGGGCAGGAAGGAATCTTCCCTGCTCTGGAACCAAGGGCGGTTTCACAACAAGGGCTGTGTCCCGTGGACGCTGCATCCTCCAGCAGCTCCATCCATCAGCTGACAAGGTGCCTGGGGTGCCAACTGTGGGCTCGGTTGGTGCCAAGCCCTCTGCCCCCGCTGCGGGCTGTCCCAGGGTACAGGGGGTGGGTTGGGCCCATGAACACAGCCCGACTCCAGGGCCCTAATGAAAGGGACTTGGACTAGGAAAAAGGCCTCCTTCAGACGCCGGTGGAATTAAGGAAGCACAGGTGACTAATCCCACGTCACACTGGCTGCTGTCTGACTCAACTACACAAGCCATCCCCGACTCCTCCTGGTTACTGAACGACTTCTCAGTGAGGCTGGGTGCACAGTGGTCACCGCACAGGCTCCAAAATCAGTCAGACCTGGGCTAGAACCCGAGGCTGCTTCTTCCTCATTGGGTGACTTAGCTCCAGTCACATCACTACTCTGACTCTGTTGCCACATCTGTAAATGGAGCTAAAGGGACCCACTCATGGGACTTCCACGAAAAGCGGAGAGGTGGTTCGCAAAGAGACTTCAGCACGATGCCTGGCATGTGCTTGGTGCTCAGTAAATGTACTGTGTGTGGCCAGTGCTGTTGGGGTGGCGGGTGGGGACAGATAGGATGAATAACAAAAAGCCTTGCCCCCGAGGATTGCACAGTTAGTAATAGAGGCAGAGAAGCACAGGGCTACACTGTAACTGTGACTGCACTTAATATAGTCATTTCATCTAATCCTTGTGCAAAATCAGACAGCAAAACATACAAAAGCAGGATCTGAACCCAGGTCTGGATTATTTAAAAAAACAGAATATGTGTATGTGTGTGTATGAGAGAGAGAGATTTGTTGTTTCACTTGTTTACACAGTCATTAGCTGTTTCTTGTATGTGCTGACAAACCTACAACCTTGGTATATGAGGCTGACACTCCCAACTTATCTAACCGGCCAGGGTCCTTTGCCCATTTTTAAAACTGAGTTGTTTCTTTGCTATTTTGGGTTGTATGAGTTCCTTATACATTTTTTCTATCAACTCCTTATCAGAGATATGGTTTGCAAATACTTCTCCTAATCCATACGTTGCCTTTTCACTTTGTTGTTTCCTTTGCCAAGCAGACAATTTTTAGTTTAATGTAGTCTCACCTACTGATTTAGTGGCCTGTGCTGGTCCGACTTCTGAGTCTGGTCTCTCTCCCATGTGCTACGCCACCGGGTCAGCCTTGAAGGATGGGAAACACCACAGAACTGCCCATGAGGCAACTGGCTGGCCAACCATTCACTGTTCCAGGCCTCCATCACTCACTTTGAGGATTTGATGTTCAAGGGTGATGGTGGTGTCCCCTAAGTGACCTAATCATGACACGAGGCTGAGAAGTAAAAAGACAAGACGAAACGCTTTCGCCAAGCCAGCAAGTGTGCTAAAGCCTCAGCACGCAGGTATCATGCCCTCCCATGCAATGGGAGTGAAATCCTCAGCAATGCAAAGTTTTACTTTGAACTCTAAAAAATTAAGATCTTGGAATCAAAGGCCTGGGTTCAAAGCTGGGTTTTGATACAATGTCTAGCAAGTCCCTTTATGCCTCTCAGCCTGGAAACAGAGGTAAGGGGAACCAGTAAGGATGGTTGATACCCATTGTTGTGCAGGTGTGCCAGACGGGGTGGGTTGCAGGACGCTGAGGGGTCACAATTCAGCCTGGCAACCGCCAGGGTTGGGTTTATGATGTTGGTGGCACCCGGGCCTTCCTGCAGGCCTTGATCTGGGACTGATCTCTCACCGGATGAGACGGGCTCCTTCAATGGGTGAGGAAGACAGCAGCCTACAGGCGCACGCAGACTCCGGACTGAACGCGAACTGTTCCACCCCAGCTGGGTGATCCTGTGCACGTCACACAACTTCTCAGAGCACTCAGTTTCTTAGAGGAGGCCGTGACGGCAAGCTTCCGGGGCAGCGGGGACTCGCATAAGCCCACTGGAAAAGAGGGCCAAGTCAGGGGGGAGGAATAACAAACCTCTAAAAACAAAGCCATCAAAGAGTCTGCCACTGGCCTAGCAACAACCTAGCAGTGACCTCGCGTGGGAAGGTGAAGAAGCTTAGCACTCCTTCCACCAGAGCCAAACTCGTAGGCCAAGAAGAGCCACGTTGAACAGCCATACCTCTGAATTTCCACTCCCAGGGTGCACCGGTGTGGTTGTACTCCGAGCAAGAGGCTCTGATTGGTCCACTTGGCACCGCCCAACACTGAGCTCTCCTATTGGGCAGAGCCTCTGCCGCCACGCCTCTTCTTGCTGCTTTGACCCAATAATGCTCGTTCAGGGGCCAGGTTTTGCCTCGGACATATCCTGGTCGTTACCCAGGAAGTTCACAACTTGATCCGGCTCTCTTCCCTGGGTTAACGTTCTACCTTCTCAGGGTCATTTGACCTGCAGATGAACTTGAGTCCATCCTTCTTCTCCACATTTATGAGGCTCTGCCCAGAGTGGTGCTGTCCGTGGCCACACAGTTTGTGTGCCTAGCTGCGTGACCCGCCCCAGGACCAAGATGGGAAAATTACTTGCTTTGTTCATGAAGTAGAAGCGTAGACAAAATTGTAATGATAGTTACTGCGACTGAAGCGCAAGAGGAACGTGAAGACATTACACATGAGGCCCATGTCTACAAAGAGCATCTTTTTTTTTTTTTTGAGACATTTGAAGAAATAATAATACAACGTAGGAAGGATCTGTGCCTCAAAAGAAATGAAGACAGGGCACTATAGTTCTCTGGGAAGGCTTCGTGGAGTAACATTGGGACACGGGAGCAGATGGCTCCTTAGGATAATGCCACTCTGGCACCACTGAGCTTTGGGGACAAACTCCTGGTGCTCACAAGATCTCTTTCAGCAGAAGCAGGAGAGTATAATGGTTAGGAGCACAAGCCTTGGCATCAGTCCACTTGGTTTCAAATTCCAGTTCTTCAATTTCCTAGCTCTGAAACCTTACCATCTACCTCCTGAGGTTATGACTTTTAAATGAGATCATGAAGCAGCTCAGTGCCTAGCCTGTAGGAAGAATGGTTATTATCGTCAAATGAATAATCACATGCTTTCAAATCAACAGAGCACGAAGTATAGAAACCTCAAGGACAGGACCGAAACTGGGGACTCTTCCTTGGTGATACAAGGATGAAGCAGACAGATTGCACATAGGCCTTTACTCAACCTCACTGCTCCTGGCTGATGGCCCCAGGTAAGGCAGGAAAGGCACAGGAGAATCCCTGAGGCCAGCCCTGCTCCTCCCTCCTACATCTGTTGGGTTTATGATGTTGGTTGCACCCGGGCCTTCCTGCAGGCCTTGATCTGGGACTGATCTCTCACTGGACGAGACGACTCCTTCAATGGGTGAGGAAGACAGAGGCTGACCCCTGACCTCTGTGGCTTATCCGTAGGAGGCAATGAGCAGCTTAGAGACATGCAGAGGTCTTCAGCCCTTTAACTCTTGATTTTCTCAGCCTCATCCTCCTCTAACTCTCCACCCCTTGCCACCCCCATCCTCTTCGGAGCAGGGGAGGCCTGAAGGGTGACTTCAGCCCCTCCACAGTTTCATTGCTGATTGGCATTCCCCTTCCGGTTGTTGTTTGTGGCCATTCTTATGCATAAGAGAGATATTTTAAAGCTCCATCAGGAAGAGAATTGTTGAAGCTTGCTCTGTATTCCGGATTCCCTTTATTTCAGTGCTAACCTCAGACTGTGGCTGGGTTGATCAGCCTCCACCCTTGTCCTATGGACTCCTCAAGAACCAGATCTGTCTGATTCATCTCTGGGTTCCCAGAACTAAGCCCAAGATCTTGTCCTTGCTCTTCAAAGATGACTTCTCTGACCATTCTATTAAATCAAAACCTTCTTTTGCATACTTTTATAATTTTATGTTGATTCCTTAATTGATGTCTGGTGCCACCACTGGACTGTTGGCTCCAGCAAGGCAGGAACCTCATCTGTTTTCCTCTCCATTCTATCTCAGCACAAGGTAGTCACATAATAAATGCTAAATAAACGTGTGGGAACAATAAAAAAGTGCCTTGTGTTTGCACCCTGGAGGGCCCCTAGCTGTTACAGTTTTCCTAATGCCTTTTGGTTGTTTCTGTAGAGTTCACATGGAAGCCTTGTTCACAAGCAGAGTGTGGGATGGTCACTCTGGGTGTGGGCTCTGGACCCACATGCCTAACCCCAGATTCTGCCTCTACTACTTACTAACTGTGAAACTCTGGGCAGGTTGTTTCATCACTCTGTGCCTCAGTTGCCCTCATCTATAAAATGGGGATGAATATAGTACGTTCTTTGGGGGGTGGGTGGCAGGGTTCATTGAATTCACATACATAAAGCTCAGAACAGTACCCAGCACATGGCTGTCCAAATAATCCAGCCATGCACTGTGAAAAATAGAGACATTTATTGAAGAAGATATAAGAAATATTGTACACAGGACAGTGACACCTCAGTCCCCTTCAGAGTCAGCACCTTGGTACCTCACACAGTTCTCCCAATCACCAACAGCTGCCCCATTATATTTTCGTGAATCTCACTGAATGTCTGAAATCTCTTCCCTTTCAAAGGTGATTTGACTTTTGTGGAAAGTAAGAAGTTGCAAGGTGCCAAATGTGGGCTGTAGTGGGACTAAGTCACCTGGGTGATTTGATGTTTCCCAAAAAAACTCTGCACAAGATGTGATGCACGAGTGGGTGCATTGTCGTGATAAAGCTGCCGAGCACCAGTTGCCTATAGCTGAGGCCTTCCGAATCATCTGAGTAGTTTCCATGGGGGAATGTTCAAGATTAATGCAAAATGTGATGCAGATTCATTGCTCTACTTGCTCAGTCATTTTGAATGTGACGGCCACACAGTACAGGTGCTCACTCAATACCATCTACTGCCCCCACTGACTAGTAGAATGAAGTCACTGTTTACACACGTGCATTCCAGTCCACTCTCCTTGGCTGCCAGGCCATGTCGGTGTCTCACAAACTGTTCTCATTATATAAACAATGGCTGGACTTTTTCCAGACAGACCTTATATGTCCATATGTACCTGTCTTTGTCTATCTATCTACTCTGACAGTTAAAGAAAGGCTATTGAGTGGGGAGTCGGTGTTGAGGGTGGCCAATGGACAGTGAGCTACCCAGTCCTACTGTAGGTCTCCTGGGCTGGGGGTCAGGAAACAGGCAGGGGCTGAGGAAGTGGCAGCCCCGCCCCAGTGCCTCCCCAGACCCAGAGCGCTATCCAGTGGACAGCCCTGCAGTGAATGTGACTGACACTCTGCTCTGCAGTGAGACAGGTTGATTGGCCCCATCCAGCTGTGCGCTGAAGCCAGCCTGTACCAGCTGTCAGAGCTGACGTGTGCATCTCTTCCCAGCTCTGCATTGAGTGATGTCAGGTGGGTAGCTGGAGGGACCCAGCCATGGAGGGAATCTTTACAATGTACATCCATTCCTCACACTGTACATAGTTAAATTAACTCGAATTGGATCATAGACCTTAAAGCTTAAAACTATAAAACTCTTGAAGAAAAATATAGAAAAAAAACCTTTGTGGCTTGGATTAGTGAAAGATATCTTAGGTACCAAAAACACAATCCTCAATATTAAAAACTGCTCTTCAAAAGACACCACTAAGAGAAAAGATAAGCTACAAAATTAAATCACATGCAAAGAATAAAAATAAGTAAAAATAAAAGTATGAAATTAATAAAAACAAAAATACAAATAATAAAATGTAAAAATATAAAATACGAGCAACAAAATATTTGCAAATCTTATGTCTGATAAGGAACCTTTACCCAGAATATATAAAGAACTCTAAAAATTTAATAAGAAAACAACCATCCTAATTTACAAATGGGCAAAAGATTTGAATGAACACTATACCAAATACTATAAAACGCACAGATGAAAAGTAAGCGCGAGGAAGGACGTTCAGCATAAAATTGTGCAAATTAAAAAGTCCAACTATATCAAGTGTTGGTGAAGATGTGGAACAACTGGAATTCTCACCCACTGTTGCTGGGTGTGTAAAACAGTACAACCACTCTGGAAAACAGTTTAGCATTTTCTTGTTCAAAACATATATTCAAAAGCTGAATATATACCAGCTATGTCATCTGGCCATCCTATTCCTAGGTTTTTACCCAGGAGAAATGAAAACCTATATTCACACAAAGTCTTCTGCAGAAATGTTCGCAGCGGCTCTCTGCGTCGGAGCCCCAACTCGGAGACAGCCCAGACGTTGTTAACAGGTGTTTGAGGAAACGCACCTGGGACGCATGCGCAATGGAGCGCTGCGCAGCGGTGCTGAAGAAGGGGCCTCTGATAACACGAAACAGCGTGGGGGAGCCTCAAAGTACTGTTGAATGAAAGCCAGGCAAGAGAGACTGCACACTATGATGTTATTTTTTAGAATTTTAGGAAATATAAACTAATCTAACCTACAGCGACTGAAAGCAGACTAGCAGTTGCATGGGGATTTGGGGCAGGGGAGCAGGAAGAAGTAGGAGGGGGCGACCGCAAAGGAGCTTTTGGAGGTGATGGATACGTCCATTTGGAGGTGATGGATACGTCCATTTTGGGGTGATGGATACGTCCATTTTGGGGTGATGGATGCGTCCATTTGGAGGTGATGGATACGTCCATTTTGGGGTGATGGATGCGTCCATTTGGAGGTGATGGATACGTCCATTTTGGGGTGATGGTGTCACTGTATTTACATGTCAAAAGTTATGAAATCGTGCGTTTTAAATAAGTGCAGCTTATTGTATGTCAGCTATACCTCAGAAGCTGTTTTAAAAGACTAAAGTTGCCAGAATAGAAATGGTAACAACAGGAAAGAGAGTTGAAACATATTAGGACTGAAATAATGTTCTACTGAAAAACCGCCTTACAAGAGAGCAAATAGGTAATGCCAATTTTACAGAAAAAAATTAAAAAACCACGAATCTAACAGAATCTTTTCCAATTAAAAATCCACACATACCCTTTATTCCAGCAGTCCAACTTTTAGGGGTCTGTCCTTCCTGCAGGGGGGAAGATAGAGTGTAGGGTGAGGCCACCGCAGCCAGATGTGCGGGCTGCTCACTGCACAGGGCCCTGGGCCGAGGGGCGTGCAGGGCCAGAATCCAGCCTGCACTCCACTGGGCAAGGCAGGCGCCTCCAGGTCCATGTCTACCTGGAGGGACACCTTTTGCTGGTTTACACGAAGGTATTAAATGGTCTGGGCACATCCCAGTTAAAGACACATTAAGATGATTTTGCAAGCTTGTCTGCAACATCCACTGCAACAAATCAGAAACAGCCTTAATGTCCTTCCTATAGGGGAAGGGCTGAAGACAGAGCCCCGTCAACAGCACAATGAAAAAGAAGGTTATTAACAAGAATGAGATGGACATGAGTTAGCCCAGGCCAATGTCAGAAAGAACGTTAATGAAAGAAGCGAACTGCAGAGAGCTGTGCTCTGAGCAGCCACACACGCGGTCCCCACCCACCCTCCGTGGAGGTGGCCCAGTTATCACCTTGACCCTCTACTTACATTTTCCTTTTCCCTTGTGCTTCTCTGGACATCTTCCCTGTGATGGTTGGAAGTCATTAAGCCAGGCCTGGAAAACAGTATTCATGCCGTCAGTGAACAGAAAACATACATCTGAAACACTGAGACTGTTCTGTATACATAAAATAAGGATCTCTCTTTTTGAAGGCAGAAGGACCATGTTCATGTAAATAACATACATATGTACGTGTGTCCGTGGGGTCTTAGAGGAGGTAGACGTCCATGGGTTGGACAGAGAAATGGGAGCCTGTCAACGTTCTCTTCACACATGTGAGCATTGCTTGATGGGCTTCGACCAGCATGTAGTATTTTTGTAACTAACAGAACAGTGTGCATAGGAACGACCCATGCTATTCCTTGTACTTTTCTGTAAGCTTGAAATCACATCAAAACTGTAAAAAATTAGTGTTAAAAACAAGAGATTAAGAACAATAGTAATTTTTTTTTGCAGAAATGAAATACTAAACCAATAGAAACCCCCTCCTAAACTGCCAGCTAAACTGAAAAGCCCTCCCCCCTCCCCCCGCCATACACACAAATATTTGGGTGAAAGAGAGGCTAGTATGTGCAGTTGGGGTGCTGGGTGTGACTTTCCTTCATGTGACGGGTCACCAACAACTGGGGGGCTTGTGAACTGGGCCCCCGGCATGTCGGGACGCCATTTCCGTGCTCTTTTTGTGTCCACGGCTCTTACCCCGTCCTCAGAGGGTCTGCAATCTAAACAATAAGCAAAGACTCATGCCTTTGAGTCTTCAAATGCCTATGCATTATTTCTGAATTCTGTATGGTGACATGATTTCAGTAAGCCCACCTGCGCGCTGAAAAGCCCAACAGACAGCAGCACAGTGGGTTATACTCATTATAACTCGCAAGAGAAATGTAAAAAACCTAGAAAACACTACCCGGGATTATCATTGTTTTGCTTTCTTCTTTTGTCCATTTCTACTCTCCAAATGTTCTACAGTGAAGATGCATTATTTTGGCAATAAGAAAATGTTATGGATACACTTATTATTATAAATATAAATATGTAGATAGATAAGTAGACTGCAAGGAACCACACCCAAACAGCTAACAGTTTATGCAGGAGGGATGGGACTGTGGGATTTGTCCTGTCTTCTTTGGACTTATCAGGAGCTCCTAAGCTTTCTTTGTTACTTTTGGACAGAGATATTACTTGGAAGCCCTGTGAAACCACTTCCCTGCTGTTGATCAGTTTTGAGATCTCTTTCTTCTCCCCCACACTGGTAGCCCCCTCACTGCCTCTCTCCCCAAGTGGCCTCACACTCATCGGCTTGTTTGGGGAAAGGGGGGGAACCGAGACAGGGGCTTGCCCAGGCATGCTAGGGCTGACTGTATCTTTCAGGGCCCAGCCTCTGAGTCACTTGGGAAAACCTTAAACACACACTCTGGACACTTCACTCGCTCTCCCACGGCTGTGCTCCCTTGGGGGAGAGAAAGGGTTGAAAGAGCTGTTCAAGAGTCAGGCTTAGACCGACAGAAGGGAAGGAGCTTCCCAGACTCTGGAATTTTTCTAGCGCAGGAGAAGCAGGGTGGAGGTGGAAAGGCTGGGCTCCGACATCAGGCTGCCTGAGCCCCGGTTCCAGATCCACTGTGCACCCCAGGCTGCTTCCTGAACCCCTCCAAGACTCAGTTTCCTCATCTGCAAAATGGTACAGTGATAGCACCCAGAAGGCAGTTACGCAATAATAGACCTATTAATAAAACATCATACAAAACATGAAAGAGTACGCATTTCTCTTCCGTGAATGAGAAACTTATCGAAACCCACCTAATTCACAGCAGACCGAGCGAGTGAATTGTGACATCTTCACGCCATAGCCACACGATTATACTACTCTGGCTGGTAACTGGAAACACGAGAGGCCTTTGTCAGGATGGGCCTTGTACCACGTGAGTTTGGAATCATGTAAGGTCTTCAGCGAAAGGATTCTCACATGGAACAAATTCATCCTGAACCTCACAGGATTGTAAAATTCCAATAAGACTTTATGCCCAGCGCCCAGGTTGGTGCCCAGCGTAGAAAAAGCACTCAAGGTGCAAATACACTTTTCCAAGAGCCCTTGACCTCCTGTCCCTTCGGGCCTGAAGGCCACCGGAGACCCTCTTTGCCACCACTGGCCCCAGCTTCCGTGTGGGGGAGGGGCCGCCACTATTCTCCCAGCTAACATCCCATCTGATCTCCCTCCAGACATAGACTGTACGTGAGGGTGGGGCTTGGAAGAGAAATCCTGGAACTCCTCTCGGGCTACAAGTTGTCAAAAGAGGGAGGAGGGTCACTGGATGTGTGTCCCTAAGGAGTTATTATTCCTCCAGCTGGGATTCTCAGCCTCCTCCTTGTTTGGGGTGCCCCGACTTGTCTCTAGCTAATGCACCACCTCTCCCAGGAAGCCTTCCTTGCCTACCCTCTCCCCAGTCTGAGTCAGGGGCCTCCTCTGGCTTCTGCCCCATCCTGCTCAGCCCATCACGGCACCTGCGCAACCAATTGTCATCGCTTGTTTACTTGCGCAACCTACAATCCCCTTGTACCTCCCTGCCAAGTAGACTGAGAGCTAGGAGGAGGGCAGGGAGTGTGTTTTATTCGTCCATATCTTGGGCATCTAGCACAGGGTTCAGAGTGGCCCCTCAGTAGTCCGGTACATTAGTAAATGCCTGAGTCTCAGCACAACTTTTAGGGGAGAGGTTACGAGCCCAGACAAACCTAGATCTGCTCCCAGCTCCAGTCTCTGGGGCTTGGACCGTGGACAAGTTATTTCCTCCTCGGGCCTCATTGTCGTCATGGATAAAAGGGGGAATGATAACAGTTCCCACAGTGCAGGTTGCTGTGAGGGTTACCTGCAGCAGGACTTGGAACCAATTCATTCAGAGCCCGCTGCATACAGCAAGCACCCCATACATGCCCTCCATGCTCCTGTTTCCTCAGCCCCCATACAGTGGCAGCTGGAACCCTCCGCCCCTTCAGGGGCGTGGGGACCGTGAAGGGTGTGGCCCAGAGGGGGACCCACAGAGCCAGGCCTCCTGCGTGGCATGCTTCCTGACCTGGATTCTTGGCCCCTTCTGAGAAAAGGGGAGATACCCGCCCCAGCCTCCTGGGCCTCCAAGGCTGAGGCTCCCTCTCTCCCTGCCAAAAATTAGCCTATCACGTCCTGTGAAACTCAGGTGGGTGACTCAGAGACAAGGCGGGCCTCCTCCATTGCTGCTGCTCCCAGGGCAGGGCCCACGGGCAAGGCTGGGGCGTGGGCACTGCACACACCCCCACACCTCTGGGGACCCCGCAGCAGCTGGGAGCACCCCATCCTCCTCCCAGAACTGCCAGGGAAGCCCACCTCCCCCACCCTTTCTCCTCTTTCCCTTTATTCCCACTCGTCTGGCCTGTTGTTTTCTCACCCAAGTGAAACGTGAGATCTGTCATTAGAAATTACACATGGCCTGGCAGCTGACAGACGTCTGCAGCGAGGGGAGGGGGCTGGGCGCAGGGCACCGCACTCGGGCACTCGCTGGCTTTTCACCAGTTTCTTCCCCCACCGCGCTCCCTACCTGCCCCCCTCCTCCCGCCCCCACGGTGGGGCTGATGGGTCCACACTCAGAACACAATGGTTGTTCCCGGAAATAGTGTCTTGCCACTGCAGCAGCTCCTGAAAGTGGGCCTCTGGAGTCTTTGGGGTCCCAGAGACCCTTTAAGGGGTTCCATAAGGTCAAGACTATTTCCATAATCATATCGAGATATCATTTGTCATTTTCCTTCTCATTCTCTGACAAAACTCATTCTCTGGAGCTTTCCAGAGGTTACATGGTGTATGATATTACAAAGATTGAATGAAGTGGTGGGTACAAGAATCTCACTCCCCCTGTGAGACCCAACATTGTAGAGTCTAAACATAGAAAACAATGCCACTTCTCTCGGTTTGTTTTTTTTTACTTGGAAAATATCGCTGTTTTTTAATAAAATATATGTCAGCATGTGATGAGTTTATTATTCTCAGATTAAACCCAGGTTTCTTGGCCTCGGCGTTGTTGGCATTCTGAGTCAGGAATTGTCTGTTGTGAGACGGTCTGGGCGGTGTGGGCTGCGGGCTGTTGTGCTCGCCTCTGCCCGGGAGATGCCAGTAGCACCTCCCAAGCCCCAGTTGTGACAAACAAAAATGTCCCAGTTGCCCTGGCTGGTGTGGCTCAGTGGACTGAGCGCCACTTGTGAACCAAAGGACTGCTGGTTCAATTCCCAGTCAGGGCACATGCCCAGGTTGCAGGCCAGGTCCCCAGGAGGGGGCACTCCAGAGGCAACCACACATTCATGTTTCTTTCCCTCTCTTCCCCTCTCTAAAAATAAAATAAATAAAATCTTTAAAAAATATATCCCAGACATTGCCAAACTAAAATTGCTGAAATGAACATTAGCAATAGCTATAACCCACCAAAACCCTGAATAATTCTTAAGGGTGTAAAGTGGTCCCAAGACTAAGAGGTTTGAAGACCACTGCCCTGACCACACACAGGCCACCGGTGGGCTTGCAGGTGAGGGCAAAGGAGTGGCCAGGTGGTTTTGGCCAGCCTGTTCCCGGACTGATGCCCCGCCCTTCTCACTGGGTTGCTATCGGAGGCATGAGTCGGCCTCCAGGGGGAAGGGACTGAGTTTTTCCCTAAAATATTATTTATTTTGTTTTCTCAAAAAGCAGGAATCGGTGCATACACGGGGTGGAAAATATATAAAACCACCAGAGGGTGAGAAGGACTCCCCAGTTATCCCACCACCCAAGGAATAAGCACACATCGCAGTTTGGTGTTTGTCCTAATATTTAGGGAACTGGGGTTTTTGTTTTTATTGAATTTATTGGGGTGACACTGGTTAATAAAATTTTACAGGTTTTAGGTGTATAATTCTATAGCACATCATCTGTGTATTGTATTGTGTTCACACCCCAAGTCTCCTTTCATCACCGTTTGTGCCCCCACACACTCTCCCATCTCCCCCCAGTCCCCCAGGGAACTGAGTCTTCATAAAGTTGTGGCCCCAACCTTGTTGCAGTGGGTGGCTTCCCCCCCCCCCCCGAGGCAGGCCAGGAAGCCGCTCCCTCGATTTTCCAAAATAACTTGAGCTGCTCTCCCACAAACCAGCAGCGGGTGCCTGGGTACATCGTGAGACCTGCAGAATACCCACAAGGCCTGCTGCCTCCCGGATTTGTACCTGTCTCGAAAGCCTTCTGGCCCGTGGTTAGTGCCTGAAAGCTCACCATCTGAGTGGCATTCCTTTAACTTACAGCTTTGCTCCCTAATAGCCCTGTTAGAATGATGTGCAGACTTCCAGCTTGTAACCCTCTTGGTTCTACTTTCCCTGCGAGCTGAAGTCCCGACACATTTACGTGAGAAATAATGGTTTCCAATTACTGTGTACTCACTGTGTATCGGGCACTGGGCTGGATGCTTTCCATTCCATAACTCATTTAATGTCATGACCTACCGTAAGGTGGGCATTATTACCTCATTTTACAAACAAAGGAAG
Organism: Artibeus jamaicensis; assembly: GCF_021234435.1. Lineage (NCBI taxonomy): Eukaryota > Metazoa > Chordata > Mammalia > Chiroptera > Phyllostomidae > Artibeus > Artibeus jamaicensis. The sequence goes on from NW_026522057.1 coordinate 16,962,253, forward strand.
CAAGGCATAGAAAGGGTAATTAACTTGCCCAAAGCCACAGAGCCAGCAGTGGCAGGTTTGAACCCATTTCCCACGACACCAAAGCCTGTGTCCCCAGATGCCACACTCTACATGCACACAGGCATCCCTACCGGCTCCTTCAGCCTCTTCTGCCAGCAATGTCACCAGCATGGGCTCAGGACACAAACGGATTCCAACCTTCACTTCATCTTAAAATAGCTGCGTGAGTTGGGGGAAGTCACTCAGCCTTTCTGAGCCTCAGTGGCCTCATCTGCAAACTGGGAGGGATAATAACACAAACCTCATAAGAGAGTTGTGAGGACTCAGTGATATAATCAAGTTAAATTCTTAGCACTAAGCCCTAGCTGGTGTAGCTCAGTGGATTGAGCACGGGCCTGTGAAGCAAAGGGTCACCGATTCGATTCCCAGTCAGGGCACATGCCTGGGTTGCAGGCCAGGTCTCCAGTAAGGGACACATGAGAGGCAACCACACATTGATGTTTCTCTCCCACTCTTTCTCCTTCCCATCTCCTCTCTCTAAAAATAAATAAATAAATAAAATATTTTTAAAAATTCTCAGCACTGCGCCTGGCCACTAGGAAATGTTCAATAAAAGAAGAAAAGATCCTTGACCCTGACTACACCAAGATCTTTGAGGCTCCCCTGAGCTCCTTAAGAAAAGTGTGTGTCTCGCAGATCAGCTGCGACCTCTGCAGGGTTAGAGCCCATCTGCCTTCCCACGCACTGTGCCCTCCACACAGGATACCTTCTGCTCCTCCGCTTCCAACTCCTATTCATCCTTCAAAACCCTGTTCAGGCTCTATCTCTTTTTCAGTCTTTCTTCCTTCCCTTCCCACCCTCACACCAGCTAAGCATTCCTTCCTCTGACACCTACAGCGACAGTCCCACACCTGGCTGGGTCTCAGAGCCCCAGGCCTCCTGTTAGAGCTGAGTAGTCTGGGCCCCACCTCCCACCAACTGAGTCAGAACTTCCAGGGTGGGGCTCGGAATCTGTGTAGTGATAGGGTTCCCTATCGATGAGGACATGCAGCCAGTGTACACCCTCCATGCCTGCTGCACACTATCCTGTAATTATTTGTTTCCAGGACACTCGACGTGGTCTCCCACAGAGGGTGGAGAGGACTTTGAAGGGGCCTCCTTGTTTTTCAGTCTCCAAACTGCTCCTAACATTTCCTGAGCACTTACTGTATGGCAGATACTGTTTTCAGTGTTTTACTTGTATCATCTCAATTAATCCTCAACCCCCCTAAGAAACAGGTATTGTTATCAGGGTGGGTTCTGTGAATGACTTGCTCAACCTCCATCCCACCCGCTGGGGTAGCTGTGAAAACAAGCCAGGAAGTTTCCTACTACAGGCAGTGTTATTGCCCAAGGGCCCCCAGCAGCCAATCCGTCCCCATGGATGTCTCCATCAGTGACTGACTGTGACAGGGATACTAATGCACACTCCTTCCTCAAAGACAAAGACTCCTTTGTTGAACAACTTTGGTTCAAGGATTCTCAGATGGCTTTGCTGAAATTTCCTCAGATGTTCTGCCCAACCTTCTCTCTGTCACTCCTTTACTTAAAGTCGACTTGCTTTGCAATCTGACAGCTCTCCCAGCCTTACTCAGCTCGTTATCCAGGCATTTCCCTTCCTTTTTAATTCTCACTCAGGCACTTCCCTTTCTTTTTACTTCTTGCTTGATGTCTGCTTCTCAGAAGACTCAGACTATCTCACCTTTTTGTAAGAAGGTTGGAAAGCTAAAAACTACATTTTCCAGACTCCCTTGCAGCTAGGGTTCCGGATATGAATTAGATTCTACCAATTAGATACTGTAATGTTTGTAGGTGGAAGAGAGGCAGGGCCCCCTTTTCCTCTCTTTTTCGTTATTTCTGCTGGCCAGCAAAGTCTGGGGAAATATGAGGTTTTTCTGCTGCGGATTTCAGTGTTCCTTACACATAGGTGCCAAGAGGTAGTTGCAATGGTGGCTTTACTCCCTTTCTGTCCTGGGATTGGCAGTAAAGGACATGTCCTTTGAACATGACCACAGAGGTTATAGCTCCCCTGGTAGGTCAATTCTGGACACAGTTCCCAGGAGCCCCGTCAAGAGCTTTCTCCCTCAGCCTTTCCAGTGATTCTATGAGCCCCTAGTTCCCTAAGTTAAATCCCTCTTGTTTAAATACCTTGAGTAGCTTCCGTTTCCTGCACTAATATTGTCATAATTATATATGAGAAAACTGAGCCTCAGGTGAGGAAACTTGTCCAGGGTGGCAGTGGCCATGGGCAGTAGAACCTGGCAGTCAAGTTCAAAGCAGTGTCCTTGGCTGCTCTCGAGCCTCTGTGCCCTGTTCAGTGTTCCCGATGCCCTGGGAACGTCCTCAATAATCAGACTGGAGGGAGATAGATTTGCTACTTTATAAATGTATTCTACTTTGTATTTTTAATAGTTACTTTGTACCCATTTCATCCCATAGAAGACTGCAGGTAGTTTTTACTTACATGAAAAATCTTCCGAAATACAAATCGGCTTTTGTGGTGTGTTTTAAGAATTGGCTTAAAATATAGGAGGAAAATGCAAAATGTGGCAAAATATATATATATATTTTAAAAACTAAAATCTATTTAGCTTTTTTGCATATCCTAAAAGAAATATCTATTCTTTGTATTAATAGGCAGACACACAAACTACATCAGAAAGTAGTGACATAATACTGTTCTCCATCTTATTGTTCCCCTTCATCCTACCACCGTGTAGCACATCCTCCGTTTTACTTCCTCGCTCATAGTGTCCGTCTCTCTCAACAGAGCATCACCTACACGGGGGCAGGGATTTTTGTCTGTTCTGTTCACTGCTGGGCCTGATACCGCACAGATCACACAGACCTGCTCAACAAATGTATACTGAGTGAATTAATTCACATCAAGGTGCAGCTTAGCACTTTTTTAAAACTTTTATTATTTAACACTCTGGGATAAAACATCTGACTATTTGAGAGCAGCTGCCCTGAAGATCCGGGGTCTGTGATCACCTTATCTGGTGAGCAGTTTAAAGGGTCCCCCTGAGGACTGTCACATGTGTAGGGAGCCATCCTTGTGCAGGCTGGTGAAATGGTTTCAGATTCTCCCCAGATCCCCCCAAGGCGGGACCAGAATCAGCTCCTAACCTTGGGGAGGGTGGTGTCTCATCAGGAATCTGCTGATCAGAACCCACAGCCTCCAAGGCCGGCAGCAGGGCAGAGCGGCCCCAAGTCCTTTCGTGGCAGAGTTGCCCTCTCCCTGGTCCCTGCTGTCTGGGGGAGGGAAGCACACTCTCCCTTTGATGATCTGCTCAAGCTCGGCCTCGGAGTTCTCCCCTTCATTCCCCGCAGCACAGCCGACGCCCTTGAACAAGATGCTGCTAAGCCAGGGGTGGGGGTGGGGATTAGCACAGACAGCATCACGCAGCTGTGTTCTATGTGGCACATGCCACCCCCTCAGCTTCGGGTTCACCAACCTCAGCAAACGTCCCGCTTCCCGTCTAACTCCGTGTGCAGGAGACCCCTCTCCACCTCGATCACCAGACTCTAGGCCCAGATCTCAGAGGGCAAGGCCCAGAGGTGTACAGAGGCCCAATTCCCTTGCTGAAGGCCTACCTTCTGAAGTCCTGTCCACCTGCTCCCGGACCTGCCCAGGAGAGGAGCTCCAGGCAGGGGACCCCTTTTCAGGGAGAACCAGCTCCCTCTAAGCCTAAGGCAGGTTTGGAGATGGCCTGGCACAGTCCTTCCTCTTCATCCCCAGCTCACTGCGTCTAGTCTGAGGTGGGCTTCAGAACCATCAGGCAATGCTTGTCAGATCTGTTTGCGGACGACGAGTAACTAGGTTAAAAATGAGGACCCACAGGTGTTTCTAGGAGAAAAGCCGTAGGTATCGGTGTGTGAACTTTATTCTGTTGGTTTCGTGTGTTCAGAGCTCTTCTCTGTTTACTTCCTGGGTCACAGATGAGGCCACCTGATACTGGGCCTGAAGGGCACAGGCATTGTCACGGCCCGAATAAATTCTGTCTCTTCGGATGCATCGTGCGATTCTTTCATTGTGACCAGGAACCACTTCCACGGGTTGGACTCAGAAAAATTATTTTGGCAAATATATATTTTTAGGAGCTTGCTCTTGTGCCAGGCACAGTGGATGCCGAGAGCAAGCCCGCCCGCATGGGACGCAGACCCAAGGACACTCCTCACCATGGTGAAGCACCATCCAACTACCCATTCATTCATTCATTTGCCAAGAAATATTTAATAAGCACCAGTGTGTGCCAAGCATTGTTCTAGAAATTCAGTTACATTAAATCCTTCTAAGTTCAAAATAACCGTGCAAGGTAAGGCTAATAATCCCCACTTGACAGATGAAAAAACTGAGTCAGAATGATGAAGTCGCCTGTTCAGGATCACACCTCCAGGACGGGGTGGAGCTGGGCCTGGGCTCCAGCCTCCCCTCTTCCTCCTCTCTCCCTTCCCCACCCCTCTCCTCCCTCCCCCCACCAAGGGCTTCCCACTCCCCCAAGAAAGCTTTGTGTAACTGCCCTCTAAAACCTCTCGCGGAGCCATTGACTTTGTCTGCCTCTTGAAGCCGTGAAACGTGTAATTTCATTAAGCTCTTTACAAACTTACGAGGTTCCACCCTTGGGAGATACCTAAGCTCCAGCCTCCCATGACAGAAGGGGAAACCCAGCAGTCCTGCGGCCCTGGTGACGCTGGCTTAGTGCCAGCTGTCCCCAGCCCCAGAGGAAAGCCAGGCCTGGCTGTGAGGACTGAGGGCTGGCAAGCAGAAGGTAGGATGAGGGGTGAGCCATCAGTCAGAACAGAGGGGAGGTTTGAAGGCCCGTGCTGAAAACATTCTCACCTGTGCAGTGGGGAAGCACGCACTTTGGAGCCACAGAACCTACTCTGTCCGCTGCTAGCTACTCAAGTGACCTTGGGCAAGCTACATAACCTCTCTGCTCCTCCGTCCTCTCGTTTATAAAGTGGGGATGATAGGCCGAAATGAAAGCAAGTCTTATTGTTCAGCATGTAATTCACCAGGAACGTGAAGAGTACAGCACCGGTGATTCCCAGCCTTCCCCCCTGCACCTGTGGCAGATGCCACTGATAGATCACGGGACCCTTCCACGCCGGGCCCGGCCTTGGCTTCAGACTCCTGCTTCAAGGCCCTGCTTAAGGCGGAGCCTGCGGCAGCCGCCTCTGACACACTGAACTGACATGTGTCCCAGTAACCTTCCACAAAGTCGGTGGTTTGAAACCAGTGTTTTATTATTACATCTCACGAGTTTGTGGGTCAGGAGTTCAGGCAGGGGTCGGCAGGGCAGTCGTTTGGCTCCATATGGCGTTACCGAGGTCGCCCGATTCGGGTGACAGCGGGGCTCATCTGAAGGGCCCGTGGGCTTCACCCACATCCCTGGTGGCTCGGTGAGGACTGCGGGGAGGCTGGGCCGGGCTGGGCGCTCTCTCTCTATGGGGTCTCGTGGCCCCTGCGTGTGATCTCACCAGCCAAAGCAGTGAGACCCGCCCACGTGGCAGCTCAGAGGGCCCCATAGCAGCAAGCAGAAAGTGCAGTGTCTCCAGGCCTGAGCCGGGACCTGGAAAGGCATCACTTCTGCTGGATGCTGTTGGCCAAAGCCATCACGGGAGCACCCAGGTCGAGGGGAGGGGACTTAGACCTGGCCTCTCTTTGGGGGCAGTGTCAAGGAATCTGCAGCCCTCTTCAGTCTGCTGTCCCCGTAGTCACTCAGAACCTTCTTTGGACCGGGCTCTGTGGGGGATACAGAAATAAGTGAGCCCTGGTCCTGGGCCACCAAGACCTCACTGCAGGCCTGGGAAAATGGGCCAAGTTCCTTAAGGAACGAAGTCACAGGGCTGAGCGACTTGGCCAAGGAAGAGGCAGAGATGCCTTCGGGGCCCGGAGGAGAGGAGTCCGCGGGGAAGGCTGAAGGCAGGTGGCATCTGGGCTGCATTTCGAGGATGGACAACACTTTGCGGCTGGATTCACGTGCTCATCAAGCACGCGTTGGACGCCTGCTGTTTTCCGCCCTGAGAACTCGGCAGTGGCCAGAACAGGGCCCCTCTCCCACGAAGCTGACCATTCTGGTTGGGGAAGACTGTTAATAGGCAACATTGTGAACAAATAAAGAGCATAGTTTCTGATCATGATAAAGCCTGTGAAGAAAATAAAGTGGGAGAAAGGGACCAAGAGACACTGGGGGTGGGGAGGATGTTGTAGGTGGGGAGTCAGGCGAGCTCCCCACCCCAACGGCAGCACTGTGACTGGCGTGGAGGTGCCAGCCCGGTGAGCACTGGGACCCCACGTGCCAGGCAGGGCGACTGTCAGTGTCCAGCCTGTGAGCTTGGGGTGGTCACGCCTCTATCTGAGAAATGCAAAAAGTTCAGTGAGGACCGTGCCTGCTGGGCAAGGGAGGGGCAGGCGGGGCAGCGCAGCGAGGCGATAGAGCCCCTAGTAATGGAGTTTGTGACTGATTCAAGTTCATTGCCAGAAGGCCCCTCTGGCTGCTCTGTGGCTTAGATGGGCGAATGGAATGGAAAGGCCAGTGAGGAGCCTGCCATGATGTCCACAGGGGAGACTTGGGGGGACAGAAGTGGAAGCAGGGAGAAGGGCTGGGCTTGGGGGTGTTTTGGAGGCATCAAAAGTAGTCGCTGATGGACAGGTGTGGGGACCGGAAACCAAAGAAGGCTCCTGAGTCTGGGGCCTGACTGAGCTGGGAGGAGGGCCCGGTGTCACTTCCTGACGTGAGGACACCGGGAGGAAGGGTTCGGTCTGAGAGAGGTGATTGCTGTCGTCTGAAGTTTAACTTCAGATGTCCAGGAGCCAGTTATCATTTTAAAATGTCACCTATGAGACCGGCTTTCTGTGACCACTTTGCAGCCAAGCAAACTGAGGCTCGAATAGTTCCTGCCCAGCCCCCCAGGTATCGGGAGCAGAGGCAGGCGTGACCCCCCAAGGTCTGGCCGACTCCGAATCCTGTGCCCTTGCCATTCACCAGTGGTCCTCAGCCACGCGCCACCCAGGGGACAGTTCTGGCTGTCACACCAGAGGGGTGCAACTGGCTGGGAGAAGGCAGGGACACCGCACACCACCCTGAGACTCGCAGGACTTGCCCGGCGGAGGATTGCTCTGCCTCAAACGCCGGGGGTCGGGGGTCAGGGGGCGGGGCTCAGAATCAAGGGCACAGACCAGTGACTTTCAACCTTTGCATCTAACGGCACACGTAAACTAATTACTAAGATTCTGCAGCACTCCCCAAAATATATTTTCTGCCAATCTGAGAAAAAAAAAACAGATATACTTTTGATGCATTCACACCCGGTGGCTATTACTGTGTTGGCTGTTGCCATATTTTTATTTGGCAATCTCAGGGAAAAGCCCAGGGAAATCGTCATCATTGTGACCACCTGCTGAGCCCATACTATTTGCCAGGCGCCGGGCACCACTCTGAGCTTCACGTGTATTAACTCACTGTTCATGACAAACCTGCCAGGTGGCACCCCGCCCATCGCCATTTTAGAGATCGGGGGACCGGGGCACGGAGAGGGAAGCGGCTGCCGAAGGTCACACGGCTGCCGAGCCAGGACTGTGGCGCAGGCAGGCCGTCCGTTCCAGCGCTCACGCATTTTCCCACCGTTACCCTGGAAGCGTGGGCGGGAAGGGGAGGGCTCGGGACAGCTGCGCACCTCCGGGCCATGTCTGAGGTTCCCACTCTCGCGATGGGAGATTAGCACTCTGGGAATCGCAGACACCAGGGATGGGGTGGGCGGTGGGGAGGGACCAAGGAAAAAACGACTGGACACATTCTTGGCTTCGGGCCAGTTGAGAAAGTTAAAGAAAAGACCAAGAAAAATCTCCTTTGGGGGGCCTGGTGCTGTTTTGCAAGGTGTTGCCTTTCTGCTTGGCTGTATTTGCTTTGCCAAACTGGAACGCTTTTCTGAAATACAGCAGCCTGGAGGCCCGGGGCTGTTTGCCAAGGGAGCTAAGGTCGGGGCAGGTGGGGGAGGGGGAGGGGGAGGGCAGGGCTTGGCACCCCGCAGAGGCCCACCTCATCTGCCTGTTGCCGGGAGGGTCTGTGGGACAGCCCAGGGAGCCAGAAAGGGCCCCGCAGAGAGGGGACGGCCCTGGGCTGGGAGTCAGGGGCAGGTCACCGACAGCCCCAGTCCCTGTCTGTGCTGATGATTTCCAAACGTGCACCTCCGCAGTCCCCCACCCCAGCCTGGATTCATAGGTCCCCTGATCACTCTCCTGGGACCCTTGGATGTCTTGCTAAATCTCCAAATGAACACATCTCCAAATCGAACTCTCATTATCACCCACTATCGCTCCTTACTCCCCAAGCCCCCAGCCCAGTAAAAGGTGCTCAGGTCAAAAACCCGGGAGTCGTCCTGGGTTCCCGTTCTTTCCCCCACGCCCCACCTCCGCTCCCTCCATCAGCACCTCCCGTGGGGCTGCTGCCAAAAGATGTCCCACACCTGGCCCCTTCCCGCCACCCTGCCAGCCTGGTCCGAGTCACCAGCCGCTTCTTATCTGCCGTCCTGTCCACCCCTGCCCTTCCTCAGTCCATCTGCACGTGGCCACCGGGCCAGCCTTCGAAGAATGTGAATCAGGCTGTACGACTCCCTGCGCAGGACTTCCCACCGACTTGCTACCACGCGAGGAACGGAAGCCTCTCTTCTCACCATGGCCCCAAGATCCTGCCTGACCTGGTCCCTGCCCAGCTCTCCTTCCCCGGCAGCCTCTGCGCCAGCCCCCTCGCTGTGCCCTCCACGCTCATCCACTCATCCTCGTCTCCTCTCCCGGGACACTCTCTCCCTCCTCCCCTCCTCCCCCGACTGCCCAGGGCTCCCGTTTTCCCGTCATTCACGTCTTGGCTCAGATGTCATCTCCTCAGGAAGCCTTGCTCTTGGGGCACCGTGGCTGATCCCTCCTGTCCCTTTAAATTTTTTTTCTTCATAAAACATATTCTATTCTGGAATTATCGGGTTTACTTACTGTCATTCCCCTGTATAATGTCAGCAACCTGAGACCAAGGGCTGAGTCTATCTTGCTCCCTGCTGGGTCCGAGGTGCCCAGAACCGCGGCCAGCACAAGGCAGGTGCCCGGCGCACACGTGTTCACTGGGTGGATGATGGTGCTTTGTGGGGGACCAGGAGCAAGGTGTGGGCACTCTGCAAACTCTCTGGGACGTGGAACGAGGCCCCCGAGCCTCACCGGCAAGGCCCTGTCTCCTCTGATACTGCCTCGGACTCTCTTGGCATTCGGGACCGTAAGAGGCCGGATGGGAGGTTCAGCAATAGATGCAAAAGGAAAAAATGACGAAGATGGCTTCTCCTGCAGACCGTACATGAAGGATTGGAAGCCCCGGGGGCGTTCGGGTGTGTGAAGTGCTGGTGGGAGAGCTGCAGTCAGGTAAGTAGGCTTGAGCCCTGTGCCCTGGCCTCGGTTTGCTCCTCTGTAAAGTGGGCACAATGCTCCAAGTCCTGCTTCCCTTACAAGGTCACAGGAAAGGTGGGACAAGAACACATTCATGGCTCAGGGTTTTATGAACAAGTACATGGTTAAAAAAAGCATTCAAAAAATCTTTACCGAGTGTCTGGGAGCTGGACACTGTGCTGGTCCTGCGATGTCACAAACAGCCCTTGGCTACAGGAAGGGAGAGAATGGCGTGGTGTGTGCACCCACAGTGAGGGGCGTGCTGGAGGGGAGGCGGGTCCCCTGAGAGCCTAGTGTGGGGGTGGCTCAGGGAGGGCTTCCCTGAGGAAGTGTCATTTGGGCCGAGAGATGAAGGATAAGCGGGAGTTTGCTAGGTGAAGGAGGGGAATGAGGGCTGGAAGGGACATTCCAGGCAGAGGGTACAGCTTGTGCAAAGGCCCTGAGGTGGGAAAAGGCACAGAGACTGGAGGGGACTCAAAGAGAACTGATGTGGCTGCACACATTGAGGGGAACGTGTACCCCCAGGAGCTGGCAAGGTGGGCCAGGGCCTTGGAGAGCATGGCAGGCTTCCGCATCCCACAGGCCGTGAGACTTCCAAAGGGTTTTGGGAAGGGGCAGGGGTACTGACATGATCAGACTTGTCATTTGAAAAGGTGGCTCTGGCATAAAAGGAGAAACATAGCAGAGCGAGTGTGGGAAGACAGGGGAAAGGTCAGCGCGCACATCCCAGCAGAAGTGCATGCAGCCGAGGTGGGGGCAGGGCACTGAACCCCTGTGCTCAGGAGGGTCACCTCCGAGGGGCCAGCTGGTGGTCTGCGGCGAGGAGGTGAATGTGCAGTTTCCTCAATCAGGCCGCTCTGTTTCTCCAAATCGATTCTGCCAAAATGTTGGCACAGAAGTTTGAAGACTAACCGGTGTACATATGTCTGTTTTATCACTGCTTAAAATAGTCAGAACTGGAAGCAACTCCACGGACACTGATGGGGGGCTGGTTAAATAGCTGGGCAGAGGCGTGCAGCGCGGTCCTTGCCGCACTGCACGCCTCTGCACTAAAAGAAAGAGTTCAGTCCGTCCATTCTGGTGGAGAAAAATGGACACGGTCCATTGCTAGGTGAAAAAACAGGTTACACAACGGAATATGCCCGATCAAACCCTCTGTCTTTAAAGTTTATATCCTCCTCGTGTGTCCGTGTTCACAGAAAGGATGAGAGACGTGTCTCGTTACACCAGTGGCAATCTCTGGAGTGAAGCAACAAGGGGGCAGGTTTCACTTTCTCGGTATCGTTTGAATTAGATTTTACAATGAGTATGTACTTTTAAGAAAAACAGGTGTTCTAAAATATGAGGTGCTATAAATAAGGAGGCTTTATCCATCACAACCCCACTATTACCACCGTTATTTACCCCCCCCACCACCTTCACCACCATCATCACCACCACTTTTGTCACCTCCACACTCCTCCCTCTTTCCTGACCCCAAACGGCGGTTCAACAGAGCAAGCACAGATTCTGGAACAGCGCTGTCCAATTGAGATGTAATAGAATATGAGCCATACACATTACTCAGGAGTAGCCACATCAGGAAGTAAAAAGTAAAATAATTTCAGTAATATATTTTATTTCAGTCAGTGCATCTAAAATATTTCACCATGTGATCAATGCAAAAAAATATTTTTCATGGTGACGTTCACCATCTTTTTTGTCAGACCAGGTTTCAAAACCTAGTGTGCACTGTACACTCACGGCGCTTTTCGGTTCAGGCGAGTCACATCTCCAGTGCGGCCGGAGGCTGCCCACCGGACAGCAGGGCTCTACAGCCACGCTGCCTGCGTTCGCATCCCAGCTCCAGCACATACTGGCTTTGTGTCCGCAGACAGGTTACTTAACCTCTCTGGACTCGCTTTCCCTTAAGTGTCAACTGGGAATAAGAGCAAAGTTGTCGTGATGACTAAATCGATGGCCATGGGTACAGGTGCTCCAGGGCCCATCACACAGACGGCACACAGGTGCACTGCAGGACCCGTCACACAGACAGGGTACAGGCGCACTGCAGGGCCTGTCACACAGACAGCACTGTGTCATGCCACCAGTTGCTGTCCTTCCAGAAACCTGCAAGGAGTCCAGCGGTTCTGGCTGTGCATGTGGGAACCATCAGCGAGACGAAGATGTATAAGGGGCTGATGCAGCCTGAGGGGCTTCAGACTTCATGGAGGAGGAGGAGAAGTCAGCCCTCCCAGCTGAGCACTGCACAGGAGAAGGACAGTGGGCAGGGCGTGGTGAAGGGGGAGGAGCAGGACCAGGGCTGGTTAAGAAAGACGGTACTTGTTGAGGGGCGAAGGGAGGAACTGGGGTGTGCCAAACAACGGGGGTGGGGCTGAAAGCAGTGGGACCCCGGCAACTGCATCCTCCAGCACCCTCATCTGACAGGCGGGAACGCTGGCGCCACACAGGACAGGCGATTTGTCCAGGGAGCTCGGCCACACATGCTGTCCCTTGTCCCCTGCCCAGGCACCCGGTCCGCCCATGCCTCTGCCTCTGATGGAACAGGCCCTTGTTGAGTTCTGATTGGCTGGATGTGTGCTGCATTGTTACGTCACTGCGATGAGCGGCCCCTCCAGAGGCAGCGCCTGCCCCTAGGCTGTGCTGTTGTAAGTCATTGCTAAGCTGGGTCCATCCTTTTCTAGAATATTCTGCATCCCAGCATTTCCCAAAGGGTGCTCAGTGACATGCTAGATTCATGAGATGCTCCACTATAAAAACAATTCTGAGGTCAAGTACATTTGGGAAAATGCAGATGTTCACAGCATGGACTAACAAAGGATCTCAGAGGGCCGGCTGCACGGCAGCGGCACTGATATTGCCGAACTCCTAAAGCCTGTGGTCCCGAGTCCATTTGACCACAGGACTCCCTTGTCTGGTGGCACAGTCACATGGATGGGTACACACTGATGAGCATCCTTCAGAATTCACTCTGGAAACAGCTACTGTTCCTGGCCCCAAACAAGATAGGATGATCGACTGATGATAATGCGTATGTGTGTGTGTTTCAGCTGAGTGCTGGCTGTGAGGGCTGGTTCCAAAGAGGGACCCAACATTTGACTATGGGTTGGAAGAAGAACCGAGCTTCCTGCGACGTATCAGCTCACTTCTGCTACGTATGAGCTCATGCCTGAGTTTATGCCACGCCTGATCCTAGTCTCAACCCCTTTCCTCACAGAGAGGGAAAAGTGATGCCTGACAGTGTAGGGTGGGTCAACCCAGGAAAGCTTCCTGGAGGAAGGGAGCATTGAGCCAGCTCCTTAGAAGGGGTGGGGCCCCACTGGGCAGGGAAGAGGGTGGAGGTGAAAATGCCACACCCCTGGAACATTGGGCACCTTCCAAACCGTGCGTCGCCCTGTCAAAGCCAGCTGTTGGCTCTCTGCCCTCACTTGTAGCCCTTGTTCCTTCCCCTCCTCCCATCCCAGTTTCAGAACAGCCTCCTGAGTCAGCTCTTTTCTTCCTGCTGGGGGCATCAGACCCCCTTCTGTCCAAGAAAGGGACACCAGCTTTGGGGTTCCAGGGCCCCCTCACCTTTCCTCTGGGGCAAGGACAACGCACAGCCTGAAAGGAAGAGAGACTGCAAGGCTCCGTATCTGCTTCTCTCCACCAGGGGAGGCATGACCTCAGCCCTTGGTTGAACTGAGGCTCAGCCCTCCTGCCCTGAGCACCTGCACAGTGGAAAGGTACAGGGATCAGGTGCCTGGAGCCGAGGAAGGGAGGCCCAGGAGTGGGAACCCGATTCAGGCTGGAGGCAGGACCAGAGTTCTCTGGCCCCACCGGAGGCCCCAGAGCCCAGCCAGAGTGAGGGTGAGCGGGGAGCGGGAGCGGCGAGGGCTGGGAGAGGCCCGCCGAGCACAGGCGCCGGCCGGGCTCCTCCACCCCAGCCCAGGGGAGCGGTCTGCACCCCTCCCTCCCTCCCTCTCAGCTGACAGGGCAGGGCTGTGAGCGTGCAGGGACGTGGAACCGAAACTCAGCAGAGAGGGCTCAGCAAAGAGTACTCACCCGGGACCCTTGCCCTGGCAGAGCCCCAGCAAGCCCCGCACTGCCCCAAGCCTCCCCGCCCGAGCCCCGCCCTTCCCAGCAAGGGGGCTAGTGAGGAATGCGGAGCCAGGGCAGAGGGAGAGGCTCTGGGTCAGACAGACAGACGTGCGCACTGAGCACCTGTTGCGAGTTTCCGCGTGGGTCCCTGAGCTGGGTGGGTTCTGTGAATGCCGAGGGGTCCCAAACCAGACCTGGCTTCTCACAGGCTACGTGAGTGGCTTTGGCCATCGCAAGTCTCTGAACCTTGGCTGCCTCTGCTGTAAGCGGGGGCTCCTGCCACCCCACTTTCTGGGTCACGGCAGAGGTGCACTGACCTCAACCTTGTGCTGTAAGGCAGGGACACCCTGCAGAGAGCAGATGCGGCTGTGTCCCCACTGCCCCCAGCCTGTCTCTGCATCCTCAGCCAGCGCCCTCTGTGTGACCCCAGCAGGACCTGTCCTGTCCTCTCTGGTCCTTAGCTCCCTCCCCTCTGGAGCGGGCTCGTAGGGCCCCTGTGGGCCCCTTCCTGATATCCAGTGAGAAAGACCTCCAATCCGTTTAAAAAGGTTTCCCGGGGCAGAGAGAGAAGCTCGGGGGTTTTCAAACTACAGGCCGGATCCACGAGGAGGCTTGAAAGCAGGAATTTTTTCCCAAGGAACTAGAAGCAGCAATATTAGAGAGCTTTTCACACAGTACAGATACGTTTTCAGCTCACAACATTTTTATTTCAGTTGATAATCAATAGGCGTGCGCTTGCCAAGTCGGGAAGTGAAATGCATTTCCTTCTGCGGGTGGGAAGCATCGGAAACCTGCCGGAGATGGTGAACGTGGGCCCTGGGGCTGGACGAATCTGGGCTTGATTCCGGACTCTGTCCCTCACTAATGGGGTGGCAATGGGCAAGTTACTTTAGCTCCCAGGACCTCAGTGGCCTCATCGTCAGTAAGAAGGGTTAGAAATAACCTACCCTGTTAGGGTTTGGGGGAGGTTTAAGTGAACAGCCTGGCATGCGGCTCAGCCAGCCTTCGTGATTATTGTCGGCCTCAGAGGGGGCGTGGCCTCTGTCAGCTGGGGAGGAGGAGGTCTCGCGGGCCCAGCCCCCCCACTTCTCAGATGAGGGAAGACCCCCAGTGCCTGAATGAGGGAGAACATGAAACGGAGCCCAGCCTCCTGCCTCCCAGGCCAGGGCTCTGCCTGCCTCCTTGCCCCTCTTAGGGTCAAGAGAGCATGGGATCCTTGGCTTTCTCGTCTGTCAAATGGGACAGTAAGTCACTGGCCTCACAGGACTGACCACACGAGACCCTGCACACACAGGGCCTGGCACCCAGTAAGGCTCGATGCGCATTAACGTATTTTCACCTGTGACATCCTGTTGCACAAAAAAGGCAGGTTCCGGGCCATAGGCACAGTGCGAGTTTGTTTCGTTAAAGAAAAAAGAGAGGCGTGTGGTCTGGTGACAGCCCCTACGGCATCGCCCAGGACGGTGTCCAGGTGGAGGGGTGACAGGCACACCTTTGCTTTCTGCCTGTTGTATCTGAAATTTCTAGTCCCTAGCTTTTCTCCAGCTACGGTGCATTGCTTTTTCTGTGGGAAGAAAAAAAAAAGAAATTATTTTTATCAACCTAAGTAGTACGTGCCACGCACTTCAATGGACTCTGGTGACATTCCGGAGCCAGGGTGTGGTCTGACCCCACGCCAACGTGCACCGGAAACCCCAGGCATGTCCCTGTGGTTCGGGGCACCGGAGCCCTGAGGGGCAGCCTGCTTCTCGTTTTCTTTCTTGTTTGTTCCCAGCGACAGCTGATGACCTCCTGGTGGCATTCTGTGCAACAAACGCATGCCAGAGATGGCAGATTTCACACCCGGGAGGGAGGGGCGGTGGGTGGCAAAGGCGGGCTGCAGTCTATCGGGTGGAAAGTCCTGGCATCTCCTGAGCACAAAACTGGGGCTGTGACTGGACAGTGACAAAGGCTGGGGACAGGTATTCTCTAGGCCTTGGATGCCAGACTGAGGAGAAGGACAGAGGAAGGGGGTCCATGGAAGGGGGCGGCAGCCAGAGGAGCAAGAGAACTGGGAGAGAAAGGAAGTGGTTCTGAGACGTTTCCCAGCTGAAGCCTCCCCATGAGGTCATCTTATTCTAAAAGCAGCAGTGGGGAAGCGGGAGGCTGGGGGGTCCGGGGGGAGGCAGGGAAGAGGTGGTATCGGCCAAGAGAGGGACACGGGGGCTGAGGAGCTAGCCACATGGGGGGCTGGTTGTGGGCAAAGACAGACCCAAGATGGACCTTTTTTAAAACCAAGGGTTTCAGGGAGGCTGTGGTCTCCAGAGTTCCCACAGGCATCGAGAAATAAGCCCCCCTGACCAGCCCCCTGGTTACCCAGCCTTCCACATTAGTTCTACACCATCCCCACCCACCCACTTGGGCACTGCCTCACCCTCCGGGGGTGCGCCCCTTGTGGCCCAGCCCGGGGTCCTCCTCCCTCTCAGTAGGGCCCAGGGCCAGCACAGAGCGTGGAAAATCACAGGGGCCGACCGAAGGCCGGAGTCTGAACACGACCGAGGTCTGCGAGACGGGGGACTCAGCCATGCCCGAGGCTGGGGAGACCCGGGTTCTGGTTCCTTTGCTCGCCCGTGCCCAGAGCGTGGGGAGCGTCCTGTTCCGTCTGCTCGGGGGGTTAGTGTAACCCACCGCCAGCTCTCCTGCCAGGACGAGGAGGAGGAACTGGGCAGAAGGTGTCTACAGAGGCAAGAGGGAAAAGACACGTATTCCAAACGGGCACCACAGGCAGAGGGAGGGCTGCGGACACGTGCCTGCTCCTTTAGGGAAATTGGCAGCGATTGACCAGGAGGTCCCCTTTGCCAGCTTCAGTGGCTTGGCTCGAGTCTACAGCTGCAGGAGGCCAGGAACAGTATCTGAGAAGTAGGCCCAGGCCCAGCGAAGAAAAGCCAAGACGCTGTTGTTTGGGAGGAGCCGAGAGCTGTGTTTATTGCACCGGGAGAAAAGGGTCTAGGCAGCTGCCAGGACAGTCCCCGGGAGGGGAACACTGTCCAGGGAAAACTGCTCTCCGATTCCTGAATCTCTGTGGGCCATGAAGATGTAGTAATGTAAACAGTGCCCCCTGCTGGACAGCCCTCGAGTTATAATATGTCTGTCCTAGAGATCAGAAACAGGGAGCAAAGGGGTAAGTTCTAGAAGGTTCCAGCTGGAGTAACACTGTTAGTGCTGCTGCCACTTTTATTGATTAAGAACGTGCTGTGTCCCAGGCACTGTGCTAAGTACTTTTCTTGGATCATTTCACTTAATCTTCACAACGACCCTCTGAAGTAAGAGCTATTATTAAACCAACTTTTCCGGTGAGACCAGGAGGATGAATTCCTCTTTCTGAGGTCTCAGCTTAGTTTGTAGCGAGATTCGCTTTCCAGCCCAGGTCTCTCTGACTCAAAGCCCGTGGTTCTAACTCCATGCTCGGGCCTCCGTCGAATCTAAAACACATAGTTTTCACCTGGTGTCATTGCACGTGGTTGGCAGTGGCTGCCAAGAAGTTTGGGTTGAGAGGGATCCCGAGTGCCATGATGAGCTAACGGTGCCTTCCAGGGCAGCCATAAGGTCGTCGGCGTGAACGCCTGGTACGTTTCCATCCGTGAGCTAGTCCAGTCTACCTGGTGCACAGGTGGCAAACACAGGCCCGCGGCCGAATCCAGCCCCCACCTTGTTTAATCCGTCCCGGCACCTCACTTCTACCCGGCAGCAGCACCAGCTCCTTGCCCCTAGTTAAGGAGTAGTTACATTTATACAGTCCTAACATTACATCTGGCCCTTTGAAGGCAACCGCGAGGCTGGTGCGGCTCCCAGTCAAAAGACGTTTGACGCCCCTGATCTAGTGTGTGCTCCATGGTCCCCCCGGGGAGAGGGGTCAAGCTCAATCCTCTGACCTGTCTTCACCCACTCAGTGACCTGAAAGGCACCTCCCACTTCTCGTGTCCAAACAGGACAGCGCCTCCCGAGCCACCCTCCTGCCCGCTCCCTCATCCAAGCACCAGGCGCCTCTGATCCCCATGTGCTCACGCCAAAGCCTTTGTATCGTCCTCGGCCCCTCTTCCACTGACACCTCCCACGCAACGTTCCAACAAGTCTCATTGGTTCCACCTTCGAAACAGACCCAGAGTCTAACTACTGCCCATCACCCCACAGCTGCCACCACCTAACCAGCACGACTCTCCCTGGGACGTCCAGCCTTTTGGCAGCTCCGGGCCGCACTGGAAGAAGAAGAGTTGTCTTGGGCCACACATTAAACACACAAACACTATCAAAAAGTGATAAGCAAAAAAAGGTTTTATGCAAATTTATGATTTTGTGTTGGGCCGCACTCATAGCCGTCCTGGGCCACATGCAGCCTGTGCGTTGGGCACCCCTGCTTATGTATACTCTCGCGTTTGCTCCGCAGGCAGAGCCCATAGATCGGCATGGTTTTCAAAGTACCTTTGCATAAATTACACACATGGTAAAGAAGGGCAGGGAATTGTCACCCCCATTTGACAGATAAGAAGAACTGAGGCTCAGAACTGTGATGTAACCAGCCGAGAGGGCACTGCAGGGAAGTTGCATTCCAGGACTCCTACCACCATGCTGTGCACTGTTGGGCCCTCCCAGACATGCCCCTCCGATTCCCAGAGCTCCCTCTGGGCACATCTGAAGGTTCCCCCACTGCCCCGCCCCAGAAGCTGCAAGAGGTCAGGCAAGGAAGATGTCAAGTAAGCCGAAAGAGATCATTTTCTCTCTCCTCCCCGCCCCCAGTGACCAGGAAACGTCTTGGTCCTATGAAAAGTCTGTCAGTCACTTTTCTCTGGTGTGTGGTGCCCTCTGGTGTTCACTCTTATGAAATGCAGTCGATCATCTAAGAAAGCTTTCAGGCAAGGGTGGCCTTTGAGATGAACTGGGTGCCTGCCTGGAAATCCCTGACCACTCTCTTAAAGGAGCTGCCTCTCAGCCTGAGTCTCCCGTCCGTTAGTGGCCAAAATGTGTCCAGATAGGTGAGGACTATGCTTCTTTCAGAGGGTACCCATCCACACCTTGTGGAAAACCAAATTGATACAGCTTTTTGGAAAGCGCTCATTTAAAAATTGAGATTTCAAAAAAGATTTTAAATGGCATGTTCACGATATAATGATAAGTGAAAAATTTGTACAAAAATGCATACAAAAGTACTATGTACACATCCATCAAAGAAGACACACAAATGAGCAGCAATGAGTCTCTCTGGGGAATAGGACTATGGTTTATCTTCCTTATAATTTTCTACATTTTCCAAATTTTTATAATAAGCACATTTTACTTTTCTAAAGTGTTTTAAATATATTTTATTGATTATGTCATTACAGTTGTTTTATTTCCCTCCCTTCATTCCCCTCCACCCTGCACACCCCTCTCCCACCATTCCCCCCTTTAGTTTATAACCACGTCTCAAGTTCTTTAGATTCTGTATCTCCCCTACTATTCTTGCCCTCCCTCTATTTTCTACCTACCGTCTATGCTACTTATTCTCTGTATCTTCTCCCCTCTTCTCCTTCTCCCACTCCCCTGTTGCTAACCCTCCATGTGATCTCCATTTCTATGGCTCGCTCCTGATCTAGCTGTCCTCTTAGTTTGCTTTTGTTTTAGGTGTGGTTCTTAATAACTGTGAGTTTGCTGTCCTTTCGCTGTTTGTCTTTTTTATCTTCTTTTTCTTAGTTAAGTCCCTTTAACATTTCATATAATAAGGGCTTGGTGATGATGAACTCCTTGAATTTGATCTTATCTGAGAAGCCCTTTATCTGCCCTTCCATTCTAAATGAAAGCTTTGTGGGTAGATCAATCTTGGTTGTAGGTCTTTGGATTTCAAGACTTAGAATACTTCTTTCCAGCCCCTTCTTGCCTGTAAGGTTTCTTTTGAGAAATCCACTAACAGTCTGATGGGAACTCCTTTGCAGGTGACGGTCCCCTTATCTCTTGCTGCTTCTAGGATTCTCTCCTTCATTTTAGCCTTGGCTAATGTAATTATGATGTGCCTTGGTGTGTTCCTCCTTGGGTCCAACTTCTTTGGGACTCTCTGAGCTTCCTGGATTTCCTGGCAGTCTATTTCCTTTGCCAGATTGAGGAAATTCTCCTTTATTATTTGTTCAAATAAGTTTTCCACTAGTGGCTGTTCCTCTTTCCCTTCTGGTACTCCTATAATTCGGATGTTGGAACATTTAAAGATGTTCTGAAGGTTCCTAAGCCTCTCCTCATTTTTTTGAATTCTTGTTTCTTCATCCTTTTCTGTTTGGTCATTTTTTTCTTCCTTCTGGTCCACTCCCTTGATCTGAGTCCCAGTTTCCTTTCCATCACTATTGGTTTCCTGTGTATTTCCCTTCATTTCAATTAGTTTAGCCTTCCTATGTTCCTCTAATTTGTGACTAAAATCAACCAGTTCTGTGAACATCCTGATCACCAGCGTTTTCAACTGTGCCTCTGAAAGTTTGGCTATTTCTTGGTTGCTTAGAGTTATGGGCTCTGGGGCTTTGAGTTGTTCTTGAGCCATGTTTTGATCTGTTTGTGCCTATTACGTATGAGGAGCGGAGCCTTAGATGTTCACTAGGGCGGGGCCACCCAGGTCACTGGTTTGTGACACTGTATGTGGGGGCGGGGTCAGAGAGGGACAATAGTGGTCCCCTCTGCTGCTTCCCGTCACTGGGGCCTGCGCGTCCATCTCATTGCTCGCTTCTTCACCAGTTTATCTGTGCGGGAATGTGTGACTGCAGTCAGCCTTCAGTGGGTCCCCCTGCTGCTACCCCACACCTGGGATCCACCCACGGCTGCCTGCACGCCTGGGTAGCACATGCCCCGGTCGGTCTGGTAGATCTTTCCTGCCCAACCCCGCTCTGCTTCTGGCTCTGCCTTCTTACCATTTTGGCTGAGTGGTTCATTGTTGTCAGATTTCCGTATAGTTCAATTTTCTGTGGTTTGGCTGCATTTTTGTTGCTAAAACTTTGTTGTTTTTAAACTTGGTTGTGCAAGAAGGCACAGTGTTCCCACCTATGCCTCCATCTTGGCGGAAGTCCCCCTTGGAGTCATCTACTTTTCTAAAGTTTTATAAAGGAAAAAATATTAAAGCCCTTTTCATCTGGTGTCCTGCACCCCTCCCCCACTGTGTGCTGTCAGATGTTACCCTGCCCCCTCAGAGAACAGAGGGTGAGCTGAGTCTGGACACCCCGGCTCACCCAGGCACTGCAGAGTCCTGGCAGGGGCCGAAGCCGGGGGAAGGACCCCTCAGGGACTGAGGAACCTTAGATCTCAGAGACAAGGAAACAGGGCACCCCAAAGAAAGCTCATGACCAAGATCCTCAGGCAGACGGAAATAGAGGATACAGAGAGCATGTACATGAGTAGGCCCAGGACCAGAGAGGCGACTAAATGTGCCCAAGGACACACAGCAGCTGGTGACAGAGTGGGTTTAGTGTTCACGCCACCTAACCCCAATTCCTGAGTTCCTCCTCCATGCCAGCAACCTCAGCTTCCAGAAATCTCCCTGCAAATCAGCACAACAGTGAGAAAAATGCTATTGGCAGAGAAATAATAATAATAATAATAAGTTTGACAGGATCAAAGTTTGCTGAGGGTGTTGAGAAAAAGATATTCTCAGGTATACTACTGGTAGGAATTAGACTGGTTCAGCCACTGTGGAGAGGAATTTATAATATCTGTATTTTCTTATGGTAAATGCATTTTACTACTTACTTAGATGTTTAAGCTTTTGTACTACATTTGTTACAAGCTGGCAAACACTAGCAAATTATTTCTCCCACAGAACTACAACCACACATTCCCAGAGTGTGTAAATATACGGTTGAACTAACAATAAGACAGCACCATTTTATCAATTACATAATCAAACAAATTACCAAGTACCCAGATATTAAGTTACATAGCTCAAAAGGCAGATGAAATGTTAGATGCCTGCTCAATTCATTGGCACAAACCCACTTTTTCTGTTTTGCAAGAGAAGGTGGGAAGTAAAAAAAAAAATCACACTTCAAACAAAAACAAGTTGGTGAACAACTTCAGAATGTCTGAAAACAAATGCAAGAATTTCAGGATTTTTATGATTTAGAATTGTTTTAGCTGCAACAAAGCATCTCTATCTGCACCTTAAAAAATATGTACTAAAGAGCATATTCTATGTGTTCCACATAAAACAAAGGCAACATTTTACTAAAAATACTTAATAACCCCTCCCATTCTTTTCTCTGGCCCTCCCTACAAGTTGCACACCAAGTACAACCATTAAAATGAACTGTAAGACTTTTTGTCTGTTAAGACAGAGTAAGACACTGAAGACGTGCTTCTGTGTGATGTAGATTTTTAAAATGAAGGTTTTCCAAAGCAGCACGAAATGAGATTCATAGAAAGACATTAAATAATCACTAAGACTTGGTATAAAAGTAAAAATGTTGAGCACACATTTC
This sequence comes from Artibeus jamaicensis, assembly GCF_021234435.1. Taxonomy (NCBI): domain Eukaryota; kingdom Metazoa; phylum Chordata; class Mammalia; order Chiroptera; family Phyllostomidae; genus Artibeus; species Artibeus jamaicensis. The sequence goes on from NW_026522057.1 coordinate 16,984,261, forward strand.
TGTGTACTTGGAGGAATGGGGGAGATGCTAAGTGAGAAGGCAAATAACCAAACGGGCCTGCTTTGTCTGTTTGGAACGACTGGAGGGATAAACCACGCGAGGTCCAGGGTGTTCACAGTTGCTGGGATTTTAGTTCTGTGTGGTACTAAAATTAACGTGTTGTGCTGGACATTTGGGCACCTAATTTTCTAAATCTGTTATCTGTCGATAAGACTCTGGCATGGGAATAGATGTAAAGATCTGACTCAATACTGCATGATTTGGGGAAGTCACTTGGCACAAACGCTAAGTACATTTGAATGCTGAACAGTGAGAATCTTTTGCTAAGTGTCCAAATAGGGGGATTGAAACCCAAACATAGAGGCTGCAATTCTGTCAAGCTCATGGCCTGGCAAAGCTGCTTTCCATGTTCCTATGGAAGCTTTGTTAGACATCCACCACGCCAGTATGTCGGCTAATGTGAATGACAAGTCAGGTCCCATCTCAAGTCCCGCTTCCGGGGCCCTGGCATCAGGCACTGGCTTCACCGACAGCCAACAGCTGTTCTGTGAGCACCGGAATCTTGAAGCGCAGCCGCATTTTAGCACGCGACTTCTCCAGACACACAGGTTGTTTGCTGTTAACAGCTCCACGCTGCTTGTGTCTTATGAGCTGCACCGCACCTTCGTATTTCATTGCACCTGCAGTCAGCGCTGGGCCACGAGCGCCGCAGCTCCCGGGGCCTGCAACACAGCGAACTGCAGGGCAACTGCCAGGCCCTCCATGAAACCCACTTTCTACCAGACTCAGCCAGGCACCAGCCATCTGCTTGGCTGGTGCTGCACCCTGACCAGAAGGCCAGTCAAGAACACCGGTGCCGTCTTTCTCCACCAGAGCAGTGTCCTAAGCCGCGTAGCCTACTCTTCCCATTGCGGTAACTCTGCATTTCTTCAGCTCCTCGGTAAGTCAGTCTAAGGGCACTGTGGTTGGACTGCGTGGAAGAAGAACTCGCTTGTTCTTGCCCATGACTTGCCCGTGACTTCCACAGGAGCTGGGCAGTTCATTCGAGCCATGTTAACTGAGTCAAAAAAAAATACTCAGTGGGGTTATGAAAGAATTTTAAAATGGAATACAGACATGATGTAAAGAAACTGAGTCTACTTCAGTCTGCACCACTTGAGATCCCCGGTGCTTTGAGTGTGGAGCTGGGAGTGATGGGACGTGAAATGACCTCCTGACAGGAAGCAGCGATTCTTCAGTCCCGGGACACTGAAGTGACAGAGAGGAAGGGCTCCGAGGCTTGCCCCAGCCTGGCCGGATCAACTGCAAAGTGGTCTGCAGTTCAATTCCACGCGTCTGTGTCCTGGTTAACCACTCTTAAGGGGGCTTCTTGGTGGAGTAGTGATGCATCTCTACAGTTCACTGGTCTGCATTGAGGTCGTGCCATGCCTGGCAGAAATCTCCGCTGCCCTTCAGAAACTCCATAAACGTGTGGCCAAGAATTCCACAGAACTGAGGAATGTTTACTCATTGAAGATTGTGTCTTAATCACACAGCCGGTCCCCAGACGCTGGCGACACAGAGGGCAGCAGAGGCTACGGCTGCAGGCCAGGGGGCGGCTGCGTTCACGGCCTGTAAGGTCTGTTTTCAAGTGCACGCGCCCCCTGACCCAGTCCGCGTGGTCTGCCGGAACACACCCGGCCCAGTGCACGTGGTGGACACAGGCGGTTACTGCCGTGCTTTCGTCATCGCGGAAAAATTTAAACCCTTCTAAACACTCATCAACGAAGAGTGGTTAAATAAAACGGCACTTCCGAACTGCGGACTACTTCGACCAGTGAGGGGAAAAAAGGGGGATGTGGAAAGTTTCCCACGGAGTTTTGTCTTTTGTCGAGTGGGAAATGCCAGCGGCAGATTGCAGAATGACAGCCTGTGAGGCAGGTTACGTAAGAGCCACGCTCGGAGACACATGGTATCATGTATCTTCTGTGGGTCCACACACAAAGGTTTGGAAAAATCACCCCCCCCCCCCAACATATGACAGTTGAGGGCAGGGGAGAATGGGGGGAAGAGTATGGTGAATCTGTGCCATTCACCATACTCTCCCCCCCAGGAGAAAGAATAAAAAGAGAGAAAGAGGGAGGGAAGGAGCCCCCCCAGGACAATGTAGCTCACAGGCCCACAAGGACAAGGACAGGCCGAAAGGAACACAGACACCACTGAGAAGGAAAACTCTGGTGGGGAGACAAAGGCCCAGATGCAGAGATGCACAGCCCCCAGTCGCAGGTTTGGGCACCGCCCCCCTCCCCACCCTGCGCTTTCCCAGGAGTAGCGGGCGGGCCTTCTGGCCCTGAGCCAGGTCTCAGGGCCTGGGCACTCGCTGTTTGTCCCTGCATGCCCCGCGGCCGGCACACCTGGGAACCGCTGTCGAGTGCCCTCTCGGGCCTGAAAGAAGCAGACGGAGGCAGGTTTGGAAAGAGCCTGGGTGTTCTTCCCGGAAAGGGAGAGGCGGTTCTCAACTGATGGCGGCCTCGCCCCTCCTCCTCTCTGGGCTCCCGCCTCTTTGCTCCCCAACCCCCATCCTAAGGGCAGCACCACACCGGGAGCCCTCCCCACGTCAAGGCCCAGAGGAACAGCCGGGGAAGATGAGGCCTGAAGGGAAAGAGGGGGCTCGAGCAACATTAAGGGCAGAGCTAAGGAAGGTCTTCACTTTGGGCTCTTTCCAGGCTTCTGTGCTCCTGGATTCAAGTCCCAGCCCCACCTGTCTCTGTGCTCTCAGCAATTTCCTCCCAATTCCTCTTAATCGAGATATAATCTGCTTACCACAAAATTCCCTCTGTTGAAGTGTACAGCGTTTATCTTTTCACAAAGTCATGCAACCATCATCACTAATTCCAGAACATTTTCATCACCTGGAAAAGAAACCCCACGCCCACTAGCCGTCACACCTACATTTTCTTCCCTTCCCCCAGCCCCTGGCACCCACGGTAATGTCTGTAGATTTGCATATTCTGCACATTTCCTATAAATGGAATAATACAGTATGTGATCTTGTGTGAGGAGCTTCTTTCACTTAACATAATGTTTTCAAAGTTCATCCTTGTTGTGACCAAGCATCAGTACTTTGTTCCTTTTATCTCCAAACAGGATGCCATTGTGTGGATGTACCACATTTTGTTCATCTGCTCATCAGTTGGGGGAAAGTTGAGCTCCTTCCACCTTTCTTTAAATCCTCACCTGAGGATATGCTTATTGATTTGAGAGGGGGGGGGAAACATCAATCAGTTGCCTCCCGTAGGCACCCTGACTAGGAATCAAACCCACAACCTAAGTATGTGCTGGGACTGGGAATCGAACCAGCAGCCTTTTTGGTGTACGGGACGATGCTCCAACCAAATGAGCCATCCGGCCAAGGCCAGCTGCTTCCACTTCTTGACCGTAGTAAATAATGCTGTAAGGTACATTCGGGTACAGTTTTCAAGTGGACTCGTTTTCAGTTCTCTTGGCTACATCCCCAGGAGTGGGGTTGCCGGGTCACATGGTTACTGGATGCTTAACCTTTTGAGGAACTGCCAGTTTCCTGGAGCAGCTGTACTGCAGTAGCTCCATTTCTTACCCTCTCTGAACCTCAGTCTCCCATTGGCAAAGCATTAGTCCTGACACTCACCTGACAGAGCGGGTGTAACAATTTGATAAAACTGTGAAAGCGGTCAGCACTCAGCAGGTGCTCAATAAGTGGATTATTGTAATTAGGGCACCTGTACGAATCAACCTGTTCCTTTGGGTTCCCTTCAAACCCGACTGGGGCTCTGCTGCTCCTCATCATCCCCATTTGTTCTCCTACATCTTGAATCTCCCTTGAATTAACTTTACTGGGGAGCAAAGCTACACAAACACACACCATTGAATAAAGGCCTGGGCCCAAGCTAAATGGAAGGGTGATGTTAGAGTTGGAATCATCTACTACTGTGATTCTCAAAGTGTGGAACCCAGACCGCCTGTACCTGGGGATTTGTAAACTGCAAATCCTCAGCGCTCACCCCGAAACCCTGAAGCGGGGACTCTGGGAGTGAGCCTCGGCAACCTGCGTGTTCACAGCCTTCCAGGTGAGTCCCGTGCAAACTACAGTTCCCGAATTACGGAAGAGAAAACGGAGGCCCAGGGGAAGGACATAACTGGTTCAAGGCCATAGAGTGGTAAAGAATAAAAGCTTTGGAATTATTGGCCGCAAATTCCAGCTTTCCTATTTCCAATTGTGTGACCTTGGGCGTGTCCCTTTACTTCAGTATCTGTCTTAGTGCAGGCTGCCGTAAAGGAATACCATAGACAGGGTGGCGTAACATTTACGTCTCACCAGTTCTGGAGGCCGGGAAGTCTATGATCAAGGTGTGAGCTGATTCTGTTCCTGCTGAGAACCCTCTTTCCAGTTTGCACATGGCAGATGCCTTCTCCTGGTTCACTACATACCTGAAAAAAAAAATGATCTCTCTCTTGTCTTTTCTTACCAGGGCACTAATCCCATTCATGAGTGCTCCACCCTCATGACCCTATTACCCCCCAAAAGGTTCCACCTCAAAATACCATCACGTTGAGAGTTAGGATTTCAACATACATGTATGGGGGGCGTGTATCCTCATCTGTTGAATGAAAACAGTGTACACCTACTCCCAGAGTGGCCACTATTCTGCATGAAAAGCAGAGCGAGCGCTGGAACTCAGGCCACTTAAGTTCCAGCCTGCTGTGTTTACCCCCAAGAAACTGGCCGTCACCCCTATATCATCAGATAAGAAGTCTCCAGAAGCCTTAACATCTGAAAGGTTCACATGGAGAGCAGGGCCTTGATTTATTCTGTGAGGCCCCTAAAGGAAGAGCTAAAAGAGTAAGGGACGTTACAAGAAGGTAAGTCAATTTAATGGGAATGTTTCTAACTAGAATTGTTCAGAAACAGAATTGGGAGCCCCAAAGTGTATTGGGAGCTCATCACTGGAGAATTCCAAGCAGCATCCACATTCCCCTCTTCCCAGGGTGTTGGAGAGGGGAGACCATCATGGTAAGAAGCTGGTGCGGATGATCTCAGAGCACCCCTCATATGTAACCCTCTATAGCTGATGTGTGCTGTTTGTCTCAGCAGCATCCCCTCTAGGGAGCCGCCCTCTTTCTGCTCCAGAGTTTGGAGGGGTTGTAATCAGATGTTTCATTCACCCCTTCCCAGGGGAGGGCATACTACCCAAACTGGCCAATTAGAATATTCCAATCTCCCTGACCACACTGATTGGTTCAAGGAATGGCATGTGACTCAAGACAGGCCAATCAGAATCTTTTTCCTGTTGGAGCTGCTTCATAGCCACACCCATCCTTGACTTTTCCAGCCTGGCCAGATTGCAGAGTTCCTTTTTGTGCTTAATCCAGTTTGGGGTTTCTGTCCTTGGTAGATAGATATCAAAATGGGCCTTCTTGGTCTTGTATTGGGACCTGCCTCCCTCCAACATTTCATCAAAACAATGGCAAGAAAGACAACCCTCAATAATAGTTTCAAACCACTTTTCAGACTCTTGAAAAAATGCCCAAAGGGATTCTGGTCTTAATACCAAGCAAAATGTTTTAAAATCCATTTTCTCCACCTTTTTCTGCATACAGCTCATATCCACAACAGCCTAAATTTGCTCCTTTCTTCTTCAAACGCCCAAGCCCCACCTCCTCCTCCTCTCCTGTCCTTTCCAATGTCCATTGATCCAACTTTGCTGGACCCTTCTCTGGTCTAGGCAGGAGAGGAAGAGGCTGTGAATCTTCATAAAGTGAGGTGGTTTTACGCATGTTATTTTTAGAATCAATGCAAGAGGCATGACTGTAAAAACCCACCTGTAGATAGAGGCATGACCATGAAATTAAACTTTCAGAATAGATACTGAGGTCTCGAAACCCTGAGTCACATGCCAAGTTCAGCTCAGTAGACATTTCGTGAGTGGCTGATTGTTTTGGGCATCTGGAATTATGTTCAGCTGAGCCCCAGACATTGAAAGTCTGTTACTCACTCCTCGTTGAATACCTGCTATGTGCAAGGCCCTAGGATGTAACCAGAAAAGAGCTATTAAAGGCACAAAGCTGATTTCTGTGAAATAGTGATTGAGTGTTACCAGGGAGACTTATCTGGAGATTGGAAACAAATCAACATTGGAGTCAAGGAAGGCTCCCTGAGAAGCTTTTACCAGCACCACTGCCCTCCACCTGGTAATTCTGTCCACAGAAGAGGCTGGCACTCCAGCATAGACCTTGCCATTCATGAGAGTTTCATGCTAGGACGTTTGCAAGTCAGGAAGTGAAAGGGGCTGGGGAATTTTATTTTTTGTCTGACCTTAACCATCTGGAGGCTGAGTAACAGAAGTTTTAAAACCACAGGTTTTGAGGACAACCAGATCGAGATCTGAAACCCAGCCCCGTCACTAATCGGCTGTGACCTAGGCAAGCAGTGTTAGCTCTCAGAGCTTCCCTTGTTAAAAGGGCATGTTAACACTCCCCTCATGGAATTGTTGGGAAGATTAAATATTGTAACATAGGTAAACCGTGGGCCCGCTGACTCACAGAGACTCCATAAATATTAATGCTGTTGAATGCTGTTTTAGATAAAGAGATTTCACTAGAGAACTTCTGGCCAACAGGGAGGCATAGATAGATACACTTTGCCTCCTCACACAACCAAAGAAGGACAACAACAAATATAAAAACAATGAGAACTGCCAGAAAAATCTAACTGTATGGAAGTCTGACAACCAAAGAGTTAAAGAGGAAACATTCATTTAGACCAGTAGGAGGGGTGAAGACAGGCAACCAGGCGGCGAGAACTCGTGCCAAGGCGGTGACTGGGAGACCAGGCGGTCCCACATTTGTGTGCAAATAAACCAGGAGGAACAACTGGGGAGCGAGACAGACCGCACAACCCAGGGTGCCACTGTGGGGAAATAAAGCCTCAAAGCCTCCGACTGTAAAAACTTCTGGGGGTTGAGGCGGAGAGTTCGTTGGACAGACCCGCAGAGTCCTAGAATGTACACAAACTCACCCACCCGGGGCATAAGCACCAGAAGGGCCCAATTTTCTTGTTAGTAGTGGAGGAATTGACTGAAGGTCGGCAGAGAGCTGAGCAAGTGGCTCCTCGTTTCCTCTCAGACACCTTCCCCATATACAGCACCCCAACAGAGCCACGTGGGTTGCCCCGCCCTGGTGAATGCCTAAGAATCCACCCCTTACTATGTAAAAGGCACGCCGAGTCAAAAAAAAAAAAAAAAGGGCCCAAATAATAGAACAGATTAAAGCTCCAGAAAAAATACAACTAAGCAAGAAGAGATGGCCAACCTATCAGATGCACAGTTCAAAACACTGGTAATCAGGATGCTCACAGATTTGGTTGAATATGGTCAAAAACAGAGAAAAAAGTGAAGGCTATGAAAAGTTAAATAAAGGAAAATGTACAGGGAACCAACAGTGAAGAGAAGGAAACCAGGACTAAAATCAATGGTTTGAACCAGAAGGAAGAAATAAGCATTCAACCAGAACAGAATAAATAAACAAGAATTTTTTTTTAAATGAGAGACTTAGGAACCTCCAGCACAACTTTAAATGTTCCAGCATCCAAATCATAGGGGTGACAGAAGAAGAGGAAGAGCAACAAATTGAAAACTTATTTGAACATATAAGGGAAAACTTCCCCAATCTGGCAAAGGAAATAGACTTCCAGGAAGTCTAGGAAGCTTAGAGAGTCCCAAAGAAGCTGGACCAAAGGAAGCACACACCAAGGCACATCATAAGTACATCACGCAAGGTTAAAAATAAGGAGAGAATCTTTAAGGCAACAAGAAAAAAGGAGACAGTTACCTACAAAGGAGTTCCCATAAGACTGTCAGCTGATTTCTCAAAAGAAACCTTGCAGGCAAGAAGGGACTAGAAAGAAGTATTCCAAGTCATGAAAGGCAAGGACCTACGTCCAAGATTGCTCTATCCCGCAAACCTACCACTTAGAATGGAAGGGCAGATAAAATGCTTCTTCACAGATAAGGCCAAGTTAAAGGAGTTCATCATCACCAAGTCCTTATTATATATGAAATGTTAAAGAGACTTATCTAAGAAAAGGAACATTAAAAACTATGAAAAATAAAATGACCACAAACTCACAACTATCAACAACCAAACCTAAAACAATAACAAAAATGAACTAAGCAAACAACTAGAACAGGAAAAGAACCACAGAAATGGAGATCACATGGAGGGTTATCAGTGGCGAAGGGGAGGGGAGGGGAAGGGAGGGGAGGGGAGGGGAGAGGGGAGGGGAAGGGAGGGGAGGGGAGGGGAGGGAAAAGGTACAGGGAATAAGTAGCATAGATGGTAGGTAGAAAATAAGGGGAGGGCAAGAATAGTATAGGAAATGTGGAAGCCAAAGAACTTATATATGTGACCCATGGACAGAAACCCAGAGCAGGGAATGTGAATGGGAGAAGGTGCGCAGGGCGGAGGGGAATAAAGGGGGGGGGGAGGGAATGGGACAACTGTAATAGCAAAATCAATAAAATATATATTTTAAAAAAGAGACCCCACTAGGGATGTACCCATTTTACTCCAGAATGGACTTATTTTCAGTATTGGAGGTTCCGGAAGGAAACCAAAGCAGCCCACCGAAGACATGTGGAGCCCGTGTCCTGAAAACTGGCGGCGATTTTCTCACCTGCATCCAAGATGGCTTCTTTTTTTCCTTAAAGTTTTGAAAAATGCAACTCGCCCAAGTTTACAAATGGTCACAAATTGTCCTCTTCTATAGAGTGGGGCAATAGTAGGTTTACCATTGTTCATATGGAAAGTAAGACAATAATTAGTAAATAATAGTACAAGAATGAACTCTTGTGTTTTTTGTACTCACAACTGTAAACCTAGTTTCACCCCATGCTCTGTTGATGTGCAAAGGCATCCAGGCACACAGTCTCCTACCTCGGAGTGATGGGGTGCTCGCAAAGGGAGCAAGGGGAGAATGAGCAAAAAGACAGGTGCCACGTCCGGACTAACACCCCACCAGCAGAGCAGGCGACAGGTGAAGGATCATCTGTTCCCGCTGCAGATCTGTTCCCGGCTCAGAGGGACTCTGGGTCTGAAAGGTGCAGTGGGTCAAATGAAGTTGTAACCGAGTGAAAGCTTGGACCGCTCGCTGCACAGACAGCCAATAAGTCTCGTGACAAGGGGCTGGGGCAAGGAAACTGACTTTCACGGAAAAGCCAACAAGCCGAGAAGGTTGGATACTGGCATATCCTGAAGAACCATCTTGAGAAGGTACAGAATTTAGGCTTCTTTTATGTTAGGGGAAGCGGGGGAAGTGGAAGGGGGCAGGAGGAGGTCGGGAGGTGATTGGTGCCCACTGACACCTGGATGTCAGGACGGGTCCAAGAAGAATGGTGACAGTTCTCTGCTATTGGTCACAACCCATGGCTCCCATGGTCCCGGACATGAGATTCCTCTGGTCTGAATCTTTTAATAAACAATCACTGGTTTTGTACTGCCTTCCTTTTCTCCTTGGAGAGGTGGTTTCAAGCGGGCAGATTGTCTCAGGAACTCCTAGGCTAGAGGTTAGATTCCTTGGTGATTAGCAGACGTATGGGACTAAGAAGTTACTCACTGACGTGCTTGGGAACTGGGCAGGCTCAAGAAAGCTGGAGTCAGAAAGGCTGATTATTTGATTCAATCACACAGTCACGATTTTGGAGGAAATTCCCAGGTACTGAAGTGGGCCTCCCACACAAAACTCCTTCCACCTTCCTTGCCCTTGAAGTCCAAACCTGGGCAATGTGAGACTCTGTTAAGAAGTACCACCTGAGGGGTGGGCTGGGATGGGAATAAAAGACAGAAAACTGTACCTGAACAACAATTAAATAATTTTTTTAAAAAAAAGAAGTGCCAACTGAGCTGAAAGCATAATGCAAATGCCAGAACCTTCCTGAAATTTCTGCTTGTTTGCACCCAGGGCCAAACTTGGGGTGACTTCGGGATCACTCAGTTCTATGAAAATGCACTCTCTCCCAAGAACCTCTGGCGTTCAAGCTGGAGCCAGCACTTGCGATGGATGTTTCTCTCTGCTGCCTGCATGTCTGGTGTTAGTCTCTGGGCTTGGTCACAGCCGAGCAGCAGTCACCTGGCCTGTCGCCTGGCCAATCACAGAGGCAGGGTGGCTATGGAATCAGACAGGCCTAGGACTGAATCCAGAATCCTTATCTGTAAAGAGGGGGCAAGACCTCCTTCAAGAGTTGTGGAAGGAGCCCTGGCTGGTGTAGCTCAGTGGATTGAGCGCGGGCCTGCAAACCACATGATCGCGGTTTGATTCCCAGTCAGGGCACATGCCTGGGTTGCAGGCCGGTTCCCAGCGGGGGACTCACAAAAGGCAACCATACATTGATATTTATCTCCTTCTCTCCCTCCCTTCCTCTCTAAAGGAATAAATAAATAAAATCTTTTTTAGAAAGTTGTGGAAGGAGAGAAAAAGAGCATGTTTAACAAAGGAGAGCTATGATTCCTATCAGAATAAAGGTGAGGCGTTTTGGGTTTTTGTTTTTGTTTTTTTGGAAAAGCAGTACACAAATGATCTAAAAACTTAGAAAGCAAACATGAGGAGAAAGAAGAATTTTTTTAAAATCCTTGCCACCAGAGATAATAACCACTAACATGTTGGTGTCTAGGCTCCTGAATCTGTCACTCATGGCTACAAAGACATTTTTTTAATGGGCCCATAATTTGGTAGCGTACCTGCTTTTCTGCTGCTGAGTGAAGGTACTGTACACAACTGAGTCACAACTTTTTTCATGACTAGATCATTCTGAGGTGAGACCGCTTCCACTGTTGGGAAGCGCTTATTCTTCAGGCAGGGGCAGCAAACCAAGGCTCTGGCGTCTGCACACTCACCTCTCCTGGTGCGAGGCTATTAAGCTCTGGAGGCTGCCGCCCCCTGCCCCCACGTGAAGAAAACAGAGACTGAGAGGATCACCCCACTGGGTTCTGGGTGGGAAGGAGGGGTTGATGCAAATAATGTGTGGAAGTGTTGGCTTAGCATTTGGCACGTGGAACGGGTTCAGATCCTGCCAGTGGTGTCTGGGGCTTTGTCATTAAGCTGTCCCTGCACGCTTCTCGGTCCTGTCGAAAGTCCTGCCTTGCAATTCCTAACCGAGGTTATTACAAATGAACGGTTCTCCTCCCCTGTCCTCCCCTGCCCCATACACAGAAGCACCGCCCGCCCCGCCCGCGGGAGTGGCGGCTGCGGGCAGCAGCAGCCCCCGCTCCGCCCTTGGGCGCTCCTCCGGGAGGACCCAGCGGAGTCCCGGCCCACGAGGGCAGGGCCCCCGCGCGGTTCCGCTTCCCATTGGCTGCCCGTAGTGCCACCTGGCCGCGGGGGGCGGGGGGGAGTGTCAGGTGGCGGCATCCCGCCCGCCCGGCGGGCCGGGGAAAGACTGACATGAGCCCGGCCGGACGCTGGGCCCTCCTGCTCGTCTCTCTACTGCAGTCCGCCGGAGGTAAGGGTACGGGGAGGGCAGGGGCCGCGTCCGCCCTCGGACCGGAGCTCCGAGGGGGAAGGGACGCGGGCCGAGCCTTTCGGCAGCCACCGGAGCGCAGTGCTAACCGCACTGCCCACTCACCAGCAGTTTTCGTCCAAGAATTAAGCGCACTCGAGTTTTTGAAATTTTTTTCGGGAAGGACACTGATCCAGTGCCCTAATGCAGTTCAGCTTTAGGGAAACTGGAAAAAGGAGACAGTTTATAAAGTACCTGCATTTATTTATAAAGTGCATTTTAAGGTGTCCTGAAAGCACTGTCTTCTGTATTAATAGGACGCTTGGGTCTCACTCGTTGGGAAAGTCAGCAAGAAGTGCCCTGCCCACCCCGCAGTCCCCTCCCCTTCCTCCAGCTGCGGGTGTCAGATGCTCTCCGAGAGAGAGGAACTCTGGCTTAGCCTGTGCCCTGCTGTTCCTCCATCAGCCACCTTTTTGCTGCCCCCACTGGTGGGTAAATAAGCTGGCAGAGTACAAAAACCTTGGGAGAGGACCAAGCTACAAAGTCCCAACCCGTCCCTGAGATGGCCCTGAAATTGTCCCCGGGACATCTTCCCAGTCTGAGACTCACGGTTTAACAGCTAGAAGGCCCCTTGGCCTTAACCTAATAATTATATTAAAAGCAGTTTTTACTGAGCAACTTTTTTGTGTGTGCTGGACACCACCTTATCCTCTCTAAGCTCTACAACATAGTCATCCCATTATGTAGATACTATTTTCTCCCTTTTCAGGTGTAGACACTGAGGCTCAGAGCAATGAAGGGACTTGCCCAAGAAGAGAGGCAGAGAGGTGAGGCACAGAGCAGAGAAGACCGGCTGGAGCCAGCATGGCCAGCTTCCACGGTAGGGTGGGTAGCTCGCGCAGGGCAGCCCACCCACCTCGGTCAGCTCAGGGATGCTCCGGCCCCTGGTGCCTCCCAGCAGCGAAGGTTTTTGCAGCTGGTGAGGGACGGTGCTGAGGAGGGGAGGAGGGGTGCTCCATCTCCCAGGCCCGCTGTCAGACTCGGTACCTTTCTTGTCTAGCCCCAACTGTACTTTCCCTGAAGGGATTTTAATTTGCACAACATAGACTGTGGTGTGATGATTTAGGGTGAAGGGCGGCTAGCTCCAGGTTCAAATCCTGGCTCCCACACAAATTAGCTGTGTGTAGCCTCAGGCAAATTATTGGCCATCTGTCTCTGAGCCTAGTGCCCCTCCATGGAAGGGGAGTGACACCTACCCTGCCGGGTGGTTTGTCCTGATGATTGATTGATTGATTGAGGTTTTGTGTGTGAAATGTCAAACCCCTTGAAGGCTCAGTAGAGGGCAGCTACTCCAGCTGCTATCTCTCCACTGTGGCCAAGCTCAGACTTTGAGCCTGTCCTGCCCACAGATACCTTGTAAGTGACTTGCAGGCAGACTTTGGCCTCCTGCCCGGCATCAGGAAATCCAGAATCTGCTGGGAGCGGGGACAGCACCAGCATTCCGGTGATCCATTTCTGGCCTGTGGACGCAGGATAGGGTGGAGCTGGGCACGCATATTTGCGTCTGAAGGGTCAGGAGTAGGAAAGCCCAGCTGAGAGCCATAGGCAGAACTGACGCCTCTCTCCCTAATGCCCAGTGTTCTGTGTTGATGTAAGAAACAGTCAAACCCGTACAGAATTTTTGTGAGTTTGTTGGAGCCAAATGCTGACAATTGCCGGGATGCAAAATCGCAACAGACTGAGAAGTGCTCCAGAGAATTGCCGGCAGTTTGGCACCTTATTTTGTACATCACAATCGAAGGAGGAGATCTAGGGGTTGGGAGGTGGCAGGACTTCTGGGATTGGATAAAAGGTAAAAAGCGATAGACGCAAACTTCTTTCCCACGGTTGGGTAAAGGAGAGTTAACAGTCAGCAATGAACATGATAACAATGGAGGGATCTGCGGTCTCAGCTGGCGGGGTGACGTGCCCAAGGGGTTCAGAAAAAAGGGACGTTACCTTAACATTGCAAAGGTGTGTTGCCATAGATGCAGGAGGCAAATAGGCTCAGTGAAGGTAGAGTGACCTTTGTTAGGGAAAATACCAGCCCGGGATGTGACTACCCACCACGAGCTGATCTTGTTAACAAGTTTTCATTTCAGACCGTCCTTTGTGGTCACTTTAGGTCTCTGAGTCAGTAAGGCTGCCACACAGACCCCCCTGAGCTTGGCAGGCTACCATGTGGCCCCTTTCCATCCATATCTGTAACCCCTGTGGATTTCTGCTGTGGCCCGGGTGGCACGTCTAGGCACTGAATTCCCCGTGGGACCGTGAGCTCTGAAAGGGCGAGAATGGAGTTGCGTTCTTCTTTGGAACCACTGGCACGTGGCGGTCAATGATGTCGTTGACCCGTGAGGGTCCACTGGTGTTGGGAGAACGAAGCTGAATGGACCCCAGGCGAACCTGGAGGAGGCTGTGTGGTCAAGAGCTCAGACTGTGGAGTTGGCCCGGCCTTGATTGGAGTTCCGATTCTATAGCTTATTAGCTGAGAGGGCCTCAGTTTCCTCATCTCTAATGTGATGATCGTAATTAGTACCTACCTCCCAGCAGCACGGGGAGGATTGAACATGCAGACAATGTACTTAACATAGTGCCTGGCACGTAGTTAGGACACACTACACATTCGCTGCTATTACCATCATCATCATCACCACTGCCACCTCCTAGAGATGTCAGGGAAGACTCCCTGGAGGAAGTGACATTTGAATCAAGTCTTTGAAAGATTAGATGGTGAACACTAGGCAGCCGGAGACATCGGAGCTCAAAGGCTCCCGAGAGAATACAGTGGTTTGAGAAGGCCAAGAAAGAAGATTGGCGCAGCCGAACGAACCTGTCCGGCAGAGGTCGGCCAGATGGCCTCACCAGGCTGTGCTGGGCAGGGCCTCTGGACCTTGATAAAGACTGGACTTTATTCTGAAGGCAAGGGAAGGGCATGAAAATGAGCAATTGTGTAATCAAATGAATATTCCGAGAGAAGGGCATTAGCAGAGAGATGGAGGAGGAGCCAAGGAGGGGAAGGAGGGGACAGTTAAAGGTGGTCGGGAACGTGTCACTGAGACAGAGATTCTCGCTGCTCACTGCCTGTCCCCAAAGCGCACCTGGCCAGTATGGCGGGAGAGGAGTGGGTCGGCTTGGGGAGGGTCTTGTGGTGATTGTGAAGACTGGCTTTGACCTTGTGTGAAGTGGAAGCGGTCAGAGGGTTTAAAGCAGAAGGGTGGCATATTCTGGCTTTCATTTTATTTTTTGCTGTCGTGTGGAGAACAGACCAAGGAGACTAGGCTGGAAGCGGGGAGACCGGTTAGGAGGCCTTGGAAATGATCCAGGTTATCACAGTATTTGTTCATTCACTCAACAACTATTTATTGTGCATCTACTGTGCACCAGGGACCATTACTGGCAGGTTCTGGGACACTGCTTATGGAGACCCTTGGGACTGTTCCCTCGGGCAGCACAGGAGACCCAGGAGTCTATTAGAGGGCTCCTGCTCCGTGGTCTACTGCAACCCTTGGGGTCAGAGAGGGCAGGAGCTTCCTCTCAAGACCCCTGCAAGCTGCCGAGGCCCGGGCAGGGGATGAGGTTACAGCACAGCCAGTCGTGGCATGGCTGTCACGAGGATCCTGACCCCCGGTTCCCAGCCTCCACCATGTCCCCCATGCTTCAGCCACCCCAGGTGACTCCTGGTTCCTCAAAGTCAAGGAGCATGTGACTGTCTGCCATGCTGCTCTTCGGCTCTGAATGGCCAAGGTCAAGACCAGCCAGCAGCTCCAGGCTTCATGACCTCTTTCTGCCCCACAGGGAGGCCCCATCTGGCCCCTCCCCAGAACGTGACACTGATGTCCCGGAACTTCAGTGTGTACCTGACATGGCTCCCAGGGCCTGGCAACCCGCAGGACGTGACCTATCTCGTGGCTTATCAAAGGTAAAGGGGGCCTCTCGGCCGGTGGATGGGGAGATGGAGGAGATGGGCAGGGGCAGGCGGGGCTTCTCCAGGACGCTGCTGTGGGTGTGAGCAGCACTGCCTGGCCGTCTGCATCCCTCGGGAGTTGGCAGGTGGCAGGTATTTGGAGGGGGCACTTGATACAGGTGCGGAGGTGGGGATGCTGTGGAATGGAGAACAGGGCACAGGTGATAGGCCGGTCAGGGGTGAGGGTGTGTCTTTGAGAAAAGTTGGAGTGGGACTTGGGTGGAGGCAGGAGGGCCCAGCGATGGAATTCACGGGGCCTGGTTCAAGGTTCAGAGTTGTTCCCACAGATCAGGGCAGGCAAACGGGCCTCCTGCAGAGCCCAGGCACCGCTAGGCAATTGCCCTCCTCCCCACGGAACCTGCTCGGAGTCCTGGAGTCCTTCCCAGCACGGCAGGCCAGGCAGCCCTACTCCTGCAGAGGTATCTGAACATGCAGACAGATTCACCATCTTTGCACATGAATGGAAACATGTGAAATTCTTCTGGGGAGCAAGAGGGTAAAAGCAGATTCTCAGGAGGACTGATCTAGAACTGGTGAGGTAGGCAGAGGCAGGAAGGGGAGGAAACTGCCATGAACTGAAGCCCCACGGTGCACCAGGCTGAGTGCCAGGGTCTGGTATGAACATTCCACTTCTTCCTCCCAGGATCACCAGGCAGGCCCTTCGTTCCCCCCACTTTAGAGGTGAGGAAACCGAGCTCAGAGAGATGCCATGAATTGCCCGAGGAAGCTAGTGATGGAGCCAGAAGAAAATCCCAAGACTGGCCCCCAAACGTGTGCTCTTCCCATTCCACCGTTGTCCCTCTACCCATAGCAACAAGATGTGAGTGACAGGGGCCTGGCTTGGAGGACAGACTGCAAGAGAGCTTGCGAAAGACCTCCATCAGGAGGCAGAGCATACCTGACACGTACGTGTGAGTGCTGTGATGTCAGCACTGAGGCCATACACCAAATGGGCTTGGTCTCACACGGGCCTCTGAGGAAGGACACAGCTGCAGTCTGCAGTTGAGGAAACCGAAGCAGCTAGAGCACATTTTGCTCGGAGTCACTCCACTGGGAAAAGTGGAGCTGGGATAAACTGACGGGAGACTTGAAAGTCCGCCCTCTGACCTTTATCATCTTTTCCTTCCCTTTTATACCTTTTAAACCTCTCTGGGAATTGCAAAATGGTAATGTTCTCATTGTATTTTTTTGCTTACTAGTTGGAATTATTTTGTAAAACGACGCTCCTTCCAAGTAGTATTTGATCTTCAGAGGTACTTTTCAAATAGGCAAGACAGGATAAATGCTTGGTTTTTTATTACCTTACTTGTTTAGCTTTTATTTACCAGTGTTCAAGATAATGAACTGGTTCCCTATCATCTCCCAATGGTGATTGATTCCTTTTTTTATTATCATTATGAACTCATGTATTTAAACATATCTGGTGGTTTCAATCTGTTGTAACTTACTCAGCTCAAGGAAGATTGAATTGTCCCATCTTTGGCTAGCAAAAGTCTCATCAAGTTGCTCCTGAGTCCTTTGAACTTGACCCTAGCAGTCCTTGCCAAGTTTATTGCTGTCTGTTATGACAAGACGGTCCAAGTTCATCTGCACAATTCCTAAGCTAAACCCTGGCTCAGCCATTTCTCCATTTAGTAGGAAGTAGTTTTAAAGGACACAAACCCATGTGCTCCTGGGCGATCACTACGTAGCTGTTGCTTTTAGATCTTTCCCTGGCTCCTACCATGGTGGCTGATTAAATCTCCAAGTTGCCACCCAGATCACTTTATCAAAAGATTTTTTTTAAACCACACTCTTGGTGTTCTCTCAAGAACGTGTTTCTCATTTTTTTTTTTTTTTGCAACATGCATAGGCTGAGAATTTTTCAAATCTTCAGTTTTTGCTTAGCATTCCTTCTATTTATCGCTCTCTTTACTATACTATAGTAAAGAGATCTTCTCTCACTTTACTATAAGCAGGGAAGAGAAACCATGTGACTCCTTTAACACTTTGTTTAGAAATAGTCTCGGCTAAGCACACAGGTGTGTCACTTTAAACATCTACCTTCCACAAAACACTAGAGCAAGATGCCAGTGTCTGCCACTAGATAAAGCAGCCACATTCTTTGCCACTTTGTAACAAGGGTCACCTTGCCTTCAGTTTCCAATGACACACTCCTCCTTCCCACCTGAGCTCTCCCCAGAATCACCTTGAACGTCCATTTTCCTACCAACGGTCTTCTGAAGGCAGTACCGACTTTTTCCAACACGCGCCTCAGAACACTCTTCCAGCCTCTGCCATTGCCCAGGTGCAAAACCACTTCCACACCTTTAAATATTTGTTACATTCCTGTCCCACTCTGATACCTACAAATCTACGTTCTAAATGTTAGTCTTTTTAACTGAGTTTTGCTAGGGCTGCCATCGCAAAAAATCATAGACTGGGATGAGGACAAGGCTTAAACAGCAGAAATTCATTTGTCACAGTTCTGGAGGCTGGAAGTCCAAGATCAAGGTGTGGGCGTGTTTGCTTCCTCCTGAGGCCTGTCTGCTTCGCTGGCCTTTTCGCTGTGTGCTAGCATCCCTGGTGTCCCCTCCTTTTCCCATAAGAATGCCAGTCTCACTGGTTTAGGGCCCCACCCTTATGACTGAATTTATTATTATTATTTTTTTTTATCCTCACCAGACGTGCCCATTGACTGTAGAGAGAGGGGAAGGAAGGGAGAGATACACTGGCGGGAGAGAGAAACATCAGTGAGCCTCTCCCACATGTCCCAGCTGTGGGCCAAACCCGCAACCTGGGTATGTGCCCTGAATGGGAATCAAACCCATGACCATTTGGTTTATGGGAGGACACTCCAACCAACTGAGCCACACTGGCCAGGGCTAAATTTAATGTTTTTAAAAACTTTAAAAATATACATTTATTGATTTTAGAGAGCGAGGAGGGGGGAGGGAGAGAAACATTGATGTAAGAGAAGAATTGACTGGTTGCCTCTCACACGCGCCCCAGTTGGAAACCGAACCTACAACCTAGGTATGTGCTCTGACTGGGAATTGAACTAGCGACCTTTCGGTATACAGGACAGTGCTCCAACCAGCCACACCAGCCTGGATGAATTTAATATTAATTACATCTTTAAAGGCACTGTCTTTGAACACAGTAGTCCCACTTTATCCATGGTTTTGCTTTCTGGCGGTTCAGAAATATTAAATGGAAAACTCCAGGAATAAACAGTTCGTAAGTTTTAAACTTCACTCCACTCGGACTTGTGTGGGGAAATCCTGCGCCGTCCCACTCCGTTCCGGGACATGAATCGTCCCTTGGTCCAGCATATCCGTGCTGTATCCTCTCCCCACCTGTTAACCACCGAGTAGCCATTGTGGTCATCGGCTTGTTTGTCAGTAATAGAAAGGCCACATTCACATAACTTTTATTACCCTATGTTCTTACAGTTGTCCTCTTTTATTACTGTTGTTACTCCCCTACTGGGTCCAATCTATAATTTAAGTTTTATCATAGAAGTGTATGCATAGGAAAAACCACATATGTAGCCCTGACTGGTGTGGCTCAATGGGTCAGGATTCGCCTCACAAAGCAAAAGGTCACTGGTTTGATTCCGGGTCAGGCCACATGCCTGGGTTGCAGGTTTGGACCCTGGTTGGGGTGCTTACGAAGGCAATTGATCAATGTTTCTCTCTCATGTTGAAATTTCTCTCCCTCTCTTTCTCCCTCCCTCCCCCCAGCTCTAAGAAAAATAAATAAAATCTTTTTCAAAACCACGTATCAATATACAGTGCTCGGTACCATCATAGTTTCAGGCATTTGCTGGGGGTCTTGGAACACATTCCCCGTGGATAAAGGGGGACTCCAGTACGGTCTCACTGGGGGGTAGGGTTTCAACATACAAATATGCAGGGGAACACAATTTAGTGCCTAATAAATGGACTTTTATTCAATTTAAAATTTGGCTCTTCACAAAAGTCTGAAGAAAATGAAAAGCCGGCAACTGAGAAAAAAATATTCACAATATACACATTCACAGAGGACTTGTTTCCAAAATAGAGAATGGCTACATCTCAACCATGAGAAATTGCCCAGAACGAGTTGACAAGTGCCTTCACAAAGGAAGGCGTGTGAATGGCCAGCGAGCACATGAAAACATGTCCGGTGCCTTTAGCCATCAGGGAAACGTGAAGCAGAGGCACAGCGAGATGCCACTACACGCCCACTAGAATGGCTACATTTCAAGGACAGACAATGCCAAGCGCTGGGAAGCACATGGAGTAACTGGGAATCTCGAACATTGTTGGCGAGAGTGTGCAAAGGTACAGTCCGTTTGGAAAACAGCTGGACAGTTTCCTGTGGTTACAGACTCAAATCACCGAATCTCCCAGGTTCTCCTCCTAGACCTTTACCCGAGAGACATGAAAACGTCCGTCAAAGACTTACACAGGAATGCTCACAGCAGCTTGAGTCACGACAGCCTTATCATGGACTGAATCGTGTCCCCTCCCCCCACGTATGTTTATATGTTAAAGCCCCGATCCCCTGTGTGACTGTATTTGGAAATGGGGCCTTTAAAGAGGTCATTAAGATTAAATTTGGTCTTAAGGGTGCAGCCCTAACGCAGGAGGATAGTGTCTTTGTAAGAAGAGAAAGGGTCACCAGGGACTCTCACACACAGAGAAAAGGCCATGAAGGACACGGACAGAAAGAAGGTGGGCATCTGCAAGCCAAGGGGAGAGGCCTCAGGAGAAAGCAGACACCTTGATCTTGGACTTCCAGGTTCCAGAACTGTGAAAAATCATTAAATTTCTGTTGTTTCCAGGAGTCCCCATCCTTTTTGGCACCAGGAACTGGTTTCATGAAATGGGGTAGGACAGGCGGGAGCAGAGGGCGCTGGGGTGGGGGGCAGAAGGGGGTGGAGCTCAGGCGCTAATACCTGAAGCTTCGTTTGCTCCCGCTGCTCACCTCCTGCTGTCATCCGTCTGATGACAGATGGGGAGACTGAGGCTCGGGAGTGGTTGCCTGCATCGGGTCCCAGAGCTAGTGAGGGGCCGAGCCACGGTTCCCACCCACGCGTGTCTCTCCAGAGCCTGAGCTCCTACCTGGAATGTTCTCACTCTGCCTCAGCCAGAGGCTGGCTCTTGGACAGATGGATGGACGGATGGAGGACAGATGGCTGGGTGAATGGCTGGATTGGGCAGAATGGAGGGACACGCGATCACATGTCCTCAAAGTTCCCTTGCCCCAAGAGGCGGAGTCCATGGCCCAAGCTGTTCTGTTTCCTCCCTCAGCTCCGCAACAACCCCCAGACGGTGGCGGAAAGTGGGAAAGTGTGCAGGAACCAAAGAGCTGACATGCTCTCTGATGTGCCTGGAGAAGCAGGACCTATTCAACAAGTTCAAGGGGCGTGTGCGGGCGGTTTCCCCCAGCGCCAGGTCCACCTGGGTGGAGTCCGAGTACCTGGAGTACCTTTTTGAAGGTAGGTCTGTGGGTAAGGGACTGAGTGGGAGGCTCTCTGTCCCAGAGCTTGGCTGAGTGGCACGACTCTGCAGCCATCTGCCTCTCAGGTCCCCAAAGCAGGGAGCCGTGCTGTGGGCCAGCTGCCCTAGGCCCCGGGCCCTATCCACGCAGCCTGACCTCGTGACAGGGAGGCCGGGGCGGGGCACCAGTGGCGGCAGTTCAGCTTGTACCTCCTACCATGACAGTCATTGTCTTCCACTGAACACAGCTTTGGCCATGAACTAGACCAGCACTTTATAGACTTCTTTCTACTTTTTTTATGTTCAACCTCTCTCTTTATAAAACAACTTTTTAAAATTCTGGCTGCATAAGTAATTTCTGTACATTGTAGAAATGTAGGTGGAAAGAAGATAAAAACAGAGAGGAAAGCATTCCCGGTGCTTCGCGCATTCCGAAGTCTCCCGTGTTAACGCTGAGTCGGGAGTGTACTCTCCCCCCAAATGTTTTATTTCTAATCCTTGCAACCGACCTGCGGAGGTTCATTTTCATCAACCCAATGTTTACAATATAAATAAAGCCAGACTCGCAGAAGTTAAGCAGCTTGCCAGAAACACAGCGAGGAAGTGATGGAGATGGAATATGACTCTGCATCTTTCCGAGCTTGGACAAGGTGCCAGGCCAGATCAGGAGCGAGGCAGGGCAGTAAGGACTGGAGGGTAAATACTCAGACGGCCGCCGCGTGGAGCCCAGATAGAGCTTGAAGGGAAGGGAGCATGGGACTGCCCCCAAAGGGCGCTGACAAGTCCTGCTCTGTTTCTGCCAGTGGAGCCGGCCCCGCCTGTCCTGGTAGTCACTCTGACAGAGGAGATCCTGAAGGTCACCGCCACGTACCAGCTGCCCCACTGCATGCCCTCATCGAATCTGAAGTACGAGGTGGATTTCTGGAAGGAGGCCACTGGGAACAAGGTGGGAATCTCCTTTCCTGCCCCCTAACTGTACCCCCTCCCCTCACTGCCCCACCAATCCCCAGGGCTCCTCACCCTGCCAGCCTGCTCCCTGCACACCTCCTCCAGGAAGCCCTCCCCATACAGCCCTCACTCTGGGCATACCCCTGACTCTGCACAGTGCAGACGGCCTGTGGCCACCCCTGTTCTTCTCCACCTAAGAGGCCAAGGGCAGGGCATCCTGTTCCTGCACCTTACAGGTAGACAGCACAGCAGTCATCTACCTACTATTTTTTTAATTATAAAACTTTTTTTTAATGATAAACTATCACTGGAATGGGATGAGCTACAGGGTGCTCGCTTACCAAGCCACCAGAGTCATGGTAGACAAATCAGAAACCACGCTGAAGCTCTAAGGGGGAAAATGCCAGAGGCGACCACAACGAGCCCTTCGGCGCCTGTCCAGTGCCAGACCTGTTTTCTGTGGGCGTGTGCGTGTTCGTCTGCACGTAGTCATGTGTGGCAGGGTTGGCCAGCATTTTCTGTAAAGTGCCAGAGAGTAAACATTGGCGGCTTTGCCGACCGCATGGCCTGCCACAGCCACTCAGTGCTGCACCTGTAACACAAAAGGCACCAGAGACAATAGAGAAAGGAACAGGCTTAGCGGTTATCCGGGGAAACTGGTTACAAAGAAGCCGCACCCAGATTGGCCCACGGGCTGTGTAGTTGGCTGACCCCATCCTTACTGACTTTTTTCTTTCCCTGAACATCCATGCCCGTGGTGCCCTGCGTCCTCTGATTCCCGGGATGTTCCTCGTCATCTGAGGTGGCCCCAGGCCTTCACAAAGGGCCTTACAAAGGGTCTAGACCAGCAGTGGTCAGTAGAAATAGAATGTGAGCCATGTATATGGTTCTCAGTGTTCCTTGTTAAGGGAGGTAAAAAGAAACAGGTGAGCTTAATTTTCATAATGGATTTCATCCAATAGAACGTATCATTGCAACATGCACTTAATGTAAAAAGTATTGAGATAATTTACATTCCTTTTCACTCAGCCTTTGAAAGCTGGTGGATGTTTTATGCTCAGAGCCCATCCCAGTTTGGACTGGTCACACTCGGGTTCTGGGGGCCACATGTGGCCGGTGGCTACTCTACTGGAGAGGCATCTGCTATATTGGACAGTATCCGCAATGGCTGAATGATGCCTCCCCCCAAATAAGTTGGGAGGCCCTTAGGGTAGGAAGCCTGAGGAATATGCCCCTCAAAGGGAAGGCCAGCAAGGCTCTGGGCAGGGAGCAGGGGGCAGGGAGTGACCTTGAACGGCAGGGGTGCTCTTGACCCCAGACCATCTGTACCTGGACACGGCAGAAAAGAAACCAGATTGTGCTGGGAACTGCTTCCTGAACACTTGAACTTGAATGCAGGATCACAGCTGTGTTCTGCCTGCCAGCCCCACCCCACCTGCCCGTGGAAGCCGTTCCCGCAGCGGGTCTGCTCACCTCTGCTTCTTCCTCCAAACAGACCCGACTTCCAGCCACCCTCCACGGCCAGGAAGTCCAGATCCCCCTCCAGCCAGGTACCAGTGGGAACCACTGCGTTAGCGCCAGAACGATCTACACCTTGGGCGATCCTAAATACAGCGAGTTCTCCAAGCCCACCTGCTTCTCCCTGGAGACCCCAGGTGGGTGCAAAGTGGGACGGCATCACAGATTTCCCCCATGAGTACCAGATCTTTGTAAAACGGGGGTTGAGAGTATGAGTCTAGAGACAGACTCGCCTGGATCAAAGTCCCGGCTCCAGCACACTCTTGTGTGTCTTTGGGCAGCTTACATAACCTCTCTGAAACTTGGTTTCCAGTCTGTAGCATGGGTTTATCCTGATGAGGACATATGTATTCTAGGATGACATATGTCCGTGAGGCCCGCAGGACACATGCAGTTGGTGGGCTGGAGTCACTGTCGCTGTTTCTGTAATGGTTGCTGCTTTTCCTTAGGAGTCAGCTGGGCGTCCCTGGTGCTGCTGCCACTGCTGTTGGCTCTCCTTGTGGCATGTGTGATCTGGAAGAGCTGGGTGATCTGGAAGAGCTACGCGGGGAACCCCTGGTTTCAGCGGGCAGAGATGCCACAGGCTCTGGTATGGCGAATCGGGGCAGCGCCTCCGAGGGGAGGGGTGAGACCCAGAGGTAGTGCAGACAGACTATCAAGACGGCCCCAGCTGTGAAACATCTCCATCCTTTGAGGATGGATCCCGAGGGCCCCCGCCATGTGCGAGGGAATATTTGTAAGCTCTCTCCAGCAGCCAGCACCTGCCTCCTGAGGGCTGTTCCTGGCCTCTGGCGTCCACTCTGCGCATGCACGGGGCAGGCTGCAAGTACCAGGGAAGTGGCACGGCCTCCACCCCACCCCCAACGCCCGCCTGGTGTCGCTCTGAGATTTGGCTCTGAGTGCCCAGCAGGGTCCAGCCCGGCTGCCTCAGAAGTAACTCACCAGATGACACCCGTGATCAAGGCAGCTCCCCCACCCCTGTCTGACGTGCCCGCTCCCTTGCCAGCCCTTCCTGGGATCACTTCCCAAAGAAACCACTTCCATTCGTATCTTCGTCACAGGGGCTGTTTCCAGGGGACCCAGTTAGAACAGTCAGGCTTCAGGAAAGCCTGCACTTCTGTTCTTGTCTCCTCTGCCCACATCAGGACTTTTCTGGACACAGACACCCCGTGGCAACCTTTCAGCCCTGTGGCCCCGAGCCCCTGGATGGCTTGACCCTCTGTCCCCAAAAGGAACTGACCAGAAGGATCAAACTGACCTCCAGGGCCAGGGCCCCAGCCACCGTCCAGGCAGGATCAGAGAAGGACGGTGCTAAGGAAGAGGACAGCGAGGAGGACACAGACGACAATGTCAGCTTCCAGCCCTATGTTGCACTCCCTCCTTTCCTGGAGCAGGAGCACCAGACCCCGGAGCAACCCGAGGAAGGGGTCCAGGTCAAAGGCTGTCCTTCTTCGGATTCTTCAGACAGAAGCTGGGCCAGCACCGTCGGCTCCTCCCTCTCAGATGGGGCTGGATCCTCCGGCTACTTAGTCAAGAAGGGTCTGGACCGAGGGCTGGGTGAGGACAGGTCTGACCCTCTCCCACTCCCCAAATTCTCCAAGGACTTGGGTTCCCTGAAAGAGCTCCAGAGAGATGACCCCTCCTCCTGGGCTGACTGGGGCTCCTCATCACCAAGACTGAAACTGGTCCCCGGGGAGCCTCTAGTTTCTTTTCAGACACTGACCTTTGGCTGGGACAGCAGCACCGAGGACAGGGAGGAGGAGGAGGAGGAAGAGGGTGGGAGCGAATCAGAACTTGAGGACACCAGTGCTGGCAGCTGGGGGACTGACAGCCTTCAAAGGAGTAGGACACTGGGGCATTACCTGGCCAGGTGAGCTGTCCCCCAGCTTCCTGCCAAATCCGGTGCTACTGAGCTTCCCAAGGGCCCAAGATGCCGCTGAGACTTGAAAGCCTGAGAGCATCATCCCTGGGGTAGCAGGCACAGTGTTCTCATAGCGCTTCCCAAACCCCAGCTAGAGGCCGTTTGTCCATCTGTCCCGTTGAGCGGTAAGGAGCCACCTCGCCCTTGGACCCACCAGCTATGGGTGGAGCTCCAGAAAGACTGGAGAAGAGGATGGGCTGGGCTCACCCCACTGTGCCTGGGGTGAAAGGTCAGGTGGAAAAATCATCCCTGGACACAGGCGTGGCCGGGTCACAGTAGACATCCAGGGCTGACACCACCAGGGGCCATCTGGGTTGAGAGCAGGATGTTCGGAGGCACGGCAGTGCGGAGCCCCTGCCTTTCTCCAGCGCCCTCTCCACCAAGTCTTGGGCTCCTGATTCGTGAGTCCCCTGGGGCGGGCCGCAGTGAGGAAGAACCTCGTTGACAGACAGTGTTCGAGGGGAAGGGAAGGGCAGCCATCAGCCGCATCTGTGTCTCTGTCATGGAACTGCACAGGTTTGCTATCAGGCCAACCTGGGCCGATCCCTGCTCTGCCATTGCCCAGTCATGTGACCTGGGTAAGCAGCTTCCTTCTCTGCCCTAGGGTTTCCTCGCCTGCACTTCCACCTGGAGTGTGGGGGAGGCTGCCCATCACTGGTGCTCTCTTCCTGGGGGCTGGGGGGTTCTCCATCTGCCCGGGCTCTGGGGAGACTGCCGGAAGTCTCCCGCCATGGCCTTCAACTCAGAGGGCCTGGGAGCACTCACCCCTCAGCCGGTCTCACTTCTCGTCCACCTCCTGTCTTCCACCTTCGCCGTCTCCACCTCCTGGTCAGGAAACCCAGCCCAGGGGGCTCTTGGTCCCTCTCCCTTTGCCCAGTGAAAAAACAAACGGTGCGTCTTCCAGGGGGTTCCAGTTTGCTGGGGATGGGACAGCAGCCAGACAAGAATGGGACCCCTGGGTGTAACCCTGCTTCGGACAATGCTTTGACCCTCTGGCTGGCCACTGTGGTTATAAAAAAAAGTCCCATCTTCCCTGTCAGTGTCTTCCAGAAACAGGCCATTAGCGGTAGTGATGGGTGCTGGCTTCATTAACCTACCCCCACCCGAGTACGGACAAGCACGGCAGAGTCTTCACCCTCAGGGTCCAGACTTCTGTCTGAAGCAGCTGAGCAGCTGACCCACCATGTTTCTCCAGGAGGGTGAGCTTTGCGGTCTGTGCCCAGCTGGTCCGTCCCCCGTTCCCTTGGCCATGGCAGCAAACAGCTGAGGTCACAGCAAGGACTTCCTGGGGGCACAAAGTTGGCAGGAGGCCTTCGCTGCTGGGGCTCACAGGCATATGCACACGCATGCACACGTGTGTGTGCTCGCACAGGGGTGAAGGCTTGTCCACATCGCTGAGCGCAGGGGAGGAAGAACGCACTGAAGTCTCCTTGCTGGGCAAGGCTGTGGCTCGGGGCCTCCTCCTGGGAAAATGCCGACTGAGGCTGAAGTTCTCTCTGGAACCCAGATGAGCTGCTTCCTGAAGGTAATTTCAAAAAACTGAAAGCCATTAGCACTCTGGTAAAGGAATCACATTATCTTTATTATTACTAATCGTTGGGGTTCTTTTAAAGCTTTTTTTCAACATTTAATTTCACAGATAAGCTGAGCTTTTTAGTAATTTTAAATTCCAGCTCCTTTACAGTGATTGTATCATGAAAAAACTGTGGGAAACATCATAATAACTTGCCCTTGGTGGGCACAACCAGCCCCAGGGCCGTGATGAGGGACAGCGGGTCACGAATACCTGATGCCTTTGGTTGCAGCAACTTATAATTTTTCAGAGCACAGTTGACTCTTGAAGGGATTAGGGGCACGACCCCACCACACAGTCGAGCATTCACGTATAACTTTTGGGTCCCGGAAACTTCGGTCATACCTCAGTATCTGCAGGGGATTGGTTCCAGGAATGCCCCCCACCAGCCCTGCATCCGCAGATACCCAAATCCACGCATGCTCAAGTCTGTCCACCGCATCCGCAAATTCCCAACCAAGGATCAAAAATACTGTTTTCGTTCAATGCAAAACCCAGAGATACAGAGGGCTGATTGTGTATTTATTGAGAAAAATCTGCGTCTAAATGGACCCATTACAGTTCAAACCCATGTCATTCAAGGGTCAGCTGTACTGAGATTATATATTATTCTTAGATTTTTGTATTTATTTCTAACTTTATATGTTTATATCATATTTAAATAATTTCTTAATGCTCATTTTAGAACTCTGTACTTTTAAATAAAGAGCTCTATTTTTAGAGAAAAAGGAAGAATTGAATGGAAATGTGTGTGCTCTTATTTCTCAAAGTCTCGCCACTCACCTAGCTGTTTAACCAGAAGGGTCTTGGGGCTGGGTCCCAGCAGCTGAGCCAGAGACCAGGGTTTCTGAGTGCAAAGTGCAGCAGCCATTCCAGGAAGCACCAACAAGGCAGTGGGAAGCCAGAGGGAGGGCAGCCAGTCCAGGTGCACCATCAAACAGGTCACTGCCAGGGGCACCAGGGGCCCTCTCCCCCTGAGGGGCATTGGGAGTTCAGTGTTGGCCCCTCCAGATTTGTTCTGCCAAGGGCAGGAGCTGAGGAATTTACCTACCAACTACTGTGGGTCCTGAGAAGGCTGCCCCCTGCCGTGGAGTTGTAGGTACTTCCTGCAAGTGCAGGTGGAATCCATCAGGGTAAGCCCATGAGAAAGGTCAATGTCATGGGGGTGGGGTAGGACACCCACATCACCTGCTACAGCGAGGCTGGAGCTATGCCCGCCACCCTGGCTGCTCGCCCCTTGGTAGCTCCAGTTCATGGAAGGATACAGAACATCCTCAGTGGCTGGCCTCGCAAACCCAGATCACTCCAGTAGAGCGCTAATGAAGGTCTCCCAGGTGCCGGCGATTGTCAGGCCACCTGGTAAATGCCCGGCACTGTTCTTGCAGATTGTCACCTTTTACCTGGGCGCTAGGCCCAAGCTGAGCTGATCCGAGTCCCTTTCCTTGGAATTCAGAGGCCTTCCTGGCTGGCTGAGCCTGGAACAGGTTCCGACCTACTGCTGCCCTGTCCTCCACCCCGAGAAACAGCAAAACCCAGTGTCCGGGAGTGACAGGAATGCAGCTGCCACACAAGCTGCTGAGTTGCCATCCTGGTTCTGATCCATCCAGTGGCAGCCCTGTCCTCAGCTTCTCTGCATCCTAGTTTTGGTTTGTCTTTTCTTTTTAAGAATTTTTATTTCTTAATTTTTAGACACAGAGGAAGGGAGGGAGAGAAACATCAGTGTGTGGTTGCCTCTCTCGCACCCCCTACTGGGGACCTGGCCCAAAACCTTGGCATGTGCCCTGACTGGGAATGGAACCGGCAATGTTTTGGTTCGCAGCCCGTGCGCAACCCACTCAGACGCACCCTAGCTTTAAGCCATCTCCCAGGGCTTTCTGTTACTTATAACCAAGCATCCTTGCCAATTCACATTGCATGCACGTCACAACTCGTGGACAGGTTGGGGCCTCTGCCCCCTTGGGTGGATGTGCAGTAGGTTCTTTCCAGGAAACGCCAGAACTTCCTCTTTAGGTGATTCCCCAGCTGCCTCTCACCCTGACCTCTGATGCCAGTCATGTTTTGAGCATCTCCTGGCCTGTCCGTGGCCAGCTTCTGGGCAGTGGTAGTATGTCCAGCTACTGGGCTGCTGGATTACTGAGGCTCTTACAAGAACGATGCTCAGGGTCGCTGGAAGAGGGGAGGGAGGGACCGTGGGCGTCACATCCTGGGAATTCCTGAAGGGGAGGGACTTATTCTCCTGGCACTAGCACCTGGCACAGGGTGGAGGCTGGTAATAAATAAATGAATAAAGGGATGTGTGAATTGGTGTACGAATTGGAGTCGGTAAGGGGCTGGCCGTGGCTGATGTACGATTCTATGTGACTAACCGGAATTATAAGATGGCAGAGATCCCGCATTGGAGGATACCAGGTTCCTGTTGCATGCGGATGCCTGTTCTTCCTCAACCCAGCGCCTGTCCGAGGCGAGGGGATCGATGCCGCTCAGCGAGGCAAATGGCGCAGGAGGGGCAGCCCCGGGAGACAAAACAGCTCCGTGACCCCCTGCCTGTAGCTCTGTTTCCCATATGATTTGGCGCTCGATCGATCGGTGGCTGCTTGCTTACATCTTCCTTGAGTTCATTCCTGTGTGCACAGAGTTGGGTGAAGGTGACCAAAGTTTTAAACACACACACACACAGGCCAGAAGTTACATCTTTATCTAAGCGAGTGAGTCAGCTCCGTGAGTCAGTAACTCGGGAGATAGTGGCTGGCGCCGGGACCCGTTCCAGCCCGGGGAGCCCCACCTCTCGGCATTCGATGACACAGAATCCAGAGGTGACAGCTCTTCATTGATTGTCAAGAGTCTTTCCCCACTTCGCTGCCTCTGTAAGTGGGTTAGGAGGAGAAGGTAGGGACCCCGAGGGGGGAAGGCCTCGGTGTCTGCTGTCCTGGTGGAGAAAACCACCAGCAGGTGGTGAGAAGCCCCCTTGGGGGGCCCACGCCTCCAGGATCAGTCTCGCGGTTTCTTGCATTGCCTGTGACCCCCTCCTCCCGCCCCCAGAGTCTAAGCCTCGGCCTCTCTAGGCACCGGGTGGGCCCTCTTGAAAGCCAGATTCCAACAGGGGCTCAGATCCCACCCCCACTCCCATCTCCGAGCTCCGGGCCCCTTCTCGGAGTGCACCCGTTCCCTCTAAGTAACCCTGACTCAGCCTCAGTGCCTACCCTGGGGGCGCAATGCCCACCCTACCCCGCCCCTGGCATGTCCACGCGAACTTCCAAAGGGAACAATTATCACTGTCCTCATTGCCCCCCTACCATCCCCACCCTACACACCAAAGAGTCTGGGTTTTTGCAAACTTTTCAAGGGACCTCTCTTGATCCTTAGTTCCTTGTTCCTAACAGAAGAGACTCACAGCAGGAGGTCTCCTCCTCAGAATCTGTCAGGAGGCGTCAGTTGGTTGAACCCTCCCAGCAGCCCTGGGGAGTAGAGACTATTATTTCCTTTTTGCAGATGAGAAAGCTCAGGGTGGGAGATTAAGTGACCTGCAAAGTACAGGTGAGTGGCGGAGCTAGGATTTGAACCCATGTCTGTCTGCCCAAAACCCACATTTTGCTCACTTCCTGGTTCCCAGGAGCCATGTGAAACTGCTCCCCCCATCCTGGCATGAGACACAGGGTCTTCTTCATGTTTCTGTGAAGAAGTTTGGTCTGATGAGCACATACTGAGCTTCGAGAACTCCTTACCCTGACAGGGAGCTGAAATTCTAGGCAGACTCAATAATTGTTGAGTGATTTTGTGTTGTGTCACTGACAATAGCCATGAAGGGAACTCTAG
Source organism: Artibeus jamaicensis (assembly GCF_021234435.1). Lineage (NCBI taxonomy): Eukaryota > Metazoa > Chordata > Mammalia > Chiroptera > Phyllostomidae > Artibeus > Artibeus jamaicensis. The sequence continues at coordinate 17,015,012 of NW_026522057.1, forward strand.
GGTGTCAGGGAAGGCTTTTCAACCCCACAGTGACAGGGACACAGAGGTCATTCAAGTTCCAAGGTCCTTAGAGGACTCCTAGACCAAGTCTCCCTAATAGCCAGAGAAACTGAGGCCCGGAAAGGGGACAAGACTTACTCAAGGTCATCTGGAGTCAGGTGCAGGGTAAGGACAGAACCCAGGATCCCAACCTGGAACATCGAAGTCCATGTCCCTGACTGACACAGCCCAGGCTGGGAGACTCCGAGTGAGTCTGATCCTCAGGCTTTTCTCAAGAAGAGGCTCTGGGAGAAGCTTTGTTCATTGCTCTTCCCACCCCTGAGTGACCAGGGACCTCCTTCAGGCTCTCTCACAGCTGTGTCCCCAACCACATGGCACCCTCTCCCCCAAAGCACACCGCTCTGTCTCCTGATGTTCTTGCTTCTGCAGAACAGATTCTGGAGCCCCTGGGTGTTGAAAGAAGGGACAGGATGATTCCTGAATACTTATGATTTTAGAATATGCTTTTTCTGCATAGGGATTTTCCACAGCCAGTATTGAAGCCCTGGCCAGCTCACCCCAGATCACTCAGTCAGTCAACAAATACTGCCAGGGACCTGCTTGGTGCCAGCTCGTGGTGGATGCCGAGATGTCAAGAAGAGCAAGTTGCATGCTTCATCTGCATAACTGGTGACAGGCGAAAAAATAATATGGTGCAATGCACACTAGGATAAGGGAGGGATGGGGGCCACCAGAGCTGGGCTCCGAGCCCGCCCCGGTGAGTGGTCATGTAGGCGAGGCTTCCTAGAGGACGAGAATTTGAGAAGAGCTCCGAAGAAGGAGCAGGAATCAGGCAGGGAAGAGGGTGGGGAACGAGTGTTCCATGGGGCAGCTACAGCTCGTACCAAGGCCCAGAGGCTAGATAATACAAGGTGCGCTGGAGAAATTTACCAGAGGGAAAACAAGGGCGTTTTTCTGGCCATCCGAGCTAGAGACAGTCAGCAGGCGAATCTGCTGTGTAAAGGTCAATTCCATAAGTCTACGCTGCACAGGTGCTCTCTGTTCGGCCACGTGGAGGGTTCAGAGAAACACAAGGTGTGCTCTTTGCACTCCAAAATGCATCTCTCTCACTGGGAAGACAAGAGCTACTGAATTTTACAGACCAGAGAATACAGGTATCTAGGGACCAGCAGCCACAGCCTCTTACTGAATAGCCCCAGCAACCAAGAGCAGCCCAGCCTCAAGTCAGCCACGCCATCATAACAAGAGCCATTTCCTTACATCCAAAGAAGTCTGCCTTCTTAACCCGTCCCCTTGCAGCCCCCCTGGGCAGAGGTAGTTACACAAAGAGGGACAAGGCCCTCCTCCAGGCAACAGCCCCTCTGGTCTTTGGAGACCAGCCTCCTGTCTTACCTTATCCCGACCTGAGCCTCTCCTTTCCCGCCCGAGAACAGGAGAGCCGCTGAAGAACAACGTTGCAAAGTGCCAAATGCTCGCAGAGCAGAGCTCTAGAAGGATTTTTAGAGTGAGAGTAGGGGTGCTGCAGTGCTATCAGCTTCTCGCTGCAGGAAAGACCATCCCTGGGGTTTCAAAAAATAGGGAGTTTTCCTAAGGGAGGGGAAGGACGGACCAGGAGCGGGGTGCAGCCCCGACCAAGACCCTTCTTTTTTCATGATTACTGTTCACACTCAGTGTCATTGTGTACTAGGTTCAGGTGTGTGTCAGAGGGGTCAGATAATCAGACACGTCACAAAGGCACTTCTTTAATGTCTATTTGTTTCGTTCATAAGCCTTGCTTTCTCTTAAGAAAACGTTTAGAAAATGCAGATGAGCAAAGGAAAGAAAGTAAACAGCACCTGTAATTCTACTACGACCCAGCGATGACTCCATTAATATTCTCATATTACATCTTTCAAGACTTGTGTATGTATCTTTCTCTGTGTGTGCATGTGTGTGTTTTAACCAGGCTCGTACTGTGCACACTTTATGCCAAGCTGGTTTTTGTTGGATGAAATATGGTGAATCTTTACCAGGCCACAGCACACTTTTCTCCAGCATTATTTTGAAGGCTGCATTCATCCTGCATTTGGTGGACATGCTATTATCCATTTAACCAAGCCCCTACTGTTGGACACAGAAACTGTTCCTTCTCTCTTTTTCTTTCTTCCTCCCTTCCTTTCTTTCTTTCTTTCTTTCTTTCTTTCTTTCTTTCTTTCTTTCTTTCTTTCTTTCTTTCTTTCTTTCTTTCTTTTTCTTCCTCCCTTCCTTCCTTCCTTCCTTTCTTTCTTTCTTTCTTTCTTCCTCCCTTCCTTTCTTTCTTTCTTTCTTTCTTTCTTTTTCTTCCTCCCTTCCTTCCTTCCTTCCTTCCTTCCTTTCTTTCTTTCTTTCTTTCTTTCTTTCTTTCTTTCTTTCTTTCTTTCTTTCTTTCTTTCTTTCTTTTTCTTCCTCCCTTCCTTCCTTCCTTCCTTCCTTCCTTCCTTCCTTTCTTTCTTTCTTTCTTTCTTTCTTTCTTTCTTTCTTTCTTTCTTTCTTTCTTTCTTTTTCTTCCTCCCTTCCTTCCTTCCTTCCTTCCTTTCTTTCCTATTAGAATTGAAGTCTGAGTGTTCCCAAGATCTTTAAAGATCCAGGTATCTTGCTTCCCATTAATTACTACACAACCCAATACCTCAGAATGTCAAGAAGTCTAGTTTTTCCATCAAGATCCTCCCTCCAGGCACTCTGAGAGTCCCCAGGGACACTTTCACGATCCCCAGATCTGTCCTCTCTGCAAGCCAGCCAAGGTGGCTCCAGCTGCCGCTCCTCTCCTCTGGGCCCTTCTTGGCGTTTTGTAACCTGTTTCTCTGGACCTGATCTCCCCACACTATCTTGTGCCTGAAGTCACCAAAGGCCCCGCATCCATCGAGGTCTACTCAGGAGCACAGAAACCTCTCAGGTCTTTCAAACCAAGGGAGTTGGTTATCTAGATGATAAAAGAGCTGGTAATCCCAGCAGGAAATTGCTCCACCCTTTGAACTATAGGGAAAAGTAGGGGTCAAGGGGGTGATATTTCCAGGAGCTGGCCACCTAACAGAAAGATATTGATAGCAGCCTGGCCAAAGGGACCCAGAGGTCCAGAGGACACGCAACCATTGCTGGGGATGCTACTCAAAGCAAAGAAAGAGGGGAAGGAATACCCTGACTTCTCTCTGCCAGCTTTCCAGTCTTTCTCCAGCGCCTCCCACGGGTCAGACCTATCAGGAAGCAGTTGACAAAGGAGTCTGGGAAATGTAGTTTCCTGTAATTACAAGGCATGACTGGTTCAAGCCAAACCTTAACTCTCCCAAAGCACAGCTCAAATTTGGCTGTTTTGTCAAACAAACTTTACCAGAGACTGAGGGCTGATAGAGAACAATTGTAATGCAGAAAAGGAAAACTTAAATACAGATCCCTGGATATCACAGCCTACTACATCCAAAAGGCAATCCCCCCACGCCCAGGCTCCCTTAGGAGCCAGATGTCCTGCTGTTGGCCTTAGCCTACTGTTGTGTCCCTGGGGTCAGCAGAACTCTCCCAGGGGCAGAGAGCTCAGTGCTCATGTCCACCCTAACCCGGACCCAGTCCCCTTCAATTTTCCCTGAAACCCAATGACAAAAAGAAAATAATCCCAAATTACTTAGCAAACCATATCCTAAACACCCATTCCAAAGAACTTCCAAAGAACGTTCATCCCTGTGGGTACAGCTCAAGGTAGAAAGATAGCTTGGGGGAGCCATGTGACCCTTCATCGTCCCAAACTAAAGACCCATTCATGAATTTGGCCCCCGTTTTAGCACAAGAGTCACTGAAGTTTCAGATCCATTCTTTCCTCCCTAATCTTTAGCAGATCCCAGACTCCAGAGCCCCCCAGTTGAGAGTGCGGGGGCTTCTCGCGGCAGCCCCTCTGGGAAGAAGGCTCTCTGCTCCAATGTGGGCCCTGGGAGGGAGCAGACATCCTGTACCTCCTCCTGCTGGAACAAAGCCAAAGAGCTTTGGCACAAGGAACATTCTGGAACATACAGGGTGAGTCCAAAGTAAGTCTACAGCTGTATTTGAAACACAGAGTTCTTCTTGGATTATTATTTATTACCTAGTATATCATTTTCCCTACGAACGACTGCAAACCTACGTTTGCCCACGTGGACTTTCTGCTGCCTGGTTCGGCGATTTTCCTCAGGGTAAACCCCTGAGAATGGAATTACTGGGGCAAAAGGTGTGCACGTGTCATAGGTTTTGATACTCGGTGCCAAACTGCTCTCCGATAAGGCTCCGTGTGCCCTGGTTCTTTTTCCCTTTTCTGCCTCTCGGATCCCCGATCAATCATCGAAGAGTCTCGGGATGATTCAGCCACCAGACCAGATAAACGAGCCGGCCAGTCGCTACTGCTGTGTTTTGCAACTAGGAAAGGAACTCCTTTGGATCCCACCCAGAACCTGGAATTCCTCAGCACCTACACCAGGTACCTTTGTACCTGCTCCCCGCTGCCAGGTCCCACCCTCCCCTGCTCGCCCCGCCCCGAGCCCAGGTGGAGCCAGCTGCCAAGGCGGCAAAATTTCCCAGTCCTCCCCTGGTGCTCGGTCCAGAGTGGCGGGAGGGCTCTGTGCCCGGCCCAATGAGGACGCTACTGACCATCCTGGCTGCGGGGTCCCTGGTCGGTGAGTGCCCATTGCCCCCTAGCCCCCACCTACCCCAGCACAGCGATCAGGGTCATCTCCCTGGACCCTGCCAAGCCCAGGACAGCCAGTTTCAGTTTCTTCTGTGCTGGGGCCGAGCTGCATGCTGGGGCTGGGGGGGACAGATCCTTGCCTCCCACCACGTCCCATGGGGGACGTGACCCTTCTTGCCAGCTCTGAAAGAGCATTTTTTTCCCCACCATGGCCAGGTGTGGGGCATTCACAGGCTCTAAAGCACCTGGGGTAGAGAATGCACAAGCCCTTTTCAAAACAGATTGAAAGGGCAGAGTTTTCAGATCCAACTAGGTGAGTGCTCTGGTTCATCGTTATGGAGAACCTACAGGCACAGGCGTGAGATCCTAGGTTGTGTCTGCTTTCTGAGAAGTTTAATGAAGCTCAGGGAGCTTTTCTCAGGGGAAGATGGCCTGTACAAGGTCCTATAGTTCAAGTTCAGGATGAGCCCATGAAGGGTCGGAGCTTCCCAGGCTCCTCACTGCTGTGCCCGGCCAGTGCTGACTGGACCACAGTGTTTCCGGCTGCTGCCGGGGCCCCTCCAGTCTCTCTCCCGCTGGCATCACACCGGCCCAACACACCGGGGCTTCAGTGAGCTAGGAAGATATGTATTCCCAAGAGATTTGCTCCTTTAGACCCCCCACCCCTCTGGTTGGGAGTCCTGCAGGCTCCTGGCCCTTTAAGATGGGGGGCCCAGGGGGACAATCCCTAGGAGATTGTTAAGAGTCAATAAGGTCACTCTGGGGACCTAGGTGCCCTTGCCCGACTTTTCCTAGGCTGATTCCAGAGCGTGTTGAATTGTGTTTGCTTGCTTGTTTTTCCTCAGCTTCCCATCTGGCTGACATAAAATTGGTCTTCCATGGAAGTGTGATAGCTTCCTTTGATAAGGAAGACTTCTACCAGCCCATTTGTCCCGACAACACACGTTTCCCAGGATTTCACAGTGTAGACTTTTACCCAGGAAGTGTAGGAAAGACACAGGCTCCGGAACAGATGATGGACTTGAGGAGGAAAAGAAGCGAGTGGGGTGGGAGGAGAGGGGAGAATTTTTAGGCCTTGACATCTCCTAAAGGAGGGGACCCAACCACGCTCTACCCCCTGCTCCATTTCAGGGAATCAACTTCAGTTCCCTCCTGAGCCGGGGTGTCCAACTCCACTCGAATGAGGCCATTGCCTCCTGGCATGTTCCAGCCTCAGCACCTGCCTCCCCTCAACCTACCTAGCCCCCCTGGGTACTGACCCCGACAAGCAATCATCCACTGCAGACCCTCCTCCTCCACTAGGGGGCGCTGCACCCAGCCCCACAGAGACCCTGGCCTTCTCTCAAATCCCAGCCTCTCTCTTTCCTGCCCCTTCCTTACCAGCCCACCAGCAGCTACCATTCAGTTCTGACCTCAAGTGGAGCCTTTGTGTTCCTAAAAAATGGGTGGGCAGGGATTGGCTTGGCCAGCAGAGAGGCTGTGATTTATAAACATCTTCTTCAGCCTTGATTGGAATTACTGACTTTGGGCAAGTTACTTCTTCGACATCTTAGTTGATTATCTCTGAAATATGGGTGGTCCTCACCAGCTTCAGATGGTGTTAAGAAGTGAATGAGAGGCAATAACAAGTGCTGGTGAGGATGTGGAATATTTGGACCACTCAAGCGTTGCTGGTGAAAACATAAGATGGTGCAGCCACTTTGGAAAATAGTTCAGCTGTTCTCCAAAACCTTAAATATAAAGTTACCATATGACCCAGCTATTCCTCATTCGGTCGAGAACTGAAAACATGTTCACTTGGTAGTGTATACACAAACGTTCAGAGCGTGTTATTCACAACCACTGATAAATGGATAAACAGAATGTGGTATATCCATACAATGGCATATTATTCAGCCATAAAAAGGAGGTCCATGCCACAATATGAATGAACTTTGAAGACATGATGCTAAGTGAAAGAAGCCAGACACAAAGGCCGTGTATTGCGTAACTCTATTTATATGAGAAGCCCAAATAAGCAAATCCGTAGAAACAGAAATCGGATTAGTGGCAGCCTAAGGCCGGGGTGAGGGAGGAGCAGAACAGACAGCTAATGGACATGGGGCTTCTTTTCAGGTCGATGAAAACGGTCTGGCCTTAGAGTAGTAATGGTGGTACAACTTTGTGAACATATCAAAACACCACTGAACTGTACACTCTAAATGGTGACTCTCATGGAATGTGAATAGAGCTCAAGGAAACTGAGAAGGGGAGCAGTGGTGGTCAGCGAGCACGGTCTGTGGTGAGTGGGTGGGTGCTGTCCCCCACCACCCCTCCTTGGACCGTGGGTGCAGGAGCCCCTCGGCTCACCCTGCTCCCGCTTCCCACAGCTCACATCACTGAGGACACCCCAGATCTCCTTCAGCACGTGAAGTTCCAGTCCAGCAACTTCGAAAACATCCTGACTTGGGACAGCGGGCCGAGGAGCACCCCAGACACGGTCTACAGTGTGGAGTATAAGACGTAGGCGTCCCTCCCAGCGTGGCCTCCTCTGAGTCTGCCCCCTGAAAACGCCCCCTTTCCGTGCGCCCTGTACTCCCCACCCTGACTGGTGTTATACCCCCGATACAGCTCTGCTCCTTTGTTTCTTTTGCAGAGGGAGGCAGGAAGTGCCAGGTTAAAAGTACAGGCTCTGGCTTGGAAGCCAGCTCTCACCTATATGACCTTGGGCAATTGAGTAACCACACCAAGCCTCAGTTTCCCCATCAGTAAAGTAAGAATAGCAATAGTTCCTCTATCATTAGGTTGTTAGGTAGGTTAAATAAGATAGTCATTGGCCCTGGTGCCTGACAGATCATTGTTTTATTATTAATGGTGAGATTAAGTCGCACAAAGTCGTGCCTACCCCATCTAGCCTAGGCCCCAGTTCCCACGCAGGGACAGATGGGTGGCATGGGCTCAGGAGTCTGCAAACCTGGCTTTTATTCCTGATCCTGCCACTTCCTCCTGTGCCAAATCACCTCCCCTCTCTGAGCCCTGTTCCCTCATCTGTAAGTGGGGATAACAGTGTCTGCCTCAAAGGGTCATGGTGGCAGTGAGCCCAGAATGCGGCTTCAGACTGGCTGGGTGCAAACTCTGCCTCCCCGCCGGCACGCTTCAAACACCTGGGCACAGTTTGCCTCCCAGCCTCAGCTTCCTTACTTGAAAGGAGAGAGAATAATGTATGAATCTCACGGGATCAATGTGCGGAATAACAAACCATCCCCATAAAAGGCCTGGAACACAAAGCAGGCTAAGTAAATATGAGATACCACTACTGTTATTCATAAACCACAGGTCTGATGCCAAGCCTGTTCATGAAAGGTGTGCTCCGGCCCCTCCTTTGCATACAGGTACGGGCAGACAGCGTGGCTGGCGAAGAAGGGCTGCCAGCGGATCACCAGGAAGTCCTGCAACCTGACCGCGGAGACAGGCAGCCTGATGGAGCTCTACTACGCCCGGGTAACTGCCACCAGCGCGGGAGGCCAGTCCGCTACCAAGATGACCGACCGCTTCAGCTCACTGCAACACAGTGAGTAGGGCCCCTGTTATTACAGGGGAGGGGAGGAGAACGGCCCAGAAGGACCCTGCCTTTTGGGGGTACGGGGGCTGTTAGGGATGTGGCTTTTAGGAAAGGCATCCGGTGGAGAACATCCTAGTGCGGTTGTTCGTCTTCCTCCACCCCCATCCTCAACTCCCCAGTTGAGACCGCCTTCATCTTCTGTTGACGGCGACCAGGGTCTCTGAGCCTGGTCCCCACCCCAGCCCGCTGCTCCTCCTCAGACTCTTTTGCAATCCTCCATCTGGTCTCTGCCTCAATATCACATCCTCAGTGAGACTGAGGTGGGGGGCCACTCCCGGCCCCCAACCTAATTTTACCAGATCACCACCTGGTACTCTTCGTGACCGTTAGCTGTTCATTTCTTCACAGCTCGTACCTGCAGTTCTTGTGTTTGCTTCTATATATCATTAGCCTCCCTGCTGACAGCTGAGCTCTGTGTGTGGGCGTGGAATCCACTGTATCCCCAGCCCTTGGCATGGTGCCTGGGACATAGGAGATGCTCAATACATAATCAATAAAAGAGAGAAGGAAGGAAGGAAGGAAGGAAGGAAGGAAGGAAGGAAGGAAGGAAGGAAGGTGCATTGCCAAGCTCCCCACGTTAGTTAAGCAGGTGATGATGTTCACTAATTGGCTCAACAGCCACATGGGTTTTTTTAGAAAATAAAAGAATTAAAGTAAATAAGCTATTTTATTTTTTCTTGTTCAATGAATATACACTTATCAAAAAAATTGTGGAAAAAATAGAAGTACACAAAGAAAAATAAAAGTAGCCCAAAATAATCTGAACATTTAAACATAGCTGCAGTTCCTAGCAACTCTGTTTTTTCGTCATCTGGCTGTTTGTTTTTTATATGATGGTGTCATGACCATTCATCTGCTCATCCCCATTAAATGTTTTTCACAGCATGATATTTCATTGCTAAAAATGACCCATTCTATAGAGGTACTTCCCTAATGCACTTTGGAGGACGTTTAACTCAGTTTTTCAATTTTATAAATAACACTAAAGTGAACATTCTTTTGACTCAGAATTTTTAAAAGAATTGATTTATTTAGCCCTGGCTGGTGTAGCTCAGTGGATTGAGCGCGGGCCTGTGAACTAAGGGATCGCAGTTCGATTCCCAGTCGGGGCACATGCCTGGGTTGCAGGCCAGTTCCCAGCGGGGGATACATGATAGGCAACCATACATTGATATTTCTCTCCCTCTACCTTTCCCTTCCTCTCTAAAGATAAATGAATAAAATCTTTTAAAAATGTATTTATTTATTTAGTTTTAGAGAGAGGGGAAGGGAGGGAGAGAGAGAAGGAGAGAAACATCAATGTAAGACAGAAATGCCAATCGGTTGCCTCTTGACCAGGGACTGAACCCGCAACCCAGGCCCGTGCCCTGACTGGGAGTAGAACCAGCAGAATGAAGCCCAACCAACTGAGCCACACTGGTCAGGACTTGGCTCAGATGTTTTTAATCTTTTAGGTCAACGGACCCTACGTTTTTACGAATTAGCTTCAGGGAGTATGGGGTTCATGAATCCCTGAAATTGAGGGTAAGATTTTTGGATGCATACATCTTGGAGGAAAGAAGAGCCATAGATAGCATCAATCCAATTCCCAAACGGGTCTGTAAACAAGTAAAGCACATGTGGTTATTTAGAGAGTTCCATCTGAAGAAAGACTGAATTCTTAGGCTTGGAACTGAGGCTGAATCAATAATATGGGACACCCCAAACATTATTTAGGGTATCTCACTGAACCATCATCGCTTCCCAAAGTCATTGCCAGGAGGCCGGGAGAGAGTGTGTGATCCAGGCAGATTCCAGGCGGGGTGAAGGGCCCCGGGTATGTGGGGGCTGGGCCAAGGGCATGATCAACTCCCTAGGAAGCCAGTATCCTCCCTGAGACCTTCCTACTCACTTGTGGTCACCCTTTGCTAGCTTTAACACAAACCCCAGTGGCTTGCAGACCATCTCTCTTCCAGTCTATGTTTAGCTGGTGCTTTCAGAAGCATAGCTGGGGCTGGGAGGGAGGAGCAGAGAAGCCGTCATTTCCCACGGTCCAGGGCAGCCTCAGGTACTTCTAGCTGACTCCAATTTTTCTTTTCCCTCTCTCCTTTTCCCCAGCTACCATCAAACCACCCGATGTGACCTGTGTCCCCAAGGTGAGATCCATTAGGATGATTGTTCACCCCACCTGCACGCCCCTCCGTTCGGAAGACGGCCACCGGCTAACCCTGGAGGACATCTTCCGTGACCTGTTCTATCGCTTAGACCTCCGTGTCAACCAGACCTACCAAATGGTAAATAAACAGCAAATATACATGCTGCCTTGGTCCCTCCCTGCCAGGGAAACCCACTTCCCTCTCAATTAGATCTACATGGCTTCAAGTAGAAAGGAGATGTTTTATATAAATCAGCACTTCCCAAAACACAGACGCAGCCTCTCCCTAATGGGCTCACTCACACAGTCATGTGCTCAGTCTCCAACAAGTCCTGCAAAGCCGAACTGTCTCAGTTTATTCAGTGCAACTTCTCCCAAACTTATAGGACCTTTCATTTTGCACAATGTTTATTGTTTTTCTTAATTTTTTTGCCTAACGCCTTCTCACATCCCAGGGAACAACCTCTGTTAACATTCTCAGGCATCCACTTCAGAAAATGCTGGAATCAGTTGCCACGGCCGCAGTCCTCTTTGCCGGTTCCCCACCATCTGTGGGGACTGGACACAGGCCGTGTCTGCAGATCAGCAGTAATGAACGGGGGAAGGCAGGGGCCTGAGCTGTCAAACAGTGTACAAGTTATTTTTTTTCTACTCAGAAAATACGTGGCATTTCCCCCCGGCATGCGCCACTAATCCATAATTCCATTGACTGTTTCTGCACTCAGAGTGTATAGTCTGGTGGGAAGGAATGGGATTAAAACAAGAAGTTAAACAGGTGTAAGGAGAGCGAAATAAGGGTATTGTGTGAGGCAGAGCAGAAGCAAGCAGGTGAGGGGGAAGTGGCCATTCAGGGAAGTCTGGCAAGACTTGCGGATCAGACAATTTTCTGGTGCCAATACTAATTTCTGAGGTGTGCTAGGTAACGTATGCTTGTTAAGTCACTTAATCTTCACCCACTCTCCGTGTGGTAGGTGCTATTATCTCCTGCATCTTCTGGATGAGAAAACAGCAGCTCAGAGAGGTTAAGTCACTAGCTCAAGATTGTTCAGCAAATAGTAGCATAAGCCAGAGATTCAAACCCAGCCATGTTCAAAGCCCACGTTTCCCCCCACTGGCCTGCACCGCACCCACCATGATCACGGGAGGAGCAGAAAAACTCTGGACATTGCCGGAAAGCACAGAACTGCCCAGGTTGCCTGGAGCAAGGGGACATGGAGAACAGCTTCTCAAAACATGGTCCCAAACCAAGGGTTTCAGAATTTTCTGCAGCATTTGTCTAAAATGTTCCCTCCTCCAATCTACTGAATCAAATTCTACAGTTACACCCCTGGGGTCTGAAGCTTAGCCAGCGTCTCACAGGCTTCCCGCCCACACTGGAATTTGAGCACACACCCGAGAAGACAGTTCGGGGCTGCAGACGCCTGGGGCCGCGGAGGGAGGGGCCTTGTGTATTTCAGTCATCACCGGGAGCCATTGGAGATTATTGGGTAGGGAGAGTCCTTATCACAACTGTACTTTGGTAAATCGCTGGGGTTATCATGATTTAATTCATTTTGTGGCCAGAAAAATAGTCTGTGTCATTTCAGTCCTTATAAATTTATTGAGACTTGTTTTAAGGCTCAGCAGCGGCCTATCTTGGTGGATGTTGCGTGCGCACTGGAAAAGAACATGTTCTCGCGGTCGTGTGGTGGGGTGCGCTGTGTGTGTCAGTCAGAGCAAGGCGGCCGGGAGTGCTGTTCAGAGCTTCTACACCTTTCCTGGTTTGGGTGGAGTTGATAGCTTTTTTTAATTGCTGAAGCATTGTGTTCTCCAACCATGACTGTGGAATTGTCTATTTTTCCATTTAATTCTATGCATATTTGAAACTGTTGTCAACACACACACATTCATGATTGCTAGAGCCTCCTGATAAACCGGTGGTGGAGGTGATGGTGGTCGTGGTAGTAGTGATGGCTGTGATGGTGGTGTTGGTGGTGGTGGTGCTGGTGGCAGTTGTGGTAACAGCAGCTAATATTTACTGAGTGCTTACCACGTACCAGACACTGTTCTAAGAGCAAGTGTATGGAGCTTGGTGACCGACTGGGTCCAGAGAAAGCCGAAGGCGGGGGAAGGGAATGGAGCACCGCGGGCAGATCCACCAGCGTCTGGTTCGGGAGCTGGTAGCCGCCTTTGCCTACGTGCAGTAACCCAGGCAGAGGTATGAGACGAGCTCGGGCTCCGCATGGAGACTGGGGCGTAAGAGGAGTCACTGAGGGTTCTCTGTCCAATTCAGCACCTTGAAGGAAACCGGAGGGAATACGAGTTCATTGGCCTGAACCCTGACACGGAGTTCCTTGGGACCATCACAATTTTTGTTCCAACCTGGTCCAAAGAGAGTGCCCCCTACATGTGCCGTGTGAAGACACTGCCAGGTAAGTTGGGCTGAAGCCAGGGGAGGTGAGACTCCTGAATTCAGGTCCTGACTACGAGCTTCCCCCTGTAACCAAGGTGAGGCTGGGCAGTGCTCCGGGAACTACAGAAGGGTTATCAGCGTGTTTAATTAAAGTTAATCTTTGTTTATCCGTAAGTGCGCTAGCTGGTGGGTTATCACAGCACATGTTTAATCTTCACCCTCCAGCCTGGGTCCGGATTTCCTCTCTGTGGCAAGCTCAGTGTGTACCCCAGCAAAGCAACCACACCTTAATTTTAACTCCGGTGAGATACACTGGGAGGTAATCTGCAGGGGAGAGAACAAAGATAGAAAGGTCGCTCGATTTCTTACAAAGTCAGATCATAAGGGCAGCAACGATAACTAGTGTTTCCGCTAACCAGGGACCAGGGACACTAGGCTCAATTTTCAGGAGCAACCCATGACGTGGGCACTACCACCCTCGTCATTTTGCAGATGAGGAAATGAGTTCAGAGTAGTTGGGTGTTGCCCGAGGCCCCACAGGTGGTGAGGGACAGACTAATCCTGGAGACCACGCCCTCACCATTGTGCTACTAGAGCGACAGTTGTGAGTCACTGGCTCAGTGAGAGGGTGCCCCACGCTCCCTTCCTCTGACACACGGGACGCTCCGCTCTCACCGTAAGCACTGTGACGTTTTCCTCAATGTTCCTCTTCATAGACACATGGAAATGTTGTAATGCTCAGGGCAGCGGGTTGGGGGATAAAAGTGGTAGCAGGGGGTCGGAGGGAGCTGGAAAACCAGTCTCCACGTTTGTCATCTTGTTCAGATGACTGATGTCAGCAGGTGATCTCTGCTCCAACGAGCAGAGCTGAGGGGCCTGCAGGGGCGGGCCCTGGGGACAATTGCAGCTTGGGAAGTCGTCACCAGGTAGGTTCTAGTCCTCAGTTTTGTTTGAAAACTCAACCCATCGGTTGTCCCAAGGGCCCACGAGAGACTTGTTCTCCACCACAGTGCACTCATTTTCAGGGGAGGACACGGCCAGTGGCAGAGCCAGCACTGGCCGCTTGCATGGGGCATGCCTCTCCTGGGGACAGGGCCACCGAGGAGACCAGAACAGAACATGGCAAGAGGAAAACTCGAGGGAGAACGGGGGGCAACGTTACAGGCACTAAGGTGGGAGCATACAGATGGCTCGAGACCTCTAGACGAACCTCTCCCATCCCTGGCCCACCCCTGCCTGCTCTGCCTTTGACAACATGCAGGTGACTCCGCCCTTATCCTCCCTTTGGCTTGTTGCCTCATGACCTAGCTCGTGCCGTGATGCCATTTTTTCCCTAGGACTCAGCAGCTTTTATATAAATCACACTTCTTGCTGGCTATTTCCTGCTGGCAAATAGAAAGCGCCTTATCCTAAAAAATAAAGTATATCGATAACAATTCCTGCCATTTATTAAGTTCCTACTCTATTGCCAAGCACTGTGTTAAATGCTTTACCTCTACCATCCCATCTCATATAACAATCCTGAAAGCTGGGTAGCCCCGTGCCCATTTTACAAAGGAGGAACTCCGGCTCAGAGAGGTTAAGCAAGCTGACGGTGGCCACACAGCTGGTCAGCGAATCTAGTTAGGTTTATTGACCCTGAGCCTGAGCTCTAACCAGCACTTTGCAATTCTGTTTACAGCTAATTGCCTCTATTGCACTTTTATTCCTCTCACTGCCCTTTATGCCTTGCCCTTGACCCCCTATCCTGGAGTCTGTCTTATCCCCAGAGACCATAATCTGCACTTTATCTACCTTTCAGAATATCTGGGAGGGTCACAGAGCAACATCCCAGTATCCTGATGCTGGAAAGAACTCTAGCGGCCATCTACCCCAATCTAATTTTTACAGATGATGAAACTGAGGCTTCCTTGTGTCATGGCTACAAGGATGAGCTTTGGAGCTATACGTGTCAATCCCGGCTTTTCCACAGAATAGCTGCGTGACCTTGGTCAAGTCACTTAACCTCTCTGAGCCTCAGCTTCATTATCTGTAAAAGGGAGCATCCCTGGCTCTCTGCGTTTGGTGGGGTAACACAGGTAGAGCAACCACACAGTGCATCGTACACCTTAAGAATTCAATAACCACTGGCTACTGTTATTAATAAATGGTAGACCAGAGAGGGTCGTGCAGCAGAGTGAAGGATGCTCAGCCTATCGGTGGTTGAGCCAGACATCTAATCCCCCACACTCTAGTGTTATTTCTATTACTTCTTCTTGCCTGCCCAGGGGTGAAATGGCATATAGGAATGTTCCATGTCCCTGTCCTCTCCCGGTACAAGGAGCAGTGGTTTTCCATTAGGCATGTCACGTAGAGACATTCAGGTCATGTCTTCTCCCTGGAGCAATGCTGGGAGTATCATGTGACAGGGGACAGGCTGTCACTGAAGTGGGAAGCTGACGCAGAGAGGCCCAAGCCGCAGGGGTTGAGGAGGAGAGAGGAATGGGCTGGAGGAAGGGGCTCCGATTCCCAGTGTTCACAGCCATTGCCAAGGTCATAGGCAGCTGGAGATCAGCTCCTCAAGCTGAAGCCCTGTGGGAACGGGAGGGTGAATTGGAGAGCCAAGACCCCCGGATGATACAAACTGTCGGGTTTAACAACAACAGCAACAAAACCCTCCAAGGGGGGGGTTACTTCTTCCCCACCAAGCCCTTCACCAGTCCCACTTGGGTTGGTGACAAGAAGTGTGCCATGCCAAGAACTGGCCGTGCCCATGCCAGAGACCGGGGACCACAGAGAGAAGGCTCAGTACTAAGGCCCTCCGTTGTCTGTCTCCCTCCCTTTTAGAAAGGGCGCTGCCTCCCCAGTTGCCTCCTGAGCAAGGTCCTCCCTCACACTCGGCCCCTACTGAGGCAGGGTGTGGGGAGGACAGGCTCCTCCCGTTGTCACCGCCCATCCTTTGCCAGGAAGGCAGGGCCGTGCGCAGAGCCAGGTAGGAGAGACCACTTCAGAAGGCCCCCCACCCTGGCCCTGGCTCTGGCCATGGCCGTCCCCACAAGATGAAGAGTCCTTAGACCCAGGAGGACAAGTTCCCCTGGAGCCATGACCTCCCCTCCAGACCGCACTCTGAGAGCCTCAGACCCCAAGGTTCCCAGGAGAAGTGCCCCGAGCCTGTGTCCCCCAGGGCGGACCTCCTCCATGAGCCCCTCCTCCTGACCAGAGGTCTCTTCGCTCCTGCAGACCTGACGTGGACTTACTCCTTCTCCGGCGCCCTCCTGTTCTCCATGGGCTTTCTGGTCGCCGGCCTCTGCCTCCTGAGTTACAGATACATCACCAAGCCGCCTCAGCCCCCCAACTCACTGGTGAGCAGCCCCACCTGGGGCAGGAGGGTCAGGTCTGGGGAGGGCCCCGAAGTGGCAGAGGACATAGGCCCAGGAACCCCTGGCTTCCCCTGAAACGCAGGGATTGGCACACAGAGCAGAAATTAGCACTTGTTTCTCCCTTCCGACCTAAAAACGTGGCTTGCCAGGGAGTATTGAAGAGGGGCCGGTGATCAGGAGGAATGGGCTTGGATAGAAAACCCCTGCAGCTTGAAATCATCCACGTCCGGGCAGGTAACGCAGGACCCAAGGGAGCAGGTCCCTGCAGGGGGTGGTGGGCACAGTGGGGTCCCCGAGCTCCCGCCCCGTCCAGAGGGCAGCCAAGTACTACCCCCTGGGAATGCAGGCCCCGGATGGCCAGATCTTCAAGTACATTTTCCAGAGAAGTCAGAATTTAAGATTATAATGTGAAAGCTCTCAATTGGCAGATGTTGGCAACTAATTCTTAAAACGTAAAGCCCTGTGTAAACCATACAAGTCATGTGGCAACCACCAGTAGTGGCCACAGCCACGCAGCCAGGGCTCCAAGTGGCTGTCACAGGCCTGAGAGGCTCAAGGGCAGGTCGCACGGCCCAGACAGCCATTCCCGGGAGAGCTCTCCTGGCCTCCCCTCCGCCCCATCCTCTCCTGCCTGGCCCCCCACATCAGGTTCTTAGGGCCCGTGAGCAGTGCGGGCCGCTGCCCCCAGACCACGCCGCAAGGCCACCCGAAGTCTAAGTCATCTACTTCCTGGGTTATCTGTTCCCTGGAGAAACCACAGCTGGAATCTCTCTGCCTAGAATAACCCAGACTTTGGGAATGGCCCCCAGCTACAGGCTGGCAGCCCTGGCCCTTCACGAAAGCCCCAGCACCCAGAGGAGTCTCTGGGAGGCGCGGGGGACGTGTGGGACATGCATCTTGAAAAGCCCCTGGTGGCCGACCCCATCACCCTGGAGTCCCCATGAAGGACCTCACCCCCCAGGGCACCCCCGGGGGCAGAGAGTGGGCCCTGAAGGTACACTGTTGTTGTCCCTGTGCAGGACATCCAGCATGTGCTGACCTTCCAACCGCTGCAGCTCATCCAGGAGCACGTCCTGAGCCCCATCTGTGACCTCAGAGGCCCCAGCGGCCTGGCCCAGCCTGTCCAGTACTCCAAAGTCATGGTCTGCAGACCCAGGGAGCCCCCAGGAGCCCTGCTGCTGCACAACCCGCCTGAGACCACCTACCTCAGGCAGCTGGACGGCTCTGCCCTCCAGCCCTCCAGAGTGCCACCTCACCAGGCACCCTCCCCGCTGTCCTACGCTCCACAGGCCACCCCTGAGGTCAGACCCCCATCCTACACACCTCGGGCCACCCCAGACAGCTGGCCTCCCTCCTATGGGCTATGCGTGGAAGACTCTGGCAAAGACTCCCCACCTGTGACACGCTCCAGTCCCAAACACCTCAGGCCTAGGGGTCTGCTCCAGAAAGAGCCACCAGCTGGAAGCTGCACCGCAGGTGAACTTTCTCCGCAGGGGGTGGCCTCTGTGACTGCAGAGGAGCCCGAAGAAGCAAAATCCCCCCAGCCACCCCTGTGTGCTGACACAGACGAGGCACCCGACGTCAGCGTGCTGCGCAAGGGCCAGCCGGGGACACCAGGGTACCTGAAGAGCCAGCTGCCCCTCCTCTCCTCTGTCCAGATAGAGGGCCGCCCGGCGCCCCTCCCTTTGCACACTCCATCCCTCCCGTGTTCTCCCACGGACCAGGTTTCTAGTCCCTGGGGCCTGCTGGAGTCCCTCGTGTGTTCCAACGACGAGGACCCAGTGTCCGGGACTGAGGCCAAGAGCGCAGCCCCCCGGGCCTCAGGCCCAGAGCAGCCCGCAGAGCTGGACTCTCTTTTCAGGGGCCTGGCCCTGACTGTGCAGTGGGATCCTTGAGCGGCCAGTGGGCAGGTCTGGGCCTTCCTCCTTATCCGCAACCCCCACCGTGCTGCGCACACAGCCCAGCCTCAGGTGCTGACCTGGAGAGAACTGGGGAGGGGAACACTGGGTCCCTGCCGTGGCTGGAGCACAGAGGCACAACGAGGACTCCCTAGAGGGAGTTATGGGTGGTGTCGTGTGTAAATGTGTGTGCACGTAACGTGTGCACGCGGAGCTCTGCAAGGCAGGACAGGGCAGTCAGAGAGCGGGAGTGAATGCAGGGAGACCTCCCGGGATCCAGCACCTAATAGGTGCTGGTCTCAAAACCCTCCTGGAGCTCACCTGTCCTCCTCCCACTCCTGGCCAGGTTCATAATCTGATTCAACAGGGAGTGAGGCCTCTGCCACCTCTGTGACTCTGTGCGTGAGGAGAGGAGCCTGAGCAGGATGCCTAGTAGCAGGCTGGGCAGAACCAGAACAACCTGCACTTCTTCCAAGGCCAGAGACAGCACCATGGCAAGACTCCAGGGAGGGGTGCAGCCTGCGGCTCATTCCCAGCCAGGGCTGCTGCCTAAAGTTGCACCATTTCTACTTCATTCCTCTGCTAGAGGCTGCATGTGCCCCAAGTGAAATGCAGGTCCACAGCGAGGGCGAGCACAGAAGCCCTTTCTGTTGCAGCAGTTTCAGACCCTAATCTGAGAGCAGGGTTTGAAAGGAACGCAGGGATGTGAAGCCCACATGCCCTCGAAGACATAACCAACAAACAGTACTGACTCTGGACTTTGGAAACTCAGCCTTGGGTTTAGTCCACCTGGACCCAAATTCCAGCCTCACCACTTACCAGCTATATGACTCCAGATAAACAAATCACTGCTCAGAACCTCAGTTTCCTCATTTGTAAATGGGGAGAAGAACGCCTACCTCACCGGGTAGTGGTGAGGATGGAATTCAATCCCGTCTGCAAAGTGCTTAATTGTGCACGACCTATGGGCAGTGCCCCGTAAATGCTAGCTATTTCCTGTTGCGATGTTTTGGTTTTGATCTGGCAGCACAGGGAGGGACACCTCGCCCCAGTGCAGGGTGGCTGCTGACCGGGCATTCTCTCACAGCTTCCTGGTTCCTCAGGGTCGCTCCAGCCAAGCTGGCGGGGTGAGGCTGTCTGGTGGCGGAAGCAAGCAATGGGATTGCAGGGCCTTCTGGAAACAGGGATGAGAGGCAAGTGGAACGTTTTCCCCGAGGCTGTAAGTGAAAGCTGTTTGGGGGTGCATTCTCAGAGGACCCCCTCTGCATGGGGCCCCAGGCCTGCCTCCACGCCCTCCTGCCCATGTCTGCTCCCACATAGGCAAAGGGCCCTTGCTCTGTGTTTTGAGAGTTCCTGCACATCCTTTGTATCATTTGCATCTTGGATGATCCCTATGATGAGAAACCTGAGGCCCAGCCCTGGTTGGTGTGGCACAATGGGTTGAGCGCCGGCCTGCAACCAAAAAGTCACTGGTTCGATACCCAGTCAGGGCACATGCCTGGCTTCTGGGCTGAGTTCCCAGCTGGCATGTAAAAGGCAACTGATCCCTTACATAGATTTTTCTCTCTTTCTCCCTCCTTCTCTCTCTAAAAATAAATAAATAAAATCTGTGAAAAGGAAACAGAAAACTGAGGCCCGAAGGGGAGAAGGAACCCATCCAATGGCCCCTCACTGAGCTCATGACACAGTTGGAGCTCAGATCGAGTGCTTGTTTTCCTCATCAAGAGAAAGAACTTTCCACACTGCTGTGGATTCTTTAAAAGATGACACTTAGGAGGGGAGGGCCCCAACGGGGTCCCTAGGAGACAAGCGTCCCCATCACCTTCCTGTCCCGAAGCCCCATCCGAGTGTTTCTGAAAAAACAGGACCAGAGCCCAGCTGCCCCCATGTGACCTCCTGGGAGTGTGCGCCCAGACAAACGTGCCTCCCTTCCCCGTCCTTCGCTCCCCGCGACACAGCATTTCTCATTAATGTTTAACATCTCAGGGTCGCTGGTTTAGACCCAATCCCTCCCTAAGAGAGGGCAGCTGCCTCCCCACCCAAGCGCATCCTCCTGCTCGGCACCCGCTGAACTGAGGTTCGTGATGCTCCCCCTCTTTCCACACTGCAAATAAGTCTGCTTCCTGTCACTCGGGGTGAACTTGGTCAAAGGTGAGTGGGACATGGCAACCCAGAGGGGTTTTTTAATTAAAAGCCATAAACATTTCTTCCAATTCACAGGGCCACAATGCTAAGCTCCTCGGGGTGACTGACGTCCCAACTACTCCATGACTGTTAAGGGTGGAGTTTGGGATCCTGAGGAGAGAGGTGCATGGCTCTGAGCCCTGTGACCCTCTTCAGGCAGGACCCACCCCAAACGAGGAGCAAACAGCAAGCTGCCTGACCCTGTAAGGTCTCCGCCCCCTAAGCAGGCAGCCCAGACCTGCAGTTCCAGTCGGAACTGGCTAGAGGGCACTGTCCCCGGCCCCGGGAGCTGGGCCAGGACCTTGGCATTCCTGCGTGACCCGAGCCCTCACCCCATGCCCAGGAATCTCCCAGCCGTCACCTGCCTCCCGGGCCTGGCAGAGCCGAGCCCAGGAGTAAAGGAACAGAGCCCTCGGCGAGGAGGGGGAGGAGGAACTCAGCCTCGTGGCCCCACAGTTTCAGCAGGGGATCAGTCATCCTCCTGGACACATTTCAGATAGGTTGTACTCATTGATATTTGCAAAGGAGGGAATGTTGCTCAGGCAGGTGACTTGCCCAGGTTGGTTTCCTAATCATAAGAATCCCCTGGGGAGCTCCAGGATAATACAACTTCCTCAGCCTCCCGCCCCCACTAAATTCCTGCCTCCTGGGGAATCTGGGTTTTCCATAAGCACCTTTAGTGATTCATCTCAGGCATATTGAGGGAAGAATTTTCCTGTCCATGGTCTCAAATCACCTCCCCAGGGTCACCCTCCTGGATGCAGGTAGGGTTTCTTGGGTACCTGCAGAACTCCAGCCTCCCGAGCCCCAGCCCCCAGCAACACAGGGGGGCTGCCGAGGTTCTACCCAGAGAAGAGGGGCCGATGGGACTGGAGTCCTCCAGGGCCTCACGGGGCCAGATCCCCTTGCCCTCCCAGGTCTGAACATCAGCCTGGATAAGGAGGCCGTGGCCAGATGTCAACGCCGAGGCTCGTCCCCTGCTGCTGTCCCTACCTTACCTTCCAGAAAGTGAGATAGGACGAAGACAGGAAGCTGAGGCAGAAACAGACGGGGAAATAACAGAAAATCCAGCTGGCACCAACGCTGGCCGGACGCGGCTCTGAGGCCCCAGCCCGCCCGCCACTCAGCCCCCTGGCAGTCTGAGTCCATTTTCCCTTCCCACTCTGTGGCTGAGGGCGCAGAAGGGAGATCCATTCGACTTGTAAGTGTGAGAAGAGTACGGTTCACTTGAATGAACTGTAGTACAGTGTGACAGAGGCAGGGAAGGAGATGGGGTACGGGATGAAGGGGGCGCGGGGAGAACGCTTTGGGCCGGACAGTTCTGCTCTCGGTAGATGGGATCAGCCAAGGACAGCTTTGCTGCTCTCTGGAAACAGACCTGGGGATGCAGGGTGGGCGGTAGGTGAAACAGGGTTCAAAGAACTGTCCTAAATGTTCGTAAGCCCAGGGAGGGCAATCAAAGGGAAAAGAAGAGAAGGGAGGGGAAGATAAAGAGGAAATATTTTGAGGAGTATTAGCTGCGAGTCAGGTACTATACCAGACCTTTTACACACTTCACCCTCATAACCGTCTGCATGATAAGTATTTTTTCATTTTTTATTACTGTTATTCTGTTACGGTTGTCCTTATTCTTCCCCCTTTGCCCTCCTCTTCCCGGCCCAGCCCCCCCTGCTCCCACAGTCCACCCCCACACCTTTGCCCATGTCTGTGGTCCACTCGGACATGTTCTCTGACGAGTCCCTTCCCCTCCTTCCACCACTGCCTCCCCCCACAGCCCCTGTCAGTCTGTTCCCTGTGTCCATGCCTCTGGTTCTATTTTGCTCACTGGTTTATTTTTCCAGTGAAAAACAAATACCATATGATCTCACTTGTAAGAGGAACTAATGAACTAAATAAACTAATGTACAAGATAAGTATTTAGTCACTCATTCATCCATTGAGTTTCAAACAAGCAGACACCGAATGCCCAGCTGTATGCCAGATACTGTTTGGGGACGAGGGCTAATTAAGACAGGTGGGCGAGTTCCCTGTTATCTTAGAGCTTATCTCTAATTTACCAATTTAAAAGAAACTGAGGCCTGGAGATGAGGCCCTGGTGCTCCCACTGGTGAGCACAGATGCCAGAGACAGGGATTCAAACCGACTTGCACCGTTGCAAGTATAGCGTCCCCACAGCCTCGGGACCTGAGGGCCAGCTGTGTTCACACTGAGACACGTCAGGATCCCCAGTGAGGAGTGAGGGCATCGTTGGGGTGTGGTCAGCAGACGGGTCCATGGGAATCCCACGCCCAGAAGGGCAGGTGGGAGAAGGCCCCTGACATTCCCAGAGCCGCGCAGCTCTCGGTGGGGCGCTCAGTCAGCAAACTGGGGACCCCACCGAGGCATCGGGGACCAGGCACTGTTTCCTAGATGTTTCTTTTCCATCGGACTGTGAGGCAGGCTTCATTGACCCCACCGTACAGACACCTGGCCCTGAATGGTTGAGTGACTTGCTTGAGGTCATACGGCACATGAGGGGAGGCACCTCCACAGGTTGGTTTGGGGAAAAGAGGGGCACAGAACTGGTCTAAATGTTAGTCTCCTGATGGGCCGGAAGCCCACCTCCCTCTTTGCTGTATGTACACACTCACACTCACAGTGAACGCATAAATGTGAGCCCGGGAAAGCCCTGGGTCGGCCCAATACAAGGTGGGAGAGAGCTGCCAAGGGTTGCCCCCAAAAGATGCTCTTAACACTGTGGCCAGGGAGGAAGGGAGAAGGCCTAGACAGGGGCTTTCAAAGGGGGTGGCAGACGGGGATTTTGACTAAGAGATCAGTTTGTTTTCTCTCTCTCTCCCCCTCCAGTGAGAGGCCCAAGACAGTAGGCAGAGTGGCAGGCACCACCGCTCTGGTCCCCTAAAGCCCCAGGAAGGGGCGAGCGGGGGAAACTGCTCTCAGGACCAGAGCTGGCACAGCCTCCCGCGAACCTGGCCGTGCCCTGAGACCTGGCTCGGGCTCGCCTTCCTGACCCCTCCGTTGTAACGGCCTGTCTCCCATCTAGATGCCTCCATATCACGGGTCTTATCTTATTCGCTTCTGTATCCTTGGTGCCCACCAGGCCTGGCAAAGGGCAGATGCAAGCCACGTGAGGGAAAAGAGATGGGAGAAGGGTGCGTGGCAAGGTTGGGAATAAGGGTCCCCCATGGGCCACGGTGACAGCCTCAGGAACCTGGACAGTGAAGAAGAGATGGCTTCCCCACTGGCCAGTGCCATGCCCTCATCCGTACATGGCCGGGGCCACACAGGGGCTGGCTCAGTCACTGCTGGGGGAGGTGGAGAGACGAGAGGCCACATACTTCCATTTTAGCCAGTGATAACTTGGAGCACTACTCATATTTAGGTCCATGCCTTCCACCGTCTTCATGAAGTCTGGGTGTCCAGCCTCGCTGTCTGCATTTTCAGGAGGGGAATCAGATTGGAGATGCGGGGCATCTTCCCCAAGGCACGGGTCGGTGCGGGGAGAATTCAGATGAGAGCACTCAGCAGCCGGGAAATCACCCTTATCTGCTCTCCATACTCCTAAGCCAGAGCCGTTCCCGTCTTTCCACTTTCCTGGGGGGCTGGAGTTGGGCAGAAGGGACCCAGCTGACGAAGGAGGAGTGGTCAGGGAGGCCGGGTGGGGGTGGGGACGGCTCCACCTGTTGCTGCTGCCACAGCGGCAGAGGGAGGAACGGCCCCTCCTTCACCACCACCCCTTACAGTCCTCGTCCATTGTCATCACGGTCTCAGCGCTGCTATATTTAAGGCCCCTGCGTGCAGGCTCCAGGATCACATTTTCTTCCTGTGCTGGCTGAGCCCAGGGCAAGAAGAGACCAAGGATCCTCTCGTCCTCTGGAGTCGGCTCCCCGGTGACACCTACGTGGACACGCTGCTCCTGTAAGTCGCCTCCAGGGATCGGGGTGCGGAGGGACACCTCCAGGGAGTGAGACCCTCACTTCCCACTGGGAAGTGGGCTGTGCGTGTGCTGGAAAAGGAGCCAGGGAGACTTGAAGAGAGAGGGCAGACAGGTGCTTAGGCAGCACCCGAATTAAAACGGGAGAAGAGCCTAGAAATCTCTGTCCGTCTCACTGTTCCATGTGGCCCTGGGTCTTCCAAGCTGAACTCTGTGATGCAAAAGCTGGGGGGGAGGGGAAAGACATCTGGGGGTACATGGGAAGTGGACTGGCAAACTGGTCCAGCAGGTCCAGCAAACCTAAGTAGTGCTGGCCGGGTCATGCTTGGCAGACCCAGTGGGCAGGGAAAGAGAGCAAGCCCGCTGGGCACAAATTGCAGGGCCAGGAGGGCGCCCATCCAGCCTGGCAGGAAACTGAGGCCCAGACAGGGCAAGAGTTGTCTCAGTTCCCCCGCGGCAGCTGCCTCTCGGAAGCTGGTGGAGCCACAGTGGAGAGGCCAGACGGGCTGTCTCTGCGGCCGCCCACGGGACCCAGCGCGAAGCCTCTGGGCACCCTTTCTCCCTCCTGAGGAAGGGGAGGGCTGCCTTGCCCCTGCTTCCTCCGGGGTTGCCTGGCAGAGGCTGGTGCGAAAGCAGGCTGAGGCTTGGGAGGAAGGGGGCCAAGTGGCAGGACCTCCGGCCCAGGGCTTTGCACCCCCAGGAGAGGGCAGGGGACGGCTTTCTCACCTGGCCCTCGCCCTGCTGACCCCTCCCCGCCAGGCACCCACAGCTCTGGGGAGAGGGCAGGGGAGGCTGTGTTCCTGACGCTTAATCCTGAGCCTCAGTCAGCGCTTTAAAAAGAACCGATGGCTCATCTGCTAAAGCCGGGGGTCTGGTTTCGGGAAGCCCAGGAGGTCAGGGATGAGCGCCAGGCCCACCCACTCTGCTAATTGGGACAAAGCATCTGGGGAAGGGAGCCAGCCGCTGACGCCAGGGACCGTTAAGCCTCAGCTGCTGGGGCCAGGGCCACAGAGTCCCAGGAAAGCTGCGCCACCCCCCAACCTGGGGTGGCACCCAGCAGCTCTCCTCTGGGCTGTCAGGAGGGAAGAGCAGAATCAGCACTGCGATTCTCTGGGTGCAGGCAGACCCTCTCCATCGGGAGCAACCAGGCGGGCACCCGAGGAGTGCGTGTCCTGTCCTGTTCAGCCGAGGCCATGGCACCAGGCCCCTGGTCCCGGCTAACACCCCTCAGTAATCCAGTCTCTCTTGGGTATTCTTCATGGACACCCCAAAGGAACAAGCTTTTAGGAACTGGAAGGAGTCAATAAATACCCACCAAGAGTGACATTTGGCAGCCTGAGCCCCTGACACCCCACAACAGACCAAGAATCTCTGACAAGCCTGCGGGCCACCTGCCATGAACTTGGAGAAGTGGTCACCTGGGTTCCCTGTTCACACCCAGCTCAGCACACACACACACACACACACACACACTCACAGGCCCCTCAGCAGGAGTGGCAGCCAGGACAGAGCTCGGCCTGGTGGGAGCAGACAGGACAGGGCTGGAGTGTCTGTCACTCTCTTCTGCTTCCTTCTTCATGGTCAGGGTCTGTATCAGGTCCAAGCCCAGCAAGGACCCTCCCCGGGCAGGGGCCTGCCGCCCAGAATTCCCACCTGGAGGAGGTGTCAAAGCCATTCCAGGGACTCCCCCGAGCATCCTAGAGCTTCGTCTCAGGGGGGGCCCACAAATCCCAGCAGTGACACCGAGGTCCCCATCTGAGAAAGGACCCAGGACAAGAACCCAGAGCAGCTAGCTCAGGGGCTTCCCGCCTCCTCGCCTCCCTCTCCAGGACTCGCTCCCTGACCCCTGAGCCTCCTCCAGACCAGTCTGACCCAGCTCCACGGGGCATGACCTAGGGGCCCTGCCCTGAGCCAGGGAATGCAAGGGAGGACCCCTCTGTCACGAACCCCTTATAACAAGAAAAGCCATGGGCCCACTGTGTGCCCGGCCTCAGCTAAGGCCTGGCCCTGAGTGGGTGCGTGACATAGAGGTCAAGAAAGCTCAGCGCTGGGCAGACCTGGGTGACGGTCATGGCCCCACCAGCAGCCCACTGCGTGACCTCGGGCAAGCCCTTCCCTCCTCATGAGCCAAATGGGATGGTAATGGAGCTGTGTTGTCTGGATTGTTGCAGGGACCAGGGTAATGCTTTTGAGAGAGGAGGCATTTTTAAAATCAGAGCTAAATTGTGAAATCCAAATACAAAGTACAAAAGGGATTAGAGGAGGGAAAATTCTAGGAGGGGCTGTAGATTTTCAGTAGCTCTTAGAAACAGAATGTCCATATCTACCACTTACATAGTACCTACTATGTGTCAGGCACTCAACAAACCTTTCCAAACCCCGTGGGAGGTTGGTAGACCCATTTTATAGATGAGGAAGCCAAGTCATTGAGTCCTTGTCCAAGGTCACACACTTAACTGGAATGAGAAGCTGGGATCAGAGTCAGGGGGTTGGACGCAGGCTTTCCCCGCTCAACCATGACGCTCACATGAGCTCAGGTTGGGCTTTGAGGCGTGAACAGAGGTTCACGCAAGCCAGGAGGCGGAGAAGCTTCTCCAGCTGAGGAAGCCAGTGCAGGGAAGGACACAGAGGTGGGACCGAGTGCGGCGCCTGCAGGGAGAGCAAGGACAGCTGCCCACCGTGAGTCACAGAACATCACCGAGATCATCTGGGAAGCTGAGGCCCAGAGAAGGCAAGGCCTTGCCCCCCGGTCACACAGCGAGCAAGGACAGGGTTGCAGCTGGAACCCGATCCCCAACGTGGGGCTCTGCCCACTCAGCTGGGGATCACATTGGGTGGTGGATAAGCCAGGCTCAGAGCACAGAACCCGCCTCTGTCCCCTTGGGCAAGTCCTTCTCCCTCTCAGTCCTCCTTCCCCCTGTCTGCCCCCTGGAGAGAGAACCCCCACCTCCTCACCCCACAAACCTCCCAGAGGTGCTGGGACCACGTGGAGAAGGGATGGACCGATGAAGTGACTGTGTAGCCTTGGTTTGGCAGGTTGTTGTCCCTACAGCCATGACGCTGCCACACAGCCCGGGAAATGCAGCGGAGCCCCAGCCCCAGCAGACCGTGGAGGTCCACAGGCTGGAGCACCGCCAGGAGGAGGAGCAGAAGGAGCAGCGGCAGCACAGCCTGCACATGGGGTCCTCGGTGCGCAGGCGGACCTTCCGCAGCAGGTGGGGGCATCAGGGCCCTACCCCGGCCACTGCCCTATCCCCTGGGTCCCAGTCTGAGGGGGAGGCACCACTCTGTCTGAAGGAGGAGGCACAGCCTGCTTTCTGGGACCCCGGTGTGAGGGGAGGCACAGCCACGCCTGCTGTTCCCTGAGGCCAAGATGGACGGACACAGCCCTAAACTCAGGGAGCCCCGGCCAGACACCCAGCAAACCTGCAGGAGCCATAACCCCTTCTCTCCCGGGCAGCGAGGAAGAGTACCAGTTCAGCGCCGCAGACTACGCCCTCGCAGCCGCCTTGGCTCTGACGGCCACCTCAGAGACATCTTGGTAAGTCAAGCGACCTTTCTAGAGAGCGCTGGGCTGAGAAGGGGCCACCCTGTCCAGTCCCCTGCCTCCGTGCGGGGCTCCCACACTGCGCTTAAAGAAGCTGCCAGAGCGACATGTCTAGAATCGAGGTTAAAGCCCAGGGCTGTCTGACCACAGAGCCCACCTCGCCACCTTCTGGATACGTTCACAGGCAGTAGTAGGGGACCATCTCCAGGAGGGAGGGTGGGGGGTCCACCTGCACCAGCTGGCCACACAGGGTGTGGGAGGGGGCTGGAGAGAGGAGGAGCAAGTAAACGAGTCCGAGACTGGAAAGGCCTCTCAGCATGAGAACATCGGGAGGCTGTGTCATGGGCTAGGAGGCCTGGGTCCTGGTCCTGGCCATTCTGAAGCGAGTCACTGAGCCTCAGGTGTCTGTCCTACAAAACGGCAGGACTGACCCCTGTCCTCTTGGTTGCAGTGAAAACAAGAGGAACAACGGTTTGTGAAAGAGCCTTGCAGACCATTTGAGAGTAGTTATTATGCACCTACTGAATGCAGGACCCATTCTGCATATTTTTGGAGGCAAGAGAGAATTAAAAGTTATTCTGTCTTCAAGAAGCTTAAAGTGCAGGTGGCAATGCTAGGTGTCGGCAATGGCTGGGATGCCCTCCCCTCCAGCCACCAGCCACTTGCACCCTCCGTTGCCACCCAGGGAGGCCCAGCTGAGGCGCCGGACTTCCACAGTGGAGCTGGAGGAGCGAGGGCAGAAGCGGGTGCGCTTCGGCAATGATCTGGAGAGGACAGACATCGCCCTCCTGCGGACCCAGTGGTTGCTGCGCCAGAGACGTGACCGCAAGGCGCTGAGACGGCGGGTGAGGGGCTGGGCTGGGGAGCCCCGGGGACCTGAGACCTGGAGCCCATCAGGTGCCACCCACCTTACTTCGACCCTCTTTGCAGACCCTGGCCGTCCACCAGGGTTTGAATCTCAGTGCCCCCGCCCCCAGCTGTGTGACCTTAGGCAAGCAGCGGATTCTTCCTGAGCCAGTTTTCTTATCTTCCAAATAGATGTATGTGGTTGAACCAGCTCTCAGTGTTGAGGTGTGAATTAAACGAGATCAGGCTTGCAAAGTCGCTTTCCCAGGGCCTAGGACTTCCGAGGACCCTCAGCAAATGCTATTCCTGACCGACAGCAGGGATCCCCGGCGGGAGAGCAACAGCTAATACCTACATGGGCTTCTTCAGTGCCCATGTTTTTCGCATATCAACTCCTTGAATCCTCATTACAACCCCACAGTGGGGTAGGGGCATATTACTATCTTCCCAATTTACTAAAGAGGAACGTGAGGATTTGTCTATGGTCTCACAAATAGTAAGTGGCAGAGTCAGCCTTGACCCCTGGCCAGGTGTTTCCAAAGCCCACCTTCTGCCCTCTGGGCCACACTGCCTCTCAGATACGGCTGCAGGGGCTCCAGCTGACGGAGGCCTGACTCCAGAGCAGCCTGGGTGTCAGGGAGCAAGGTGGCCGTGAAGATGGGGGAGAGAGGCATCCCGGCTCATAGGGCTCACAGACCTTCTCCTGCCTCCAGACCGAGGAGAAGATCCGGGAGGCCAAAGAGCTGAGGGAGCTGTGTTCCGGCCGGGGGCCCTGGTTCTGGATCCCACTGCGCTCCCACGCCGTCTGGGAGCACGCCACGGTCCTGCTGACCTGTACGGTCCAGGGCTCACCTCCACCCCAGGCCACCTGGTAAGCCACTGGGGCGGGAGAGGGGGGTCTTTGCCTTGCTCACTCGCCTCCTTGGTTATGTGAGTGTGAGTTCCTCACAGCCCCACGTCCCCCAGGGGCCCAGTCCTGTAGCCCCCAGGCCCTGAGCTCTGCCCACCCCCCAAAACAGAGCAGCAGCTGCTCGGAGGCTCAGGAGAAGTTATTCTTAGCTGCCTCCCAGCCAGCCTGGGGCTAGAAGACGCCTGGGCCATGGGAGCCAGCCCTTGTAAAAATACGGTTCTGGTGTCATGGAAAGGCAGCTGCTCCCAGCTGGGTGTCTCCAGGGAAGGAGGATGACAAGGTGGGGTGGCTGGGGGGCGGGGAGGCAGGGCAGGGGAGCAGGTGGGAGGGCAGGGGCCCTCCAGTGAGAAGCAGCTCAGGCCTGGAGTGGGAGCTCTGTGCTCCAGACCTGGTTCTGTCCCTCCACTAACCCACTGCGTGGTCCCAGCTGGATCTCTTACCCGCTCCAGTCCAGACTCAGTTTCCTTTTCTACGAAATGGGTTGAATACCTCCCGTCCAGCCTGCCTCTGGTGAAGATTTGATGCCACCACAATGTCAGAACTCTCAGGATGTGAAAGGTGCTTGCAAAGCAGGAGCTGCTCCCTGGGGAGGTGGCAGGTGTCTCCTAACAAGCATCGTGGACACTGGGGGTGGCCACGGCCATGCCCGGGGTCCCGGTTCTACCACGAAGGGAGGCATGTCATTCATG
Organism: Artibeus jamaicensis; assembly: GCF_021234435.1. Taxonomy (NCBI): domain Eukaryota; kingdom Metazoa; phylum Chordata; class Mammalia; order Chiroptera; family Phyllostomidae; genus Artibeus; species Artibeus jamaicensis. Next base: position 17,045,163 of record NW_026522057.1, read on the forward strand.
CAGCTGCTCCCGCAGTTTCCTGAGTTCCCCTGGGTCTAAGGCCCGCTGTCAGCCACACTGGAAGCTGAGGACAGGATTTCAACCAATTATTTACGAAAATCATAATCTGTCCCAGGCGCTGCGGTATAGAAATGATCCAGACATAGTCTCACCTCCAGGAGCTCTCAGCCCAGAAGGGAAATGTCAACATAGACGTATATTCATGGGGGACATTTGAGGTAAAAGAGTGGAGGTGAAGTGGAGGAAGTAGCTGCCCTCACCTGGAAAATCCAGGAGGGCTTCTCAGAGGAGGTAACATACAAGCCAGATCTTGAAGGTAAACAGACCATGGTCTAGTAGAAGAGAGAAGATAAGCACACAAAAACCAAGATCACAAAGGAAAAAACAACAGTTTGTACTTGAACCCACTTTTCAATGACCCTGCACTTTTCTCTCATTCGAGCCTTGGGGCCACAGCCTATTACCCCCATTTCACAGGTGAAGGTAAGTAAGGCTCAGAAAGGCAGTGCGACCTGTCAAAAGTCACACAGCCAGTGGGAGTCGGGATTCAAACTTGGGTCTTTCGCCTCCTAGCCCACACCCTTCCACTGGCCTAGAGAGCAGGAAAGTCCTAATCCTAGTTCTTTTTTTCCCTTAAAGCACACCTAATGCTTCAGAAGTCAGAGAAATAGAAAGCATCTAGGCCAGGAGCAATCGAGAAGGCGTCTGGAGGGTGTTAACACTGGAACTGGCCATTGCCAGATGACGTTCACTCAAAACAGCGTGCCAGGCACCATGCTGGGCACTGGGACTTGGCGGGAGCCAGGGCGGTCGCTGCCTGCGAGCTTCTGTTTCGCTAGAGGACTGCCCCCGCCAGCTGGGCCTGGGGGGGCACGGGTCAGCCCCTCGGCTGTCCCGGCTGGAGGCCACACCCTGCCCTGCCCTGCCCTGGCACTGAGGGCCACACTGAAGCATTCTGTGGGAGCCACGCAGCAGGGGGCTCGCTTCCACCCCTGCCAGCAATGTTGTCACAACAGGGCGAGGTTGCCACAACAGAGCATTCCAGCCTGCGGCTCCGGCATTGGGGCTGGTTTTCCACCATCAGTCACCTCCAGCAGGGACACACACACCCTGGGATTGGCCTCCAGGCCTCTGTCCAGGCTCAGGAGAGACCGGCCCCCAGGTCCGGAGCAACACCCCGGCCCACCGGGCTCGGGGGTGAGTCCATGTGTTCGGCAATTGTTAAGTACTTCGCACATGTGGGGGCAACAGGAGGGCAAGCTGGGCAAGGCCCGCGTCTGGCCACATCCATGCTGCCGAAGTGGACCCTGGGCTCGATTCTTTCTGAGGTCAGAGTCAGTCTCCTAGGCCAGGCAGACTTAAAAATTAAAACCTAACACTGAAGTATGGAAGAGAAAGGGAAATCTAGACAAATAGTAAAAATCTCACTCTTTTATGCGGACCTCTCTGAGCCAGGCTCTGGGCTGTGTGTCCCAGCCTCGGCTCTCTCGTGTATTACTATTTTATGACTGGCTGCCGCAGAGGACCGTCAGCACGGCCCATGCCACCAGGGCCCCCTGTACAGGCAGGAGAAGCCCAGAGAGAGAGAGGGCAAGATGAGCTCGGAGGCCCTTGGCTGTCCAGGTCATTCCCAGAGCCACAGTCGCTGCTTTTTCTAGGAAAGGCAGAAGCCGACCACTGTCACCCAGCAATGTGTGCCAAGGCCACGTAGCTTCCACAGGCGTTCATTCAGCAGCCCTGACTCCTCAGGCTCCAGACCCCCGTCAATGGGCGATGGAAGATGGAAGAGGCAAGCCCACCTCACAGTCCAGTGCCCACATCAGGGAGGACAGGTCCCCAGTGGTCACAGGGAACAAGCAGCAGTGTCCAGGAGCAGAGGAGCGATCTGCTCAGCCACCTTTGGGAATCACCTGAGAGTTTAAAAAATACTGGCGCTCAGGTCCCACCTCCAAAAACTGTGATTTTTAATTCTGCGATGCATCCTGGGCGTGAGACCTGTTGTAGCGGCTTAAATAAGAGGATTCACTCCTCTCTGGTGTAAGTGTCTTTGCAGATGGGGGAACTGCTGTCACAGTGCTGCTCGCGGATTAATTCCCCAGGGACTCAGGCCTGGTGTCTCCTGTGTGAGAGTGCGTTCTGCCTCAGGGTGGAAGGAAAGATGGTGTCATGAGGGGCGGAAGGGACCACATGAGGCTTGTCTTACTTCCTGCTGACCACACCTAGTCACATGGCTGCACCTAGCAGAACAGAGGCTGAGTGATAAAGTATTTAGTGGTGCCATGATCCATTCTAATCCTTTAGAATAAGAGAAGAACGCCTATAGGAGAATAATTAGCAGTTTATGATGCAAATTCTTGAAGACATGTGTTTAAAATCTGGGCGTGGAGATTTTTAAAGCTGCCTCTGATGCTTTTAACAAGAGCCAAGATGAAGAACTTCTGTCCTGAGGGGTCGAGAGGGAAGTAGGGATGGGAGTACCTTCCTTGGTAACCCACCTCAGAGGAGGGAATGTCTGGGCCTTGGTCCCTGGAGACACCCCAATATGGAGAGGAGCAGCCGCCCCTAATTACAGTCTCCCTCTTCTCTGCCTCCCAGAAGGGAAGGAACTCATGAGCATCTATAATGTACAGGCCACTGGAGAAAAGCTTTGCACATCCTACCACATTTACTTGGTACAACAACCTTACAAAGTTGGTGCTGTTCTTGCTCCCATTTCGCAGATGGGAACAAATGAGGTTCAGAGCAGTGAATGTGCTGCCCTGGGTCACATGGGTGAGGACACAGCACAGAGCTGAGGTCAGAATCCAGGTCCAGAGGCTCTGAATCCTTCCTGCTCGGAAACACACTGCCTGCCACAGGCCACTGTGTCTCCGCAGGTACAAAAATGACACGCGAATCGATCCTCGCCTCTTCCCTGCCGGAAAGTACCGAATCACCAACAACTACGGGCTGCTGACCCTGGAGATTAGGAGGTGAGGCTGTGAGCCCCAAGACACCGCTGACCCCCAGGCCCCAGTACCCCTGAAGCCAGAGAAGGATTCCCAACCCTTTCTCCGAGCCATTGACTGAGTGTCTGGGGTGCTTGTTAAAATATCGATTTGTGGGAAAGACCCTCCTCTCACCCCGAGAGATCCAGATTAAGTGGGGCCCGGGAATCGATATGTAGCACGTACCCCTGTGGGAATGTGTCCACACTGAGAAACGTGGGCCCAGAGGCCAGTAGCAAGGACTGAATGCTTGGCTAGGCAAGTCGGGAGAGCTCTTTGCTGGGGCAGAGAAACAAATCCTTACACACACACACACACGTGCATGCACTCACATCCACACACATGTGCAAGGGGAAGCAGTGGGAAGGGAAAGTTAGACGGGCCTTTCAGGAGATGGCGAGTCCCAAACACAGTTTTGCAGGAAGAGACCGCACACGTGGAGGGAGGCAGAAAAGCACAGTCCCAACGTGCGTCTAACTCGGGGGCTGCCCCATGTTGCATTCCTCCCGGTGCCGAGCCCCGTGCTGGCGCTCCACACACTCGGTCGGCAGTGCCCGCCACTGTTCGTGCAGGGAAGCGTTGTTGCAGGTGAGGAAACGGGGGCTGTGAAAGGTCAAAGGTTGCATAGCTTTTACAGGGCAGGGCCTGGGTAGGAGCAAGTTCTCTCCATCTGGGTTCTTCCCCATGCACCAAACCCTCCGCTTCAGCCAACTCGGGCTTTAGAGGCACACGTATGCACAGGACATTGACCCTACCCTCTGGAAGCAATGCAGGGATACATGGATGGAAGTATCTACCACACACGCAATGCTATAGAGGGAGGTGTCTCATGGGCTGTGCAGGGAAGGCCCACGGGTCTGGGGGGTGGGGGAGGAAGTGCTTGTAGAGCAGGTGGGACTGACCCTTAAAACAAGAGGGATCCCTGCCCTGAGCAGCCAGGGGATGAGAGGGGGCACTGAGGGTCCTCTCTGCTCGCTGATGGGTGCCAGGTGTGCCACAGCCTGCCAAGTACTGTCTTCTTCACTAAGGTCACTGGGAACATGACAGGTGTGTGGCCTGGATGGTGGGAGACCTGGGCCTGAGACCGAGAGAACCTGGGCATCTGGCCCAGCTCTGGCACAGACTGGCAGTGTGTCCCCGGCAAGCCCGTGCCCTGCGCCTGCTCCAGGCTTCTGTCCTGGAGGTGTTGATAGGGCGGGAGGCTGTGCCTTGGCAAGGGCTTGTCGCCTTAAAGCTGGGCTGAATTCCAGTTGCTGTGTGACTCCGGGCAGGGCATTTAACCTCTCTAATCCTACAGTCGGTAGTAACAATCCTGCTTTCAAAGTACCCTCACCTGAGATGGGTTAGGGTCAGGGTGCGCCCCCAGTTTTTCAGAGGTGAGCACTGAGGCATGGAGAGGGGCGGGGGCCCGCCCAAAGGCACAGCTGTTCAGAAGGGGAGCCTGAGCCAGGGCCTAAAGTCTCCCCGCTGAGACCCTCCCGTTAATCCCCGCCTTCCCCACCCCCAGATGGGGACTCGGGCTCCCAATGGAGCCCAATGGTCTTGGGGGGCCCTTCTCCCTCTCTCCTTCCAGATGCACCACGGAGGACTCAGCCACGTACACGGTGAAGGTGAAGAACGCTTACGGCCAGGCCTCCTCCTACGCCAAAGTCCTTGTCCGCAGTAAGTCCTCATGTCCCCGACAGGCCAGGCCAGTCCACCGAGCACCCAGGACGAGCAGAAGAGGGCGGGAGTCTGTGGTCAGACTCGAGGAGGGGCCCTGGCACAGGGGCACTTGGCCCGGGACCAAGTGACCAGGGCAGCCATGGAGACACTCCCTTCCCCGAGGCCCTTGAAGCAAGTGAGAATCTCCGCCTCAGGCTGCACAACCTACACAGCTGTCTCCAAGGAGTGCGAGTGTCCTGTTGGGTCGGGTGCGGGTCCCGATCCAGCTCAGGGCCTCTGGGAGAGTGGCCCGGCCCTGCCAGCCCCGCTGAGGGGTCCTCAGAGGCAACAGCCAAGCCCTACCATCTCGCCTGTTGACCCCCACTGCCCCATTTGGGTTCTGGTGCTATTTCCCAGTCCTACCTCTGAAGGTTACCCCAAGGGCATCTGCAATCACAGCACAAGGCCGGGGAGGTGCTCAGAAGCTAGGCAGACCCCACTCTCACTCTGGCTCTGATGCCGACAGGCTGGGTGGGCCGGGGCAGGCGTCTCCACGTCTCGGCCTCTTCCTACCAAGGGCGCTCTTGCCGCCTCCCCCAGACTCTCGTGTTGATTAAATTGAGTGGTACAGGCAAGGTGCAGTTCTATCCGAGTCTCCCTCCCTCACCCCACAACCAGGACAGAGCACAGCCCAGGAGGCCACACCTCTGGGCCCAGGACAATGACCTCAGTGACCCTGAGAGACAAATAGCAGGTGCCCAGAGTCAAGCCCAAGGTCAGGCATCAGGGCCATGTCCCCTCTGTCCGCCCACCCTTCCCCTGGCTTCCTCCAGATCTTGGCCCCTCATCAAGCCCAGCACCTTTGAATCCATCGGCCCCCAGACTCCAGCCAGGTTCTTACCAAGACCGTCCACTCGCTGCCACTACCACCACACCCTGTGCTCATCTCCACAGCCTCTGTGCTGGCCCTAGTGGGGGGCCTCGGGCTGGGAGGCTGGAGCTCTGGGTTCTAATGCTGAGTCTTCCACCAACTTTGTGTGACCTTAAACAGTCTCCCAGACCTCCTTCCAGGGACCAGTGTCACATGATGGCTTCAGGCTAGTTGGGTTTGCTCACCTTTATGAGAGGACTACAAAGGCACCAACAGACAGGGCTATTGTGAAATTAAATCCTTTAACAAGCGGCACATGGCACTTGCTATGTGAACAAAAGTGTCCGTGCTCTTCTCTGGCATTCTGTGCCAACATCTCCTTGGACTTCACCCTTAGGCCCCCAGACGGCTTCCCTTAGCGCTGCCCCTTCCCCTGACCCCACCAGGAACCCCAGCCCGACCAGGGTCTACCTCTCTGAAGACACGTGACCCAGGCAGTCAGCTGGGCGGAGGAAGGAAACCACCACTTACTGAGCACAAACTGCAGGCTCTGGCGGAGGCCTTTGCTCATGTGAATTCGGGTGTTCAGAGCCCCACCACCATCGGGTAGGAACCCCGGTCCCCATTTTACCGAGGTAGACACTGAGGCACAGAGGAGTGAAGGAACTTCCCCAAAGCCAAAGGGGGAGCCACTAACAGAGCAGGACACAAACCCAACCCAGAGGCCACACCCGCCGTCCCGCAGGATGTGGGGCTGGACCCTCTCCAGCTTCGTGTGCTCTGCGTTTCAGCTTACCTGGGGAAGGACGCTGGCTTCGACTCAGAGATCTTCAAAAGTAAGGAGCCTGCGGGGAGGGACAGGCCTTCAGGGGGAGGGTGTCTGGGACTTCTCACCAGACGTCCCCACAGTCCCCCTTTGAATATGGCCATCCGTTGCCCATTAAGAATGTCCATGTGGGGGTTGCCTCGGAGCTGCTGACGTCTGCAGACTGGTGTCCGGGGGGTCCCGAGGCAGCTGCTAAGTTGTCCAGTGGCCAAAACTGAGAAAGGCAAAGCCCAAAAAGACAAATGGGTATGACTTTGGGGATATGATTTTGGCTCATCTGGTCGCTTGTAGAGGAATCTCTTCCCCGTCCCCACCCCCACCCCCCAGGACCAGGCCCCTCTCCCTGACCCAGAGGACTGAAGGTACTCCAGAAGGGTCCCCGCTCCCACCGAAGCCCCAGGCTAGGCTGCCGGCCTCAGAAGCCATCTGTCCTAAATTTCTCTTCCCACCCAGGACTGATGTTCGGCCCCAGCGTGGAATTCACATCGGTGCTAAAGCCAGTCTTTGCCCGTGAGAAGGAACCCTTCTCCCTGACCTGTTTATTTTCGGAAGATGTATTAGACGCCGAGCAGAGCATTCAGTGGTTCCGAGACGGTGAGGACACCCCGTCCTGGGCCTCAGCCTTCGGAGGCAGAGGCGGAAGAGAGGGACTGGAGCCCGGGCTCCTTCACCAACCCTGGGACCCCCTGGCGGGGAGAGAAACTCAGCTCTGCCCCTCCCCCAGTTAGTGCAGGCTGGGTCGTGGGTGCTGAAGAGGCAGAGGGAAGCAGAGGGCCGCCTCGTGGGTGCCGGGGCAGGAGAGGCCCGGAGGACCGTGAGCCGCACCAGGGGCTCTTGGTCTGGGGGAGGGAGGCAGCCAAAGCACAGCTGCAGCCACTGCCCGCTGACGACCTGCAGGGCCAGGCCCTGTCTCAGCCTTCGCATCGAGAGGATCCTCTCCAGCGCCCTAAGAGTGGGCGATGGCACCTGAAGCAACCGAACAGAGGCCCGGGCCAGGGGGCAGGTTGTGACAGTGGCACGGGGCTTTTCCCAGTCAAGGTGTGGGTGCCGGGAAATAATTACCATCCAAGAGCTGGAAGACCCCAGGCGTGTCACGGGCAAGGCTGGGGAAGGCTGGTCAGGTGAGGCAGGAAGAGGCGGCCCCGGGGGAGGAGGACGGCTGGACCTCCTTCCCGCCCCATCCGTGACCAGGCCTGCAGCCCAAGGACAAGGAGTACAGCCCCCGCCCCCGGCTCCCGAGGCTCTGAGCCCAGGGAGGCTGCACCTGCCAGGACGGGGGCGGAGGCACGGAGGCGCCAGGAGGAGCCCCAAGGAACAGCTGCAGTAGCGAGTCTGGATGATTTCCCAACCTGCAGATCTTCCAGAATAGAGGCACTGAGAGGAGGGAGGGACCTTCGAGTGGGACAAGGAGCAGGACAGCCCGACAGTGTGGTCTCGAAGGAAAGACCACTCCCTGAGCCCCCATTCCTCTCACTAAGGTCCCACCCTCTGGGTCCCCACTCTCCTCGCTGACGCCTAACCCTCTCGATGAGCCCTGTCCCCTCCTCACTGACACCCCAGCTGTCTCAGTGAGCCCCACCCTTTTCTGAGCTCCCTCAACAAGCCCTCACTGCCCCCATTCAGTTCTCCACCCCCTTGCTGAGCTCCCACACCCTTCCTGGAGCTCCAGCCCCTTCAGGGGGTCCCAGCCCACTCACAGAGCCCCTGACCCTCACACAGCACCCGCCTCTTGTTTTCACTTCCTCACAGAACCTCCATCTGCTCACTGAGCCACCTACCCCACCATTTCCCTAAATCCTCATTCCTCTGGTTGAGCTCCCAGCCCCTTCCCTGGGCCCTGCCTCACTGCAGCCCCTCACCAAGCCTTCTGGAGAGTTCAGCAGCCACCCCCTCCTCCCTGACTCCCCAGCTGAGCCTCAGACTGCAGCCACCCAGCCCCAACCCTGCCTAGACAACCCCCCGCCCCAGAGTATCTGCAGGTTCCCGGATGGCCCATGAGCTCACACCGGACCCCTGTCCTCCTCAGGGAGGCTGATAAGGTCCTCGGAACGCCAGCAGGTCCTCTATGCAGACCGCCAGGCGTCCCTGAAGGTGTTCTGTGCCTACAAGGAGGACGAGGGGCTCTACACCGTCCAGGTGGCTTCGCGCTTTGGGCCCCGGGAGCAGAGCACCTATGTGTTTGTGAGAGGTGAGGGGGTTGGGCCGAGGGGGGCTGAAGCCCAGAGACCAGGGCTCTGGCCTTGACTAATTTTCTGTGGGACTTTGAGCGAGTCCCCTGCTCCTTGGGGCCCGTTTCCCTGCTGTAAATGGGCCGATGGGTTAGAGTCGCTCTAAGAATCCCTACAGCTTTCCAGGACCCTCCAAAGAACACAGCCGACAGCCACAGACTTGGTCGCAGATGGGAGGGAGGGCTGAGCACACGCTGGGGTGATTCTGGTCCCTGGTCCGTTTCTGCCTCCAGGCTTTGTCACCTCACTGGTGGGGCGGCCTTAGGTGCGTGGTGTGCAGAGGGAGAGACTAGTAAATGGTATCCCACCGCCCCAGATGCTGTTGCTTAAAAAGAGGAAGCCATTATTCAGGTCCTGGTCCCCAAGATCAAAAGTGAGCCCTTGGATGCTTAATGAGTGGCAGTGGGAGGGAGCAGTCCCCCAGGGGACGTGGACCGGAGGAAGCTTCCTGCCCCCACCCCCACCCTGGGTTTCAGATGCTGCAGCAGAGAAGCCCGGGGCCCCAGGCTCCCCACTGAATGTCCTGTGCCTGGATGTGAACAGAGACTGCCTCATCCTGACCTGGACCCCACCCAGTGACACTCGGGGCAGCCCCATCATCGGCTACTCTATCGAGCTGTGAGTCAGCCCCTTGAGTGGCAGAATCCCCGGGGAGGTAGCCCTGGCCTGGTTGTGAGGACACACGCGGGGCCACAAGAAAGAGGGAGCCCCGTGCCCAGCCTCGGTCAGGAGGCCAGCTGTGCTGTGCGCTTTAGGGGCAATAAGAGGGTATTTGCTCACAGCTGGAGTCCCACGGCTGGCGTCGGGCCCTGCCCTCTGGAATTCGTACAGCAGAGCGGACCCTGGGAAGGGCAAACTCTCAGAGCCCGAACCCTGAGCACATGTGCATTCGTTGGCTCATTCCCTCCCTGAGCGACAGACAGGCACCTGCAGCTGTGACCCCAGAAGGAGGGAGCACGCCAGGCAGGGGAGGGCCCGGACACCCCGCCTGCCTCAGTGCTGCCGGCTCAGAGGTCCAAGCCTGAGTCCGCACACAGTCCCGTCCCCGATGGGCTGGAAGACTATGTACCTGGAGCCTCCTGCCCTATCTCACTACGTCCTCCCAGCAACCCCGTCGAAGGGGCAGGGGGACTCTGCAGTGCCTCACTCTACAGATGAGGAAACCGGGGCCCGTGGGGCGATGCCTGACATGGCTCCCGAGTGGTGGAGGCAGGATGTGAGCCCACACGTGACCACTGCCCCTTCCCCCCAGTAATGTGTGCTGTGATATGCCCTGAGGACAGTAGCACCCAGACTCTGAGGGTCACTCTGGAATGCACGCCACCTCGGGCAGTGGACAGCCCTCGGGTGAAACTTGAACTCTGCCACTCATGCGCTGTGAGATCCTGGGCAAGCCGTCTCACTCTCTGAGCTGCGGGTCCTCGTTTGCAGAGTGTGGGCAACCACGCCTGACTCCACGACTGCTGGGGTTAAGTGAGACGATGTGTGTGAAGGGCCCAGCACAGCTTCAGGCACACAGGAATCTCCATGAAAGGCGTGGAAGGTTCCACCACGGGAGGTGGAGGATGACCCCCAACCTCCTGGGGGCCTGAGGTTGGAGCCAAGCTTTTAAATGGAGAGCAGGACTTCAATTAGCCAAGACCAGCTGGGCGGGCAGCCCAGGACGGAGAAGTGGCCCCTGGTAGAGGCTCAGACTGGGGAGGTACGAGTCACGAGCAGGGGCTAAAGCTGGGCCATCTCCCGCACAGGTGCCAGGGCGAGTCTGGGCAATGGGTGCCCTGCCATGAGGCCCCCGGCGGGACCTGTCGGTGCCCGATCCGAGGCCTCGTCGAAGGCCAGAGCTATCGATTCCGAGTGAGAGCCATCAACAAGGCAGGCAGCAGCCTCCCCTCCAAGGCCTCAGGACCGGTTGTCATGGGTGACCATGATGCAGCCCGGAGGAAGACAGGTGTGTCCAAAGGCCCTGAAAGGACATTCTAGAGCATCGGTCTGGGCACACTCAGGACTGATCACACAGGACGCAGGTGGCGCACCCGCATCCCAAGCCCAGTTCCAAGCAGGGAGACACAGCCCAGCCCTCAGGACCCCCTAATGTGATGGAGGAGACAGCCTCAAGAACCTCTAGTCTGCTGGAGGAAACAGTGTCGTCCTTAGGAGCCCCTGGCCTGAGGGGGAGGTAGAGCTATTCTGGTGGAAGAAACAAACCCGTGCACAGGAGATGCTACGCTGAGGGAGGACCACAGCACCTTCCATGGGTGCCCTTAATGGGAGGGGGGAAAACAGCCCTGCCTCAGGAGCCCCCAGCTGGGGGGGTGGGGGGTAGGGAAGGAGACATAGCCCTCAGCCCCGAGGAGTCAACCTTAGGTTTGCTGCTGGTCCGCTGTGCCCTGGGAATCTGAGCCCAGGCACAGCGCTTCTCCTCTCTGTCCTCATTTGTCCCAAGAGGACAGAGCGTCATTCAAGATCTGCAGCAGCAGTGCCCCAGCTTTGGAGCCCTGAGAATGCTGGGCCCTGCCTGAGGTCACGCCGTGAGGGGCTGAAAGGCCAGGGCCAGGAACAAGGGGAGGAATCAGCACCCAGCGCAGGGCAGGTCCGGCCCTGACCCACCTGGCCCGGCCCCCATGTACCCAGCACCCCTACTCCTTCCCCAACTTGCTCCATTCTCCATCCTAGAGATCTCCTTTGATCTGGGAAACAAGATCATGGTCAGCGCTGATGATTTTGAAGGTACGTGTGAACCTCCTGACACTTTGCCCCAAGACCCTAAACCCCTTTATGGTTCTGGAAACTCCGGTACACAAATGTCAGCAAAGATTTGGAAGCTGTCCACGTACAGGTGTGGGGAGGCACAGGGGAGGGGTCCGGTCGGGGGAGCCAGAGTTCCCAGGTGATGGTGGCCTGTCTTGCTAGGCCCCTCACAGAGGGCCTGGAGCAGGACATCAGGAGGTCTGCATTCTGGCCTCAGCTCTGCCTGGCCTTGCTCGGTGACCTAGAACAAGTTCCTGCCTCTCTCTGGGCCCCTGTTACCTCCCCTATCAAACGAGGGGCTGAGATTAGGGGTCTCGGAGGGCCCACTCATCTCCGCTTCTGGATGACTCTGATTCTAGACTTGGTGACCATCCCCTCACCCCCAACCAACGTCCACGCCATCGAGATCCGTGAGGCCTACGTGGTTCTGGGCTGGGAGGAGCCAAGGCCCCGGGGCAGAGCTCCGCTGACATACTCCCTGGAGAAGGTAACGGAGACCCCGAGGCCCCAGGCCCAGGCTGGTCCGAGCAGTGGACATGCAGTGGGACCCTGGTTGTGGGGCAGTTCGGGGCGGGGGGTGGAAAGACCCCGAGCGAGGCAATGTGCCCCTGGGGAGGCCTTCAGAGCATGGAAGAGAGTTCCCCAAGCAGGCCCAACACGGAAGCAGGGGCATGGATTCCATGACCTTTGGAGGTTACCTCCCACCCTGAGGGGCCAGTTTTTGATGGCAGTTCTTGAGGCTATTCATGGAAATATGAAAAATTAAGAGACACAGAACTACCAACAGTAAGATCCCCTTTTCCCGGGGTCTCTCCTGGCCCCCAAGTCTAGCTGACATCGGGCCACGCCCCGGGCCAAGCACTGATGGGAAGGAAGCCAAGCTGGTCCCCGCAAGCCAGGGTCATGACAGGCAGCGCTCACAGGGCAGGGGGGCGGGGCTTAGGGGGTGGTCCTCACTGGGAACAGGGTCAGGGCAGGGGTCTAGGGTGGGGGCACCTATACGGCGTGGATTTCACAGTGAACAAGAGGCGGCAAGGCAGAGGGGAAGATGGCATGGCATTAAGGTCCTCCCCATCTGGGTTCTGCCGTGAGGGCAGGTTCCCGAACCCTCTGGCCCTGTTTCCTCCAGCGCAGACGGGACGCCTCCCCTGTGAGGGCGGAATATGATGCAGCACGAAGCCCGGGCCAGCAGCCCTGGGCCTGTGGATGCTTCCTGAGGAGATGCTCTTGACCCTGGCACATAGTAGGTGGCCAAATGGGCCTCCTTTGAACACTCCAAGTGACCCTGCTCCCCCAACATAGGAAAGTTGTAGTAACCGAGGGTTTGTTCTGTGAGTATGATGGTCAAGACCTTGCAGCCAGGCTACCTGGGTTCAAATTTTATCTCTGCTATGTGCTAGCTATGTGACCTTGGGCAAGCTATTTCGTCTCCCTGTGCCTTGATTTTTTTCTTCTGTACAATAGAGATAATAAATTGCGCACACCTTCTAGGGTCAATATGAGGAACAAAGTAATTAAAGCACATAGGACCTAGAACAGAATCCGGCACACAGTAGGTGTTCAGTAATGCTTACTGGGTTTTATAGTGATTTCTTGGCCTAGCTGGGTTCGAGGCCACTGGAAGCCAGATAGGCCTTCAGGGAGGGGGGAAAGCAAAGGGAAGGCAGGGTCAGCGGGTCCCCTGGTGCCTCTAGATCTTAAGTCCCATTCCAAACTCAGCAGAAGTGGCCTCTGGGTGCCTCACTGCTCTGCATCACCTTTAGCTCTTCACCTTCTATCCACCCAGAGCCTCAGAATTTATGGGTGCCTTTGGGGCACCAGATGCTGTGGAGAGTGAGTAGGTTTGGGGCACCCACACTTGAGCTTAAATACCAAATACACAAGCTCTTAGGTGCATGGCTTTCTGCCAAGTTTCCAAAACTCCCTGAACCTGAGCTTCCCCTTTAGTGGGGAACCCAACACCCGCCCGGTAGGGTTACTGTGAGAATTCATCTACTTACCCACGTATTCGTCCCACAAACACAGACTGAGCACTTGGCATGTTTTTGGCCCCAGATCCAGACAGAAATCCCTGCCTCTGAAGCTGACATTCGAGCAGGGGGTGGAGACCAAGGATGAACAAGATAAATGAGTAACACACTTAGCATATCAGTTAATGGTAGCACTTAGGAGAAAGACGTAACTCGAGGAGGGGACTTAAAGTGTTGAGGGGACTGGGGAGGCCTCCCCAAGAAGGTGAGTTCTGAATAAAGGCCTAAAGGAAAGGAGGAGCCAGCCCCACTTCCTCGCTAAGGGAGGGTTCTGAGCAGCCCAGGACATGATCTGCTTGTGCTGTACAAAGACCCCTCAGACCATCATTTGGAGGAAGAAGAAAAAGGCTGGAGGAAGTTAGAGGTAGAAGCAGGCAGACCCATTAGGAGGCTATTAAAGTTACTCAGATGAGAGACAACAGTGGCTCAGATCAAGGCTGTGGCAGGGGACATGCGGGTGGCAAGTCATGCTTGGATTCTGGATACATTTTGAAAGTAGAGCCAACTGGATTTGTGGATGGAGCATATTCTGGGCGTGTGGGAAAGAGGAAGAGAGGCCAGAATCCCTCCCAAGGTTTTGGCCTGAGCAAGCAGAAGGGTGGGTGTCACTAACTCCACGTGGGCTGCTTTGGCGTGAGGTCTGAGTCCTGGCCGTGATGAATGTGAGATGCTCCGTAGGCATCCAGGTAGTGATGGCGGGGAGGCAGGTGGATCCAGAGCTCAGGTGTTCGGGGGCAGCCATGGCTGGGATAAAAGTTAAGGAGGGCACACATGGGAAGTGGTCACACAGGGCCAGTCTCGGACAACTGCTGAACCAACGCGACTTTCTCTCCTTTGTCACAGTCAGTCATAGGTAGTGGCACCTGGGAGGCCATCAGCACAGAAACTCCTGTGAAATCCCCGAGGTTCGCCCCTTTGGATCTGGAGAAAGGGAAGTCGTATGTCTTCAGAGTACGAGCAATGAACCAGTATGGCATGAGCGACCCCTCGGAGCCCAGCGAGCCCATCGCCTTGAGTGGGAAGCCAGGTACCTGTGAGACACAGAGGGTGGCGGCAGGGCAGGCCAGCCCTGGCGGCAGTCAGCACGCGGGGCTCGGGACCCCAGGGCTACAGGGACAGGGCCGAGCCCATCTCCCTGTCGCTGCCCGCATCTACCTCCCATGAAACTGAAAAGCAATGGGATCGCAGGCCTGTGCAGCACTAGGACAGCAGGAACCACATTTCTCCGGCAGGGGAGGCTCCTGGAAGTACAGACTCTTTTCCTATTTCCAGAACAACGATTCACAGCTTGCACAATCTAGCTGGGCCCAGCATAGGTGCTGAGTGTGGCCAACTGGTCCCTCAGTTCCAAAGGTCCCCAAGCAGCACCCACTCCTGCCTCCTGAGCCAGCTTCCTGCTCCCCTGTGGCAGGAGCTAAGCTGTCCCACCCATCAATCCATCCTTCTGTCCATTTAACAAATCATGGCAGTCCCTACCTCAAGGAACTCAGTCTCAGAGAACCATGAAAGTCAACAGAGACGTTTTAAGAAAAGGAAGTCAAGTTTTCTAGAGATTGAAGCTCAACACTTAGGAAAACTGCAGATTTGGTGACTCCTAAGCGAGAGAGAGATTGTAAGGATTAATTATAAGAATGGGAGCCTTAGTGAGGAAGGGGAGATGTTTGGAAGTAAGAGGGGAGAGGACTTCTAAAATACAGGAGTCTGGGGCACACCCCTGGGGCAGGAAAGAGCTGCCCAGAGCCCCAGGGCACAGCTGGAATCCTCATTCCACCCTTGACTGCTGTGGGGGCTCCTCCCCGCCTCTCCCCACACCCCACTTTCCCCCTATCATGTTAGTGCCGTGTAACTCAGCATCCTTACTCGGCCCATGTTTCTATTTTTTAGCTACTCTCCCTCCTCCAGCTCAAGTTCAAGCTTTCCGAGACACTCAGACCTCTGTCTCCCTGACCTGGGATTCTGTGAATGAGGGCCCGGAGCTCCTGGGTTATTACATCTACTCCCGGGAAGCAGGGTCATCTGAGTGGCAAACGGTTAACAACAAACCCATCCAGGGCAACAAGTGAGTTTACCCCACCCCTTCCTGCACCAGCGCATCCTCTGAAGAGGGGCCGTAATGACAATGAAGCCCACCGTGCCACATATGGCACTGGGCACTCATCTAAGCTCTTTTCATATATTAGGTCATTTAGTTCTAACTGCAATCCTATGATCTGAGGACTAATATTTTTATTGTCATTGTACAGGTGAGGAAACTGAGGCACCAAGCAGTTAAGTAACTTGCTAAAACTGCCTTAGCTAGTAAGTGGAGGAATTGGGAGTTGGCCCAGATGGACTGTTTTTCAGCCAACACTTGCTGAGGGTGTCCTGTTTGCAGATAGACGTGACTGACTAGGTGTCGTCCTTCCAGGACCTTAGAGGGACAGAGAGACGGGGCGGGGGGGGGGGGGGGCAGGGCAGACAGTGGCTCCAGGACCAGCGAGGCCGGGGTTCAGACTCCACAGCCACCCCGCACATGCCTGACGCCCTTGCGCAGAGACTCGCCCCGTCTGAGCCTCAGTCAGACTCCAGTCCTCTCGCCTTTCCAACTCCTGCTGGCCTCCGGGGCTCCCTCAGCACTCGAAGGCCCCGGTCCTCACAGGGATGGTGAGCCTTGTGGCTTCTGGGCTCATGAGTTCCCTCAGTATTGGGGCTCTGTGTGGGAGGGGCTCAGGTGGTGACACCCCTCCCCTCCCTCCCATCGGAGGACTGGACAGGCCCGGAGCACACCTGGCTGGGCTCTCCTCACCCCAGGCCACAAGCCCCGAGATCATCTTGTCCAGAAAAAGTGACAGGAACTTGTGTCCCTCTGGTCTTCAGCACCTCACAGTCAGCGGCGAGAGGTCACCCATAATTTGTTACCACTAAAGTTTCCAAACTGGGGGAAAAGCGGGCTTTTGACAAAGTAGTTCAGGGCCCCCGTTATCCCTAGAATAACATCTCTCCCCCGACCTGCACTGAGTGCGCGTCCCTGAGGGAGGGCAGGGGTTGGAGGAGTCACATGAAGGGTACGACTGGGGAATGTGTCACACACAGGGGGTGGCATGGCCCTCTGGTGTGTCCGGAGAACTCATTGCACAGGTGCATGCCCGCGGTTACCTGTGTCGTGGCTGGAAAGGGGGTAAACACTGCTGCCCCGGAGACCTTGCCGGGGTGGTGGCAAAAAGGCAGCTCAGTCGCGCTGTGGCGGTCATTTCAGTGCCGTGTTGCTGGGCCCCACAGAACCCTCTGAGCGAGCAAGTGGGTGGATATAATGCAATGCGCTGGGTCTCGGGAGAGCTGGGCTGCGGTCCAGCTGGGCTCCCGACCAGCCGTGTGCCCTTGGCACACCTCTTTCCTTCTGGCGGGGGGGCTTTTCTGGGCTGTACAATGAAGAAATGACACTTTGATTGTCTTTGAATATCTTCGAGCTGTTTGGCTGTCCCTGAATGCTGCGTATGTCTCTCTCAGGTTTACGGTTCCTGGGCTGAGGACAGGGAAGGAGTATGAGTTCTGCATCCGGTCTGTCAGCGAGGCCGGGGTAGGGGAAAGTTCAATGCCCACCGAACCCATCAGGGTCAAGCAGGCTCTGGGTAAGTCCAGGGGGCTGGTCCAGGCTGCAGGAGTCGGGGGGCAGCTCTGAGCTGGGCAGAGAGCAGGGGATTAGAGAACACAACTTAAAGGTTCCAATCCCAGAGGCAAGGGGAATAAGCCCCAGTGGGGATCAGCGGACCCTCCCTGACCACCGTCTCCCCTGGGAAGGAAGTAACAATGACCCGAGGCCATGCAGTGAAGCCCAACCAGGGGCCCACCCAGGGGCAAAGTCCCGGCCACCAGCAGGCACCTCTGGCTAAGTCAGTACCCCTGGAGCAGGGAGGGTGGGCGCCCACTGGGGGAGGCCTGCCAGCGCCCTCAGGCCCCACTGCCCCTGGTCTCACCTCCTTGCCTCCCCGTAGCCACACCATCTGCCCCATACGATTTCATCCTCCTGAACTGTGGGAAAAACGACATGGTCATCGGGTGGAAACCCCCCAAGCGTCGTGGAGGAGGCAAGATCCTGGGCTACTTCCTGGACCAGCAAGACTCGGAGGAGCTGGACTGGCACCCGGTCAACCAGCAGCCCGTCCCCACCCAGGTCTGCAAGGTAAGGCTGGAAAGTGGCCGTCCATCTGGTGTCCCGCCTTGCGTGGGAGAGTCACCACAGGAGGCTCCGGAGCTGCAAGAGGCCTCAGCTCCTGGCCTCGAGCGTCCAGGTACCTGAAGTGCAGACCACGGCCAGTCTCGACTACAGCCCCCATGGACTTCCTGCTCTGAACCTCTCCCCCCACTGCCGTAACCCTGCTCCTTCCTCCCCAGCCTCGGGTTTTCAGTCTGTGCTTCTGCTCCTTAAGGTCAGCAACCTTCGTGAAGGCCACTTCTATAGGTTCCGTGCCCGGGCGACGAACTGGGCAGGTGTGGGTGAGCTGTCGGCGCCCAGCAGACTGTTCGAATGCAAAGAGTGGACGATGCCCCAGCCAGGTGAGAAGCTGGGAGGGGCTGGACCTGTGCACGGACTCCATCCCCGAAGCTAAGCGATGGACTGACCACTGCCGAGACCTCTGTGCATTCACATTTGCTCTGCTGGTTCCAGACGCCAGACCTCTGGCCCCTTCCACCAGTGGACCCTGCAGTCTCCGACACAGGCAGTCCTACCCCTGCCTTAGAGGGTCTGTGACCTTGCCCATCGACGGGCCCTGCACCCCAGCACAAACCACGCTCCAGCTCAACGCACCACCTGACCTCTCATCCTGGCCACAGATTCATCTTGAACCCCAAAGGCACCCTTCTAGGGCAACCAACTCATCCCAGTTACCCCAGTTTGGCTTTACCGCCAAAAGTCCTGGACAAACAAAGACTGGTCACCCACACACTGCTCCCACTGCCCTGTTCTATTCCTCACCCATGAGCCCCTCACCTCCCTGGGGAAGGAAGGGTCCTGTTCCTCCATTGTTCTGTTCAGCTCAGTTCTGTTTTCTACACAACACCTTTACCTAAATGGCAGACAATTAGTCCGTGTGATGCTTTAGTCAACAACAAGTATAAACAACCAATATTTCCTGGGTATTTACTGTACTTATACTTTCCATAAATTATGTTGTTAATGTGCACAGCCGCACTTTATTATAAGAACTGTTATTATCCCCATTTGACAGATGAGAAAACAGGAACCTAGAGGCTAAGTGACTTGCCTAGAGTCTCCACAACCTGCAAGGATAGAGCTGGGACACAAGCCCTGGCCATCCGACTCTGGAAGTCACACCCTCAGCCCCTCCCCTAAACCCTGAGATGGCAAAGACATTGGGAGGATTCACGCTCTCTGACATGGGGACGGGAGGAGCTAACCCTATTTCAGGCCCAGACAAAGCTCTGTCACCATGCCAAGGCCAACCAGGACCCCACCCACTAGGCACAGAACAAGTGCTTCCAGGCCTGGTTGTGACTGACAGGTTCACACACCTGCTGACTGCCCACCCAGCTCTCTACCTGGCTCTCTGGCTGGCCGCCTGGCCGCCCGACTCCTTCTCCACCCTTCTCCCACAGGTCCCCCGTACGACGTGCAGGCATTGGAGGTGCGGGCCACCTCCCTGATGCTGAAGTGGGAGCCCCCGCTCTACACAGGCACCGGGCCGGTCACGGGCTACCTCATCAATGTCCAGGAGGAAGGCTCTGAGCAGTGGAAGCCAGTCACCCCGGACCCCGTCTCTGGCACCCACCTGAGGGTAAGCCCAGGCCCCTTCATCCTCCAACCCACCCTGGGCCTTCTCTGCCACTGGACATGGCAGGACTGCAGCCCAGCAGAGCTGGAAGGACCCTCAGGGATTACTGCCCTCGCCTCATGGCAGCAGAGAACCAGAGAGGGGGAGTGGCTTATCCAAGGTCACACAGCAATTGGTAGTAGGTTTGGCTGGCTGCTGACTCAACCTGCTCCACTGTGAGGAGACTCCTGCCTAAAACCTCACTTATAATCAGCGAGGCTTATCAGCATTTGAACAAGCCCATCCCCAGAACCAGGAATTGTTTCAAGGACTAAAGTGCAGAGAAATAATTAAACAAGCGTACACAGATCTAAGGACAGGGGTGCCCACTGTTGCACAGTTCATAAAGGCAAAAGTCAGAATCAACTTAAATGTCCATCAAGAGAGTCGCTTAAATAAGTTGTAGCACATCCTCCAAATGGATGTTCTCTGTGCAGGTGGCATAAAGACGAGATGGTTTAGGAGTGGCAATCAGATAAAGAACAAGGCAAACATACATGTGCATATTGACGTGAAAATATATCCATCCTATATGGCTAAGAAAAAGACCGATACAGAGTAAGAGATACATATGTTAGATAACATATAATCTATGTATATCACAGTCTACATAGTAACAAACATATATGCAGGTAGATGTTTCCTAATTTAAATAGAAAGAAGCTCTTTGGATACATAAGAAATCAGGCAGAATCGCCGGGTGCCTTCACCTGCGGTGGTTGTGTGAGCCCCCGCACCTGTAGGAGACAGGTAAGTGCCAACGACGCTCCCCAGCATGACAAAGACAGCTCCCAGACACCGTGCGGGCCGGAAAGCAGAGGCGCGGGTCGAAGCAGACACGAAACACTAACTTAGACGGTCCGGCAGAATCGCAGACTCCCGGCCACCGGGTTCCTCGTGCAGGCGGGGGCCCCCATCTCTGAAGCCGGGGTATCTCCCAGGTCCCCTTCGTTTGCGGCACACCCGTAAGGACAGTTCCATGATGTGGACTAGGGTTCACTGTCCGCAGTCTAGGGAGACGGGGGAGATTTTTTCCGACTCCCGTTCCCGAGGACGTCCTTAACCAGCAGGCAGGAGGGTGTGCGGTTCCCAGAAGCACAGGCAAGCCTTCCGTTAACAGGCAGGGAGAGGGCAGAAGGCGGGCTGAGACGCCCACAGCAACGCGTGAGGCACAGGACACTAAAGAAACAGAATACGGTGCCCGCCACGTTTTTACACGGGTTGTGTGCGTTCGAGGTCTCAAGGGGTCGTTACAGAATTGTTTTTTCTGGTCATCTCTGGGGGGCGGGACTGCCAGGAGAGCTTCAACCCTTTATTTCTACTCTTCTCAATTGCTTTAATAGTTCCCCCAACGAGCATGTATTTCCTTTATAACCAGAAAATAAATAAAAATGTTTCATTTGAAAACGTAACATTAAGGCCACCTGGGAGGGAATTAGCGAGGCCAAGCCTCAGCCGGAGGAATGCTGTGAGATTCTGTGGCTGCTGCCCCACGGGCCAGGCCCCCTGTACAGAGTCGGCCAGGGCTGGACAGCCACTGGCTTCTCTGCCCCCAGCCCCACAGATCTGCCCGGGCCAGGGCAGGGCAGGCCTCGGTGACCTGGCACCGTTTCTGCGTGTGGATGGTTGGCTGGCATCCACTCGCTCAGTCATTCACTAATTACCTCTTGACACCTACTTCCTGCCAAGTCTGGAGCCGGGCCCTAGACGTGACCATGCTTGGGTAACAGGCGATCACAGTGGCATGAATTGTAGAATGGAGGGGCACCCAAGGGATTCTGGGAGCTCCAAGGGGGAAGGTCAGAGACCTTCCCAGAATCCTCGAATCTACCCAAGCTGAGAAGTCAAGGATGAGTTGGGGGAGGAGGGAGGGGACATTCCAGGCAGAGGGCTGTGCAGGGGCAAAGGCAGGGAAGCATGAAATGATGTGCGTGATAAACATGCGGACCCTGAGGGAGTCATGGAGTGAAGGGGGCACAGAGAGGAGCCAGAGGACAGAGGCTGAGCTCACACCAGGAGGAGTTTAGGTATTAAACCCCCAAATCTGAGCTTCACCCTGGAAGCCACTGAAAGATTGAAGCATAATCCGACTGGCCTCTTGGAAAGATCGGCGGAGGGCAAGGCAGAGCGGGAAGAAGGGTCCAGAGGTAGAGCTGCTACGGGGAGGCTGTTGGACTGACGGGGCAGGAGAAGCAAGGCTTCGACGGAGGCCATGGCCAGGACACTCCCAGGAGCATCCACATTCAAGAAACGTCAGGGAAATAGCATGGGAACTTGGGGATCACGTGTGCAGAGCTCAAGAAAAAGATATCAAGGGTGACCCCCAGGCTTCTTCCTGAGGGGATAAGCCGAGGAGGAACCAGGGAGCAGGGAGGGAGAGGGTTTTCTGGGTGGATGGAGTTCCAGGAGACACAGGCATGGAGATAATCCCAGCCATGCGGAGACCTCCTAAAAACTGGAAGTCAGGAGAGCAGTGTGCTCCTGGCCCATGCCCACCCCCGAGCAGCCTGTGCCTTCCTGGGCTTCCACAGATGAGTGGTTCCCAGCACCCGCGGCCAGGGTTTCCAGAAGGGTGTTCTTCACTGTCCTCAGTGCTCACTCTCACCTTCTTCCCCACCTCCCGCCTCCAGATTTCTGACTTGCAGCCGGGGAAGAGTTACGTGTTCCAGGTGCAGGCTGTGAATTCAGCTGGTCCAGGGCAGCCGTCCATGCCCACTGACCCCATTCTCCTGGAGGACAAGCCAGGTAGGGGCAGGTGGAGGTGCCAGCACCACCGCTGGGCTGTGCCATCAAGAAGGGGCTCAGAGGGGGGTCGGGAGGATCTGCAGAAGGACAGGACCTGCGCCCCCCCCAGTGCCACTCCACTCTTCTTCCACGTCTCTTTCTTTCCTGCCTGTTTTCCCCACGATCCCCCACTTCGTGAATTTCCGTGGGATCCCGAGACAGGAACGCATCTTCTCCTCTTGGAAGGGGTCTTCCGTCCTTTCACCTGCCACACTCATCAACTCACGCAGCTCTTCATGGGCATTTAGAACAATACTCAAGGCCAAGTCCCAAGCATTATTTCAGACACCGCATGAGGCTTTGCTGGGCCTGCAGCCACAGCCCCTGAAATCCCCTCCTACCACACACGCCAGATGCCATGCTAGGTTCTTACGCTGCCCTGGCCCACCCAACAAGCCACTGAAGGGGCCATCGTTGTCCCCACTTTAGGACGGATGTTACTGTAGCCCAGAGAGGTTAAAGGATCGGGCCACACAACAGTCCATGACAGAACCATCAGCTCTCCTAACTATGAAGCCTTATCCATTCATTCGACAAATATTTGGTGACGCCCACATTACACAGGGGATGCCTCAGAGACCAGAGAGCAGGGTCCCTGCTTAGTGCAGGCAGCAGACGTACAGGTGGACAGTGAACCAGGGACCAGTTATGTAAAGGGAAAAGTAAGAAATGCCGTAAGGGACACAAAACAGGGTAATGGGGCGGAGTGAGGGTTACTTTAACCCTGGTGGTCAGGGAGGGCCTCTCTGAGGAGGCGACATTTGAGCTGAGAAGCCAGATCATGCAAGACCTCGGAGGCCACAGTAAGGGGCCTGGGGCTGTTCATTTTATTCAAGTGCAATGGGCAGACACTGGAAGGGTTTGGCAGCGGAAGGGCACGACGTGGTGGTTCACCGTTTATAAACACCCGGTGGCCTCTGCCGTATCCTGCCCGCAGGTGCCCCAGAGATCAAGGTGGGCGTGGATGAAGAAGGCTTCATCTACTTGGCTTTTGAAGCCCCAGAGGCCCCCGACTCCTCCGAGTTTCAGTGGTCCAAGGACTACAAGGGCCCACCGGACCCCCAGAGGGTCAAGATCCAGGAGGAAGTTAACAAGTGAGTGACGGGAGGGGTGGCACAGCTAGTCCCCAGGTCCCAAGTGTTGCCCGGTGACTTGGCAGAAGCTTGTGGGTGAGACCACCCTGCGGGACCCATAGATAACGCATGAGCGGGGCAGAGGGGGGCTGCTTGTCTCTCACTGAGGACACCGACCGCCACTTCAGGGCCAAATGGAGGGACGTGTCAGCATTTAAGGGGCTGACATGACAACATGCACATAGAGTCTTTTTCTATGAGTAACTGCTTCCGCGGAGACACTTGGGACCTGCTCTCCAGCCTGGGAGCCAGTGACTTGTTCTCAGAACTTCCTGGGCTCAGCATCTTCTCATTTGTAAAGAGAGAAAGTAGAAACGGATAATCATCTCATTTGTAAACAAGGGGAGTGGAAACATAACCGCAAGGGTCTCTGTCAAAGGCCCCAGGTCTCACTCTCCACCCCCAGCAGCTTGTGGCCTCGTCCCTGTACAGTGGAAAGTAAGGCTGATGGCTTGGGCCCTGGAGAGAGAGACAGAGCAGTGCATCCAGTAAAAAGACCCTGTGCCAGACATCGTACAAACGGGAGCCACTGAAGGTGCCAGGACAGAGCTGTCCTGGGCAGGGGACCCAGGAGGAGGTGTGAGGAAGCAGCCACCTCCATTTCCCAGCTTGCCTGGGGTCCGGAGTTGGGCTGCAGGGCCCCAAAGCTGGCTGAGACCCCAGCTCCCAGGCCTCTAGGGCACAAGGCCCCTCTCAGAGCATCTGCTCTCCTCCCTCCTCCAGGTCCAAGGTCATCCTGAAAGAACCTGGCCTCGAGGATTTGGGCACCTACTCAGTGGTGGTCACCAATGCTGATGAAGACATCTCAGCGAGCCACACGCTGACAGAGGAAGGTAATGCCCCTGTTCCACTGCCACCTCCCCAGAGAGACAGGCCCAGATGGAGAGTTTGCACCCACCCATTCAATCAGCCAGTCAATTAATAAATATCCAGTGAGCACCTACCACAGGCCAGATACTGTCCTAGGATTACATCCATGAACTCAATGGCCAGAAATCCCTGTCTGGTGGAGTTTGCATTCTTCTTGTCTCTCTCTCTCCTTTTTCTACTTTTGATAAAAACAAAGGTACCAGAATTATTTCACTTCCTTCTGTAGCCTAAAATATAATAATAATAATTTGGTCAGAGACATGAGAATGGCAATAGGGAACAGTGGGGGCTATGACAAACCAGAGAGTAAATGCCATGTCTTCTAAAGGGTCATCCATGTTTGATGATTTAAACAGAACTGAAATCCGTGCTAATGACTGACAAGATTCATGCTCTGCTATCTCCATAGCAACTGAGGGACAGCCCACTGTCTTCCCTGTTGACAGTGTAGGAGGTCCTTTGATTTTGTTATGAAGCAGAAGCCAGAAAGACCCAGTTGCAAAGCCAGTTTTCTGGCTACTTGACCTTGAGCAAGTCATGTCACCTCTCTGGAGATCAACTAAAACAATGTCACGCAGATACATCTAGATGAGTCTATGCAAGCTAAAGCCATCCATGAAAGGGATGGGTTTTTCTGTCTGGTTTGGTTTGGTGTTAACTGGATTCTTGCCCAGACCCATCATGCTGAACACTCTGGGACTTATAAGGAAAAATAAATAGGAGCTCTGTCCCTGCCAGTTCATCCATGCAACACATATTTATTGAGCACCTACTGTGCACCAGACTCTTACATAGAGCCAGAGCTCAGCTTAGCAAGAGAGACAAATCCAACAAAGAAACAGCACAGGACACAGCACTGTGCAGAGATACCCTAGAGACTTCTAGACTGAAGGGCTCAGGGCTGGGGCCGGGCCTCAGAGACTGGGACAGCATATTACAGAGGCTTAGGAATAGGGCCCAGGAACCAGTGGGCCTGGAGCGGTCAGAGGTGGACAACAATGCTCATCCCACAGCACTGTGTACTAGTAGGATAATGCAGTGCCTGGCACATAGTAGGTGCTTCTCTGGGGAGGTGGCACTTGATCTGAAGGTGGCCTGCAGCAGCCTTCCACATGCCCCCTGGTGCCACAGAGCCAAGGTCCGCAGTGCTCATCACCCTCTGTGTTCCAAGTGACCCAAGGTTGAGGGGGGTGTCTCAGCATGGATGCTATGATGGCTCCCATGGACCCCACGGCTCCCATATTTCATTTTGTTTTCTTCCTTGGTCCTTCCTGTCTCAGAGCTGGACAAGCTGAAGAAGTTGAGCCATGAGATCAGAAACCCAGGTAAGCAATCCTCAGGTGCCTCCTGGGTGTTTGGAGCAGAGCTGAGTTGGCTAGAACTAGCTGGAGGGACAGGGACAGAGAGTGGGATCATCGTGGGGCTGGAGGGCCAGAGACCTGGGGCGTCAGCAGCTGGTAAAATGGAACAAGGAAGCCTCTGGCTAGTAGCATGTCATAAACTTGGGTGCACATTGGAATCACCCCAGGAGCTTTTGAAAATCCTGATGCCTGAGCCAAGGCCCAGACAAATCAGAACCCTGGGGCTTGAGTCAGGACATTCCCCCTTTTGAAAATCCTCAGGGAGCTGGTGTTCAGCCAGTGCAAGAAGCTCAGCTTTACAGCTGTGGGAGGGAAAATACCTCCCTAAAGTGAATTCAGTACAGAGCGAGCACGAGTAAAACCCTTCTCAGACCCCCACCCCAGTCCGTCTCCTTCAGACATCCAAGCGCTGCACAGAATGCCAACAGCGTGCTCAGAGGGAGGCTGGTCACAGGTAGGGAAGGGAAGAATCCCCACCCCGCTTCTTCCTCTCCTCTGTCCTCCGCCTCCCAGTGATCAAGCTGATCTCCGGCTGGAACATTGACATTCTCGAGCGAGGGGAGGTTCGGCTTTGGCTGGAAGTGGAAAAGTTATCTCCGGCCGCTGAGCTGCATCTGATCTTCAACCAGAAGGAGATCTTCAGCTCACCGGTAACTGGGGCTTGGATTCCTAAGTGACGTTCCAAGCCCAGCACGTGGCTCCGCCCCTCCCCCCCCCAAACTCCCACAGCGGTTCCCCACAGGTCGGGAGCGCCCCCTAGCGGATATTTCAGAAAGAGCCACATGCTGTGGCTGGCTGTCACAATGACAGTGGGATGGGGCAAAAGGATATCTGGTTTTCAGCACCTGGGGGGCAAATAGCAGGGATTGTAGATGCTTGCCAATTCGAGGGACAATCTCAGAAAGAATTTCTCATGCCCCTTCCAACTTTTGAATGTCCCACCAGACATTCTTCAGATGAAAAACCTACATTCATGCTTATAATTGTCCGAGTGTAGACCCTAACTCTGAGATATACAGAGTTTTTGCAGTTTCAGTATACACCAAATAGAGTTTTTATTCAAGTACACATGTCACCCATGCTCGTTCATTCATTTTCCCATTCCTGTATAGAACCGTTTTGATCTTTTTGCTTTCCTTACTTCGCTTAAATTCAAACCAACTCATTATAAATCAGTTTAGAATGAATGTGTGTCTGAGCACCTTCGTGTTGAAAATCACATTACTTTCATCTTGTCCTATTACAGTTGTAGCTTTCCACTGCTTTTTATTAGATGACCCACATGAGCTGCCCATATTCCGCGGTTTTTACTTACAAACGTAACAATCTCAATCTCATGAGAGATCCAATCATGAGATCACATTATCTGTGAATTTTATTGACCTCAGAAACTATGTTCTAGTGAGGGTGCTGGTTCTGACAGAGGAGAAAGAGCTCGGGGCTGGATGTCACAGGACCCACATATCATCCCCTCTGGGTTGTGCTGTGTGCCCTTGGGCAGGACCCTGCACCTCTCTGTGCCCCCGTTTTCTGCATCTGAACAATGCGGCTGGCTGTCCCAGAATCAGGAGGAACAAATGAGAAAATCAGTTTCAATGTTCTGCTTACAACTAAGCATGACCTTGGCACATGGCAGAGGAAGTGTTACAAAGTGTAGACTCTTAGTACACAGCACCAGGACTGTCGGCGGCCCTGACAGAGATAGAAATAAAACTAAATGGCTCCCTCAGACCACACATACAAATAAGGCCAGAGGGAATAAGATTCTAAATCTGGGAAAGAGGCCTGCCTGGTGTGGCTCAGTGGGTTGAGCGTGGGCCTATGAACCAAAGCGTCGCTTGTTTGATTCCCAGTCAGGATGCGTGCCTTGGTTATGGACAAGACTCCCAGTAGGGGGTGCACAAGAGGCAACCACATATTGATGCTTCTCTCCCTCTTTCTCCTTCCCTTCCCCTCTCTCTAAAAATACGTAATATCTTTTTTAAAAAAGAATTTAAATCTGGAAAAGAAAACTTTCAAAAACTATTAAAATGTGGCAAGATATAAATGAATGTTAACTCCGGGTAGCAAGTGCACAGGCTTTTTAAATACTATCCTTTATCTTTTCATGAAAAATTGTAAAACAAGTATTTAAAAAAAAAGTAACACCTTAGGGTGTCTTTTGGCCCTCTGGTGTGTTTTGGGGGGCTGAGCGTGGGGAGGGCCCCACTCTGTAAGCAGCAGAGGGTTATCCAGGGTTCCCTCCCCATCTCTGAAAGCTTCTATCTCTGTGCACATATCGCCCCCCAAGTCCAACTGCACCCCAACTTGCACTTCACGGTGCAAATTCCCAGGATTGGAAAAGAGCAACAATGATTCTCGGGGTTTGTTCTCCCCAGAACCGCAAAATCAACTTTGACCGAGAGAAGGGCCTGGTGGAAGTGACCATCCAGGAGCTGTGCGAGGAGGACAAAGGGTCGTACACGGCGCAGCTGCAAGACGGAAAAGCCAAAAACCAGATCACCCTGGCGCTGGTGGACGACGGTCAGCTGCGCCCTGCCCTCCCCGCCCCACACGCCCGGCCTCAGCGCCCGGCTCTGGGCTCCTCTGTGCGCCTGCTACCCATCTCCGGACCTGTTCTCCTCTTGGCTCACGCCGGTTCCTCCCTGTGTGTTCACAGATTTTGACAAACTTCTGAGGAAGGCAGATGCTAAGAGAAGGGACTGGAAGAGAAAACAAGGTAAGAATCGCTGGGGTGAAGTTCAAAGGCCTCGGCCACCAGGCCAGTGGTCAGTGCTGGGGAACTCTGGACTAGTGGGTTGGTTAATAGGTCCCTCAGGCCAGCCAGGCCCCCAAGGAAGGGCCGCTGTAACTCAACCCAATTCTGCCCCTGTGCCGGAACCAAACAGCACTTGCCCAACCGGGAGATTCAACGCCTCCTTAAAGTTCACACTCTGGGCTCCCCCCTTGCTTTACCCCAGCCCCTGCCCTGGTGGGGGCAGAATCCGAGGGTCCCAGTGGCCACTAGCTGCCCCCACCCCAGCTGGCTGAGCCCGGAGCTCTGACCTGCGGGTATGTTTGCTTTGCCCTTGCAGGTCCCTATTTCGAGGAGTTCTTACAGTGGAAGGTCACAGAGGACTGCCAAGTGTTACTCACATGCAAGGCAAATCCCGCCCCTGCCTCCAGCCCTGCCCCTGGGCCGCCGGGGAGATATCTCTGGCTCGTCCCCAAGCCTGGTTGCTGTATTTTCCCCGCTCCCCCAAAATCACTACCCAGGGCTTGGCTGATGCCACTCCTGGAAATAGCCCCAGGGAGACTGCATTTAACCCAGAAAGCAAAGCCAGCCTTCACAGAGCCTGGGGAACAGAATGGGTGTGAGTTGGCTTGGTCTTGAACTCAGTCTCCAAGCTGCGCCTGGGAGGGTTTTTTGGGGAGCAAGTGAGGGGTCTACATGTTGAAGGGGTCCCCTGGTGTCTATTGGCAGCCTTGTCCAACGCTCTGCTCAGTATTTCAGAGCATTTTATATCTCTCTGCCTTGCGAGCATCTTGGGACTTGGGCATTTGTTGCCCCTGCATTATGGATGAGGGAACAAATGGGGAGATAGCTCAAGGTCAAGAGGTGGAGCCTAGCGTCTGCCTGACTCCAGAGTGGTGCTCCTTCTCAGCACCCCGAAGCCTCTTTAGGGAACTGGGGGAGGGGAAGGTGGGGGCAGGTACTCTCCCAGAAGCACTTCTGTTCAGCAAACTCAAAGCACCTACTGTGCACCAGACATTGTGCAGGGCAGTGGGCTGCTAGGAGCCCACGGGTCAGAATCAGGACCTTTGGAAATTGGCGTGCCTCCTGCTGTGATGGAAGCACTCTGGGAAGGCTTCAAGGAAGGCTTCCTGAAGGAGGTGATATTTAACTTGAATCGAAGATACATAGGTATTTACAAGGAAAAATAGAGGAGGGAGGGATCAAGAGGCAGAGGTAACACCATTAGCAAAAGTCCAGACTTCAGAAGCCAGCAGACACAGGTGTGAGGGAGAAGATGGCTGACGGCAAACAGTGAGGGTGCGTGTGTGCAAGGAGTCCGGGGTCATACGGGCAAAAAAAAAAAAAATTCTGATGAGCTGAGTGTTTAGTTAAAAAGAGGAAGCTTGATGGAGCCTCCTGCTGCACGTCCCCAGGTGACCAACACCAAGAAGGAAACCCGCTTCCAGTGGTTCTTCCAGAAGAAAGAGACGCCCGCCGGCCAGTACGACCCGCAGACGGGGGCGGGGCTTCTCTGCATCGAGGAGGTGAGGCGCTCCGCCCTCTGGCAGCGCCAGGAGCTCTGGGTGGGGACCCACGAGTGGCCCGGACTGGGCTGAGGCACAGGGGGCGCTCAGCATAGGTACAAAAGATCAGGGGCCACTAAAAACTCAGTAATCAAGATAAAAAAAATATTTCAGGCAGCATTTTTAAAAATCAAAGTTAATGCAAGAAAACCGTGGGGAAAACAATGCCCCGTGTTATACAAAGCAGGATCAGTGACACTGATTTTCCATTCCGTTTGGACTCCAGCCCTGACCCTGCCCCCGTGTGGCCTCGGGCTGGGCACTGCTCCTCGCTGACCCGTTTCCATGGGAACACGGGAGGGCCGGGAGGGGAGTCCCCTCAAAGCCTCCTTCCTGCCCCGACAGTCCAGGAATTTAGGGCAGGAAACCTGGGCTCCGGGCCTGGAACTCAGTTCACCCACCCACGTCCCCCGTGGCCTCTAGCAGTGTGACCGGGTTAAGATAGAAACACAAGTCTTGCCCTCAGTGTTGCCTGCCTTGCCACACATTTCTGCGGCCTCCCTGGGTGCCAAGGGGGGGCTAGAGCAAAGGCGGGTTTGCTGGCCAGGAAGGGAATGGTGATGTCCGGGTCTTCTCCCAAATCCCGGCCAGGACAATGCCAGGTCAGCCTTTGTCATCATGGTGTAAGCTCCTCACACAGGGCTTGGCATCCAGTAAGTGCCTAATAGCGACTGAGTCTTATGGTGCAGAACTCTCTGGCTTTGGAAGAGTCGCCTCCCCTGAGCCTCACCACAGCGATAGTACAGAGCCAGGG
The DNA here is from genome assembly GCF_021234435.1 of Artibeus jamaicensis. Lineage (NCBI taxonomy): Eukaryota > Metazoa > Chordata > Mammalia > Chiroptera > Phyllostomidae > Artibeus > Artibeus jamaicensis. The sequence continues at coordinate 17,075,508 of NW_026522057.1, forward strand.
CAAGGATCGCGCCACCATTTAGATGAGTAAACTGAGGCTCAGAGGGTTTAAGGACCAACGCACAAGGCTAGAGAGTGGGGTCAGAAGTCACTCCAGCCACCTTCCCCGAGGTGTGGTGGGGACTTTGGAGCCTGCCCTGGGGAGGAGGGAGAGGACCTAGGAGAGGACTGTTGGGGCTCAGCCCCTCAATCCCCAGGTTAGGAGCTGCCTCTGCCTTGGGTGCTGCCTCACAGGACGCTCTGCAGAAATGGTTGGGGCGAGAGGCCCTTTGAGGGGGCGGGGGCGGGTGCTCTTATCACTCCCCAGGCCTTACAAGAGACACTGTGTGATGAGGTCACTTCTGACCTCTGGACCTCGCTTTACAAGGGCCACCAAGTTATTGGTTCACTGAGTATTGATTCAGGCTTCACTTTGGGGTTAACAAGCATGTGCCAGAGAGGACCCCTTTGTCCTGGGAGAAAGCACACACTCCCTTCTGAGAAGGACAGAGGGGTCCCTCCTTCCAGGGGCCCCCAGGAAGCAGGGCAGCCCAGGTGGAGGGTATGCCGGGCTCAGACCCGCTCCACCAGGAGGGGTCCCCGTGCTCTGCTCCGGGCAGCTGCTCTCAGATCTGCGCCGCACCACTTCCTCGGAGCCAGACAAGCCCTGAGTTGGAATCGGGGGGCTCTGGAGCTGGCGGGAGCCTTACACTCCCCCACTCCAGATGGGTAAATGGAGGCCCAGGGAGGAGAAAGGTCTTGCCTGGAGCACAGCTGCTTCGCTGTCCGTGACCCCTTCTGGAGCCCAGGCGGACCCTGCCTCCACTCACCCCTCTTTCCAGCTGTCCAAAGAGGACATGGGGACGTACAGAACGGTGGTTTCTGATGACCGAGGGGAGGACGACACCATACTGGACCTCACAGGCGAAGGTAGGAGCTGGCGATGGAGATGGGCCGGGAGGGTCGTAGGGAGGTCACATGGAACCAAGAGACAGTGATGTGGCCCATGGGGTAAAATGAATGGAATCCCCACATCACTGGGGGCCACTGAGGTCCAGAGAGGTTAAGTAACCGACACAAGGCTGCACAGCTAGTCAGTGGCAGGGGCCTGGTCTGTGTGACACTGGTGCTCATGGTCACTGACACACACCACAGCGCGCCCAGGCTGCAGGACTCAAAGCCCAAGTTCACTCCTCTGCCCCACAGCAGGCCCAGGGCTCCTCATCCAGCTCATTGGCTCAGCTGGCCAGAAAATTGTCAGGCCGGCCCAGGTGTTCAACGGTGGTGCCCGCCCCATCAGTCACTGAGTGCCCAGACCTCATCTGTCCCTGAGCCATGGGGCTCATCCGGCAGAGCTCCCTGCGCCCCAAGAGCTGCCCATGAGCTCCACGGCCCTTCTTAGGACGTCCTCAACCTGGTGGGTCCGCAGGGCAGCCCAACGTCAGTTGACCGTTCTCTCTGTCTCCCTCCAGCCCTGGACGCCGTCTTCACTGAGCTGAGCAGGATCGGTGGTAAGTAGGCCCCCCTTTCTGCCCTGCCCCGATGCCAAATCACCTCTAAGGGACTACAACCAGCCTTGGCTCCTGGGAGTGGGCTTAGTCTCCAAACTCAAAGATGGGGGTCAGAGGAGAGGAGAAGCTCCCGCCTCCTCACAACACTGCACCCCCCACCACACCCTGAGAGCAGGGACAAGCTGTGGGCCCCAGAATGGCCTGGCCAAGAGAGCTTGGGGAAGACTCACACTTCTCTTCTGCCTCCCCAGTCCTCTCTGCGACCCCACTGAAAGTCCAGGGGACCGAGGAGGGGATCCGGATCTTCAGCAAGGTCAAGTACTACAACGTGGAGTACATGAAAACCACCTGGTTCCACAAGTAGGTCGGCTTTACCCTAGAGCCCTAGCCAGGTGTAGGGGGGCCCAGCGCCTGCCCCAGCCCAGTCCCAAGGGGCCCGCAGACAGGGTTGCCCACAGAGGCAGTGAGGAATGGGGAGATCCCCCAGAGAAGGTGAGAGGCCTGGCGGTAGGGCCATTTTCCAAGAATATCCATAAGCACAGAGGGAGCCGCATCCGGAACTGGGGGAGGGGAGGGGAGGTTGCAGGGACGACAGAGAACCAGATGGTCACGTGGGTCCGGGCGCCTGTGCGCGTCTCTGCAGCCTCAGCAATCTCAGGCTCAGGCAGAGGGACCTGTGGGGCTGAGGGCCAAGACTTGAAGGCAGGATAGATAAGGTATCCATGAGGATTTGGCCATGAACTTAATGACCCCAGATAATTGGAGAGCAGAATTTCCCCAGGGCTCCCTGTCATTTGCACGCCTCAGCCTTGCAGAGCAGACACAGCTGCACTCACTCTGTGGAGAAGGCTAGATGGACCTGGACAGGTGTGTCAAGTGAGTGAGAGCCAAGGCCAAGTTGAATTCCAGGGCAGTGTAGCTCTAGAGTTTCTGGGCCCTCTGACCAGGCCCAGAGGTATCCCTTCTGCAACACAACCCTGGGGACGTGTTGCTCCACAAATGAACTTGGAAGTTAAAAAAAAAAAAAAGTGTTTATATCTTTTCTAAGGGCTAAAGGAGAGTGACTGTGGAAGAAACCCTGAAGGGTTCAGACGAGGAGAATGAAAAACTGAGGAAGTGACTGGGGGTCCCTGACCCCCAAGCACCACTTCCTCCCACCCCCTGCTTACGGGACATGTCCCAAGTATAGACAACCCAGCGGTGGCACGTAGTGGATGTTCCGCAGGAGTCGATCACCAGATGGGTGGACAGATGGACGGATGGATGGTGGGTGGATGGAGGAATGACGAATGGATGAGTGGAGGAAGAGTTAAGGAATGTCTCACGGGTGGTCACCACGAACCTGGAAACAAAACCCCGGAGAGGAGTTGGGGGCAGGGGGCCCTGTAGACCTGCAGACGGCCGGTCCCCAGCAGCCCCGATGGGCTGCGCCACGGCAACCAGGCATCTGCCCTCACATTCAGAGAGAAACGCCTGGAGAGCGGCGATCGGGTGAGGGCTGGCACCACCCTGGATGAGATCTGGCTCCACATCCTGGACCCCAAAGACTCAGACAAGGGCAAGTACACCCTGGAGATAGCTGCTGGGAAGGAAGCCCGGCAACTCTCGACGGATCTCTCGGGGCAAGGTGAGCTGTCCGCCTGTCTGTCCTCAGTGAAAACTCCATGGGCGTGGGGGGATTCCCATCCCCCCACCCAACCTGGCACTGCCCCAAGAGAATACTGGGCTGGGCGGGGAGGGAGCATGCAGGACCCGTCGGCCCTGAGCCCCGACCCTGGGCTTACAGCGGCAGACCCCCGACACTGCCATTTCCCTTTTCCGGTTTCCTCCTCACAGCCTTTGAGGACGCCATGGCTGAGCACCAGAGACTGAAGTAAGTGTTTCTCAGCGTAAATCACAGGCCCCTTGGTGTGGGGTAAACTGCGCACAGGAGCCCTTCCTGGGGTCCCCTCGCCATCCCCTCACCCCCACCTGGGTAGGACTGTCCTTCAACAAATGGAACCTTGAGCCTTTTGCACCTGTCTTTTTCAGAGCCTTGGCCATCATCGAGAAGAGTAAGTCCACCGAGCTTTCTGTTCTTTCATGTCTGGGGTTGGGGAAGCTTACGCCTCCTCGCAGGAAGCCCCACTGGGGTCTGTGTGTCTCTGAGCTGTCACAGAGCTACCAGGGAGACCTAGGTGGTGGCAGCGTGAAGACAGATGGATCGGAGTCTGAAGGTACCAGAGACTGTGGGTGTGGAAGTGCCCAGTACGGGCCCAGTGCCAAGCAGGCTCACGGGCAGCGTCAGGTGCAATGTCAGGCAGAACCCAACAGGCAGCAGGTAGACAAGAACGAGGCTGGGCTGGCGTCTCCGAGGGAGGCGGGGGGAGAGGACGACTTGGAAGCTGAAGCTGGTTCTGGCTGTTGGGACACTGGGGCCTCATCTAATCAAGGGCCCAGCCCCAAACCCACGTGGATGTAGCAGTGCCTTAGCTGCCATGGGTGCCACCACCAAGTCCATGCACTTGAACTTCATCGGGTCTGCCCTGGCCAGTTCTGAACGACCCAGTTCTAAGAGACTGGCTGTCTGGTCCCACTGACCCAGCAGATCAGAAGCAGGAATTTCAATGAGGAAAACACTTCTGGGTGCAGAGCAGAGCAGCCCCTGACAACGTGACGACAAGGAAGGAAGCTGAGCGACCTTGAGAAGCAGAAGCGAGAACGAAAACTCTGCTAGCTTGGGGTCATCTGTGGCGGGTTGGGGGGTACAGCACGGAATTTGCCCCACATGAAGACATTGTCCCTGAGTGTCCCCACCTGGCAGGAAGTGTAGGCCTCGGTGTTCATAAACATAACCTGGAAGGGGCCATGGTGGGGGTCTGAGTGGCATGCAGCGGGGAGTCCTTGCAGAAGGGCAGCCTCCCTGGGCGGGGGGAGAGGGCAGCCCAGAGACCCCCTCATCCCGCGCCTCCCCAGGAGGAGCGCTGACATGATCGTGGAGGAACTTAAACCCGTCACACCGCCACTCTTGTCACTTACCCAGCAAGAATATCTCCTCCCATCCTGGAATACGTGTTCCTAAACACACCTGTCCGGGGCTCTAAAAATGGAAGCCGAATTCACCGTGTACAGTTGCTGGGCTTTTGGAATCAAGAGTCCAGGGAAGGGGACCATGTCACCCAGCTGGGAAGCACCCAGGGGACACTCAGCAGCACCCACCTCTGGGGCCTTCCCTCCCCCTCAGTGCAGTGCCCTGCTCCCCTATGTGCAGCAGACCGACAGCAGCCAGCCAGGCTCTCTGTGCCTGCCTGGTCCGTGCCTTAGGGTCCCGGCTACCCACCCCTTCTGCCCCCACAGCCACAAATGCAGCCTCAGGAATACATTAACTTTCTGCTTAATGATGTACAGCCAGTCTTCTTACCCACCCACAATGGCCACCAGGTGCCCCCCTTGACCAGACTCACTGTTCCCAAAGCTTCCATCCCACTTTTCCCATCCCCCCTCTGGGGTCTCTGGTTCATCAACCCCTGTTGTGTGCATTTTGCCAGTTTAAGGCTCCCGGCAATTTGATTTACCTTCTTTCCCAATTCTGGAGGGAAGGGTACTTCCTTGTCCCCTCCAGGTACCACCCATCATGCTGATGACTTCAAGTCAGTGACAGAAACACATTATGTCCCCATCTGCTGTTTGTGAAGGCAAGGAAACACGTAACACCAGTGTAAAGATTTCCACCCCGAAATGCTGAAAATAGAAAAACAGAGCATTGCTTACAAACAAGCCTCATCTCGGTGGGAACCCGCTTCTGGGAAGCAGTCTGCAGGGGAACACTCATCCCGGGGTCTCACTTTTCCCTTCCAGATCGTGCCAAGGTGGTGAGGGGTCTGCCGGATGTGGCCACGATCATGGAGGATAAGGTACCGACTGTCCCCGGCCCACAGCCATCAAAAGTCATGAAACAGTGATGCACTGTGATTCCAGGGCCTGGCCGAGTGACCTCACGGGTCACCGGTAGTGTAAAGGAAAGCCCCTCAGCCTGGCGTCAGGGGGGTGCTCCCCCGACACCACGGGGCGGGGTGCTCCCCCCAGCTCGGCCAGCTCTCTTTACTGGCGCTGAGAGTCACAGACTAACGTCTGTGAACCTGTTTCCACAAGGACTTAAATTAGATGATCCCTAAAAGTCCTTCCGGGGCTGAAATTATGCAAGTCTGATATCCTAGAAAATGATAGCTACTGTTATTATGGTGCTTACTCTGCGCCAGGCACTGTAATGCACACGTGTTACGCGTTTTAGCTTGTTTAACCGTCCAGGCAACCCCGTGAAATGGCGCGTTATTACTAGGCACAGACTGTAGCTGGGAAAACTGAGGCCCAGAGAGACCGAAGGACTCACCTAAGGTCACACAGCTTGAAAGGGCAAAGCTGAGGCAACCCAGCTCCAGACTTCGAGGATTTGGCCGTAATACTCTAAGGCCCTGAGTTGTAGCTTCTTCGAGAATTTTCACACTCACTTTGTAAATCTTCGTATGGAAGCAACATAGCCTTCTTTGCATGGTAAAACCATAATGACATAAATGCAGCCAAAAGCAGTAAAGCAAAGTGCAGGCCATTCCGGGGCCGAGTGTCAGAATAATAATGATCTGAGATCCTCACTAATGCGTATTCTCGTAGGGAAGCTGAGGACGGAGGACGCGGGGTTACAGTAAAAAGTCTCCCCCTTTAATGCCATCTCTTCATGCAGTACAATAAAACACGCAGAAGGGATTCATCACAAGGACACCTGCACTGGGAGCTCTCTGGGGCGGCGGGGTGAATGCCGGGGCTGTAACGAGATGACGAGGCCTTCCCTCCCCGTCCTTCCAGACCCTGTGCCTGACCTGCGTCATCTCAGGAGACCCCGCCCCTGAAATTTCTTGGCTGAAGAATGACCAGCCTGTCACCTTCCTTGACCGCTACCACATGGAGGTGAGGGGGTCTGAGGTCACCATCACCATCGAAAAGGTCAACAGTGAGGACAGCGGGCGCTACGGCGTCTTTGTCAAGAACAAGTACGGCTCGGAGACGGGCCAGGTCACCATCAGCGTGTTCAAGCATGGGGAGGAGCTCAAGGTGCTGAAGGATATGTGATGAGTGACAGCCTGAGGTCTAGTCTGCGTGGACCAGCAAGGTCAACCAGTGAGTCACAGCCTGGCACAGACCCTGGGGACAGGGCAGAGGGGAAAGGGACAAGGTAGAAAACAGGACATGGGGCTGGGACAGAAGGGACACACCACGGCGGAGCAGCAAAGACCTTGCTGGGGTCCCGAGAGGCCTGCAGGATGGTGGGGTCGGCCCTGGACTTGGAATGAGACACCTACATGTGAGACCCAGCTTCACAAGCACTCTCCACGGGCCTTGCCTTGCTCATCTACCAGATGGGAATTCCTACTCCTGGGGATCATTTATGAACACCCTTTATAAACCCCACACCGGTGGTGTCTGTCCTCAACCTGGAGGACAAAAGGCGATGTCCACATTTTTGGTTGGCACAGCTGGGGGTGTCTGTTGACAGACATGTCTATCGGTAGAGGCAAGGGGGCCGAGGAACACCGCAGCTCCCCACCCCACGGACTTCTCCAGCCCCAAGTGCAAATAGTGCCGGGGCCGTCAGCCCTGCCGGGGAGCCATAGGGCCCAACAGCCCTCTTCTGGGGCACTCTGTTTTTCGTTCCCGAAAGTTCCACAGACATTCAGCGTGTGCCAGGCTGAGGGAGGCGCTGGGAGCACAAAGACAAATAATATCCAGGCCCGGCTCTCAGGAGGCTTCGGCCCACCAGGGAGTCAGGCCTGGGCGCAAAGGCTCCGGACAAGGCTGAGGCCAAGGGTTATAAAACTGCAACAAAGTGCCACTGGTGGTCACGGGGGAGAGGCAGATGTTTGTCCCACAGGGACGAGGACTTTAAAACCCCTTCACAGAACTAGCAGAATTGGGTTGGACCCTGAAAAATGAGTCCAAGTTGGCAGGGGTGATGGGACGGGGACATTTCAAGAGTGGGGCACGGTGACAGCAAAGGCAAGGGGTGGGGGGACGTGGCCCCGGTGGCGCTGAGTGCCAGGCTGGTGAGTTGGATGACCTTCGGGACTGCTCCCAGCTCGGGGCCTCTGCCTGCTGTGACAGACACCAGGTGGCCTTGCTGGATGGACCTCAATTCAGAGCTGGGCATTTCAACACCCTCCAATTTCCCTGTTATTAAAAACAAGATTTGGACTGGGTGAGGTTTATAAAGTTATAGATGTTTGTTGTGAAATGTTGGAAAATCGTGAAAACCATAAAGGAGAAAATAAAAATCACCTATAATCCCAACTCTGGAAGATAACGCACCTCTGGTTTCTGAAATGACCTCTGAACTTCGGGGTGAAATGAGCCGCTCCTGCCTCCACCACCTGCACACGCACCAGGCGTGCTGGGTAACTTACACCCCCAGCTCTTGTTCTGGGCTCACGGTGCAGTCAGGCCAGGGGTTCAAGGGTGCGGGAGGGAGGCAGGGCACCTGAACATACACTGGCTGGGGACGGGTATGGGGCACTGGGCAGGTCTTAGAGGCAAACACACTTCGGGCAATTCTGTTCCTTTCTCTTGTCCTCAATTTCCCGCCTATAAATAAAGAAGGCTGAGCCTTGGGGAAATTAGCGTGTCCCAATGCGCCAGGGTTGCAGGTTCGATCCACTGTCAGGGCTCATACAAGAATCAACCAATGAATGTATAACAACAAATCAATCTCTCTCCCTTCTTCTCTCTCTCCAAATCAATAAATAAAATTAAGTTAAGAAAGAAGGCTGGAAGTTCATTTCTGAGGACCCTTTCAGCTTGAAACCAGAAAAGGCGGTATTCATGCTGCCTGTCCCCTGCCAGACCCAACAAGCAGAGACAGGGACTGAATATTTGTGGGCACTTTGTTCAGGTGGCCAGCCACCTGAGAAGATGGCGGGTTTGTACCTAACAGGCTGTCTTCAATTGTATTTTAAACCAACCCTTATTATAAGGAGAAGAAAAGTGTAGGTAAGGGTATTGGAATTCAGGGGAAAGTCAATCAGATAAAGCTGCAGCGTTCTCTCGCCTGGGCCCTGGGCGGTGGGCATCTCCGCCTGGAGCAGTGACTCAGATGCCACCTCGATTGTTCCCCTTCCTCAGGAGCCACAAAGGTGGAACTGCTTACTGGTCTCTTGGAGTCAGGGTGGGGCACACCTTCCATTCCTGAAACAACAGCTTTTTACCTACACCGATTACTAAGCTTATTAGCTATTACCTGAAAGCAAAATTCCTCCAACATCTGAGTCCCCCATCAAGCTGACACTAAGATCTTTATCACTTCCCAGAACTCCATCCTCCTTTGCTTTTCTCTTTTCTGGATGACAAGATAAAGAAAAAGGCCCAAGCTCACTCTCCCTCCCACTCTCACTTGGAATCTCAGTGCAGAGACTTGGCTTCTTATGTGTATTGATGGAAAATGTCACCAATCTCAAAGAAATCAGAAAGCACAGTATCCATGTGCTCAACTCCCAACAGCAGTCTGGATACGCTTACGTACGTGTTTCACCTTCACACAAAGCACCCTCCCTTCTCCTTCACAGGATCAGCACCCCAACACAGGGAGAGAGGCAGAGAGTGAGATAATGACAATAAATCTCTGACCTTCTCACACTGATAGGGGAACTCACTGAGTTACAAACTTCAGCCTTAGTTGATAGGCTTAAGTGATTAAGGCACGTCAAAGCTGTTATTCCAGGAAATGGACTGCAGGCTACTGACTCCAGGAGGCCACAGGCAATTCAGCCTTTGTGCCCCAGGGGGGTCTGCCAGAGATGCAGAGGGTTTGTGAGGTGTTGATCGGCAGATAAAAAAAGTACTAGGAAAATCGCCCCTGGTCTGCAACTCTTATCCAATTGACCTTTTTTCCAAATCCCTTACCTGCCCTTTCTTCCCATAAAAAACCATAAGACGGTTTTTTGAGGGTATATAACCAACTATCTTCTCAGATCACAGCATCTGAATAAAGCGCCTACAGATTCAACCCTTGTCTCTACTTACTGGTTCTGGTAGTGACAGGCAGCACGAACACCGACTTTTCCGGTTTTGATATCAGTGGCCACCAGGTTAATGGAACAGCATCACCAGCCCCATTTTCACAGATACGGCAGCTGAGAACCTGAGTGGTAAATGGCAGGGTCCAGACAAGAGTCCCTGGGTCCTGGTTCAGAGGACATTCTACTCTGCCACGCTGGCCCTGAGCAATGCAGAGAGGTACATGGAGCCCAGAGCCCAGAGGTGAAGCAATCATACATTCTCAATAAACATCTGAGAACTGCCAAAGTAATGAATGAACAAATCACTGAGCAGATGTGTAAATGGAAGTGGCTGCTTGGTTCCATCTATCCAGAAGGGTAAAATTTCCCCCACCGGCAGAGGTGGACTGGGTGGGGGACCATGGTACACAGCAATTTGTCACAAGTTCTCCCAGTAGCATTTACCCTTTAATCCCACTGTTGGCCCTCCTGGAACATGGTGTGAGTGAGCAGCCCCTGTCAGTGGGAAGTGAGCTTTGCATGCTAAGAAGCCGCTCAGAAGCAGTGCATCATGGGGCTGAAGTTTCTGTGAACTCCGTTATTTGGTGAGAAACCAGTCTGGGAGCTGAGCTGTTGTGCTGCCTATGGACAGTTTCTGTCTGTCCAGTCTCCCTGGACAGAGGCCCCAGAGCAGCATGCGTGCGTGAGCAAGCTTCCTGAAGACCCACATCCCCATCACCCTTGTTAGCTCTGCTCTCTCTTCCCCGCTTCCATCTCCCGGAGCCCAGTCTCAGCTGGATTCTCCTTTAGGGTCCCAGCCAAGAAGACATGGACAGGGCCGGTCCCAAGAGTGAGACAGAGGGGATGGAGGTCCCTGGGAACTTTCATTGTTCTCTTAGTTCTTCCCACTTAATCCCACTGAAACCTCAACCCACTCAGGTAGGAGAAAGTAGGATGAATCTTGCTGAAGGATAGTGTGATATAATAAAAAATAAATGTTTAGTCTTTGTCCCTAGGTCCTGACTCATAGCTCCTAACCCCTGGAAGCTCTGGGGTGGTATCTTTTGTATGCTAATGACTTCTGACCAGGGAGCTGGTCTCCAGAGAGACCAAGGCATAATCACAGGCTTGGAACTTTCAGCCCACCCCCCAACTTCCAAGGACGGGAGAAGGGCTAGAGATTCTGACTGAATCACCAATGATCAATGATTTGATCAATCATGCCAAAGTAATGAATCCTCCATAAAAATCCCTAAATGATGGGATTTGCAGGGCTTCCAGGTTTGTTGGCACATCAAGGTGCTCGGAGAGTGGTACGGCCAGAGAGGGCGCGGTAATTCTACTAGATATTCCTTGGACCTCTTCCTTTGGTTGTTCATTTGTATTCTTTATGATAAGCCAGTAAATGAAAGTAAAATGTTTCCCTGAGTTTTGTGAGCTGTTCCAGCAAATTATCGAGTCTGAGGAGGAAGTCACGGGACCCCTCGGTTTACAGCTGGTTAGTCACAAGTGCAGGTGGCACTGAGACTTTCGGCTGGTGTCTGAAGTGAGGGTGGTCTTGTGGGACTGAGCCCTTAGACCTGCGGGATGTGACACTGACCTTGGGTAGTTAGCGTCAGAACTGAAGTAACATGGTAGGCTAACAATTCTGACATCCGGGGGCTGGGGGTTTGGAGAACTGGTCGTTGGTGCGGAGAGACTCACGCATTTGTTGCCAGAAATGTTACGAACCAAAACAAGTTCAGAGTTACAAATCAACCACCTCCCTCCCCGCAAAATGGGTCTTTTCCATTTCATCTGCTCAGTAGCTCCTGAGCCCAGGGTAGTAGGTCATCATCCAGTGAAGCCAGACTCCCCAGCTTCTCCTCGTTCCCCTTATTCTCCTCTTCCTCATCTGTTCCCAGTGGCCTCCCCTGCTGCCCATGGCCCAAACTACTCCCAGCATCCTGCTTGCTGGACCCCTCTTGTTCCTTCCTCACTATAATTCCTAATTACTCCCTGTGTTATACTTTTACTGGCTCATCCTGGGAAATGGCTCAATTGGTCCAGACTGGTCCCAGTACCCTGAATGGGACTCAGAAGGTCAGGAACTTGGCCTCCCTTATTCTGCTGGAGCCCAGCAGCAAACACACCACCACAGCGTTCTCCAAGAACCCTCAGGGACCTCTCGGCAGGCTGGGCTGCAGGCAGCCGGGGGGGTGTGCGGGCTGAAGAAGGCCGGCAGCCGGTAGAGATCCCCTTTATCACACCGCCGGCCACCACTCCTCCCCCACACCCGTTCAGTCCCTTTCAGAGACCTGCCCGCCTTGGCCTAAAAGCATTGAGAGCAGTAAACAGGAAAAATATAGGAAGCAGGAGCCCCGATGGGAAACGACCGGCCTGTGTAACAATGAACATCCACCCACTCAGCCACCGCCGCTCTAGTCAGACACTTTCGATGCCTCAAAATTTCCAAATCACTTCAAGCGACTTGGGCGACATGTTCATGCCAAAAACGGATTCACAAGCAACATTCCCCAGATGTCTCCAGTTACAGGAAGCCAGATTTCTTATTTTCAGCATTTGAGAAAAGTATAAATCTCGAGGCTGGAGGAGTTTCAGCCAAGAAGCACCCTAGGTTGAGAGCAAAGCAAATTGCATGGCCTGCCTCTCCTCTCCGGGGCCTCCCAGAAGTCTCTGTGCTGTGACTTTTCTAAATCGTCGCTTCCTGTGCTAGCAGATCTAAAGAAAGAGAAACACCGGCCACACAAAAGTCTCTTCATTCCGATCATAGAAATGCTCGTGGTGAAATGAGTCTCTGTGTTTGCTTTAAAATACTCCAGTTGTGTGTGTGTGGGGGGGGGGGTGATTGGAGGAAGGGAGATCAATGAAAAAGTTAGCAAGATATTGATAATTCTCTTGAAGCTGGGTGATAAATACATGGAGTTCACACTACCATTCTCTGCTTTTGTATGTGTTTGAATTTCTTTATAATAAGAAATTTGAAAGACGCCATGGGAAACCAGTCCTCGGCTGCCTTTTCACCTGGAGTCATATTAATTACACACCCAGCAATTAGTCAAGGGCATCGGACCCAGGCAAGTGAGCACAGAGTTCCTCTCTTGCAGGTGATTTATACAGCCTGTCATTTTTCAACCTCGCTAATTAAAATTAATGGTAATACAGATGCCCTACAGGAAAGAATGATCAAGGCATGGCTATAGATTTTACACATACAAATGATTCATCAACTCCTCATCCATTCAACACAATCTTTACTGAGCTTATGATATGATAGGAACACACAAAATTAAAGCTCAATGCTATCATCTGAGGTCCAGCTTGACTTCTTCCCTTTACGTGATGTGTGATTTGTTATTCAAGCCTTTGGCAGCTTGTCTGAAAAAGAAAGACTGCTGTAAGAACTCGATGCAGCAACACTTACCAAATAACTAGTGCGGTGCCCGACAGAAGTGAAACACATGGTAGGTTTCCCCTTGTGACCTGCTCCTGGGCCTGGGAGCCACGGTCTGCTGGGGAAGGCAGACCGGCCAATCCGGCTGCGACAGCGTCAAACAGTCTCTGCCGTACCTTTTTGAGTGATGACATGATAGACTCTTCCACACACGGGAGCCCACAACCTCACAGGGGAATTTTAAAGTAGCTATCTGTTGTAGCTTTTTTCAATTTCAGAAATTATAAATGCTACTGGTAGGAAAATTGGACAAGACAGAAATGAAGAAGGAAGAAAAGCAAAAAACATCCATAAGTCCACCAGCCAGAAATAAGCACAAGGGGAAGACACGATTTATTAACTAACCTGACAGGGATTCCTGCCCTTTCCCCATTGCCACCTCCACTCTGCAGACTGCGAAGCTAAAAACTCACGTCCCCAGGACCCGTGTAGCTGGGGACAGCCATAGCACACAGTTCTGGTCAAAGACGCCTAAGCAGAAACGTGCTGGGGCACCTCGGTCGGGTCTTGATGATCCTGATAAAAGAAACTGATGCTGCCGGCAGTGTTACGCCCCTCCTTCCTTCCGGCCTCAGGTGTGCACCCAATGCCTGGAGCTGGGGCAGCCATGTGGGACCATAAAGAAAAGAGAGGGTCAGGGAGACCCCCCCCTGACATCACCAAGCTGCTGACCCCAGGCCCTCAGACCTCTAGACTGCTTGTGAGAGAAAAATAAGCCCCTCCTGGCTATGACACCATAAATCAGGTTTTTGGTTCCTTGGAGCTAAAAGCACTCCCAAATCATGCACCCACTTGTTAAGATTATTTTCGTGTTCTCCATGCTAGGCTTAACAGAGTCGAGAGATCTCACATATAATTTCACACTCTGCATTTTTCATATGTCACTAAACCATGAGGATTTTCTCACGTCACCAAAAAGCATTCCGAAACCCCATCTTGGTGTTTCTCTATTATACAGTTATGTATCATTTCCATATTGCCAGAAATAGTTTCCGATTTTTCACTACTATAAATAAAACTGGGGTGGACATCCTTGTACAAAGATAGAAAAGTATTTGCTAGCATCTCTGGAAAATTCTCTAGGATAGATTGTAGAAGAGACATTACTGGGTCAAAGGGCATGGATTATGAGGTGGAAAACAGACGAGCTACGTGGCAAGAAGGGAAGCCAGAGACCAGGGACGGCGCCTGGGCCTTCCCCCCAGGTCCGAAGTGGGTCGATCAGCCAACACGCATTTACTGAGTTGCTATTTCACTCTAGGCTCTGGCAACACAGTGACGACCAACACAGACACGCGCCCTGCCCCCATGAGAAATGCCATGTGTCAGACGGCTACCCGGAGAGGTGGCTGGCTTTGTTGGACCATGGCCTACTGATGAAAAGACGGGATCACCATACAAGTTAGGAGGTAAAAGCCAACCGAGAAAAGCATCTGTGATCTGTAGGGAAGCTCTAAGGGTGATCTGCATAATATACGATTACAACCCAGTATCATGATCAGTGGTTCAGTCTCAAAAATGATGTTGCAAAAAAATACTGCAATGTGTGGAAAGTTGTTCAGAATGTTCAGAATAGATTTTAAAAATCAAAAGGCAGATTTCACCTGGCTGGTGTGGCTCAGTGGATTGAGTGCTGGCCTGCGAATCAAAGGGTTGCAGGTTCAATTCCCAGTCAGGGCACATGCCTGGGTTCAGGGCCAGGTCCCCAGTAGGGGGCGTGTGAGAGGCGACCACACATTGCTGTTTCCCTCTCTCCTTCCTTTCCCTTCTCTCTACAAATAAATAAAATATTTTTAAAAAATCAAAAGGCAGATTTCAAACAGTATACAGAAGGTGATTTTATTTTATTAAAATGAAAACTATCTTTTAGAAAACTAGAATAAACAACCACACATTAGTGAGCTCTCTGGATGGTGGGATTACAACTCATGTTTATTTTCTTCTCTTATCTGTATTTTTCAAAATCTCTATAATAAACATGCCTTATATATTTTTTTTCAAAGAGAAAAAAATATATAGGCCTCTTGCACACCCCCAACTGGGGACCTGACCCGAAACCCAGGCATGTGCCGTGACTGGGAACCGAACCAGTGACCCCTCCAGTTCACAGGCCGGCACTCAATCCAGTGAGCTACACCAACCAGGGCTTGATCATCTTGATATTTGGTGCCCTCACGGCTTTGGGTAAATGGGAGAAGGTCAAAAAAATCTTAGCTGGCAACAGTGAGTGAAATAGAAGCCAAAAAAGCAATCATGACCTTCAGGAACCTGGGCGGGTGAAGTATCCCTTTAGACTCAGAGCTAATGGAAGTTGAACAGTAACCCAGCACTAGGGCCCTGTGGTGGTACATGGGGGGGCTGCATGTAACCCCCTTACCAGCTCCGTGAGGTGGGTTATTTTGATAATTCCCTGTTTGGTTTACCTGAGACATTGGTTCCGTTCAGAAACAGGTGTGGAGCTCCTACAGTGAGTCAGGCACTGTTCTAGGCCTCGGGGTCTGTATTCCGGTGGAAGGGAGACAATGAGCCTGTGAACGGATAAACAGTCATATCATCAGGCACGTTCCCCAAATTGGAGAAAACGAGGCCTCGAGCAGACACTTGTACACTTCACAGTAGCATTATTCACAACAGCCAAAAGGTAAAAAACTCACGAGTGTTTATCAACAGATAAGTGGATAAGCAAAATGTAGTACTACATACAATTGAATGTTATCTGTTCTTTAGAAGGAATAAAATTCTGACACATGCTATAACGTAGATGAGACTTGAAAGCCAGACATGAAAGGACAAACATCATATTTATTCCACGTATAAGAGGAACCTACAATAGGCGAATTCATGGAGATGAAAAGTAGGATAGAGGTCGGCCAGGGCTGGAAGGAGGAGGGAGTCGGGGGGTTGCTGTTTAATGGGTACCCAGCTTCTATTTGGAATGACAAAAACTTCTGGAAACAGACAGCGGTGATGATTACACAACACTGAATATACAACGCCACTGAACTGCACACTGTAAAAGCTGGTAAAACATCTGTCTGCAGGGAAAGAAGGTTAACCTACCTCGTGGTAAATGCACACGCTCCCCGTGGGCAGACCCCCAGGGGACTGTCAGGAGAGAGATGCCCCAAAAGAAATCTGCCCGAGAGAGTTTCCTGCCAGAAGCCAGGCCACATCCAAGCAGAGAGGCTGGCGCTCAGACCCTCAGACACGGAAGCCGAGGCAGGGTGGCCAGCCAGAGGAGACGTCTGTCCCCCACTCTGTGGAACTGCAGGCGGCAATCCCCAGGGAGAGGACCTCAAAAAAATCCACAGAAATCAGCTCACAAGTCATCCTTGGACTTCTGCCACACCCCCAGGCACCAATGCCAGATTACTGCTGAAGCCACCAAGGAAGACCTTCCCCAGCCCTGGGGAGACCCCAAACAGCAGCAGGTGTTGGGGGGAGAGTGACTTGGGAAGAATCGGAAAAGATGCCTACGATGTTCCCCACGGGATTCCGAGCCTGGGGAAATGGAAATTCAATTGCCGGTTTGATCTCAGCCTGGACTGGCCTTTTTTTTCACCCTGTCTGCCAAACCCACAATGAGGGTGAGTCCCTGAAGATGGTGGGTGATGAGGTCCTCGCCTCTCGGTCCCTTCCTGCACCTCCAAATGACGTTTATTCAATTTCCTAAGACTCATTCCTGCCTGTGCTCTTTCATAATTAAATAAGGTGAGGTCTCTTTTCCTGGAAGAATTAAAGCCCTGTTATATACAAATACTGTTTCTGCCACTGTTGCTAAGAAACTCGATTATCAGTCTCCACTGGAGACCAACTCTCTGTCCCTTTCAAGCACCAGAGGTGCTCATTTCACTCTGAAGGTTGTTTTCAAACATGTCAGAATTCTTCCTGATTCAACACAGTTTCTATCGTCTCTGGGTTCCCCAGAGTTCAGAAGCAATTTAATTTTTTTCCTGAAAGGTGAGTTTAGCTAAAATATGTGCCACTTAAAATACTAAATGGCCTAAATTATTCCTCTTTGGGTACCAACCATTGCAGAAACTCCAACAGGTAAATTAATCTGAGCTCATACCATCTTGTCAGAAGAAGACACATAAAAAATAATTCTGATTTACCCATGAAGGAAAGAAGGAAGGTTTCAGGAACCAGAAATCACCTCAGAGATATGAATAGAGATGATTTAATATAAAGCATTGTCGATGAGGTGCGAGGTTGTTCGCTTGGTAACTAAAGGAGGAGACTGAGCTCTCACAGAGGCAGCGAGTGCAGGAAGCAGCTAAGCCAGGGCAGCGGAAACAAACGGAGGAGTGGACACTGAGAAACTCAGAGGTGAGCCCTGCAGAAGGGAAACTCAGACCCCCAAGGAGGAGGCGCTCCTTGGCTGGTGCTGCTGCTGGTGCTGGTGAGGGGGATGCTTGCGGACGCTTCTGCTGTTAGAAGCCTCAGCTGCTGCTGCTGCTGCTGCCGCTGCTGGAGTAAGATCTGTTGCTGGGGAGACCCTGTTAGAACAGGAAACACACTGGAAGGAGCAAGTCCCTTCTTCCTCCTCCACCAGCCTTGCAGCCTCCTCCAGCGTCATCCATCTGCCGAGTACAGTGGGGAGCAACTGGAGGAGCAGAAATGTAGTTTGCAGAGCAGAAGCCATAACTTGTAAGTGGCACAGTAATAAATAGATAAATTATGTTTGAAAATGGTAAGGGTAGTGAGGGAAAAAAGAGCAAGGTAAAAAGAACTCGGAGTGTTACATTTTAAATGGGGTGATCAGGGAGGGCCTCATGGGGAAGTAACTTCTGAGCTGTCACTTAGCTTCCGGAGGTTTACCACTGACCTAACAATGGCCCCATTCAATGTGCCCTAGAGGCAGCTACTGCACTTCCAATGTCTGCCCAGGGCCAGCAAAATTCGCTCCTTCGGGCTTTTCTCACCCAGATTGATATTTAAGAGGCAGAACTGCTCAGATTTCTCACCCTTCCCAATCCTACGTGAACAGGCTCTGAACCGACTCTCTGGGACATGGGCTCACAAAGATCTTCCCTAAAACTGAAAAGATACCTTATCTGATGGGCTTATCACAAGTGGAGTCACCTGGCACGACCACATAGGCCAAGAGCATTCTAGAGAAAGCTTCATCCCTAAAACAAAGACCTGCCAAGTACACACACACACACACACACACACACACACACACCAGGCATGCGGGAGGCCAGGAGGACACAGATTCCCAGACTGGGAACAGCAGACTGGTGAAAGCTACCCAGTTATCTCAGAAGCCATTTTAGAGGATTGGCTTATTCCACAGCACAACATATAAAGGCTTTTAGATAAAAAATGTAAGGCCTTAGTTGAAATACAAACTAAAACCACAACACACCGTCAGAATGGCTGGATTAAAAAGACTGACAACGGAAGGACAAGTGCTCACAAGGACCCGGAGCCACCAAAATGCACAACTCTCGCTGGTAGGGTATGAATAGTGCAGCCTCTTCAGAAATCCGTCCATATATTTAGCTTCCAATTTTTCTAAAGCTAAATATATGGCTATTTTCTCATTCAGCAAGTCCAGTTCTAAGTATTCAAGAGAAATAACTGCACAAAAAGACATGTACAAGAATGTTTTGCATAAGAGCCAATGACTGGAAACAATTCAAATTATCGACAGATGAATAAACTATGGTAGTCATACAATAGAACAAAACTGAATAGCAACACCAGTCTTTTTAAAAAATATTTTATTTATTTATTCTTAGAGAGAGAGGGAGGGAGGAGAAAGAGCTGGAGAGAAACATCAATGTGTGGTTGCCTCTCACATGCCCCCCCACTGGGGACCTGGCCTGAAACCCAGGCACCTGCCCTGATTGGAAATTGAACCGGCACCCCTTTGGTTCGAAGGCTGGCACTCCATCCACTGAATCACGCCAGCCAGGGCAACAAAACAGCTCTTTGCACACTCAACAGTATGGATGAATCTCAAAGACAGAAGGCTGAACAAAAGGAGCCACACACAGGAACATACACTGTATGCAGAAGAACAGGCAAAGCGGATGGCAACAGAAGTCAGGAGAGTGGTTACCTCCAGGAGGGAGAGGCAGGAGGAAGTTCTCCGGGTTGCTGAAAACATTGTCCGTCTTGATTTGGGTTATGGTCCCATGGATGTGTTCATATCCAAAAACCTACCAAGCACTTAGGATTAGTGAGGGCTATGAATTTCACAGTATGTGTCTACCCCTCAATAGAAAAATTAAACCCGGGAGGCAGGGAGGCGTCCTTCCCATGGATGCACAGTAAGAAGTCACAGGGTCTCTAATTCCTGCTCATTGCTCAAAGAGGATGTGTTAAATCCATCAACTGGGATGCGGCTTCATAAGTCAAGATAAACACAACGGGACAAACCAATTTCACACAAAATTCAAGCTGATGTAAAAATCTTTAATGTTGATACTAGTCAGCTGTATAAACTGGTCAAGTAAGTGCCCTTAAGGGACGCTAAGAAGAAAAATCCTTAAAATGCTAAAAAGTTTGTCCTATTAGTTTCATGTCTGTGTTTCTGCTTTTATGGCAAATTCTGATGCTCTGAATCTTCCAATGGAAAAATAAAATAGGTGCTAATTTAAAAGACAGGTATATAAATACACACACACACATATATATGAATCAAGATGGTTCTGGTATAATGCTTATCCAACTATAATTTGATAATTTTTTTTTAAATAATAGAGGAGAGTGTGGAGGTTTGGCTGGTTCTCAGTATTTAGGCAAACGTTTAAAATAATCATGCTTCTGTCTCCACAGTAAAGTTTAAATATCTGAACCCCCCTGACCACATTGAGGACAAAAGCCAGTTCAGTAAGCATGGGGCATTTTTCAGACAGCTGGTCAACCAGACACGTCTGCCGTCTTTAAGACAGTTCTGGGGATAGAAAAGGCATTCGATTTTGCCACTAGAGAAGCAACACAATGTTCACCACGACAGTTTGCCTGCATAAGCTGTGACACAGCCATGCCTATTAATATCGTACAGCACGTAAAAATTGTGCAGTAGACACTTATCAACTTGACCAATAAACATAAAAAGAGGCTCAACTTCAGAGAAAATCAAACAACTGTACATTTAAACCTAAAGATATACATGTCCTGGGATTATCTGTAGTGAAAGAAAAAGGAACTTAGGAACAGCTTCAATGTCCATCAACAGGGGAACGATTAAATAAGTCACCGCGTAGAACCCACGCACCACGCTTGGGTCCCTATGCAGCCATGAAAAGAATGAAGTAGATCCATATGCATTGACAAGACACCTACTCTATGTAATGAATAGTATGCATAGAGAAGCTTTTCCACCTAAATTTCAGTATCTACAGATCCGCAGACATTAAAACTCCAGAAGGAAGAATGCCAACTCTTCCCTTCGCCGACAGATGGTATCAGCTAGAGTGAGAGGTGGTTTTACACCCATCGCCGGGAACGGCACCTGGTCCGGTCCGTTACTCTGTTGTGTTGCTGTCCATGCACCCAAGTAATTTTTTATACATAATCTACCCTGTAATAGCCAATAAGCATGAAGCCAGTGAGAACCTCAAACGCACCAGAAAGAGGCAATTATGAAAGAAACAAATGTGGAAATAATACTTACCTTGAGAATGGTGAGAAAATGAGGAAACTAACATTACATGTGCATATGGAAGGAATTGTCACAGTGGGAACAGTTTTAAAGCACAAAAAGTAAAGCCTGCACTATGGGGAAAGGTCTATGTTGACTCGATCAAGAGTAAGCAGGGAGAAGGAAAAGTGAAACTGATGAAAGGGAAAACCTTTTGGTCTGTGTGACTAAATTACAAGAATCAAATCAGGGATCTATCAGCTAATGGTTGGGTAAGTAGTGGGAAGAGCCCAAGTTTAAATCCAAACGTAGGTCAGCCTGACAAGTTTAATGATAGGGAAGTGGGTGGGCCCCAGGACCTCAAGGACCCCCACCCCCAGGTAACCCCAGGTTACTGGAGACTCCCCCCACCCCCTCAAAGGCCCCCTCCCCAGGCTGCAGCTACCCACCCATCATGCTTGGGTTCAAGACAGACCCCACCTACAGGCGGGGCAGCCTCACAGTTATTTTCTGTTGGTTCTGGAATGTATGCTTTCCTCTGGCTTCAAGAGTTCCTCCAGAGTTGATTTTGAGGGAGAGAGAGGTCAATCCAAGCTAGTTCAACATCTAAAATGTGGGAGCTCACTGTGTCTTTTAAAATTGTGTTTTAAATAGTTGTTGAAGTAGCTTTTGCATGCAGAGAAATGCAGAAGGCTTAAGTGTGCAGTTTGATGAGTCTGGACAAATATATAAAACAAGAACACCAACGCCTAGAACAAGGACTGTGTTCGCAACACAGAGGTTTCTGCGTGAACCTGACGAACCTGGCAGTCCAGCCGCTTCAGAGGTGGGCCCTGCTGGGGTTTTCACAAGCACACATTAGTTCCCTCCTGATAGATGGAATTATACGGTATTACTCTTTGGTACCTTGCTTCTTTCACTCAACCCTAAATATATTTTTAAATTTTAAAAGAAAAGTTTCCTTTTGGACATAGGTCAGAGGGTGGCTGAACTCATTTAGCTGAAGTCCTTGTATCAACAAAGTACCATTTACTCTGGGGGTACCCACTTCAGTTATCTGGGGAAAAATGCCTAAAACAAACGACTCATTCTAACACGAAAATATATAAGGAAGCGTAACTGACTGCAAATAACGTGGCAAACACTGAGCCCCCACGTAAAAACTGAGTATCACTTGAACTCCAGGTTTGAAATGGTCGCTCTTGGTCCCCTAGGGGCAGGCAGGCTGGATTCTCACCTTCGCGCTGTTTCCAGCCCTCTTCCCCCCAGTGGAACTTCCTTCATTTCCCAAAAGTCTGACCTCACCCTAAAAAAGCCCCCTTATGCTTATCAAGTCCATGGGGAGACTTCCAAATCATATTCTACTTATTAGAATTTTCAGCATTTTTTTTCTCCCCAAAAGAACCTTTTCCCTCCTGCTGGAAAAATGAAAAAAGAATCCTTTCATTTCAGAGGTCAGAGACTATGACCTCCAGAAATGGTTGCCAACGAAGAGATTTGTGGGTGAACAGAAAGCTCCAAGAACGGTCACAATAACACGCCGGGGTTTGTGTCTGTGGTCTGGACACCCGAATGAGGTCCATCAACAGACCGATGGTGGTTTTGAGGCAGGGTGAGCCAGGACAAGCAGAACAGGGAACTGGAGAGGGACAGTTAAACAAGTAGTTTGCAGCCACCTAGTAAATCCTATCCTCCCCAAACCAAGGACACTTAAGAGTAAATGTTTACACTCTTCCTTCCTCCTCCAAGGAGGAGGAAACAGGTTTAAAACCTTAAACCTCCTTCCCGACCAGGGGATAAACGGCTTAAATCACCCCAGTCAGGGAGAAAACAGAAATCCAATTAGTGCCATTTGCCAACCACGCCCAAGGACAGGTGAAGTTACAGGAATAAGTCTCATTATGGCACATCAGCATAACATTGATGACTATTCCATTGAGATCCTCCCCTAAGACCTCCCCTAAACTTACAGCTTTTAAAACCCCTCAAAATGAAGGCTCCGGCCAGTGCCCGTTGGAACCTGTCCCCAAGGCCCCCTTTTCTCTGACTTATTCGTGAGCCAAAGCAGCCGGCCCAGGCTCATTTTCCTGTCTAGTCCCTCCCCTGCTGTACCCACTGTCCCAAGCCCTTCCTCGTTTCACTGTCCCCAGCTTTAATAAACATGCTCTAAAATCTCCAGGGCTCACTTTGGCTGCTGTGACTCCATGGGTTGGGTGCCATCCTGGGAACAGAAAGCTGGCTTGTTTTCATTCCTGGTCAGGGCACGTGCCTGGGTGGGGGCCAGGTCCCTGGTTGGGGCGTGAGAGAGGCCACCAAAGTTTGTCTTGCACATCGATGCTTATCTCTCTCTGTCTTTGTCCCTCCCTTCCCCTCTCTTTAAAAATAAATGAAGTCTTTTCAAAAGTAAAATAAAATAAATCATCTGGACTTGTGTTGTGAAATCTTTCCTACATGAAGTTAAGAACCCACACACTGCAGGCCGGCCTGAGCAGACCCGCTCGGGGCCAGGTCCCATATCTGGTAACATTTTCAACGGCTAATATGTGGGAAAAGGCAGGACCCCAGCTGCCTCCCCCTGGCGTTCCTGGTCCCCTCCTCTGTCTCTCCAGGGGGGTCTCTCATGTTCTTTGCTCCAGACCGCACACCTGGCTGCCCCTCTTGGGCCAAAGCCCCCATGTTCCCCTGTAGTGGCCCCTAATGTACCTTCAAATGCTGTCCAAGGCACCAGTCCCATTGGCTGGCCCCCCAGTGCGGGCATCATGCCATTGGTTTGGACACACAGCTCACTGTCATTGCCCCTCATCCAGGCAGCAGCTTATAGTTCCTCCACGGCCATGGCCAACCCCTTAGCAACTGTCAAAGATAAACAAAGCTGGGCATGAGTTCAAGCAGCAAAAAACAGGTTTTCCTCGGGAACTACTGATAGTCAGGACATTGCTGAGCTCGTTTCCAATTTGCAAAAGGCATTTTAAAGAGAGAATGAGAGAGCTGGGAGAGGAAGAGACTGGGTAGGGGGTGCTCCTTCTGGTTGGTTAGTTACGTTTCATAGGAAGGGCTCTCAGGTCCTTGGGAAAGACCCTCCTGAGTCATAAGAGATACACATAAATCTCAAGGGGACAGAGGAAGGAATTGAATGCCTTTTCTAGTAAATGCACTAAGGGAAGGAAGTCAGAGGGCTCTGTCACATGTTGGCTAGAACAAACAATAAATTCTTTTGACAACCCTGAGCTTTAGCAGATTGGAACTCAAAAGGGGCTGGGGGTTCCCAAGGGCATCACCGTGGGCTGCTAGAAGCCCCCCTGCAGTCGGTCAGGTCTCTTGGGCAGGGGTCTGGACAGCGTTCCTGCAGTTCTCACTACCCATCACCCAGACCCTCCGGCTACTGAGCTTACCTCTGCCTCTTGCCTGCCTCCGCCAACGCCTGTTCTTGCCCACAAGCAGCCAGTGCACCACCACCACTTGTCACCTATACCTGACCCCGATGCTTGGCTGTCTGCTGCTGGCAGGGGAAGGGCTCCACATACCACAACTCTCGCAGTTTTTATGCCCAGAGCGTGCTCCTTCCCCAGGGTAACCGTGCGCCGCCATCACTGTGTTCTGGTCCCAGCCTCACCCAGGGGGAGAGCACCACTCTCATCTCAACCAACACCCCGTGTCTGGGCTTTCAGTGGCCGCAGTCCTTCCTCCCCACTGTCACCCCTTCTCCGGAGCACAATCCACCTTCAGTTCAGCGTGTGAGGATCCACCCTCCCCACCCCCCATCAAATATGCTCAAGTAAATTCTATCCCCAAGTGAGAGCAAAGTTCACATTTTTCCACCCCTCGGCTCCTAGGCCTCTGAATAAACAGCTCTAACCATGCTGGAGGGGATTGTTTTACATTGTTACTACTGTGGACTCTGCTCCTGAACCCCCCCCCCTTCAGGAGGCAGCTAGTGCTGGCGAAGCTCCCCCCTGGAAGGGAGGGACAAGGGGAGGATACAGCACAACAAAGAGTCTGTTCTCAGCTTCTGAGTTTCAAAATAGACCTTTTACATTTATGGGGAGGCTATATTTGAAAAAAGGGAAGGGGGCAGGGTGCTGAATTTTAAAATCTAAGTCATGAAAGATTCAGAACACAAAATGTATGTCTCGATACATTCAGAAGAATGTACATCAAGTAAGAGCCTTTTTTCCAGCCCCAGGACTGAGAGGAGAGCAGGGAAGTGTGGGCGCTGCTGTGTGGCTGCTCCCTGCTGTCCTCGATCCCCAGCCCGTTCCTGAGAATGGGGATGACAGTGGCATCCACAAAGGCTCACCGAGGCCCCAGGAGCAGCGAAGACCAGAGGAGGATGGACCGCCCGGAAGCGCGTGAAGCTCAGGCTTTGGGCACCTCACCTGCGGAGGCCTTTTCCCAAGTCCTACACCTGCTTTTGTGTTAGTAACTTTTAAATTTTCCTTAGAGAGGGCCCCCAGAACTCTACAAGCTCCAGGATCTGCCCCCTTAGGGGCCCTGGGTCTCACTCCTGAGCAGAGCCTGGGGAAGCAGCAGGCCTCAGGGACCTAGGCCCGCCATGCCAAGAAACCCGGGCTAGCCTTCTGGGGGATAAGACCAAGGAGCAGTGCTCATCCTAGCTGAGGCCCCCACCAACCTGCCAGGTGACTGCAGTTAGAGAGTGATCCAGACAAGACCAGCAGACGAGCCGGTGCTCCCCGCCCCCTGCCCAGCCCAGCCCAGCCCAGCTCAACCCAGCTCAAATACTGACCCCCAGAAGCCTGAGCAAATCAAATGGTTGTGGTTATAAGCCACTGATTAGCTTTAGAATGGTTCCCTACACAGAAATAGATGGCTGATAGAGTGGAGTGAATTTGGGAAAAATGTTCATTAGGAAAAAGAAATAACAATCATTTCTATAGCAGGAGTCTTATGTTTTTAAAGATGTATACACCTCCATATTCTTTATGTACACGCATAAAAAACGCCTGGAAGATCGCCTTCCATATGTTTGAGTGTTTACAGATGCGTGTTACATTTAACATAAAAGGAAATTCACCGAGTACTTGGGTATTTCCCAGGCACTGTGCTAGTCCTGAGGATAAAAAACATGAGCTCGACGTTGTCCCTGTCCTCAGAAAGCTCCCAGCCTGACAGCAACACACATGCCAACAGACCAGGCAGCTGTGACAGCCATCTGTGCAGAGAGCAGGCAGGCACAAGGAGGCGACCAGTTTCATGGGCAGGGTGGGGAATGAGCACAGCGGAACAGGTTGAAAAAGGATGCTCAGAAATAAGGAAACGCTGATTAAATAAAACGTGGAAGGACTTGAAAGTAGAGGCAGAGGGGGTGGCAATTCCGTTCTCTAAGCTTCAGATCTTCATCACTTAAATGAGGGAATTGGGCCCTGGCTGGTGTGGTTCAGTGGACTGAGCACCAGCCTGTGAACCGAAAGGTCACCAGTTCAAATCCCAGTCAGGGCACATGCCTGGGTCGTGGGTCAGGTCCACGGTTAGGGGTGTGTGAGAGGCAGCCTATCAATATCTCACTCACACGTTGCTATCTCTCTGTCTCCCTCTCTTTCTTCCTCTCTCCCCTTCTCTCTAAAAGTAAATATTTTTTTAAATAAGGGAATTGGCCTAAATTATCTTGGGGGCCACTTCCAGCTCTGAAACTCTGGCATATTTCTCACACAATGAAAATTACAAAACTAATAACGTATCTAGGGGAAACCCAACAAGTGGACACAGCTGTAAATCAGGACTTAGGGATGTGAGTTTCTTCATCAGACTTCTAAAGATAAATATCATTTTGTACTTCTGCAATTCAAACGCCATATATGTGGATTTCGAAAGTCAGGTGCAGGGCGGGGGGTGCAAAAATGATCCTATAGCTACTTAAGTACTCAGTCGGGGCTCTGTAGCAAAAGACAGATTGACAAGAGAAGAACAAACAGAACTTGACTGACATGCATATCTCATGTGTACACAGGAGAAACTCAGAGACACATCGCTCAGAGAGATGGCTTAGAGCTCAGGCTTGTGCAGCATCTTCAACAAAGAACAATTCATTCGTAGGGAAGTGGCAGGACAAATGAAAGTGGTTTTAGGCTTCCAACGTTGGCAAACTATGTGAAGGGAAATATATGGGGAAAAATTAACCAAGTAAGTTTCGTGTGCTGAGTCCTCCAGTGCCAGGCTGAGAAGAGTCTGAAGTCACTCCAGCCAGTGAAATTTTGTACCCTGCCTTTAGGCAGAAAGGGAAAAGGTATGGAGAGCTTCCCCTGCATTTTCTGTTTCTTACTTTCCCTCAACTCTAAACAATTATGTTGAAGAGGCATACTGTGGGTGACATATTCTGGTTTCCTTCACAGGTTACGGGGACCAGCCATCCATCTGCAGGTGGAATCCCCGAAAAAAAAAAAAAAAACTGGGAATTACAAAACAGAGGAACATATCTTATTCTGGCACCAAGGCAAGCTCCTGCAACCTCAGCGGGACCATGCAGAGCACAGGACAGAGCACTGGAGTCAGTCAGTCCGATCCGGCTGGGTGACTTGGGCAGATTATTCTCTCTCAAATACATCATTCTGTTTTTTCCATTTACATGTAACTCAGATGTAACCGAATCTCCTGTACCTACCCAAGACTTAAAGGCAATCTCACACATAAGCCCATTAAAACATACATACACTCCTGACTTCAAAAGCAAAATGAATATATTGAGTGCTTTCCCCGAATGTTTTAAGGAGGGAATTACAGTGCACGTTATATAACAACACTTCCCAAAGGCTCGGCTCTGTAGGAAAGGAAATATAATTATAATCCCTACTATACTTCTGAGTTCTTGGCTGAGACATCTGTAATAAAAGACAGATTAAAAGCACAAAGCAATCAAAACTTCTACATAGCCCTGGCTGGTATAGCTCAGTGGATAGAACTCAGGCTGGGAATCAAAGGGTCACCAGTTCGATTCTCAGTCAGGACACATGCTGGGTTGCAGGCCAGCTCCCCAGTGGGGGACATATGAGAGGCAACCACACATGGATGTTTCTCTCCCTCTTTCTTCCTCCCTTCCCCCTCTCTAAAAGTAAGTAAATAAATAATTTTTAAAAAGAATATTTATAAAAGCAAAAAGCAAATGGGTGCATATCTCATGTCTGCATGGGAGATACCCAGGAACAATTAATACCCTGAAGAGGTGGCTCTAGAATTCAGAATTAAATACTGTTTAAATAGGTGTAGTAGACTGCTCTGCCTGATTTTAGGAATTGTATCTGTACCCCTTGTGGCTAAGGACGAGCAACGACCTTTCGGATGCCAGCCTCAGGAGACGAAGCCTGTCTCTGGTAGCAAACGCTGCTTCAGTTCCTCTCCCTGCCCCCAAAGCTTGGTCGGAAGTCAGTAACGGGTAAGACCCCTCACAGTGGGGGGCAACCCCACGTTCTCTGGGAGAAGCGCTTCCTGGCTCTAATCCCCTTAAGCCTGAATACCTGTTGGGGAGAGGTGCAGCTCCTTGCCTTGCTAGAGTGTGTCCTGGGGGAAAATCTGGTATCACAAAGACTTGCTGATAAACCTGTGAGATCTGCTAAGAGTGCTTTCATTCATATGATAAGGGTCCGAGAGGAAATGGGTATGTCTCCCAAAGTCTATGCAACCCCCTTACCTGACAGACACTGATTCAGACTAAGCCCTCAGGTTTCTTTGAAATGTTATCTACTGTTTGATCCTTGCCGCCCTGTATTCCTGTGTATTACAACCCAATAAAAGGCTATGGAGAAAGAGGCTCAGGGCCTTTGTCTCCCCTGAGAAACTGGCCACAGCCCACTCCTCCTCCCCAAACAGATCCAGCATGTCTCAGCCATATTCATATTCATTCACGCATGTCCATGGCACCGGAGGGACTCGAGAGAGAAGTCACTCCCACAAATAGGGAAAGAGGAAAGGGGTTGGCCTCTCAGGAGAAAGTGCATGATTTTTAGGAAAGATGGATGGGCCCTTTGAGGAACATGTGGGAGGTGTGATGGTTTGTGACAAAGTTTGTCCGGGTGTGCTGTCGCCAGAGCAGGGGAGAATTTCCCCCCTCTCTACCCTCTTTAGTTCTTAGAGCTGGATTAGTAATCAAATAAGACTGACTCGACTAGATTAACAGGAGGAAAGCCAGTTTAATATGTGTGCACAGAAGAATCACAATATTATGCTTTCATAACATGAGGCTCAAAGAAATGATCAAACTGATACAGGGTGCAGCCAAGGGGGAGCCCCCCAAAAAGATTTGCAATGGTGTTCAGAATTCAAAGTATGTAGGAATATTGGAGAGACATATTAAGATGTCCTCACCACCACCCCCCAGGGGGAAGGGACAAATAGAACCAGGGCCATTGAGAGCTGTTTTGCATAGCAACAGTTTTGCAGCTAACCTCTGGAATGATTATTTAACATATCTATAAACTTTAACTGGTTTCATAGATATGTTAAATAGCTGTGGCTAAGTTTTGAGCCAGGGAGAAGGGAGTGACTTTGACCCAGGATGGAACTAGGGGCTGCACTCCTGAGTGGGAATGCCTGTGTGAGAGCTTGGAAAAGATGGGCTCCAGGACATGAGGGGATAACTGCCCAGGTGAGGAGAGGGCCACGCGGTTTGGGGCAGAGTGAGGACCCCTGCAATCATGTAGTAGAGAGCCACGCGGCTTCAGCAGAGTGAGGACCCCCTCTTTCCCAGGTGAAAGGGAAAACCATGCAGCTTTGCCAGAATGGAGATTCCTGCAGCCAGGTGAAGAAGAAAGCCACATGCTTTTGGTCGAGTACGAACCCCTGCAGCTTTGGTAGAGGAGGCCCATGTGGCTTTGGGGTGTCCCCTTTGGCCACGTGGCCTGGAAAGTAGGAGAGACTTTGACTGGAACTGGGTACAAAGAACTCTTGCCAGTGGACCATGAGAGGGTACCACAGTACTTTGGATTAACTCGAGAGCCTGCACAGTGACACAGCTGACAATTCCAGCGGCCTGAAAAACAGACATGTGCTCTTTTCCTGATTTACGGTACCCAGAGTTGGGACAGTAGGAGAAGGGAGCACCGTGTGGGTGTAGGAGTATACCCCAAAGGACTTTGATATTTTAGTAGAGGCATTAAGCCTAAATAGCATTAAATAAACATTTTGCTTTCTTTTCACAAATCTCTGGCATTGAGAGATGTCTTGCCAATTGGCGGCAGACAGAAGAGCCCAGTAGATATTAGTATATTGTCCTTGGGAGGGACCCCTGTGGCAGGTTTTGGCATCCCTAGGTGGGCCAGATATTGCCCCTCCTCGGACCTCTCGTTCGGTAACAAAACCGGGAAACTTTATACTTTTTAGACCAAAAAAACAAGTGGACCAGACAAAGAAAGTTGGTTCCCTTTAGAAAGGAATCTAAACAAGGTTTGGGTATTTATTAATGAAGAACTTAAACAAAGTAATAAATTAGAGAATAGTCATTCTATAGACTTTTTCACTCTGAGTTGTTTGGCTCTAGCAATAAGAGGTGTTTTCCAGGTGGGTGTGGGAAGGTGCCTTCCTTTGAGACTGGAGACTTAGTTTCTGCATCCAAGGAGATAAGGGAAGGTCAAGGTGCCCTTCTGGCACTGGCTACTAGTCAAGTAACTTTGTTTCTTAAGATTTAATTTACTTATTTTTAGAGAGAGGGGAAGGGAGGAAGAAAGAGAGGAGAGAATCGAACCAGCGACCCTTTGCTTTGCAGGATGACACCTGCTGCCCTTCATCTCCTTCCTCAGATTCTCTCTTTATTAGCTGTCACAGGTGTTCCTCTCTTTACCTCTTTTCCTCTTTCTCTCTCACTTGCTGACATCCCTTCAAGCGTCGCCTGCAGCTGAGCTGTCCCTCTCCTACGAACAGCAGTGACCTCACCTAACCTTCCTTCGAAGATTGCCTACAACTAATCATTAAAATACTCTTGGTCTCAGAAACTGAGGAAGAACACAAACCTCACTGTGTTACTCTGAGGATTAAACGAGATAAATATGACCAGTGTCCAGCACAAAGTGGCAAATATGTGTTCCTCTTTCTGACTTCCTTTCTCCTGGACAATAGCGGATAGACAGAAGACAGAGGGAGAGGGGGAGAGAGACAAGCAAGCTGCCCAAAGAGAACCATTGATCACTTTAAACCAGACTGTACAGAGATTTTTTTAGCCTGCATCCTGAGCCCTGTTTTGTGCCACCCCTCCCCCACCTTTCCGAATTCCCCACAACGCTCCTTCACCCAGTCCCTTACCTGACTTTGCTCCTCAGCCAGTTCCCCCACCTGACTCTCGCCCCACCTGTTCTCAGCTTCCTACCAGCAGGTGTTCATGGACTTCCTTAAAGAGGCACGTTATTCACTGAAATAGGACCCTGCTCTCCTTTCTTGAAATCGCCTCTGCACCCAACTCATGAGGCATCAGTAATTCCAGTCCCTGTGAGCAAAAGCCAATTGCGCCCAGTTTCCTATAAAATTACACGTGCATTTGCCATATGACCCAGCTGTTCCATGGCTGACATTACCCAAGAGAAATAAAAGCATATGTTTACACAAAGATTTATACACACATATACCTAGCAACTTTATTGGTAGTGATCAAAACCTGAAAACAACCCAACGTCTATCACCAAGAGAACAGCCTACCACCAAGCATGAACTATGCTTGCTCCACACAATGGAACCAGCTATGAAAAGGGTTGAACTACTGACCCAACCAACCACACGGATGGAGCTCGGAAACATTATGCTGGGCAACAGATGCCCACCACCAAAAGTATGCACGCTAGATGCTTCCCTTCATACGAACCTCTATATTCTAAAAGGCAAAATGAATCCGTGACAGAGGTCAGCGGTGGGGGAGGGGGTGATGCAAAGCACCCGGAAGAAACCTGGGGGGCTCGATGAAAAAGCTTTATATCTTCATGGGAGAGTCATTCCCCAAGTGCATACATTATCAAAACTCAGCAAACAGTACACTTTATTTTTGTGTGTAAACACTGAATCATGAGAACCGTGTGTGTAAATACCCGGGACTAACTGAACATGATTCATTTTTTTTAATTTTTAATTTTTTTATTTTTCGATAACAGTTGACATTCAATATTATTTTGTATTCGTTTCAGGCGCACAGCAGAATGATATAATTTACTCAGTGGTCCCTTGAAGAAGGATGGTCCCCACGCAGCACCACAGGGAGTTAGCACAGTGTTGTTGACCGTATTCCCTATGCTTCCCTTCACATCCCCACGACTGTTCCGTGACCACCACTCTGTGCTTCCCAACCTTTAGCTGTCTCACCCAGCCTTTTAATCCCGCTTCCATCTGGTGACTATAGTTGGTTCTCTGCACCTAGGAACCTGTTTCTGTTCTGTTTGTTCTTCACTTTCCTATTTTTTTCCTATGGTCTCTTTTTTCAAAAGATTTTATTTCTTTACTTTTAGAGAGCGGGGAAGGGAGCAAGAAAGAGGGGGAGAGAAGCATGCACGAGATATATCGATTGGTTGCCTCTCACAGGCCCCCAAATGGGGGGCCCCTGCAACCCAGGCATGTGCCCTGACTGGGAATTAAACCAGCGACCTTTCAGTTCACAGGCCCGGCACTCGTCCCACTGAGCCACACCAGCCAGGGCAAACTGTGCACTTTAAATGGGTGCATTTCCTTGTATGCAAATTATATCCCAGGGAAGCTGGGCTTTTTAGAAGCTGCTCTGTTTCAGCCCATCTCTCAGAGGTAGGCCCTAAATATAACAACTGGATTATAATTCGGGGCCCTGGAGCAGGCTCCCCAGAAGTCTCTCCCCGGCTTGCACAAGTTCAAAAGCTGGAGAAAAGGAGTAGCTTTCCTAGCTCAATTCACCAAGCCAGAGTTCATCCTGCTGCCTGCCGAGAGCAGGCCTGCACTATTTCAGGCCCAAGGGCAACATCCTTGAGACGTTTCTGTCTGGACGGAGCAGGAAATCACCATGGCAATCCGTCCGGGGCCCAGCCCTGGCAGGGCTCCAAAGCACACAAATAAAGCCATTGGAATGTGGAACAGGGTTCAGGGCAGGGAAACCAGGAAGTTGCCAAGTTTTCATGAAAATCAACAATGGGAGGCCACCGCCCCTGGAAAGTGTCGGTAGGGGGAGGTCAGGGTTCCAACAGGATCAGCCCAGGGACGTCAAACACACACACACACACACACACACACACACCTTGGAGGGGAGCAGCACTGCCTCTTGAAAAATTTGACCTGATGACATGAGAGGGTGGGCTCTAGAGCTTGACGGTGATTCCAGAGCCCATGGTCACTTCCCTGTAACTCCGGCAACTTTCTGAACTAGTTATCCACGTGACCCACTCCTCCCCTCCTCCACATCTCTGCACGGAGGTCACCTTCTCCACGAAGCCTTCCCTGATCATCTTAAATCAAAATGTAGCCTACCCCCACCTCAAACTCCTGCTCTATGTTTCTCTGTAGTGCTTAGACCACCTGACATACATTATATTTTACTTCTTTATCTTGTTTATTGGCTTGTTCATGTGCCAACCAAGTGCTAATGAATTAGAGGCTTTGCTAGAATTAAATGACAAAGTTTTATTCAAGGATCTTCAGCAAGTGAATTACAACTCAGGAAAAACTACTAGGCACTATGCAACATATTCTGAAGAAAAGAAAAAAGTGGAGAGTTTTCATCATAAAAAGCACATATTTGAGAAGGATCAGTCCCGCATTCTTAGCTTCTGATTTGGTCCAAGATAGTGATCTGCCAGATGTCCCATGGGCTAGACACATGAACATTCTTTCCTAAGTTTCTCAGAAGGTTATCTAGAGAATTTAGATACCTCCAGGCATTGATACACAACCGAAAAGTTCACAAGTTTAAGGTCCCAGGCTAGCTGAAGTGAAGTCATTTTCCTCACGTTCTGCTCCACTCTGATTTTTGTCAGCTCAACTATCGTGACTCCATTTTGTTTCTGCACTCTTTCCTCAAATGTCAGCTCCATGAGAGCAGGGATTTCTATGTTTTTGTCCACGTTCTATCTCACACGCCTACAACTGTGCATGGCACATAGTAGGTGTACAGGGAACGTTGCAGACCATGAACTTCTCAGAACATCTGTTTTCTCATCAGCAAAATGGGGATAACATTCCTCCCCATTAGGTTGACGTGAGGGTTAAAGGACTGCATTTAAGGATGTGGGTTAAGTGCCCAGACTCTAGTGGGGGCACCAGTGTCATCTACTGTTACAGCTTTTACTTGATGAGGTTCAGTCACAAACGGGCTGCTCATCACCACCCTTTAGCATCTTGGTCCACATTTAAGAATGACTTTCATGCCTGGTAGCATCTATACTAAAAATTGGAACAATATGGAGAAGATTAGCATGGTCCTTCCCTGTGCAGGAAGGACACGCAAATTCAGGAAGCATTCCTTATTTTTTTTAAGAAAAGAAAGAAAGAACAAATTTCATGGGAACTTACCTTGTCTCCCTGACCCCCGAGCCCAAGAACTTACCTGTGTCCTGGTTCTGCAAAACCACTGGTTTTTAAAGACAACGGAATCAGAGATTCAGTTTACAGTGGCTGAGTAAAGGAACTACTTCATTCATTGGCAAACGAGGTCCTCAAAAATGCAAAGGTGATTTGAACTGGCAGGAAATATTTAGCCTATAAAAGGGGAGAACAGGCATGTCTTGCATCCTTAACATGTGCCAGGTGGCATGTGAGACACCTGACATGTCTCATGCTGTTTTGTCTTTAATCTTACAAGGAAGAAGTCTGAGAATGAAGAAACTGAGGCCAAGAGGTCAGGTCACCAGCAAGAGACCTCACAGCAGTAAGTAGCAGATCAGGAGCTGAACCCACAGCTGATGAAGCCCCAAAGCCTGTGTCCCTGCCGTCTCGGCTCAACTTCTTTGGAAACTCATTTGGAAGAAGACCTCTCTGCCAAGCTAGGGAGTATGGATATATTCTGTAGGCAATTCTAATTTTTTTTAAAAAGCAGCTGAATATAAATATACGGGAACTACTAAGGAAGGAGGAATTATTTCTGTCTGAGAAGCTACAGAGAGGAGGTGGGCCTGCTTCCGGGACTCGTATTTCTGGTTCATCAACTCATCTGTGCAGACGTTATCGCTGGCTTTGGGTTCCAACACGTGACCGCAAACAGCACTTCCTAGTCACATGAGTCTTCCATCTGGGCATATTTTCAACCGGTCATTCCTTTGGGATCCTTTGTTTTTATGTATAGCCCTTTGCATCATTTCACACATAGACTTTTGCGTGTTCTGACAACAACCACTTTCTGAACGGTCCGGCTCCCCAGCACTATACACTTGAAGAGAGTAAAGAGCAGAGAGCACAGAATTTGGTTCAGTGATTTCACATGTGTACCTTCAAATTCACAAGGTGAAAGTATTTACACCACAGAAACCAGTAGATGCTACAAATCAAGACCCCCCCCACCCCCGCTAGAGAGCCTATTGTTAAACACTGCGCCAACACACAACAAACTTCCCTGTGGTGACAGAGCAGAATCCTGGACCGGAGTCCTGGGGAACCACAGACACGTGTAAACAGGGCAGTGAGTTGAGCCTCAAAAGCTCATTCAGGCTGTTACACGGAGAATGAAGGTCAAGGAGGCAACGCTGGAAGCTGGAAAACCAGCTCGGAGCTGGTTTGCTGCAAAGTGAGTCTGACGACCCGGGGTCCAGTGGGAAAGGATGAAGGACCTATCGGTGTCCTGGGACTACCGTAACCAATTCCCACAAACCTGGCGGCCTAAATAACAGGGTTTCCATGACAGTATTTTATAACTGTGTGGACGGCCTTGCAGCCCTGGAGGCTGGAAGTCCACACTCCAGGTGTCAGCAGGGCCGTACTGCAGCCTGAGACTGGGTAGAACCTCGCTCCCCTCTCCCCAGCTTCTGGTAGTGGCCGTCGGTCCTCAGTGCCCTTGGTTTGCAGCTGCCATCACTCCAATGTCTGCCTCTGCCGTCACACGTGTTCTCCCCGAGTGTCTGTCTCCTCGCAGCACAAGGACCCCAGCTGCAGTGGATTAAGGACACCTCCCAGAACCCTGCTCCGTCCGGCGTGATTTCATCTTAACCAATCACACCTGCAGTGGCCCTGTTTCCCAACAGGGTCACATTCTGAGTTTCTGGGGATTAACACATCTTTTGGGGGGACACAATTCAACTTATGACAGGGAGAGATTTAAGAAACTGAATACGACTTAAGAATTGATTATGTATTTGGACGAGGAGCAAGTAAAAGATAGAAGTCAGGGCTAGGAAACCAGAAAAGCCGGCATTCACGCTGCCTGGCACCTACCAGACCCAACAAGCAGACAGGGGTTGAATCTATGGGCGCTTTACTCAGACGGCCAACGATTTGAGAAGATGGCGGGTTTGTACCCTAACAGGCCATCTTCAATTCCATTTTAAACCAATCTTTTTTTAAAGGAGAAGAAAAGTGTAGGTAAGGGGTTTGGAATGCAGGGGAAAAGGTAATCAGATAAAAGCTGCAGGATTCTTTCTCCTGTGTCCTGGGCGGTGGGCGCCTCACCCGGGAGGACAATGGTCCAGGTAACAGTTTGACTGCTTTCAGTCCTCAGGAGGCACAGAGGTGGGACTGCTTGTGACCTCCTGGAGTCAGGGTGGGGCACACCTTCAGTTGCTGGAACAAAAGCTTTTTTTTTTGGAAAGTTTTAAAAAGATTTTATTTATTTATTTTTTAGAGAGAGGGCAAGGGAAGGAGAAAAAGAGGGAGAGAAACATCAATGTGTGGTTGCCTTGCGCACACTCCAAACTGGGGACCTGGCCTGCAACCCAGGCATGTGCCCTGACTGGGAATCAAACCGGTGACCCTTTGGTTTGCAGGCCCGCGCTCCATCCACTGAGCCACACCAGCCAGGGCTGCTTTTTACATACATTGACTACTGAGCTTATTAGCTATTACCCGGAAGTACAATTTTTCCAACGTTCGAGTCCCCCACCATTTCCCACTGTTAGTTTAAACTAGCTTATTTCTGTGAGGTCATGGAAATGCTCGTTTTGCTGCTGAGCACGTATCTTAGCATTAGACCACCTGGTAGGGAGCTTCGAAATGCACTGAACTGCAGCTCCACATGAGGGGGCACATTGTGTGCAACCAGCCATGATATTGAAGAAACCGAAAACAGCAAATGCCTCTCTAATACCAGTAATAATAGGCCGCAGGGAGGTTAGTTTAGACAAATCAATACCACAGAGTCCCTTTCTTTGTCATTTATTTTATGCTCTATGAGCTGTGAATTATCAGTCAGGTAGAAACAGCAGGGTCCTTTAAATTCTTCACACCCATGATTATGTCTTAAAAGGAGGTAGTTTATAGCTACACGATTCTCCACTATGGCTTCTCTGACTTGTCTTAGGTCTTAACTAGTGGCACTGTTGGCCTGTGAGGTGGCATTCAAAGCTTTTGCCACAGCACAGGCTAATCTACTTTCTACATTCAAATAGGTTACCATGGCGGCATTACAAATGGTCAAAGGCACATCTTCGGTGGGACTGAACACGTATGAATCACTGTTACAATCAGGCGCAAGGGACCGTTCCCATCCAGCCCAGGTGATGTGGGGCTTCTGAGGCATAAACACTGTCAGTCTTCCCAGAGAGCGTGGTCCTCCAGACTGTTGGCTGGAACATAAGAATAAACAGTCAACCCTTCCCCAAACAGAAACCATCCTGCAGGCAATGTACCATGACCAAAGGCATGAGGTAAGTTAGTGGTGGTGGTACAATGCATCTTCACACCTGCTGAGAGCACAGTCTTTAGTACATTGACAAAAGTTGCACACTCGCTACCTGGGGCTCTACTAGTGACCTTTAAGGAAAACATTTCCCTGTCCTTTAGAGTGACCACAGGTCCCCAATTATAAATATTATAGTAAGCCATTTTCTTATGGATATACTCAAACACGGTATAATTTCTAAGGCTTTCCAAGGGAGTACAAACTCCAAGAAGACATGAAGTGAAAACTTGTTCAACACAAGTTCCTCCTGCAAGACAAAAGTCAGAATGTTCAGAACATTTCTTGCTAAATATTCCCAAATATTTTCATCTCCTTTGAAAGGGATAAGTCGTCCATCATATGGGGTTAAATAAAAAGCAATGACAAAAACATAAGTCATTGTTTTTGAAAGATGATTTTGAGGTCTTCTTGAGGTTCGGCGGTCCACTGTTCCTCCGGTGATTTCTTTACTCGGGTGTGATGAATCCAAGGTTTTATTTCTGCCAGTTTGACTGTGGTGGGGGTGGTGAGGAGCACATCCCCAGGTTCAGTCCACTTCTCTTCTAGTTGGCCCTCTGGAGGTCTTGAGTAGCCCCCTGTCTCCAGGCTCAAAGGAATGTAGCCAAACCTGTGTGGGAGAGGTCTCTAATACAAGCAAGGTCATGGACGACAGCTGAGGTCTAACTTAAATGTTGTGCATATTTCTTTACCTTCACTTCTTGATCTATATACATACCTCCTACCCCACTCATAGCCTGAACTGGTTGCCCGTACACAATTTCATAAGGACTCAACTGAATCCCACTTCGAGGAGGGCAATAGGCAAAGCTTGATGCCAGTGGAAGTGAGTTTCTTGACACAGCTTGGCTCTTTTTCTTCAAGGTGTGACTCATCTTCTCTGCCTTCCCAGAGGCCTGAGGTCTCCGTGCTGTGTGGAGGGTCCACGTGGTTCCTAAAAATTTACTAACATTCCATGTAATTTCTGAAACAAAAGCAGGTCCATTATCGCTCTGGATGCTGCCTGGGAGGCCAAAGCAAGGAATTATTTCCTTCAGTAAGTCTTTCACTACCTCAGGGATTTCTCCATTCTAGTGGAGAGGCTTCTACCCATCCTGAAAAGGTGTCAACAAAGACCCACAGATATTTCCACCTTCAAATGCAAAGACCCACAGATATTTCCACCTTCCATCTGGGTAAAGATGACCCTCACCATCTGGGTAAAGTCTATTTGCCAGTCCTCAAGTGGGCACCGTCCTTGGTATTGTTTCCCTTCCTTCTTTTGATGAGGATCTGTTTTGGGGTTGTTCTTCTGGCACATGACACATCTAGCAATTACCTTTCATGTGGCTTTAAAAATTCCTGGACCTGTGAGCCACAGCTTGATATAGGTAGGTGGTTGGTGAGTCTCTTCCATAGTGAGTGGCCCCATGCAAATGCTTCATAACTGGCTCTACTAAATGTTCAGGAAGCAGTATAACTCCTTTCTTATTCTTTCTCCATCCACTGTCAGCTCCTTCTCCATCAAAACCTCTAAATCTGCAGACAAATATTCAGGGTCAAATTGTGACAAGTCCAGAACAGGCACCAAAGGCATTATAAACGTTCCTTTAGCAGCTTCTTTCACTGCTCGATCAGCCAGATTGCTTCCTCCAGCCGCTCCCGTGTCCTCTTTCTGATGCCTGAGCAGTGCATGACTGCTACCTGGAAAGGTACCTGAAGAGCTAACAGTTCTAAAACTTCTGCTGCATGCTTAATCTCCATTTTATTGGAGGTTAATAGTCCTCTTTCCTTCCAGGTTAAACCATGTCCACGCGAAATTAGGAAAGCATACCCTGAGTCAGTATTCATATTCACTCTCCTTTTGTGAGACAATTCCAATGCCCTCATCAATGCAATCAGTTCAGCTTTCTGGGCAGAGGGTCCCAGGCGCAAGGCCTTGGCACTCACTGTTCCTTCGAGTCACAGCTGCATATCCGGCCTTTCTGTTTCCTTTTTCCATAGAACTGCTTCCATCTGCATAGAGAGTCCAGTCTGCCTCTTCTAGAGGCTGGTCCTGTAGATCAGTTCTGCTAGAATACACTTCATCAATTATCTCAGCACGGTCAGGTATTAGTGCAAACATGTCAAGCTCTGGGAGAAGGGAGGCAGCATTTAACTTACAGTTTTGAGGGAGACATTCGTATTGTCAAGAATGGCTTGGTACCTGCCCATTCACAGCAGTGAGTCGCATATTTCCCTTTTGCTCCAACGGACTCAACACTTGCTGGGACACAAAACTGGTATAGGCTGTCCCAAGGAAAAGTTTTCAGCTTCCTGCAAGAGCTCACGCAGGTGGCTGCCACTCTCAAGCAGGCTGGCCACTCCTGGGCAGTGTGATCTAATTTCCTTGACGATTATGTGATAGGCTGCATATGTCACTAAGCATTTGGGTGAGGAATCGTAGGGCAATGGCCTGTCTCTCACACACATATCATTGAAAGGGCTTCAGTACGTTTGGAAGCCCCAAGGTCGGTGCATAAGCCAGGCACCTTCAGACACTCAAATGCCTGAGTGCACTCCCTTGTCCACTCTAAAAGGCTATATTCCAGTCCTTTCAGAGCTTCATATAGTGGTTTAGCAATGAGCCCAAAGTTCGGAATTCAAATGCAGCAGGCGCTTGCCATCCCAGGAATTTCCTTAACTGTTTCCTGGTGTTGGGAGGGGTCCTCTGTGGACTTTTGTTGCACCGCCTCCACCGTACTCAGACTTTTCTGCTCAGGGACACCTTTCCCCATTCCCTCAAGAAGGCATCTGCTATGATGCGCTAAGAGAGAAAGGCCATCCCCATTAGGGTCCCGGTTGGGATCAGTCAGAGGTACTGCCCTGGGAAGGCCCAGAGCCCCATCTGCATTTTCTTGGTCCAGCCTTTGAGCCTCTTTATTTGTCTTATCCAACACCAGCCTCTGCTCACCGCCCTTATTGAAGCAAAGAATTCAATACGGTTTGTATGTCTGCCCAGTTGGGATGATGAGTGGCGAAAACGGACACAACCAAATCAGTTATTCTATCAGGATCATGTCCATAAGAAGAGTTCCAGCTTTTGCGGTTTAACAGATCCAATGTAGAAAGCAGGGTATACACCCAGTAATATCCGGCAGGCTGGCCCTCTGGCCCCACTCCCACTGGAAGTCTCTGAAAAGGACACTGCCCTGCCCCAGTAGGGGCTTTTCCTCCACAGACCTGGTTCCTTGACCAATAGGAGACTGTGATGCCAGTCTGGGCGCACTTTCTCCATTTCCCTCATCAGAGGGGATCCCCTGGGGCTGCGGGAACTCCGCCCTGCTCCCAGCAGTCATAATATCTAGAGCTTCCTGGCCCCTCTCCTCTGAGCGTCTGTCTTTCACATGCAAATTCCCTTTCCTGTGAGCCATTAACTTATTGTCTGTTTTTGTTTTTTTTTTAACTCTGCATGCATCTTTATCACATAAATTCAAAAAACCTTCTAGGTAAGGCATTGTGTCCCACTTCCCTGATTTTCGACAAAACAACTCTAGTTACAGTATAATACAGTAATTTAAAGACCCATTCAGTGACAGAAGCCCAGACTCACCAGAGAGTCCCATAGTTGGTCCCAGCCCAGTCACCAAAACATGAAACTGGAAAAGACACTGGAGTCCAGCCTTCCTGTCACTACCAAACCAAATAAGCAATGACAGCAATTGAATCTTTTGGGACACTTTACTCAGATAGCTGGTGGTCTGAGAAGATGGCGGGTTCATACCCTAACAGACTATATTAAACTCTATTTTTAAATGGCCCTTTTTATAAGGAGAACAAAGCATAAGTAACGGGTTTGGAATTCAGGGAAAAGTTTATTAGATTAAAAAAAACCCCACCCCCCAATATAGAGCATGTTCCCCCATAGCCCATGGTTGGGGGAAGGGGAGAAACCAATGATAACAGCTTAAGATACTTTTCATAACAGTACGTACAGTGCCAAGTATGAGGTCACATAGGAAGCCCCAGGTAAGCATTTAAAATTAGGGTGGTCAGCCATAATAGGGGGGCCATGCAGTTTGAATTGGTATAGAAGGGCCCCCACAGTCCCGCCATGAGGTCTGGTGTGTAAAGAGGTGACACATGGTTTGGAGTAAAGAGATGCCATGCGGTTTTGGATTAAGAGCTGGGGGAAGAAAGAGGAGGCCCACTGGGAAACCTGCCAGGGAGATCACAGTGGTTCGGCTGATGGAATTGTGGGGACCTGCCCAGCCAAGCACAGGTTAATGGAAGGTACCTGGAATGCTGAACTGTGACAGGGAATGCTGAGCCATGGACTTGTTTTTCTGAAAGACGGTAGCTCTGACTGGTGTATTCTAAAACTGGCCTGGTTTGGCAAAGGGAGGCAGAACTGCGTGTTCCTGGGTGTTTTAAAGGGGGTGGAACTTAATGGCAGAATTCCATCATTATTTTAAATCTGTATAACTTTCAAATAAACAATTCCTTTCTTTTTCACCAAACTCTGGCATTGAGAGTCACGCTTCTTGGTGGCGGGCAATCGGACCCCAGAGCTGTTCTGGAACAGCATATAGGCTGGGGTTCTGTAACTGCCTGAGTCACCCAGTCTGTGGTGTTTTATTACAGTAGCCTTAGGAAACTAAGACAGACTGTAAATTAAACCATGAGATTACAAAAAGCTTGCCCAGGAAGACTGTGTGGGTGCAGAAGGGCAGGACATGGAAGGAGAGGGAAGGCAGGTATCTGGGGGGTCATACTAAAGGGAAAGCACCTCTTCCATCATGAAAGGAAGGAGGAAAAGCTGGGTGCAGATTGCCTGAGACTGAGCTCCTCAAAAGCAAGACCCTGAGGGGAAGATTTCTGTGCAATGACCTATTAGGAAGCATTCTTAGCAATAATCTGCAGGGAAGTGAGAAGAGAGAACAGGAAGAGAAAAGGGCTGAGCACGAATGCAAGGACAGCAGGGGGTGGGAAGTATAAGGGAGTTAAATGGTAATGGAAAAAAATATGATAAAAATGCAGTTGTAACAGGGTGCAGGCAAGGGGGGACCCCAAACAGGGATTTGTAATGGAGTCCAGAACTCAGGATATTTAGGAAATATTAGAGAAAAATACATATATGATATCCTCACCCCACCGGTCTGAGCTGGGGGATGGGACACATGGAGCAGGGCCATTGGCAGCTGTTTTGTACAGCAACGGCTTTGCAGCTAACCGCTGGCATGGTCATTTAATATATCTATAATCTTCACTGGTTTCACAGATATGTTAAATAGCTGTGGCCATGCTTTGAGCTAGGGGGATGGGAGTGACTTCAACACAGGATGTAACTGGGAAGCGATTCCCCCTGGTTACAGCACCTGCGTGAGAGCCTGGAGATGACTGGCTTCACGCCATGGGGCTATGCCTGCCTGGACTTACTATGGCAGCCCAGTAAAGCTGGAAGAATACAGGAATGCTGGAAGGTGTTGTAACTGAATGTAGAAGGAGTAGAAAATGGGGCTGCAGAGGAAGATTGGCCCAGAGATTTAAACCCAGGTACGGCAGCCATACTAAGGAGGACCACACAGCTTTGGCAGAGTTGGGACCATGTGGCTTAGGTGAGAGTTAAAACATGCGGCTTTGGGGTGCTCCCGTTTGCCACATGGTTTAGGCAGCAGGCGAGACTTTGCCTGGAAGAAAAGGGGAGAAAGGACTCTTGCTGGTGGGCCATGAGAAGGTGCCACGTGGCTCTGTATTAACTGGAGATTGTGGCGGCAACATAGCAGATGGTGCCAGAACCCAGTGGCTGCCTGAACCACGGCAGCCGCTCTACTTCTTTTCCTGAGATACGGTACCCTGGACTGGGCAAACGGGAGAAGGAAGGACTCTGTGCATCTGTGGGTAGTCTAAAGAACTTCAGTATTTTAATGAAGATATTCAGTCATTACTCTAAGTCTGTATAACTTTTAGATAAATAATTCCTTTTCTTTTCACCAATCTCTGGCATCGAGAGATGTCTTTCCTCTGGCAGTGGGCAAAGAGAACCTAGTAGGCGGGGGGAACCCCTGGAGACAAAGAGGGTACCTTTTGGTAATAGTGTATTGTTCACTCCCCCTCCCTGGGTCTGTTCTGTAGCATAATGACAGCCCTGGCTGGTGTGGCTCAGTGGATTGGGCACAGGCCTGCTAAACCAAGGGGTTGCTGGTTCGGTTCCTGGTCAGGGCCCATGCCTGGGTTGCAGGCCAGGTCCCCAGTTGGGGGTGTGCGAGAGGTAACCACACATTAATGTTTCTCTCCTTCTCTTTCTCCCTCCCTTCCTCTCTCTAAAAATAAATAAATATAATCTTTTAGAAAAAATAAACTTGAGGAACGGTTGTAGTAGGAACAACAGGGTGGAAAAATGTGGAAAGCTGGGAGGGTGTGGTCGCAGTGAGATATCTAAATTTAAGATTTAAGAAATGAGGGAATCCTAAGTGATGCAACATCCAGGGGGTGGCCATGGCAGTGGGTACCTTAGGCAGAGTAGAGGTGAAGGTCTCTGGAGTCGAGGAGGTCAAAATGCTAATAGGATTCTCTCACCTTGTTACATGGGGAGATACCATGTTCATGGACTGGAACACTGAGTATTGTGGAAATACTTCAGTTATCTTAAAACTACAAATGTCCCCCATCAGTAATTCATTATTCAAAATGGTGCCTTACACTTTATGTTAACATCTGAAAAGTGTAGGCATTTTATTGGGACACTCTCTGTTCTTGGATTTGTTTGATTTCAGGATAGACTCAACAGAAAAGTAACTTCTGAATCTGCAAAGGAGGAGATCAGAACCTGGACTGCAGAGGTTTT
The DNA here is from genome assembly GCF_021234435.1 of Artibeus jamaicensis. Taxonomy (NCBI): domain Eukaryota; kingdom Metazoa; phylum Chordata; class Mammalia; order Chiroptera; family Phyllostomidae; genus Artibeus; species Artibeus jamaicensis. The sequence continues at coordinate 17,119,633 of NW_026522057.1, forward strand.
TATGAAGGAATGTCCCAGAAGTGACTCTTCTTTCAGTAGAACAATCTGGGATTAAGTCTCAGCCTCAGAAGTAGAAGTAATATGTGAAATCAAGATGGTATCAATGAAATAGTCCCCAGGGTGCCCGGGTGCGTGTGGTTCATTGTATTGAGCACTGGCCTGGGAACCAATTCCCGGAAAGGGCACAGCCTAGTTTGGGCCAGGCCCCTGGTTGGGGGAGTGAGAGAGGCTACCAATAGATGTTTCTCTCCCTCCTTTTCTCCTTCCCTTCCCCTCTCTCTAAAAATAAATAAATAAAATCTTTTTTAAAAAATAAATAGTCCCTAGGGCAAGAAATTTTCAAATTCCCCCCTGTGAGATGAAATTAATTAATTCCTGTGCTCCTGGATGATAGAATTGTATTGATCAGATCTTTACATTACTTGAAAAGTTAAGTAGTCACATGAAAGTCTTTAACAGTTCTCACAGCCTGGGGCACTCCGATTTTAAGAGTCAAATTAAAGAGGAGGAATCAGCTGGCAAGGGAGACTGAGAAGGAATGTCCATTAGGATTCCAGGGATGTTCTAGGAATGTCCTTCCTACAAACCAGGTGAGGAAAATATACTATGTACTTATCTTAATCAAGATCCAATCAAAGAAAAGAGGTATCCAGTCTAGGTATTTCAAACAGAAGAAATGAATAAAGAAATCGGCTCCCGGAAGATTAGAAGGGGAGGGGAGAAGAGATTACCCAAAGATTATTAACTTCAGGAAGCCATCCCCACCGTGGGCTAGGGGAGCAGAAATGTTACCCAAAGCTCAGCGGTGCGGTGTCCCCAAGGCTCTGTTGGCCGCTGGAGCCCTGTTGTCTGAGCAGCAACCCAGGAGCCTGTACTTTGCAGGTGGTTGCTTCTGTCCCCACAGTCACTATCTATATCCACTTGTCATCATCACTAAAGCCGGTGCTGTCACCACCACCCCTGCTGCCACCTCAGCGGTGCTGCAGCCACTGCTGCAGAAGATGCCATCAGAAACCAGTGGCAGGAAGGGAGTTGATTCTCTCCATCTCCCACTGTCTTTCATTGGCAACATCTGAGCAGAAACCAGAAAGCCTGGGAGCCTGGAAAATGTAATGTCTCTCCCTGACGCAGAGCCAACACGCAGGGGCAGACAAGGGCTGAGAGCCACAGGCACATGACTGGCACAGCCTCTCCTTTTGGTACTCCACATCCATTCTCATTCTTTGGCCTATAGTTAACTTTCATACAACACTTTTAACAACCTCATGCTTTTCTTCCTAAGAATATGCAAGGACACGCTCTCTCCCCTTGTCCCCGCCCCGCAAAAAAAGGTGAAATATAAAATCCAGCTCTGCATTCATCTCTGGATGATGTGAAATCCTCTTTAGGCCTATCACAGTTCCACCTAAATATTTTGTTGTAGGCAACAGATGAGTCAATGCACGCTCTCGGAGACGAAGATAGGTTTCAAAGATCTCTAATTTTATTGATTACAAAATAATAGTCTAATTATAAATTTGGTGGCCAAGCTTTACCTGCGCAGGGGCGAACTTCCCTAGATGTGAACGGAGTCACATTAGCTTTTAAAGCTACAGATGGAAGTCGCGCATGGCTCACAGACTACGGGGTTCTTATAGGGCAGAGCAAGGGAATGCGGGGTTACAGAAGCAGATGTGGCAGTTAGCTATTAGCCAGGTTGCTAAGTTAAAAAAACGGCGAAAGTCTCTAATTGGTGGGTGGGAGCTGGGGGTCTCATCTGGCGGGCCTTGGTCAGTTACCTTATTTGGCTAGGAATTTTAACCCAGCCGTTCCCTGACATTTATTTATTACCCAGTCTCAGGAACTGCAGATGCCTAACGGCTGTTTGTATGTTTCTACTACTAATGGCTATTACATTTTATAATTCAGACTAAATTGAAGTTGGTTACCAACACAACCGTCATCTTATATTCTTGTTTATAAGCTTCTCGTAGCTCTCCATTATCTTCAGAGTAAAGTCAAAATCCCACAGCGTGGAGCTCCAAGCTATATCTAACTTCCTTTCACAACTTCTCCCTACTCTAATCAGATTGATCCATATTTTATTTACCAAACACAACTTGTATATTTTTCCTGAGCTTATCATTTCCCCCACCTAAAAGCATTCCCCGTCTCTTTCTTTTCAGCCTTGCCTCCTCTAAGACGAACCCATTTTCCAGCCGTGGCTCAGCTCCCATTCCTCCACACAGCCCGCTCCCAAAGGCACCAGCCCTCAGGACTCTTTCCACCGTCTGACCTCTAGCCTATGCCACAGAGACCAGCTAGCCGTCCTGGCTCCGCCGCAGCACCTAGTGGCATATTGCCTCCCACATATCCACTTACTGGCTGATACCTGGCTATGGAGGATAGGGAAAATGAATGGGCAGTGCATCGGGGGCAATTAATTTGAAGCCCAAGGCACTTACTGCCCAATATCAGCTTCCTGCAGCCTCCCATAGGCCCCACTATGACTCTGCCTATTTGAGTCTGAATTATAATTTGAAGAAGTTTCTCAATTTTCCATAGCAAACTTCAAAGAAATTCAGTTGGCCTCCAAAGACACTGTTCTCAGATTACTGCCAAGCCAGCAACCTGGTTGAGGGTGTTCGTAAACCACACAGCTAGCCAGCTAATAGCAAGGCAAAGACAGAAGCAGACAGAATGCATTCGGAGAGATGTTGCTCAACAGGAATTGTGAGCCCTGGGAAAACTTGCAGGATACTGACAAGCAGAGGCCAAGAACTAAACAAAAGTTTGCTTAGCCATTCTGAGTCTGCTCCTGACAAAGATAAGAAGAAGCAAAGCAGCTATAAATCTTTCTTCCTATGGAGGTTTTAAGATATGGTTCAGAATGCTAACTCCTACCAACAAAGAAAATGGTTCGTGAACACAAAAAGCAATTAGCAGAGAACCTAGCCACATGGTTCTTGTCCCAGTTCTGCCCTAGACGAAGTATGTCCCTTTCTCTGGATCACTGGCTCCTCATCTGAAAAATGAGCAAGTTAAACCCAATAACCCCCACGGGCCCTTCTAATTATAAAATCTGAAAACATCTTTGTTTTTGGCTCTCTGTGTTACAAAACATCCAATTCATTGAAGACTCTTAATCATATATTATCCTCAGGGCCACCACATAAACTGTTCAGGTTGCATACTGAACGAAGCCGGGGGGGGGGGGGCACCGCTGACATTGTGGTCTGTGTAAACCATACCTGTGTTGGATGGTGCACAGCCTCAACATCCATGTTTAACAGCTCTTCGATTTGTGAATATTTAAGGTTTCACATTTTATCTTCTTAATATCCATTGTTTACTGGACTTGGGTCTCTACCAACAGAACTGAACCTGCGTGCATATGTGATACTGAGCAAAGGACTCTTTTATCAATTAACTCTTCATCATGGACATGAAATGAGGACAATAACATTCATATGATATTTATTAATCACCTACCATGTGCAAGAAAGACACTTTACATATATTACTACATTCAATCCTTATGAAATCCTGTGAGGTATAAACCATTATCCTTATCTTTGGGTGAGAAAGCTGAGGCTCCGGGAGACTAAGTCAGCTGCCCCAGGGTTCACAACCGTAGTCATAAAGTGGCCGCAATGAGGATCCAAAGCCCATTTTTTCCAGTCCGTTGTCCACTAGAGCACCTTCTGTATGGTCTATAGTCTCCCTACAGCTTGACACTCTTGTGACCTCATTGAACAAATGCAAATAATGAGAACATTCGATTACCTGGAAGTAGCAGTAATAGAGCATAAACTTGCTGAAAAGAAAATCAGCATTCGCCAGTTTCCATCCTGATGGCGTCATCAGGGGCCTCAGTGATGTCATCTATCAAAGGGGGGTGATGCCTTGGGAACTTTTTAGCATATTCGAGTACCGGGAAACACTTTACTAGTCTGTTTGGCCTCTCCTTCATTCTTGTACAACTCTTGTGACCACTTCGGCCACCAAGAAGAGTTTACTGTGGTCCCTGCTTCTCTGTGCCTCCCAAAGGGCAGCCCCATACTCCCCACTCACCCTGAAGACCCTGGATCTGAGAACTTATTCTATATAGGCTTTGAGATGGTTGCTTATTGTCAGTAGCCCTTGTTTCCTTCCTTCTGGCATCCCCAGCTTTTGGGGGTTTTCTCTGTGAATCAGGCATTACGTTCCTCTAAGGGCCGACACAGCACTATGGTCAAGTGGCAGGTGAAGGGAAAGAGCCATGCTGCCTGCTGTTTTAAAGACCTGTCTTAACATCACTCAGCAGAACTGGGAGGCATCCTAATGAGTAAAAGTTTCAGATCCGGACCAGGTTTTCCCTCTGAGTGTGAATAGTCAAATCATTATGACTACACTAATAAGGGTGGGGTAAATGGAGATCTAAATAAAATTAAAATGTGTGAATTGTTTTTCAAGTACAGCTAATATTTTCTGCTCAATAATACTTGAATGCAAGATATAATCTTTCCTTTATTTTTCTGCACCCAATTATATCTGGTTCTGAGCTTTTACCTACTCAGAGGCGAAACAGATCATCTTAGTGATCTCTTCGCCTCTGAGATCACTAAGATCCCAGAGGCGAATCTGGGATCTTAGTGGTCTGCATCCTTCCCAGAATTGTTCTTGGTATCAAGGCCCTTAGACCATCCTCAAATTTGGGGGAAGATTCTCTGATTTCAGGTTTTCGAGGTTCTCACTAAGAGGCTCATTACCCAAAGCCACATGGCCCATCAAAAGTTGACAGTCAATAGCATCCATCCCTCCACGTCCTGCCGTAGGGACCTCACTCACTCCCATGATGCTGAGGGTTTAAACCCCAGGATTCCACATGCCACTTCCAATGAAAAAAGATGCCCTTGCTGGAGTGCTGTGTGGTGCTGGACACTGTTCTTTACCACTCCTGTGGCCTCCACAGTGACCAAGGAGAGTTCTCTGTGGCCCCTACTTTATTGTGGCTCCAACCCTGCTATCTAAATCTGGGAGAGGGGTGTATGATTGGTGAAGCCTACATCACAGGCCACACCTTCGCTGGAAGGGAGGCTGGGAAAACAAGTGTGGGCTCTGGAGCAATCAAGCAGTGAGGCAGGCCCTGCCTCTCCCTGAGACATGTGGAGTGGGGAACCCCCCAAACAGGGCAGTTTGAACCTGTGGCCCCTGGGCAAACCTTTACTCTCTCTTACCCTCAGCTTCCTCAACTGAAAATAAGGATAATAACACCCACCTCACAGAGTGAGAGCCCAGGGGACAAAGGAAAAGGCTTCCTGCCTTCGGCTGTGGCAGCGTGGGAAAAGGGGAGACGCGTCCAGGAGAGGAATGGAATGGCAGTAAGGGGCACGACCCAAGGTGACTACATTTTGATCATCAGGCACAGACCAAGGTTGCCATTCCATTAAAAATGCAAATGATCCAGAAATCGTTCCTTTCCAAAAGTTGTCACCAAGCAAAGAGGATTCTAGAAGGAGTCCAATTTAAAAGAAGAAAAGATGCCCTAAAGTAGGACACTGCATACAGAGCCAGGAGAGAAGGAAAAGTCATAGGCAGGGCAGGCTTAACGCAGACCTTATCTCGCACTGGATCAGTATTACGTAACAGCTTCCACTTCTCCCCAAGGGCTCCAAGTCACCTAATCCTCCCACATACCAGCAGGTTGTATGTTAGGTTAAACAGTTGCAAGTACAGCGGCAGTGAACCTAAATAATTAAATCTCTGCATTCTTTGCTTTTCATGCCTAAGTTCTCCCTATGTGAAAAACCTAATGTGATTTTTTTCCATAACTGTGAGCTTCCTCTCATGTTCCAGATGTGAAAATAAACAACTGATCCTGAAAAGAATATTTTAAAAACTTATTAACTGGTATTTATATTCTCTACAATAGCTTGAGCTTAAAAATAATAATAATAAAACCATGGTTACATACAATTAAAGCTATATATATTTTAAAACACCGTGTGCCTTGACTAGTGCCACTCAGTGGGTTAGGCATCGTCCTGTAAACCTAAAGGTTATTGGTTCCATTCCTGGTCAGGGACCATGCCTGGGTCGCAGGCCAGGTCCCTAGTTGGGGGTGAACAAGAGGCAACCGGTCAATGTGATAACATCGATATTTCTCTCTTTCTCCCTCCCTTCCCCTCTCTCTGAAAAATAAATAAAGTATTTTTTAAATAAAAAATACCTTGTATAATTCTATAATGTTACTATATATTTATATACTTAATATATAGACTGTACTAGAGTAATATGTATATGTCATTGAGTTATATACATTTACTAAATTTTATTTAAAATGTACTTAAAATCATTGATCTATACACTTACAATGGGGGTATTTTATGGTACGTAAATTATACCTCAATAAAGCTGTCTATAAAAACCACCCTATACAAGATTTTTAAAAGATTTTATTTGTTTACGTTTAGAGAGGGTGAAAGAGATGGAGAGGAACATCCATCAGCTGCCTTTCACACACACCCCAGCCAGGAACCAAACCCACGACCCAGGCATGTGCCCTGACCAGGAATCAAACTGGCAACCTTTCACTTTGCAGGCAGACACTCAACCCACTGAGCCACACTCTAGTCAGAGCTCTCCTGACACAGGATCTAAAAGCAAACTACAAATGAGCAGAATATATTTGCCATTAAAATAACTGGAATAGAGATAGCCTTACTAAATAAAGAACTCTTGAAAATCCTGAGAAAAACATTTCTTTCCCAATGGGAAAGTAGACAAAAGAAGCAATAGACATGATCCATGAACACGAGGAAGATCTTCATCTTCACTAGCAATCAAATAAATATAGGTTTAAGAAGTAAAAGTTTTCGTGTATAAAAACTGCAACCTCTTCTTTACGGTAATATCCAGATTGGTGAGAGTGGCTGACTCAGGCTGAGCAAACTCCTAGGTTTCCTAGCTACCACCTGCCTTCCTAACAGAGACTGAGCTTGGTCCTCCTCCTGGGTGCGTCAGCGCCCCGCCAGACTTCCAGCTGTTGTTATCATACCTTGTGTTACTGGCTATTCACATGGCTGTGTCACCCTGTTAGGTCTCAGACCCTGAGAACTGTGGCTTGTGTTCAGTTTATGCCCAGCCCTAACAGAGTACCTGGCCCAGAGAATAAACTTCACACATATTTACTGCATGTTTACTGAATGAATAAGAAGAGCGAAATTGGTACAACTTTCCAAAGGGCATTTGCTTGTGTATTATCGAGTCATCAAATTTTTTCTTATTTTTGGCTCAGCCATTCACCACTTAGGAATTTGTCCTAACCAAAAGGTACAAAAATTTGGATGTGCAATGATGTTTATTTCAGGGTTGGTTTTAATAATAAAAGTTAGGAACTACTGCAAGTGTCCGACATCACTAATAGATTCATTTCTTTTCTTTTTTTATTGTGGTAAAATACACACACAACTTGCCATTTCAACCACGTTAAAGTGTACAATCCTGTGACATTTGATACCTTCACAATGTCGTGCAACCATCACTATTACCCAGTCCCAGCATATTTTCAGCACCTGGCAAGAGAACCTCATACCTGTTGAGCAGTCCTGCCCCGTTCTCCCCTTCCCAAGCCCTGGCCACCACTACTGCTTTCTGTCTCTATAGATTGACCTATTTTAGGTATTTCATATAAATTGGATCATACAACACATGGTCTTTTGTGTCTGGTTTGGTTCACTTAGCATAATGTTTTCAAGGTTCACATACGCTGTGGGATATACCAGTACTTTGTTCATTTTTATGGCTGAATGATATCCCACTGTATGAATGTACCATATTTTATTTTTCAGTTGATGAACATTTGGGTTGTTTCTACCTTTGACTATTGTGAATAGTGTTGCTATGAACATTCACCCCCAAGTTTTTGCTTCAATGCCTGTTTCAGTTTTTTTTGGGGGGTACATACCCAGGGGTAGAATTGTTAGCTCATGTGATAATTCTATGCCTAATTTATTGAGGAAGCCCCAAAATGTTTTTCACAGCAACTGCAGCATTTTACATTCTCATGCAATGCATGGGGGTTCCATAGATTACCATGAAGAGGCCAAGTTCTTCCCCAGCAGGTCCAACCAAAGACTGTACTAGGGCCTGGCCATTTCTGCCTAACACAGGACTCCTTGATGAGCCATCTTTATGCCACGGCTCCCTGTTGAGTGGGTGAAACTTTCTCAGAGCTGTGCTGAAATATGAGGTTCTTCCCATCGAATCTCTCGCCTCCTCCTTTATTTTTACAGAATCAGATTTGGTCTGAAGACCCTCCCTGGCATCTCTTGTTTTTCTTTTATTTTTGACAGGCATTAACCCAAAGAAATCTCTTGCATCTCTCATTCCATCCTGTCCTGTTTCCTGGATGACCTACCATATGACCCAGCAATTCCATTTCTATTTACTCAAAAGAGCCCAAAAGATAGATCCACAAAAAGATTTGTGCACAGGTATTCATAGAAGTTTCATTCATAATGGCCCCAAATCCAAAACAACCCAAAGGTCCAGCAAGAGGTGAGTGAATAAACAAATTATAGTCACAGCCATAGGCATTAGGGTTTCCCAGAGAAAGAGAACCAATAAAATGTGTGTGATTAATGTGTGTGATTAATGAATGATTGATTCATTGATTGATTCATTCATTCATATAAACAGATTTGCTTTAGAGAATTGACTACATGGACATGGAGACTGAGAAGTCCCAAACTTTACAGCTGGCAAGCTGGAGACTCAGAAGAGCCAACAGTGTAAGTTCCAATTCAAGGGCAGGAGAGTACCAATGTTCTGACTCAGTTAGGCAGGTGAAGTGCCCTCTTACCCAACTTCTTTGTTCGATTCAGGTCCTCCATTAGTTTCATGGAGGCCACCCACATTAGGGAGAACAATCAGCCTCACTCAGTTTACCAATTCAAATATTGATCTCACCCAGAAACACCTTCACAGACATACCCAGAATAATGCGGGGGTTTTTTTAAGGGTTTTTTATTTTATTTATTTTTAAAGATTTTATTTATCTTTAGAGGAGAAGGGAAGGAGAGAAACATCAATATATGGTTGCTTCTCGTGAGTCCCCTGCTGGGAACTGGCCCACAACCCAGGCATGTGCCCTGACTGGGAATCGAACCGCGATTGAGTGGTTCGCAGGTCCGCACTCAATCCACTGAGCTACACCAGCCAGGGCTACCCGGAATAATGTTTGACCAAATGACATGCCCAGTGTGTTTACTTGTGTGTGTTTGTTTCAGTCTCTGACAATTGGCTCAGTGACACTCATAACATCAGTAAATATCTTTAAGCAAGCTGACAACAGTGTTTTGTACTTGTTACTTTCTGGGGTTGGGTAGTACTTGATGGGTAGCTTGAATGGTATAAAACTAAACAGGTTAAGCCTTGGCTGGTGTAGCTCCGTGGATTGAGCGTGGACCTGCGAACCAAAGGATTGCGGTTCGATTCCTAGTCAGGGCACATGTCTGGGTTGCAGGCCAGTTCCCAGCAGGGGACACATAAGAGGCAACCATACATTGATGTTTCTCTCCCTCTCTCCTTCCCTTCCCCTCTAAAGATAAATAAATAAAATCTTTAAAAAAAACACTAAACAGGTTAAAATTAAGATGAGTAAATTTAAACTATATAAAACTAACCTTAAATTTAACTGTACAAATGCAGTGACCTTGCTGGTATAGAAACTGTCTTATCTCTTACTCCCCAAGCCTTGTATATTGTCACAAGCCTTATAATGTCTTAAAGTCTCAGTTGCTTCATCTGTATAGCGAGGAGAGTTACAGTACCTACCTCAAGGTAAAGAAGATGAAAAGAGATAATGCAGATAAAATGATTAGCATGTATCTGGCATATAGTTAGTTCTTATTCAATGTTAGCTTTCACCATCATCATCATGCCATTTATATATAAGTCAGTTATGCTACGATCGTGTAATGAAACGTACTCTTTAAATGTATTCACAGAAGATCCTTCCCCTCCCTCTTCTTTCTTACAAACAAAGCAAGCATGGTACTTGCTGGAAGGGAGCTCATAGGGACATATTCTGTTAAAGCCATGACATTTTGAGCCTGTCTCCATCAGCAGAATCAAAACCTTGAGTCAATACATGAAGATTCATTTTATTGATATAATTGTTTAATTCAGACAATCGTCACAGATGGTTGCAGCACTGTCTCTGTATCTGTGGGCAGAGAGTCAATTAGAAGCATGCTCTTTAAATTTACTTAGTAAGTCATGCCTGGCATTTTCCTATATGCCTTCTCACCCTAATGTGTAGGCAACAAGCCAACTTCCCAGACTAAAGAGGACCCAGTGTTCTTTTTCTTTTATTATTTTTTAAGATTTTATTTATTTTTACGGAGAAGGGAAGGGAGGGAGGAAGAAACATCAACTGGCTGGCTCTCGCACATGCCCAACCTGAGACCAAACTCGCAACCCAGGAGTGCGCCCTGACCTGGAATGGACCTTTCACCTTGCAGGCCCATGCCCAACCGAGCCACACGTCTCAGGACTCAGTGTTCCCTTTCCGACATTCCTTACTTGTGGTTTGGAAACTCTAGGGCACACAGAATTTATTTACCCAAGTACAGGCTCTTCTTTTAAGCTTTGGCTCCCACTAACTCTGCTCTGTGGGTGAATTCACTGCTAATGCACACATTCGTTCCTTGTATTCCTTAGAATCCAAGTCTGAGATAATCTACTGTAGTCTTAGATAATCTATTTTAATGTCTTAAAATAACATTTTCCCCCAGTTATAAATGTCCTGTGTTTATTGTTAAAATTTTGGAAATAAAGAAAACAAACATCACCCGTGATCCTACCACTCAGAACTAATTACAGTACTATTAAGACTTTTATGTATTTCTATGCATTTATATAATTGTTCAGATTGGACTCATATTTTATATACAGTTTTATAATATATTTTTCCCAAAAAACATTTTTTCAAGAATATCTTTCCTGCCAGTCAAGATGGAGGCAAAGGTAAATACACCTCACCTCCTTGTACGACTACAGCAAAAATTACATCTAGACTACAAAACAACCATTACCCAGAACTGTGAGAAAAATCAAGCTATATGGAAGTCCAACAACCAAAGATTTAAAGAAGCTACCTTCATCCAGACAGGCAGGAGATGCAGAGATACACAGAGGGATGTGGAAAGGTGTGCAGAGGAGCAGAGAGGCGAGGAGATGCAGAAGAGGCTGTCCTACATCCATGCATGCTGCATAAAAAATATGAGGGATACTTCAGGAGCAAGGGATCCCAGCCCCAGGCCAACCAGCCCACCCAGGGTTCCAGAGCCAGGAAGATAAGTCCCCATAACTTCTGGCTGTAAAAACCAGTGAAGGTTGGGGCAGCAGAAGAAACTACAGGTTTCTTGGGAGATGCCTCTGAAAGAGCCCGAAACAGACTTGGGACTTGTGTAGACACACCCCTCTGGGATTCAGCTCTGGAGAAATAGCTGGAAGGGCACCAGTGGCATACAGGGAGAGACAAGGTGGCTGGCATTGGGGTGAGTACAGGGAGGCAGCTTCCTCCTGGGTAGTATCCCACAGGCCAGGCAGTGACATTGTCCCTTCTTCAATTCCTCCCCCACACAGAGTCTCAGGGTGGTGACACAGGTTGCCCCACCCTGGTGATTACCTGAGCCTCTGCCCCATACAACTTACACGTGCACTTTTCTACAATAGGCCACACTACTAAGATAGAGTCAAAGCAGCTCTACCTAATTCACAGAAACAAACAGGGCTGCCAAAATGAGACACAGAAATATGGCCCAAATGAAAGAACAGAACAAAACTCCAGAAAAAGAACTAAACAAAATGGAGATAAGCAACCTATCAGATGCACAATTCAAAACACTGGCTATTAGGATGCTCAAGGAACTCATGGAGTACTTCAACAGCATAAACATAAACCAGGTAGAAATGATGGTTACATTAAGTGAAATAAAGAAAAGTCTACAGGGAACCAACAGAGAAGGGGATGAAGGTGAAAATCAAATCAAAGATTTGGAACGCAAAGGAAAAAATGTTCAATTAGAACAGCAAGAAAAAAAGATTTTTTTTTTTAATGAGGATAGGCTAAGGAGTCTCTAGGACATCTCCAAACGTGCCAACATCTGAATCATAGGGGGGCCAGAAGGAAAAGAAGAAGAGCAAGAAATTAAAAACTTATTTGAAAAAAATAAATGAAAGAAAACTTCCCTAATTTGCTGAAATAAATAGACATACAAGTAAGTTCAGGAAGCACAGAGAGTCCCAAACAAGGGACTCTTTTAGGATGGACCCAAAGAAGACCACACCAAGACACATCATAATTAAAATACCAAAGGTTAAAGATAAAAAGAGAATCTTAAAAGCAGCAAAAGAAAAGCAGGTAGTTACCTACAAAGGAATTGCCATAAAACTGTCAGCTGATTTCTCAAAAGAAGCTTTGCAGGTAAGAAGAGACTGATGAGAAGAATTCAAGCAATGAAAAGCAAGGGCCTACAACCTAGATTACTCTAGCCAGCAAAAGTATCATTTAGAACTGAAGGGCAGATAAAGTGCTTCCTAGACAAGGTAAAACTGAAGGAGTTCATCATCACCAAGCTATTATTATATGAAATGTTAAAGGGAACTATACAAGAAAAGAAGATCAAAACTATGAACATTAAATGGCAATAAATTCACAACTATCAACAACTGAATTTAAAAAACAAACGAAGCAAACAAGCAGAACACATACAGAATCATAGATATGGAGAGCATTTGCAGGGTTATCAGTTGAGAGGGCAGAGAGGAGATTGAGGGAAAAGGTGCAGGGATTAAGAAGCGAAAAATGGTAGGTACAAAATAGACAGGGGGAGTTAAAAACAGTGTAGGAAATGTAGTAGCCAAATAACTTATATGCATGACCCATTGACATGAACTAAGGGGGGAAATTGCTGAAGGGAATGGGGGTATCAGGTCGAGGGGGGCAAAGAGAAAAATTGGGACAACTGTAATGGCATAATCAATAAAACATATTTTTTAAAAGAATACCTTTCCTGACCACCAACAGTTTTAATAAGTATAATTTTATTTTTTTCTTCCCCCATAAGTATAATTTTAATAGCTGCTGTATCAATTATAAATTGGGTTCAGTTGTAACAAAAACCTGAAGTAATAATAATCTTAATGACGGTAGCTAATACTTATTGAGCAGTAAAACACCAAGCACTATTCTCACCAAAGAATAAGAGAAATGATTCAAGAAGTATCAGAATATTACAGCTTTAGAGGTCATTTCCTAATGGTTTTACTTATTTTAGTCACACATATTAACCCACTTAATCCTCACATCAAACTTGTGAGCAAGGTTACTATTATTGTTTACATTTTATAGATGAGGAAACTGGTGGTTATGGATTAGTCAGTAAAAATGCAAATGAGAAAATAGTTGCAGAGGTGTGATTGGATGGGGCAGGTCTCATCCCATTGGTCAAAAAGAGATTCCAGGAACTACTTTATAAGGGTCTGCCCAGAGAGCAGGAATCCAATGCATAAGGCTTAACAGCTATCTTCTGTGACTGTTTGGTGATAGGTAATGTGTGTGAGACTCTATGGCTGCTACACTCTACGAATTTGAGCCCAAATAACCACTAAGAGCCCTTCTTGGCAAATATATTCCTTCTGGGGTTAATACTACCCAAACCTCTGGGGTTTTTTAGAAGTCTTTTTTAAACTCAAACCTATGATATTACTGTCTCATATTACAAATCCGGAATTATTTTGGTTGTTTACTTACTTATTTTTCAAGGAAACGTAAGCTCCATGTTTTTCATCACTGAATTTCCAGCATCTAGCACAATGTCTGAAACATAGTAGATAATCAATAACTGTTTTAATAAATTGTGTCATCCAAACTTCTTGGAAAACATAAATGTAGAAAAATAGTAACTCTGGGCTCTGGCTGGGTTAGCTCAGTTGGTTGGAGCATCACCCTAATGCCAAGGTTGTAGTTCCGATCCCTAGTCAGGGCACATACAAGAATCAACCAATGAATGCAAATACAAGAATCAACCAATGAATGCATAAGCAAGTGGAACAACACATTATTTTTCTGTCTCTCCCCCCATTTCTCTCTTTCTCTAAAAAACTAAAAAACAAAAAAATTTTTAAAGAAAAACAATAGCTCTGCTATGAAGCACAGCAGACTAATGTAATAGCCATTAGTAGTAGAAACATACAAACAGCCGTTAGGCATCTGCAGTTCCTGAGACTGGGTAATAAATAAATGTCAGGGAACGGCTGGGTTAAAATTCCTAGCCAAATAAGGTAACTGACCAAGGCCCGCCAGATAAGACCCCAGCTCCCAACCACCAATTAGAGACTTTCGCCGTTTTTTTAACTTAGCAACCTGGCTAATAGCTAACTGCCACATCTGCTTCTGTAACCCCCGCATTCGCTTGCTCTGCCCTATAAGAACCCCGTAGTCTGTGAGCCAGGCGCGACTCTCATCTGCAGCCCTTTTGGGCACCGTGTCTCTGGACACCCCGAGGGTTCGCCCCTGCGCAGGTAAAGCTTGGCCACCAAATTTATAATTAGACTATTATTTTGTAATCAATAAAATTAGAAATCTTTGAAACCTATCTTCATCTCCGAGAGCGTGCATTGACTCATCTGTTGCCTACAACACTATCACCACCCATGTCAAATCAATTGCTTTGGATGCTGATTAATACCAAAATAATGCTTTTATAAAATAAAAGCTCATTTAATTAGGCCCTGGATGGTGTGGTTCAGTGACTTGAGTGTCCGCCTGAGGACCAAAGGGTTGTGGGTTAGATTCCCAGTCAGGGCACGTGCCTGGGTTGGGGGCCAGATCCCTGGTAGAGGGTGGGCAAGAGGCAACCAACCACACATTGATGTTTCTCTCCCTCTCCTTCTCCCTCCCTTCCCCTTTCTCTAAAAATAAATAAAATCCTAAAAAAATAAAAAATAAAATAAAAGCTCATTTAATTGGACAGGACTGTGTCCCTGCTATCAGCTTGGGAATGTGCTCCGTGCCAGAGACGTTCTCGAAAGTGGTTCCTCATCTCCAGAAAGTTGGGTCTGATAGAGCCAGGAATGGTTCCCTAAGTGGGATCTGGGAGGGGTCCCAGGGCCCTTTCAAAGTGGAAAAGGGCCCTTCCAAGGTCAAAACTATACTACATTATTTGCCTTTTTCTCTTACAAAAGTAGAGTAGAATTTTCCAGAAGCTACATAAGTGTTGAATGGTATTGCATCGTCTGCTGTGTATTCTGTCCCATTTTCATTGTTTAAATTCTAGTTCAGTAAATGTTAATAACTTACATAAGCAAAGCTCTTTATGGTCTTTCCATCATTTCTAAGAGTTAACTCTTCATAAACAGGTTCTGAAATTAAAAACGTGGAGAACCACTGCAATACAGGAAAACATTAGCAGCAGAGAAAACACTGTAGATGACAACTGAGACTCAGATGAAGGCTTGTGTCCCACCAAAAGGTTGAGAATGCTTAAAATAAGGAGGAAACGGTGTGGATAGGGGAGGAAATGGCTGTGAAGGGTCTGGGCGAGGGGCAGCTTGGGCAAAGGCCCTCAGGGAGACCGCCGGATGCGTGGAGAAAGCCTGAAGAAACAGGCCCATCTCTCTACAAAGACACACACTCCTCTTTCACTCAACAGAAGCTGTAAATTCTTCTCTTTCTGGTCAGCGATCTAATAAAAGCCAGGGCATAACTTATGGCAGTCTCTCCGAATTAAAAGTGTTTAAGACTCCATCCAGTTAGTAATAACTGTAAAATGCGGCGTGGAGGTTAAAACATCTGCCTCCTGACTTGGCAAGAGGAGGGGCGGGGAACCGGCGTAAAACAGAACAGGGCGGGAAAATAAGGTATTAAAGAAAGAAAGAGCGCGCTTGGAGGTAAAGAAGAGGCTAAGCGAGAAGCCAATGAAAGAGATCGGGGTGCGGCACGTAGCACAGCCGTCCGCATGCGCAGACGCCCGCCAAACGATCTCGCGGGAAAGAATAGCTGCCAGTCCCGACGCTGCGCCCAGGTCGGGGGCGGGGCGGTGGAGGCGGGAGAGAAGTCTCGCGAGAAGAGGCGGTTGCCTTAGCGGAGCCCTTTGGCTGTGTGTGACCGAGGATCCGCCGCTGGAGCCGCGGAGGGTTTAGTGAGCCCGTTAGTGTCCCTGTGGAGACTCTCGTAGCAGTCATGTCCCGCTACCTGCGTCCTCCCAACACGTCTCTGTTCGTAAGGAACGTGGCCGATGATACCAGGTATGTTCAGGGAAGGTACTTGGGGTCTACGCAGGGAGGCCGCAGGCGTTCGCAGACAACCCAGGAGGCGGCGGCGTGTGGGTAGGGAGGAGGGAAAGGGCGAAAATGGCGGGTTCCGCGCCGGCTTTCGGGCTTGAACAAGGCCTCACCGCGGGCTCAACCGCGGCGTGCGAGCGAGGGCGGCGCCCCTACGCTAGTCTTCCCGGGCCGCCGCGGACGGCGCGGACCGCGTGGCGGGGTTTTTGTCCCCCACCCCCTTCGCAGCTCGGAGCTCTTTTCTCTTGGCTTTTCCTCCGCGCGCCCACCCCTCCGCCTCGGAAACCTCCACTCCCTCATTGATACGAAGTTCACATTTGTTGGGGCGCACGCTCCATCGGCCCAGGGATTTCTTAAAAAAAATTTTTTCCGACGAAATAACGGGATGGGGGGAGGGGACGCGAAGCGCTTGCTACCTTTTTGTTGTGGTGGGGGTGTTACGTTCTTGGCTTTTTTAATGGAGATGTTTGGTGAAAGGGAATACTGAGATTTGGAACATCAGATTTTTTCAGTTAAGCGGCATTAACTAGTTCTTCCATTTCCCGGAAATACTGGCCATTTTTTGAGAAGGGGAGTTGAAGAAGCCCCTGCCTAGAGGACGTAGATTACCAAATCGGATTAATCCAGAATCTGCCTTTGTTCTCACAGTTTCCTTAATGGCTTGGAGTTGCTGTCAGAATTTTTTGGAAGAGATGTTATTACAAAATGAGACTTTTATATTTCACAAATCACCCTACCCCCCAATCAAATATTTTTGATAGCCTGGTGTAATTTACATTTTTCCTGTCCTGATTTTAAGTAAGAAAGTAAGGAGTAATTATTTTAGCGTCTAGAAAATTTCCCACTTTATGTCACTTGATATTTTTAAGTAGTTATATGTATTTGTGGCATTACATACCAAGTGTTTAACCTGTCGTTAAAATTTGGAAGTAAAAGTAAGTGCTTGGCTCCCCCCCCCCCCCCCAGAATTCTAGAGTTGACTTGAAACTGTAAAAGAAAAACTGTCAGTCCCTGCATACAACCTTATGCTAATACACCTTTTGTGGAAAGTGAAGGTTGGAGATAACAAAAGTAGTGATCAAGTACCCTTAAATGTTATAAACTCTATTTTTATCTTCCAAGATTTTGGGTCTTAGCCTTCCTTTATCAAAAAAAGTATGTTTATCTTTTTTTGTATGTTCTTAAAATTGGCTCCTATTCAGATTTAGAAAGCTTGTCAGTTTCAGGTAACCCAGGGATACAGCACCTTCCCTTTTGTTAACTAATACAAAAAGACACCTATTTCCTTACAAAGAAACTCTTTTTAATGGAGTGAATGTAAAAACTTGAGATCTTCTTATGATGTTTTAGGTCTGAAGATTTACGACGTGAATTTGGTCGTTATGGTCCTATAGTTGATGTGTATGTTCCACTTGATTTCTACACTCGCCGGCCAAGAGGATTTGCTTATGTTCAATATCCTTTCTTCAGATGGCTGATTAGTGAGGGGTGTTGAAGTTTGAAATTCAAGTTTATGTAAGAGGTAACATCTAAAAAGTAGTTATTTTTGTCGTTTAATGAATGTCATGTCTTCGAATTTTTGAAAATTCTTACACATTGCTCTAGTTCTTAAAGTTAATCCAAAAATAGTAAGCTATAAATTCCCATTTATTCTGCTGAAACTCAAGTCAATGATTATAATATGTGATTTAAATTTGAATACACTCTGGTTTCTATCACCTTCGATGTTAATCAGATTAAAAGTTAATATGTTCTTGTGCTTAGCAGTTAAAGTTTGGTGTTCTTGTTTGTTAATTAAATCACATGATCAAAACAAATTGTATAACGATGAGGTAAACTCTTCAATATTGTCCCCTAATTTGCTGTCCTCTGTTGTTACCTCAGAGAATGTAAAGCTGTACAGTTATGGCGACCCCAGAAAGAAAGCATGAAAGAACCTTTAGAGTAGAGTTCAACATTTAAGGCAAGTAGACAAGCCAAAGACCTCTTAAGGATCAGGCTTGAAGAGAAGGGAGAGTTTGGGAAAAGAAAAAATAAAGAAAAGCTGGAAGAAGGACAAGCCTAATGGGAGACAAAGCCTCGCTTTATCTACAAAAGGGGGAAAAGGTTGTTATTCAAAGTTAAAGATAAAGCCATCTGTCATATTTGGCCAAGCATCTCATGACAAGTCCTTCTGACAAGCACTTAAAGAGTTAAAGGTCAAGATGAAGTTGAATGATGGCCAAGATTAAAGGAGTCATACCTGATGTATCCTACAGAATAACTATTTTCCTTTTTTTTTTTTTTTAATGTTTTGTAAGCAGTTAATTCTCAAAATTATTCTGGTTTGGTCTAGTGACAAAACCTGTAACTTGATTTATGTGGGCCTTTGATGCTGTGATTTCGGTCTTGAATAAATGTACTGTTAGCTTTTCAAGTTAAAGCATACTAGGATGTAATGTTAAGCCTAAATTTAGCGTATTTCTGTTTTGGCCCAGGTGGTCAGATGCCATAGGGTAGCAGACAGTGCTGTTCAGAGTAGCATGAGATTCTGTGGTCAAGCCAACTTTTCAGAGCTGTGCCTAAAGGGGAAATACATGCATGCACTGGGGACTACTTAAAAACAGCTCTGGTTGTCTTGTAGGGTCAGATCTGCTAGAGAAATTACCTGTTGATAAATAGGTTTTAAAGTGGCTTCTGCGGGACACACATATACTCCTAACTTCTGGAACTTAGGTCTGTGAAGCCTGCTGGCCCTACGCTGCTTTAGTACATATGATCAGTTAGCCATGAATGGATTGGAGAATGCCTTATCCTTAGTATGGGTACCTGCTGGAAATCATTCCCTGGCCTAGAGTTTCAGGTGACATTACTTTCTTAACTAAAATCATCTCCATGTGACAACACAAGTTAGGGCTATGGAGTTCAGGCTAGAGAAGTTTCTTACTGCTTAATTAAGTTCAGTAAGTCTCTTGAAACTTGTGGAGTCCCAGTGAGACTTAAATGCTGAAAGCTGCTACTCCCACAGGGCCAATGATCACGGACAGTTGTGGGAAGTAGTTGCAAAGCTGTGCTACAAGGAGGATAAGAGCTGTATCTTGCTTGGGCTTTGTTTTGTTTTTAGTAACAATGCATTCTTGCTTACAGTGTTGACCTCCTTTGGGGGTGGCCTGCGAACCAGCATCAACAGTAGTATGGCTCATGAATATGTGATACTTGAGCAAGGAAAGTTGTCATCTAAAGGAAAATTATGTGTTTTTCATACAAATACAGCATTTCTACGGTCTTAAAATAGTTTTTTTGTTTTTGTTTTTAAGTGAGTTCAAGTTTCTTTATACGTGGCATCAGAGTGATATTTGGCTGCCCCTGCTGTGGCCATTTGCCTTCTCTTAACAGGTAGAGTAGATAGAACATTACCATTGTTTGTCCAACCAAGGTTTTTGAGGGTAGCCGGAAAGGGTGATTTGCTCCCCTTAATTCTTTACCTCTTGGTGTAAATCCTTTAAAAGGTTATTACATTCTGTCTCTTGAAGTGACAGGTAAATTAGTGCATCCACGTACTCCTTTTAATTACTTTAGAGCCTAACTACATTAATCTTGAGGGCTTATTTGTTAGGGTATTAAACTCCCAGTCAGCTTTTGTCTTTCAATATTGAAAGGCCTATGATTTAGGACTTGGGAAAAACCTCTCAGTGCATTAACCTATACATAATATTCTTAGGAAAAGAGAGTTGTGGTCCTTTCAGAACAACAACAAAAAATCTAGTGAAGTAAAAACCTTTTAGTCTGGATTAAATGTTAGTATCAGTCTTGAAGGGAAGGGGTAGTATGTCACTTGGGGGGGGGGGACCGGTTAAGATTGATTGATTATTTATTTATAGAGCGAGGGGAAAGAGAAACATTGAGGTGAGAGAGAGCATCAACTGGTCGCCTCTTGTATGCTCTCCTACCGGGGACCAAACCCGCAACCCAGGAATGTGCTCTGACAGAATCAAACTGGCGGCCTTTCACTCTGCAGAATGGCCAAACAGCCTAACCCCACCAGGCAGGGATAGGGGTGGTTTTTAATCACTTCTCAAGGTACCTTTGAAATTCAAGAAATAGGAAAATTGGCAAGTTAAAATAGTAACAGTCCACACCTGGCTCCCTAGGTTAGTAACATCCTAACCTAGCTCCCTTTGCAAAGCTTTTATGTCAAGCACTGCTCTAAGTATGTGCTTGGCTTCCATGAGGGTGGTGGTTTTAGGAAAGGTGCTAAATTTGGGTAGAATAACATTGTAAAGCCACATAGCATCGTTGCTGACATGAGTGAAGAAAAGGGAACCTAGACTCAAACGAGGGACCAAGAGTTCCTGCTGTATGCTCAGAGATAATTGTCTTGAAATTCTCAGATTAAAGGCAGTCCCACATTCACTTCTTTGCTGGGTACTGTGTTACGTGTCATTGTTGTTAAGGCTTTTTGGTTCAGGAATTTTTAGAAATGGTCTGTTACTTCTTGAGAGCATGCTCTTATAGTCTATTCATGACTAATGTACTTTTTGCTACGGTGATGTCCTGAGGATTGTTGGATTTTGTCTTGATATCCACAAGTGGCTTCTTTACCAGTCTTCCTGCACATAATAAGGAATACAACTACATTAAATGACAGTGTTAGATATGTCTGAGAAAAATGGCAAAATTTGAGGTTAATGCTTTCATCTCTTGTATATTCTGCTTGCTCACACAAGAACTATTGGCATTTTCTTTTTCATTTGAAATATAAAACAGTTTTGGTTTTATTTTAAGAAATTTTTAACATACAACTTAGGACTAACGCTTGTTTTTCTTTTTGTCTTGTTTGGTAAAGTTAATTCTTAAAACTGAGGAAAACATTTTTGATAGGATTACTTGGTAGTGCAGCTATAACATCTTATTTCAGTAACATCTTTACAGTTTGTATTCACATGTGTTTTTAAATGTATGTCTTGGGAATTCAAAAGTGTGAAGTGTTTATAGCTGAATCAGCCAGTTAGTAAGTGGAGTCTGGTAGGTTTTTCTAGAATAATATCAAGAGCTTAATATTACTGTGATTTGTTTAAGATGTACCGATTGAACTTTCATTCATTATCAAAGTTTGCAACGCTTCCCAAGCCCCTTAACATTTAGCACATTTGAAGATGTTCGTGACGCCGAAGATGCTTTACATAATTTGGACAGAAAATGGATTTGTGGTCGCCAAATTGAAATACAGTTTGCACAGGGGGATCGGAAGAGTAAGTACCTTTATGCCTAATGTGTGTAATACATCATTGGAGAAGATAAAGTATCTTGAATGCTTTATTTCATATTTTTAGATGTGTTGCAAAATTTTGGGCTAGACAAAAGGTAGCGTGAGAGTAGGATGCCTGAAATATGTTTGGACTCTTTACGTGCATTGACGCTGTCAGCTGTGGCATGTTTAATATACTGGGGGAGGAATTGAGAGGGATAAAATTTTAGGTCTCTTGAGCCATTTTTCTTCCTCCAGTTATAATTGGGCAATTGTGTGGGTGCATGGCTATGAATTAGGCTGGGAAAGGCTGGCTGTATAGATTAAACCTAGACTAGATGTTATATTAGTGTGCAGGCATATACCAGATTTTAACTGTGCTAATGAGGCAGGAGTACAGGCTTTGAAGTCAAATAGACCTGGGTTTGAATTTGGCTCAACCATTATGTTATCTTAGAGAAGATACTAAATGATAGTGTTTAAAATACCTGTCTTGGAGAGGAGGAGCACTTTGGTGGACATATGCTACTATTGGTAGTCTCTAGGTCTTTGGTTGGTTGATGGATTCCTGGGTATTTTCTGTGTTATATATACATACACACATAAAGTACCTGCTTTTTAGAATTGAACGAGATAACCTAAGAATTGAGAATTGTCCAAGAGGGCGTGTCTGAGGCATTTGATGTTAGTTAGTTGTCTTAGGTTTTCCTGTGTTGTGATCTCAAAATTATATGACTGTGTCTTACTGCATTTTGACACACAGTGTTCATAGGTCACCAGTATTTTGTCATGGTTAATTCTGTTATTAATGAATGGAAATGACAGTGGGACAACTCCAAATAGCATCTGGTTCAAAAGTCATTTATATTTTAATTGGAAATTTAAAAACAATACATTGTTATATTTACCTAATGTCAAAGTCATAGCATATTTTTGGATAGCAAGTCACATGATGAGAGGTCTTGGGGAGGGGGAGTAATTGGGGGGTATCTTTTTTTTTTTTAACATAAAACAGTCTTCTGATAGACTTCTTTGAAAATAACAGTTTTCAAGATTAATATTCACAGTTAACTGACACAGATTGGGGATATATAAGACAGGTAAAGGGGCACAAGAATTTTACCTATAATTTGACAGCTTACATACTACATTATTGATGTTTATAAATATTTCTGTTCTATGTATTTCATAGCTCCAAATCAGATGAAAGCCAAGGAAGGAAGGAATGTGTACAGTTCTTCACGCTATGATGATTATGACAGATACAGACGTTCTAGAAGCCGAAGTTATGAAAGAAGGAGATCGAGAAGTCGGTCCTTTGATTACAACTATAGAAGATCTTATAGTCCTAGAAAGTAAGTGTGCTACAGTACAGTGATCTATCAAGAAAGCTTTATGTTTGTTAGCTTTTTTTTTGCCTTTTTTGTATACTTCTAGTTATATACACTGTATGTTTCATTGAGACTAAAAATATTTTAGTGTTTATTTTTAAAGTTTTATGGTTCACTTTTTAAATTAGAAACTTTAAAAGACTGTAAACAGACATTTGTCATTGTTTGCTTTTTCTGGTGTACTTTTTAGCAGTAGACCGACTGGAAGACCACGGCGTAGCAGAAGCCATTCCGACAATGATAGGTAAATAACTTTGCTTTGAAAGAGACTTAATATATTTTTCAATTTCAGAGTGAACTTTTGCTCTAAAAATAATAAATTTGATTAATATAGAATCTAATTTTTACTCTAATTGTATCTCTCCTCTGTTTTGAAAGATTCAAACACCGAAATCGATCTTTTTCAAGATCTAAATCCAATTCAAGATCACGGTCCAAGTCCCAGCCCAAGAAAGAAATGAAGGCTAAATCACGTTCTAGGTCTGCATCTCACACCAAAACTAGAGGCACCTCTAAAACAGATTCCAAAACACATTATAAGTCTGGCTCAAGATATGAAAAGGAATCAAGGAAAAAAGAACCACCTAGATCCAAATCTCAGTCAAGATCACAGTCTAGGTCTAGGTCAAAATCTAGATCAAGGTCTTGGACTAGTCCCAAGTCCAGTGGCCACTGATAGTATAAACCATGATATTTTTAGGCATGTATCATTCATTTACTCGTAGTTTGGTTTACTTAAATTATCAGGAGTACAATGTTGCAATGATGCTTTACAAAACACTTGTCAGTTTTCCCTGTACCAGGCAATGGTTATAATTAAAATGATATGCTGTTGAGAAGCCACTCTTAAGAGTCCAGTTTGTTTAATGTTATGGGCAGCTACCAATTTGTGGTGTCTCTGTATATTTTTGTAAAGATTCTCATTTTTTATGCTTGAAGTATTGGTGAAAAGATGTTGGTTGACCATAATTTGCAACATTGTCTTATTAAAAATAGACTTTCATATTCATATTTGATAGGCCTGTTAACCTAGAAGTGTAGCTTGCTAATAAGATAGAATGATACAAAAGTGAAGTTGTAGCCACAGTACACTTGAGTGATCCAGATACATTTAGGTTCAGGGTGGACCTTTTGTCAAGATGTCTAGGCCCGTGATAATAGTTAATTTATGACACAGTGTGGAATAGTTCTTTTGTTAACCCCACTGTCATAGGGAATGATCACAACTGGATTAAGTAGCATTTCCAGGGAGATCTTGAGTTTTTGACTGAAACATGGAGCCTTCACTGCTTTTTTTTTTTTCTGGTTTCTATAACGATTTGGAACATATATCAGAAAAACTCACCTTAAAATTTGAGCAGGTCATTGATGACAAAAGTCATTTTGAGGTGAAAAGGATGCTCTTACGTAGTTACTCTAAACTTTTAGGAACATTATACCATAATAGCTTAGTTTTCTTGGCTGCTGTTAAAAGCAAGTAAATTGTTTCAGAGTAAGTTTATGTGTGCATAGTGTAAAAGAACTGAATTTTGATACTTACAGCACTCGGTGTGTGTGCATTCGTATCAAAATTTGTCTACCTCTTCATGGAGGCGGCTTGTTCTTCACACCTCAGTTTATTGAATGTGAGGCAAGTTGAGAAGCAACACTCCCATTCTAGGTGATTCTGTGGTGCCATGAAATTTAAAATAATTTCAGTAAAAGAACTGACTTTTAAGTACAAGCCACATCTTTGAGTTTTTGATTATCAATGTAGTACCTGACTAAAACGGAAAATAATTCCCTTAACCAAATACAATTTCTAGTATTTCTCTGAGAGGTCATTTTGGGGACAATAAAAGTTACCCGATGCGTCCAATCTCATTTCAGAATAAAAGCTAGCAACTTTAAAACTTTTGGATTGCTTGCTTGCCAGGTTATCAGTAACAAATATTGTGGAAGATAACTCCTTTTACAGGAGTGCTTTTTTTTCCTCCAGTTTTGGTTTAAGTAATCTAGGCCTTGCCTGTAAAGAACAAAAGATGCTTTCTAAAGACTGTTCGTGGAATGTGTTTAAAGGATTGATTCTAGAACCTTTGTATATTTGATAGTATTTCTAACTTTCATTTCTTTACTGTTTTGCAGTTAATGTTCATGTTCTGCTATGCAATCATTTATATGCACGTTTCTTTTAATTTTTTAGATTTTCCTGGATGTATAGTTTAAACAACAAAAAGTCTATTTAAAACTGTAGCAGTAGTTTGCAGTTCTAGCAAAGAGGAAAGTTGTGGGGTTAAACTTTGTATTTTCTTTCTTATAGAAGCTTCTAAAAAGGTATTTTTATATGTTCTTTTTAACTAATATTGTGTACAACCTTTAAAACATCAATGTTTGGATCAAAATAAGACCCAGCTTATTTTCTGCTTGCTGTAAATTAAGCAAACGTGCTATAATAAAAACAAAATGAAGGAAATAATGATTAACTGGAATTATTATAGTTTTTAATGAGATTCTAAAATAACAATAGAAACAAACCTTTGTAGATTTAAGAATAGTTTTAATTGGTGTTGCACTAGGCACAACTAACTCTTACTTGGAAGTGAAAGAGCTTGCCAGTAAGGTACATCTTTTACATGGTACTTAGAAATTCCTTGTGTGATATGAAAGCCCCTTGGGTTAAATTACTTAGCAGTGGTTGGTAATATTAAGGTATGTATTAAAATGAAATTTGGGCCAGCTAATTATATTTTCATTATTGGATAGGCCAGTAATTCTACTATTCCCCGTCCTAAACAAGACATGCTAGGCTTATGTTTATGGCATGGTTTAAATGCTTTTGCATTGAATGTGCTGAGCAGTTAATAAGTGATAACAATTTTGGGGAGTTGGTTTAAGTATTTTGTGGTTTGACTTCTAGCTACTATACAATGATAACAATTACAGCTGATAGTTATTGAGTATTTAGGATGTGCCAGACACCATTCTAAAGGCTTTATGTGTTAAAGGCTCCATTTGCTCTTCAAAAACCTTATGAGAAAGATACTTTTATTTTCCCCATATCACAGATAACGAAATTGAGTGACAAAAGACTGTAAAATGCAGGTCTAGGAGTTGAGCCCAGGCCTGGTCCTTTAGTAAATTTTTTTTTCATGGACTACAATTGGAGTGAAGTAGATTCAGGAGATTGTTCTCAGTCTCTCTAGAATTAAATACCACCTTTTTCTTTCTTTCTTTTTTTTTTTCTTTTAAGCCTGTGTCACTTACTTTAACAGTTGACTATGTTCTTTCTAAAGTGACGTACCTGACAGCTTCAAAAGGACTTTTTTACATTTGATCCTGTGATAGCTAGGATCCTGTAATAGCAGTGAGGATCCTTACACAGTGCTTTAATTTGGGGTTACATACTTGAGTTCCATAATTCTTGGGAACCTGTGTGTCTGGCACTGTGCTCAGTATATTAGAATAGAACATCAACTCTCCAGTGAGGGCTGACACTTCACCTCTGTTTTTACAGTTTTGTTTTTGTTTTGTTTTTTTTAATCAAGTAAGCAAGAAGAAAAATGACAGATAATGCTTCAGTGAGAAAGGAAAGGTGCTACATAGAGTATGAGCTGTTAAGTTACAACCCAGGGAATAGACCTGGAAAGTATTGTGCTGTTCTCTTGAAAATTTGGCCCAGTAAGCTGCTACATCCAGTTCAACTAACAAAATCCTGTATACCACAGAGAAGAATAAAGAAAACCAAACTGACAAACATCCTTCTTTTATTTAAGACCAAACTGCAGCTGGAATACCCAGTACAGTTCTGCTTACTACACTTCAAGAAAGATCTGAGAAAGCGGAAAAAGAACCAAAGAAGGGCAGTTCAAGCGACCAAAGGGTGGGTGGAAGGTGCTGCAGTATGAATACTGTGTGAATATTTTGACTCTGGTCTGAAAAGATAAAAGAATGTTATTGAAACTACATGGAATAATTGAAGTCCCTTCAAGTATGAAAGTAAGCATTTTAGGACAAATAAAAGGAAATTCAGCTTTGTACTTGTGGAAACTAATCCCTAAATTTGAATAGGTTTATATTGATTCATGGATAACAGGTCCATAATAAATTACTGGAAACTAGGATGTCTGAATATCAAGGAAGACAGCCATAGTCTCTTTAACAGTGCCTCTATTGGTCTGTCTCAAACTGAATTGGGTGAGAAAAGGTATGGTCCAGTATAAACTTTTTCTTGGTTATCTCTGAAAGTGAGTTACATTTTTGCTACTGGCAAATCTTGCCTTTGTTTATTCCAGTGCCACTGTTTTCTGCTTAATGGTTTGCTTTGTTGGTATCTGAGTTTATTTACCTGTATGCCATGTGCGGTTTACAGCTTCCTTCCACACTCAATCCCAGGTAAATTCCAATTATGATACTTGACATCCAGCTAAGAGGTTCCATCTCTTCTCACCTCTTTCTTAGTCAGTATATTCAGCAAACATTTACTGAGCCCTTACTGTGAGCAAAAATTGTACTGGGTAATTGGGGGGAAATAGATTAAAAATTCACTTATTCAATAAATGTCTACTGAGCACAATCTAGTGAATAACATTACAGTATTGCCTCATTGTTTTGTTTGAGGTGTATTGTTTGTGACAATATTTTGCACCATTCATATCCAATGTAATTATAAAGCCCAATATACTATCAAAGATAAGTAATTTTTGTGGTTACCTGCCATTTAAAAGTATCTGGTATTTATTTCTGTTTGCATCCCATTAATACAAATAATGAGAAAATGATGTTTAATCTGTAATAAACTGATTTATTGTGCAGTGACTGTAATATACTAGAATTATATAAATTGTTAACTCTGCTTCCTCAAACACATTAGTAGGAGAAAAACCCCTGAAAGTATTTCATTTTGCATTAGATATGAAGAACACTGGGTGCTATAATTAGATTATTTTGAGGCAGACAGAGAGCTGTTATCCCAACTGACTTATTAGTATGTTCTGTAATTGAGAAAATGTTCACCAAGTTATACTTTTTAGTGATTGACATGTACATTTTATAGGGGACATGTTCTGTGTATAGTGAATAAATAACTTTTATAGTATCACAAAATGTTTTGGATTCCTTAGTTCCTTATTAGGATATGAAGCTTATTTGCCTATATATATATTGATTCTATCATTTTTGTCTTAATTCTGCCACATATTTAAAATTCATAGTTATTCATCTAAGAATATGAAAGTGTTTAAACTTTTAAAGATTTTGAAAACAATACACATAAGGGAGGTATAAAATGGAGGTTATCTTTACCCTTATTAATTTCAAACTTGGAAGATTATACAGGAAATAAGTGGCAGATACTTAGAGTCCATGATTTTTCATTTGGTTCATTTTTGTCAGTGTTCTGCACTATTTTTTAGTTAATTGGGAAATTTTCTTCTAATTTAATGGAATCTGGGGTTCACTTAGAGGGAAGATATAATAGGTTTATAAGAAGGATTAATTACAGAAAGTATTTTGTAACTTTTCTAGATGCAGAGAGATTAAATGTGACCCAAGATTTCACAGTTGTAACTTACCACTTTCCAGGCTGGTACTCCAAGTATTACTCTTTGGTCATATTCCTGTTTACAAAATCCTGAGATACTTTGAAATGGGGAAGCTGTGACCTGAGACAGTGGAGTGGGAGCTGAGGAATAACCTAATGGCATGCTACCGAGAGGTCTAGCAAAGCTTCTAGGAGTCCCCAGGAGTAAACTGTTCTTGATGGTAAACAAGTACAATATATAGAGCAACCTATTTGTCTGCATTCAACTATTGACGTCTACAAGACAGCCAGTTGCTTAAGATTCTTTACCTTGGGTTTTTTATCCTCTGCCCCCTCCAATATTGTTAATGTTTAGTGTGTTACGTTTTTGTATTCCTAACAGTTGTTTGAGCCTTATATTAAAGATGGGATTTTTTTTTTTTTTGGTATGGAATAAAAGCAAGGCATGTAAATTCATTTCATTGATAATTGACAGAGTAGTTTGTTAAGTAAAAGGCCTTTGTGTCTAGTTTTTTTGTAGATCACATCTCTTTGAATGCTGGAGAGCAAAATAAAAAGAAAACTCTAGGAGCCAAAAATCTTGGGCTTTTTTTCTTTTTTAAGGTTTAGCTCTGCCTTACAGACTTGTGACTGGATAGGTAGGCTTTCATTTAAGGTTAAACACTGTCCCTCTTGTTTTACAAATGGCATATGAGAAAGCAATTAAATATTAGAAAACCTACTGAAAACCCTTTAATTTCTTTCCATTTTGTACTTTTGTGAAGATGAGAACTTAAATGTGAGATAGGTTATAGACTTGGATGCCATGATTACACTCTGCCATCAAAGATAGGTCAAATTTACATTTTGAACACTGACCAAGAGCTCACACTGGGGGCCTTCTGCCCTGCAGGATAGGTTTGTGCACATGCAATGATTTGGGAAGTACTTGTCACCTGTAGGCTAATTATAACTACCTTTTTAAGGTATGAAATGTTATTGACCCTGTATTTGGGTTACCTTTAGCTGTTAATTCTCAAGGTGAAAGGTTTTCTACTCCCACCCTCAAACCTCTGAACTTAGTTTCAGTCCATCATAAACCAAAAATCTTACACTACTAACAAAGACACTTGGGCTGAGAATTGTTCAATGTCGTGCAACTTTAGTGCAGTATAGTAAGAAGCTTGGCAATTGGCATTTTCCATAGAAATGGCACTGGGGATAAAACAGGGAAGATTTACTTTCTCCAAACCAGTTGTTTCCTAGTTTGTATGAGAAAATACAGCCTTGCCCTGCTAGGGCAGAACTTACAGAATTATCAACAAATATAAAGGTTCTAGGTTCTTGTTAATTTGAGGGAATCTTTTTGTGCTGGGTGCTTCTCCCCCCCCCCCCCCCCGTAAACTTAAATAATCTTAGAATGTAGAACAGGGGGAGATCAATTAAACCCTGCTTTACTCAACAACAAATGAGAAACTTGACAGCCTTTTGTTAAGTCTTGATTGGAGAGTCACGTGTAGTTGCTTTCTTGGATAGCTGCTGAACTAATCCAAATATATCAGCAAATTGGTTGATTCTTAAAAGCAATCTTAAATCATTCAGTTGGGTTAATTATGTAAGTTCTAAGAACAAGTATTAAGTCAGCATTTTTTACAAAATAAACAAGCCACTGGGGGGGAAAAGTTTTATTTTAATTTCACGGTTCAAATTCATATGTGCACATTAAGTACTACATAAACTTATCTTCGGATGTAATTGTTTGACTTGGGCAATATTACTTCACCTGAATTTATTTGGGAAAATACAGATTGGCCATTCTGCTTTAAAATATTCATAAAGCCACCAAATTAGAAAACGGCACTTGCCATCAAATTTTTAATTCCCACATTTTTAATCTACTGGGTTAATGTTATACTTAGCATTTATAAAGGTGGGTAAAACATGTTATCAAGGTATTATGCCAGCAATCACATCTTTTGAGTAAGTGGCCCCTGGCTGCACTTACTGATGACCAAAAAACCCACTGGCATTAAACTATGTTTGTATTATAAGTTACAAAAATTGTTCAAAGCCAGTATGAATTCTTAAGGTTGGATGGACCCTTTCATAGTTAATCTTTGGATTTAAGAAGTAAAAATTAAAATAGTCCCATACTGCATTTCACATCTCTTAAAAATAGGAAGTGTTTTAGCAGCTTTAAAACCTTTTCAGTTATATAAAAGTTACTACACTAGTATTTATTTTGAAATATAGTTTACAACCAGATAAAATTTTAACATACATACACTGGCACTTTAGCACAAGGGCAGACTTTAAAAACAAATTATTCTGGACCTTTAAAATTAGGCCATAGGCATAAAAAGAGTCTATGGTCTTACATTCAACAAATTTATACTAAAATACTCTTTATTTTTGTAGGATAAATGCCAAAACTTTACATATGCTACAAGTTTATTACATATATTTACATGGCTTTTTCCTACGTACTAAAAACTTTCACATTATATAGCTCCCTATTTTAAGCAAGCTTTGCAGGGATGATGTGAAGCCAGATCACAGAATAGCTTGTGCAGTGCTTTTTTTAAAAAATGCATTTTGAAAGCTACTCTGACCACCAAATGATTCTATAAAAATGGTTTTGGCACTTTTTTTTGCAGTCATCTATCCACTGCACATGAGAAACACTTCATTCTGAATTGCTCCTAGTGCCCCTTCCACATTCACAACCAATCAGATCGCTAAACTGCAAGTATTCCATAAAGAAAGTTCACATGCTCTTTGGACAGCACATCAGACTGTTGGCATATTACTGGTGTAGGTGTCTCTAGGATACAGAACTTTCAATACTCAACTTAATTCTCATTTCCTGTCCTAACAAGATGCTTATAATCAGATTCACTAGCTTTCAACAAGCAAATCTGTCTTGATAGTCTTAAATCAGTATTTTACCCCAACAAGCAACAGAAAAAGTTGATTCCTTACCATTTCCCAAATCTAAACTTTGAATGGTTTCACATAGGAGTTACTCAATTGAGAATACTTGATAAAAAGTAGTTGTCAGTAATTTAGTTATTTTAAGTGGCACTGATACCATTACATATCACAGTGCACAACACAAAACCAGATGAAGTCTAATTATCTTTTCTATATTAGCAGTTTTAGACATTAATACCCTAGTGAGTTTGGTATTAAATAGTTGACACCTACCCTTAATTATGACTAAATTTAAACATTAGAACTTTATACCTGGACTTTAAGCAAGGTTTTAAGTTGAAATGTCATTATTTCCTTATCGGAAGGGTTGAAGGAGACAGGAACCCAGTGGCTTGGTGGTTTAGGAAGAACGCTTGGTGACGGCGGCTCACTGAATTTGGCTCCAGCATAGTTCTGGTTAGTTTGCGACTTAAAAAGTAAGCTGGGACTTGATAAGCCAGAGTTCCAATTTTGATTATTTGGGAAATTTTTGTTCTTCCCCCCATTCTGCATGGCCTGCCATGCAGCTGCTGATGTGTTAAAAGTATGTCCTCTTTCTTTTTTCTTATGAACAATCTTCATCTGGGAATTTTGATCCTTGGTCTTCTGTCTATTAAGTTGTTGTGGGTTCTTACTAACATTTCTAGATTGAGGGGCTGGAATGTTATACCTCTCTCCACCACCCATCTTCAGCTTCTTTGTCACCTGTGAGTGGAAACAAAATATTGAGTAAACTTCCAATTTAAATTCAAAGCTTTATGGTAATTACAGAAATCTTAGGGAAGACTCAAAAAAATGTACTGTTCGGCTACTTTAACTTCATTGTATGTTCGCACTTCATTATAATGCAGTTTTTATTATCTAAGAAAAATGAGCTTACCCACAAATCTGCAAAGTCCTAACAATTTAGAGTGAATCCACCATAATATGTTTGCATTATAAAAATGACAACGTTGAGTTTTTTTGTACCTTTCGGTCTGCTTTTCAGATTGCAGGATTCCCACTCCCTGTCTTCTTCCTTGTTGCCAAGCCCAGGATAATAGATGTTGCTTTCTGACAGATCCTTTCCTTTGTCTCAAAACAGAAGTTTTCATGGGCCAATCTGCTAAATCCAGCTTAGGAGCCGAGGCCAACATCTGAGTCTCCTCAGCACACAAGTTTCAGAGAAGTCCTAGCTAGGAAAGTAAAGATTACTTGATTAATTCAAATAAAAAACACAGGAGAAAAAGCGACCGTTTATACTTACTACAGAAATAAATTAAAGAATGACTAGCTCTTGAACTAAAAGGCAGAAAATCTGAAGGCGGCCTTTTTTTTTTTTAACCTGTCATCATTTAAGAACTCTTGACCTTGAGATCCAGGAACTCGTTCCTGGGAAATTTGGGGTTGGGAGGGGGATGTTTGCAAGTCTCAGCAACAAGTTGTTCGCATCCTTCTCCTGCGGACTTTTCAGGTTCTCGCACGGTTTTTGTGACTACAATGTTGAGTCAAAATAAGGAAGCATTAGCCTTTGCGGCCATAACAAGAAATTGGCTTAAAATTCGTTTTCCAAGGAGACCGTACCTTTAAAGTTCCAAGAGAACTTTCCAATCTTTCA
Organism: Artibeus jamaicensis; assembly: GCF_021234435.1. Classification (NCBI taxonomy): domain Eukaryota; kingdom Metazoa; phylum Chordata; class Mammalia; order Chiroptera; family Phyllostomidae; genus Artibeus; species Artibeus jamaicensis. The sequence continues at coordinate 17,152,632 of NW_026522057.1, forward strand.
ATACATCCGTTTTCACAAAGCCTGTATTCCCAACATGTTTACATCGTGCAGTGTTTTCTTTCGTTACGTACACTTAACTCCTCCCGGTTTTAAAATAAGTTTTTACACGCCATTAACAAGCCAAGGCAGTTCCCATCTTAGGCACATAAAAATGCCTCCCTACAGTGACTGTTTAACATTCAAGAACCCATTTTCACCTGCTATTCCAAGAAACCAGGTTATCGGTAAGCCCTTTTATTTTCTAAAGGGTAATAGGGCCTTCCAGGCTATTTTAACAGCCCTACGAGTTTCCGGAACTCGAGTTGTTCACAACGCCGGTGAGCCCAGGGAAGTTCGCTTCTTCCGATGGGGCTTCCGAGCGGGTCCGTCTGTCTCGACCCCAGCTGGGACCCGGTCCTCCCGGCCGCCCATGCCCCGCCGGGTTCCCGGATCTCGCCTGCCCCCAACAATGGGGAGCACGGCAGCCAACATGGCCGTACCCGCGGAGCCGCTGCCACTCACCGACTTCAAGTGCAGACTGCAGCTGCGGCTCCTGCTCAGCAACGAAGCCCCCTCCCCTTCCAGGGAGAGACGAGGCACGGAAAGAACAAAGCCCACAAGCGCCGATGACCTAGATGCCACCACCTCTGCGTCCCGACGACTTCCTCCTCCTGCCTCTACGGACAAAATGGAGGCAGCGGCAAGCGCCGGAGCGGGGCCGGGAGGCACGGTGGCCAATCAAAATGTGCCGATGCGGGGCCCGACCAATGAAACGCAAGCCACCGCCTGTTGCTGGGGTGGCTGAGGAAACGGAGGGTGGTGGTTGTAGCCAGGGTTTGAAATCCTTCTCTAGAGAAGCATGTCGGGAACAACTGCTGCGGGCCCACCGCTGACACGGGTCCCCTTGGAGGCCGCTCCGCCCAGCTGTTCCCAGCACCTCTGGCCCCGGTGGCCTCTGCCCTCGGACCTGGCGACTCCTTGGGGTGTCGACACCGGGGCCCCGCCCCAAGGCTCCCGCGTTCTCGGCGTGCGCTTGGTCCCTGGCAAGGGACTGGAACCGCCTGCTGGAGCAGCAGCTCCAGCCAGGCCCTCGCGCTGCGGGCCCTCAACCCTTAGGTCTCGGGCTGTTTTCTTCCCGGGGGCGGGGGGGGGGGGGGGGGGGGGATGACTAAACGGGCCATTTGGCTCCCAAGTTCAGGTGACTTAGCGGTGCAATCAGTTTTACAGATGGAGGATTCTCAACCAAGTTGCTTTCTGCGGCCTGGCCTCTGCGCGTTTGCTCCTGACACTCCCCCCATTCTGTTCCTTGGCGTGGAAACAGCTTGGCAGCTCTCGAAGCTTGCGGTTCCTCCCGTTCTCCCAACCCCAGCCTCAAAATTCTTTAAAGTTGTTGCCCCTGTGAACGCATTTCCTACACCGGCACGGACCAAACTAATCACTTTCTCTCTGGGTCCCCACTGGTCCCTGACCTAAATTACAGCCCTTCCTCACAGCGCACGGTGATTATCTGTGATTGAATCTGCCACCCCACACACCCTCGATGGACAAGGCTAGGTTTTATTTGTCTGAGCACAGTGTCTCGTGCGTGGTAAGTGCACAAGAAGAGTTTGTTGGAAAATGGGGGCTCCCTTATTCCCCTTCCTGCAAAGTGTGCAAGTGTAAAGATACAGAGTTCAGTTGATAATGCCAGCAAGGTGCCGGGAGGAGGAAAAGGGCAATTTCTATGGAATGAGTGGATTAGCGATCCAAAGTGAGTGTTTTAAAAGAGAACACCGTTTTCTATGAACATATGAGCGTTTTTGTTAACTGGATTTATATATGCTTTTTATAAATTCCACATAATTCGTTGTTTAGTCTTCAGTTTATTGCTGCCATCATCTTCCATCACAGTGTTCTTCTAGCCGTGGGCCTTAAGTTTCCTTAAGAAAACGACATAAGCGACTACATTTTTAAAAAGGAGTTTGTTAATCAAATTAATTTAGAAGAGTTATTTTTTGAGCATGGGACTTTCTGGTGCTATTATAATCAGAGAAGATACACTACCCATGGTAAGTAACTGCTCGGTTTTTGAATGTGTGATTTACTTCTTTAAAATTGAAAAAGCTGGTTTAGCTATCCGGCCAGAAAATAGCCAGGCCGTCTTTAACGGGTCAAAACTGACTTGAGAAAAGTCCCTTACCGTATGTTCTTTAATATAATGGTTTGCAAAGTGAACAGTCTGGTTGCAGTCTTGAGCACTTTATTTTTCTAATTCTTTTTTTATTATCATCATCCAAATATCTTTCAAATTCATTCCACTCCCACCTCTTCTTTCTCTCTACCCTCCGAGGACCCAGTTGTCACTTATTTTTTAAAAACACTTCAGCGGCCCCAATTGTATCCCAGAATCCAACCATCCCCCAGTTCTTGTCTGTATAAACACACAGGTAATGCGTTGGATACTTATAAACACGCACACAGCGTATTGAATACTTCGCCTTCCCCCTCTTTGTGCTAAGCTGTTGCTTGTGACATTTTGTTACAGAACAGATGGGGGCAGTGGTGAACAATATATTATTACCAAAAGGCCCCCCCTTTTGCTCTGGGGGTCCCCCCCCACCTACTAGGTTCACCTGGCCCACTGCCAGACAAAAGACATCTCTCAGTGCCAGAGATTGGTGAAAAGGAAAGGAATTATTATTTATTTAAAAGTTATATAGACCAAAGTTCCTTAGAATACCACAAACGCACAGTCCTTCCTTCTCCCTCTGCCCAGTCTGGGTACGTATCTCAGGAAAGACATAGAAGTCCGTGATTCAGGCTCCCAGCACCATCCATGTGGCAAAAGGGAGCATTTCTAAAGCCTCATGGTCCTGGCTCTCACCCAAGCCTTGTGGTTCCCCCAAAACACCCCAAATGGCTGCCTCGCCTGGGTTTAAATCCCAGCGCCAATCTTCCTCTGCAGCCTCATTCTTGGCCCCTTTCACAATTGGCCACAGCTGCCAGCATTCCGGGCAGGTGTGGTCCTATGGTGTGGAGCCAAACATCTCCAAGCTCTTCTGGACCCCGTTCCAAATCCCTGTTTGGGGCTCTCCTCTTGGCTGCACCCTGTTACAATTTTATTTACTTTTCACAAAGTATGGGGTAGGTGTTATTTTGATCTCTACTGTACAGATGAAGAATCTGAGGCTCTGACAGTTTAGAGCTGAGAGCCATGCACTGAGGCTCTGTGTTGCCTGCGGTGTCTGTCTGAGTCACCTCTGTGTCCTCCCCACTGCCTGACGCTGACTGGCTGGTGACTGGGCTGCCCAGGCTGCTTGGGCAATATGAAGCCTCCATCACGCTGTCTGGCTGAACCAGGTTTTCTGCCAGGTCAGAGTCCCACTGCTCTCAGGAGAGCACCTTAAAGGTTTTACCCTGTCTCAGACTCTCAGCAGCCTCCCAAAATGAGTTTGTGCCTCGTTGGTCATTAACATTTACACCAAGTGCTCACAAGAGCTCAGAACTGGACAGCGGGAGTTAAAAACACACCATCTTTGGGGCCTGTGGTATACAGCCTCCGCTTGTCCCCTGCTGGTCTTTAAAATGGGTTCCATCAGCAAATCCAATTAGTGGTTCTCAGTTCAAACAGGAAATGTTCATGCAAACAACAAAAAAGCCCTTAGAATGGAGACCAGACACCAGTGCTGGGAGCCAGTTGCATAATAAGTGTGTGGGTGCACTTTGGCCAAGTGGCTCAGTTGGTTGGAGCATCATCGTCCCATACCTCAAAAGGTTGATTTCTGGGGAGGGCACATACCAAGGTTGGGGGTTTGATCCCCGGGGTGGGGCGCATATGGGAGACAACTGATTGATGTTCCTGTGTCACATCGATATTTCTTTACAAATAAATTTTAAAGAAATAAAAATAAGTAAATACAAGGGTATTTAATACCAAACACTTATTCAACAAAAAATGTATTTGGTGCCTTCTTTGAGGCAGGCACTCTGCCAAGATGTGGGGTACAATAATCAGTGAGACTCCTTCCCAGCCCTAAAGGACCTCAAAAGCTGTTCTCTTTACTATAAGTCAGAGAGGAGAGCTGGTGTCTAGGAGACTCGTTTCCTTAGTTTCCCCCGAGAATCAAGGACATGCAATGCCAGTTGCAAACACAAAAATCAGCCTGCTGACATCACTAAGGAGTGCGGGTCACAGACATGGACCAGACTGTGGAATGGAGGTTAAAAGAAGGGATCCCATACTTGCTGAAATCCTTTCCCAGGAGAATCTGTTTGAATTATGTACCAGACAAAATTAACAAAACCTGTTTCATATACATTACCTGCCTAATCCGTAGGTAGAAGCAGGACAAGAAAGTGTTTCTGAAAGTTCAGCTTTGGAGCACTCGCAGGTTGCAGGCCGATGCTTCGTGTATGTTAGGCTCACAGGGGTCAGGCAGGTGGGGCAATCGCCCAGGTCTGCCAAACCTGCGGAACAAGTTGCTAGTGCGACTGACCGGCTTTCAGGGTGGGTCACTTACCTCCCAGTCTGTCTCAGGCTAGTTTGGTTATTTTTATTCCTCAAGCTCATGTATGAATTCTGAGTACAACTTTGAATGCTTGCAGATCTGTCGGTGGCTGGCTTGTTTCAGTAAGGAAAAGCAAGTTCTCAGAACCTGGCAGAGTAAAGTGGAACACCTGCCTGGCCTTTCGATGTGCCTTAGGGCTGTGATCTCATTGCCAAACTGGTATCAAAACACACAGCCCTCCACACCCTCTGCGTGTTCCCAGTTGCTCACACATTCCTGAGCAACACATCAGTTCTCAGGCATTACAGCCCCTTCGGTCTGGTTACTGAACAGAGCACAGGAAGTCAGTGCTAATCTGTCACACTTCCTGTGACTCCGCCCCGGGGGCTCTCAGCCTTCCCAACCTTTGAAGGATTTCTGATGCTTGGACTCCCACTCTAGATTAGAATCTTCGAGGATGTGCTTGGGTGTCCCAATTCCAGCTGAGCAGCAGCAGACTATGCCACTGCAAAATGTGCCACTTAATTGGCATGAGGATAATTTTGAGCTAAAAGCACTTGAGAAACAGCAGGTACAAGAAAGGCACTCTGACACCACTCTCTTCTTCCTGAAAACAGGAGAGAGAAATGTCTTCCCCGTACCAGGAGGAAAGAAACATTCTTTTTTCCTCACCAAGGACATTTTTCATTGCTCTTGGAGATGGAAGAGGGGAGAGAGAGAAACGTTGATCAGTTGCCTGCCTCGTGGGCCTAGATCGGGGATCATGTGTGCCCTGACCAGGAATCAAACCTTCAACCTTTCAGTTTCTGGACAATTCTCCAACAAATTGAGCCACACCGGCCAGGGCAGAAACATTCTTATCACCAGAGGTTGGGAGTGGGAGGGAGACCCAGAAAATTCTGTACAAACAGACCTTCTCAACATAAGTCTTATGTTCCTCTAGCCTCCCCATGTACTTATTTTGGCTATGTTATCATGATTGTATTTCTTTGTTCAACCTAGTTTAAAAGCATTTAAGCGTTGCCACTTTTGGGGATGTTCATTTCCTTATGAAGGCTCCCATGTCACTTAAAATTTATATTAAATAAATTTGGCCCTGGCTGGTGTTGCTCAGTGGATTGAGTGCTAGCCTGTGAACCAGGGGGTTGCCAGTTCAATTCCCAATTGGGGCACATGCCTGGGTTGCAGGCCAGATCCCCAGTAGGGGGCGCATGAGAGAGGCAACCACACGTTGTTTCTCTCCCTCTCTCCTTCCCTTCCCCTCTCTCTAAAAATAAAATAAATAAAATCTTAAAAAAATAACTTTGGATGCTTTTCTCCTGTTGATCTGTTGTATGACAATTTAATTCTCAGGCCCTGCTGAAGACCCTAAGCAGGTAGAGATAGTTCTGCGTCCCCAACACAGCTGGTTGAGAACTACTGCTCTGAGTTCCGCGAGAGCAATCCCCTGATGGGCGGTGGATGTGCAGGAAGGGGTGTCCGCCTCCACAGCCCTGTAATCCTCAAAGTGGTGATCACACCAAACAAACAATGGGAAAAAGTAAGAAACTAGCTCCTGAATACCCAGAGTTGTTTAAATTGGGTTTTTAAAGTGTCTGTTGCACAGGCTCTACCATCAGGCTCCTTGTTAGTCTGTTGGTGTCCGTTGCTTGGTCCACCCCAGAGTCTAAGCGCTCAGTCCTCGAGGCCACAAGCTGTGTAAACAGAAAGGGGCCGCAACCTTGAGAAAAGCAACCCAAATGGGCTCAGACTGGCAACTGGATTGAAAATAAGAGGCAGTCTGGGACATCCAATACCAAAGGGGAAAGCACAGACTCCGAGAGCATCTCCTTATGTAGGAGACCATAGCAACACCTGTCTCCCAACTGTTCACGCTCACAGCGTGAAGAGCAGGGACACGCCACCCTCAGCTCAGAAATCAGAGAGGCCTCTAAAGAGAATCAAGTCAGATAGGAAAACACTCAAAGGCTACACCGCGTTTGTTTGCCGTGACAAGCCCTGAATTCCTACACACATTTTTGCCTACTGCTTTCTTGCTTTCTCTTCTGTGTGCATCATGTCGTAGCACCCAGCACTTTTAAAACGTTCTAAATATACATCATGAAAGCGCTGTCGAACTCACCCTCTCACTCCGTCTTGGTGTGAGCGCTGCCGGGCAGGCATTACCACCACACTACAGATGAAGAAACTGAGGCACGGCAAGACTTGCTCTCAGGTCTGCAACAAAGATCTTCTACCTCGAACGTTTTTTGTTGGAGTTTGTCTTCTTGCATAAGTGATATGTATTGACTATAGGAAAGGCAGATAAACAAAAATAAGAATTACTCAGCATCTTACCTCCAAGAGGTAGCCGCCGTTAGGTGTTGAGAGTGAGCCCTTCCAGTCTTTTCTCTGTGCCGAGAAGCAGTAATGGCAGGATGAGAGCACAGGCTCCAAAGCCTGATCAGAGTCAGATCTCAGCTCTGTGACTTACCAGCATGTGACCCGGCCAGCTCGTAAACCTCTCTGTGCTTTAGTTTCCTCGATCTGTTAAATGGGGACAATAACAACACCTAAGAGTTAGTGTAAGGAGTAAGTAAATCAACATCTTTGAAGTACTTAGAACAATGCGTGGCATATAGAAAGACTCAATTATGGAGCCTTTTTTTCCCTTTTAATTAAAATGATAATAAATGGGACTTCTGGCCAAGATGGAGGCATAGGTAGACACACTTTACCTCTTCGCACAACCAAAAGAAGGACGACAACAACAATTTAAAAACAAAAAACAACCAGAACTGACAGAAAACTGAATTGTATGGAAGTCGGACAACCAAGAAGTTAGAGAAAACACATCCATTCAGACCCGTAGGAGGGGACGGCGGGTGGCGAGGACTCACAGCAAAGCGGCAGTCCCACATTTGAGTGCAGATAAACTGGGAGGAACAACTGGGGAGCGGGACAGACCACACAGCCCAGGGTCCCAGCGCAGGGAAATAGAGCCTCAAACCTCTGACTGAAAACACCTGTGGGGGGTGTGGCAGTGGGAGAGACTCCCAGACTCACAGGAGAGTTCGTTGGAGAGACCCACAGGGTCCTAGAATGCACACAAGCCCACCCATCCAGGAACCAGCTCCAGAAGGGCCCAGTTTGCTTGGGGGATGTGGGGGAAGTGACTAAAGTTCTACAGACAGTGGAGCAAGCGCCACTGTCCCATCAAGGACCCCACTCCCACATACAGCGTCAAAACCCAGCAATGTGGGTTGCCCCACCCTGGTGAACACCTAAGGCTCCGCCCCTTATAGACATATAAGTGGCGCCAAGACAGAAAAAAATGGCCCAAATAAAAGAATAGATCAATGCTCCAGAAAAAATACAACTAAGCGACCAAGAGATAGCCAACCTATCAGATGCACAGTTCAAAATACTGGTAATCAGCATGCTCACAGAATTGGTTGAATTTGGTCACAAATTAGATGAAAAACTGAGGGCTACACTAATGGAAATAAAGGAAAACGTACAGGGAACCAATAATGATGGGAAGGAAACTGGGACTCTAATCAGTGGTGTGGACCAGAAAGAAAAAAGAAACAACCAGAAAAGAATGAAGAAATTCAAAAAAATGAGGAAAGGCTTAGGAACCACCAGGACATCTTTAAACATTCCAACATCTGAAATATAGGGGTACCAGAAGGAGAAGAGGAAGAACAACAAATTGAAAACTTATTTGAACAAATAATGAAGGAGAACTTCCTCAATCTGGCAAAGGAAATAGACTTCCAGGGAATCCAGGAAGCTCAGAGAGTCCCAAAGAAGTGGGACCCAAGGAGGAACACACCAAGGCACATCATAATTACGTTAGCCAAGATTAAAAATAAGGAGAGAATCTTAGAAGCAGCAAGAGAAAAGAAGACAGTTACCTACAAAGGAGTTTCCATCAGACTGTCAGCTGATTTCTCAAAAGAGACCTTACAGGCAAGAAGGGGCTTGAAAGAAGTATTTCAAGTCATGAAAGGCAAGGACCTACATCCAAGATTGCTCTTCCAGCAAAGCTTTCATTTAGAATGGAAGGGCAGATAGTGTGCTTCCCAGATAAGGTCAAGTTAAAGGAGTTCATCACCACCAAGCCCTTATTATATGAAATGTTAAAGGGATTTATCTAAGGAAAAAAAGATAAAAATATGAACAGTAAAATGACCAAAAAAACTCACAGTTATTAACAAGCACACCTAAAACAAAAATAAAAACAAACTAAGCAAACAACTAGGATAGGAACAGAACCACAGAAATGGAAATCACATGGAGGGTTATCAGTAGGGGAGGGGGAGCGAGGGGGAAAAGGTACAGAAAATAAGAAGCATAAATGGTAGGTAGAAAATAGGGGGAGGTTAAGAATAGGATGGGAAATGTAGAAGCCAAAGAACTTATGTGTATGACCCATGGACATGAACTAAAGTGGGGGAACGTGGGTGGGAGGAGGGTATACAAGGCAGAGGAGAATAAAGGGGAGAAATGGGACTGACTTGAACAGCATAATCAATCAAATATATTTTTAAATGATAATAAATGGTATATATTCTTATGTCACCTTTCATTTTTTGAACTCAATATATTGTAAATATATGCCTGTGTATATATACATACCTACATCACTGCTAACAGCATTTGACGTTACGACCACAGGGGACTTTTACCTTCACCCTACTGTTCGCTCCCCATTTTCTGCTATTCCACACAGAGATAATGCCGGGGCCCAGCCTTGGCAGGGTTCAGGGTCCCCAAAGGATCGATGGCGCAGGCAAATGAAGAGTCAGACACCCGATTAGATGCCAGAGAACTCGTAGAGTTTGATTTAGGCTTTATTTTTATAGATATTGTTGTATAACATTAAAGGAACAGGTGTATGGCGTGATCAGTTAAGCAGAAAAAACCAATACAGAAGTAACCAGGAAAAGTACAAGAATTTCCATAGTTTCAGATATGTTAAACAAAAGTTGTTTTGACCAGGAGAGTCATTAATCAGATATTTGAAGTAGCTCTATGTACAGAGTTTGAATGTCTTACTATTTATTAAAGGTCTTAGAATTTGACATGGGGCAAAAAGGTACACTAGACTGAGCAGAGGTTGGGAAATTCATTATAAGCCTTTGTGATGTCTAACTTAGCTGTCTTTCTGTCTAAAATGCTTCTTTATGTAATATGTGCCGCGGACCAGCCGCAGCAGGGTCCAGGAATTCCCAAAGGTGGGTAATGAGTTGACGATGGGTAACAGATGACAACACACCTCAAAGGACAGTGAAGCTCTGTTCCGTTTATTGCAAGTACGAGCAGGTTTTTATATTTTCATTTTAGGTAGTGATTAACATTTGCAGTATAGCATGATCAGTTAAGCAGAAAAAATTAATACAAAGGTAATCAGGAAAAGTACGAAAGTTCCCATAGATTCAGTTATAATAAACAAAGATTATTTTGACCAGGAGAGCTATTAATCAGACAATTAGAAGTAGCTGTATGTACAGAATTTTAATATCTTATTGTATATTAAAGTTTCTCAGAATTTGTCATGGGGCAAAAGGATACACTAGATTGAGTAGAGATAATAGGAAATTTATTACAAGGCCTTTGTGATGTCTAACTTAGCTATCTAGCCTTTTCTGTCTAAAATGTTTCTCTGTGTACTATAAACTCTGACTCCCTAGTAACCATTTCTACGTGTTTAGTTTGTAATAACTAGCCAGCTTTTGTTATTTCTTTGCCTGTCTAGTTGATATATATTCTTATTCAAGGTAAAGGAGGGGCTATTACTCTAACAACTATTAGACATACAGGGACTTTATTCTCTGGTCAAGTAATTATTTTGTACTTCATTGGAATTATGCGAATCGATGAACCTGAAATACAAGTGTCTAACGATTCCACCACCTTTTGATCACCCAAACAAACATGTAAGGAGAGATAGGCAGGAAATCCAGCCACAGTTGCCTCTGCCTTGCAGATGCATCTCAACCGTCCCGACCACATCAAGGGACGGTTGCAGGCTGGCTCCCAACAGATGAACATCCTTCTAGAGAAATCTTCATTTCCTTGAGGAAATTTCCTTTAGATAAATTACGAGAGTAAATAGACAGGCGAGACTTCGATTTATGCCAGCACCATTGGGATGAGTCAGGTCTCAGGCTTCTAGCTTAAGGGTACTATTCTCCCTCCTCACTTATGGCTGCTTCTCTGGCATTGAACCTGTAAGAGGAGTTGGTGGCTTTACCTACAAGGGAAATAGTTGAAAGAATTTTGAAAGGTTTTTTAAAAGATTGCATGTGATATGTGGCCCTTTTAAGAAGTATGCCTGGGGACAGCGCTTACTTCAGGGGAACGTGAGGCTAACAAGACCTACTTATTCATTGCAGCTGACAGCCTTCATAGCTGTGGGCGTGGCAGTTAATGAGCCACAGGCATCTGGCATTTTCCACTGACTCGGGCAGGCCATTGTTTATCTTTAGCTGATTGCATGGGTTTGGGAGGAGACTGTGTGTGAAACTCCAATGGCCCTGGAAGGGGAACTGAGACTCAGAGGTGGCTGTGGACTATGGTGGTTGCCACGGTGGGAGAAATGTCAAAGGGACTTATCTAAGAAAAGGAAGATCAAAAATATGAACAGTGAAATGACAACAAACTCACAACTATCGACAAATGAACCTAAAAAAAATAAAAGAAAGAAAAACAACAGAAACAAAAACTAAGCGAACAACTAGAACAGGAACAGAATTAGAGAAATGGAGATCACATGGAGGGTGTTCAGTGGGGAGGGGGAGGGGAGGAACGAGGGATAAAGGTACAGGGACGAAACAGCATAATTGGCAGGCATAAAATAGATGGGGAAGGTAAAAAATGATATTGGAAACATAGAACTCAAAGAACCTCTATGTACAACCCATGGTCATGAACTAAGGGGAGGAATGCTGGTGGGTTGGGGGTGCAGGGCAGAGGGGGGATAAAGGGGGAAAACCGTAATAGCATAATCAATAAAATATAATTAAAAAAACAAAAACAACTCCCATGTCCCAAGAGCCTGTGTTTTGCCACAGCAGGAAAAAATACAGATTGGCACACTTTTAAAAGATGATTACAATTTCCTGGCCTAGCTGACACCAAGGTATGATGACTTCCACTCATGGGGACAGCAGGCACCAAGGAAGTCCCCATTAAACCTACAACTTTGAAGGCATGGGAGGTGCAGGGACTTGCCCAAGGACAACAGTCTGATCTCTTGACTCCAGTTTTCCATGGCTGAATTTCCACATCACCTCTTTGCCTTTAAGTGGTATGTCTTTATTCTATCTCATTATAACTGTTACCTTGTACAATTCAAAGTTGTGATATTTTGCATATTCCAAATGTACCTCGTCGGATAATAGCAGTAACTCTCAAGCACTTTACTATGAGCAAGACACTGTACAAAGCAATTTATGTGCGTCGTCCTATTTTATCTCATCACAACCCTACTGAAGTCAATAGTATTATTATCCCCATTTAAGAGAGGAGCAAATTGAGGCGCAGAGAGAAAGGCTCGCCTAGAGTCATGCACTGAGAACTCAAACCTGGGTTCGTGTGATACCAAACCCTTTGCTCGCAGCCACTCTGCTACACCAGCATGGTCTGCGGCATAGTTATTCCTCGGAACTGCTCAGAACACAGCTTGCTCTGGAATGGGAGGCGGCCACCCTCTGAGTCCAGCCTATCATCGGCCCAGTAAACTTCACACATATTTTTTAACTCCTTTTCAAAAGAAAGCAAAGAAAAACTAGCGTATCTGTAGTCCCCCATGTGGGGGCGTTATTTTCAAAAGACTCCTACCCACAGGCGTGGTTCCCGCAGAGAGAGCATCCTTCCAGGAGGCAGAAGCTGTGGGAGCTTCCGCAGCAGCGGGCCTGGGAAGAGCATTGGCCGCTGCAAAGGGGCCGCAGCCTGGTGAACTCCTGAGGAGGGCAAGACCCGGCAACGGTGCCCCCCAGACAGAGAGGCAGCTTTAGTTAGCATCAAGCCAGGAAAACACAAAGCCATCTGACAAGAGCTCTGCTCTACAAGGAAGCTTCTCGCTCTGCTTTCCTTTCTTCCGCTCTGCCTGCAACCCCAGAGATATTAAAACTTATAGCAAAACAGCGGCAGGAAGAGGAATAAGAAAGAACAGAAAGCATTCAACCCTCGATGACGTTCAGCGCTCTGATTATTACCTGCACTGGCCAATTTCATCACTCCATCAGAATTGAGTTTAAAAGTTAAAGTGACATCAGGGTTCTATTACCCAAAAGAAAGGACGATGGTCAACTTAAGGACTGGATAGCACAGATAGGAGGGCCGTTGGGAGCACACTGGCCAGATGCCAGCCCCGCCGAGGGTTACCTTCCCACCCCCACTCCCGTGTTTACATCCAATGGCTGGAGAGAAACTATCAACCTGAGTAGACTTAAAAGAACAGTAAGTTCATACAGCTAATAACAAACCATCAAATATACGATGCAAAAAGTGGGTAGAATTGAAGATAGAAATAGGCATTTCTGTTCTAATTACTGGAGGCTTCAGTACCCAACTCTCAATAATGGATAAAACAACCAGAGAGAAGTAAAGGAACAGTGGACATGACCAACACAGTAAACCACCCGGACCTAACGCATATACAGGACACTCTGCCCAGCAGCGACAGAACACACGCGCTTCTCGAGTGCCCCTGGGACATTCTCCAGGACAGAACATGTTTTAGGGTGCAGATTAAGTCTCAATAGGTTTACAAAGGTAGACATTATTTAAAGTATCTTCTTAACCACACCATGATGAAGTCAGAAATCAAAAGCAAAAGGAAAACTGGAAAATTCACAAAATTGTGGAAACAGCACACTCTTAAAAATCTGATGGGTCAACGAATCTATCACAAAGGAAAGACTCAGAGGCAAGTGAAAATGAAAGCAGGACATCCCCCAACCCATGGACTCAGCAAAAGCAGTGCTAGTGGGGAAATCGACAGGCACAAACATATCAAAAAGTAAGCAAGATCTCAAAACTACAACTCAATGGCAACTTGAAGGACTAAAAGATGAAGATCCTTGTGAGGGATCCTGAGCCAGAGGACTCAGCCAGGCCACACCCAGATACCCGACATAAAGAAACTGTAAGATATAATAAGTCCTGCTGGTGTGGCTCAGTGTATTGAGTGCCAGCCTGCAAGCCAACGGGTTGCTGGTTCCATTCCTGGTCAGGGCACATGCCTGGGTTGCAGGACTCCAGTTGGGGGCATGTGAGAGGCAACCAATATATCTCTCCACATCTTGATGCTTCTCTCCCTTGCTTTTGTCTCTGAAAATAAATATAATCTTTAAAAAAAAGAGACTAAGATAATAAATGTTTAAGCTGCTAAGTTTTGTTATGCATTAATAAAGAATACAGCTGTTGCTATTTTTAGAAAAATGGTTTTAGATTGAGTATACTATTGTATCATCTGCTTACTTGGCAATAGATTTCAAAATTTATCTATAACAAAACATACTTTTCTGGGAAAAAAAAAAAACCCTTGATTTTTAAAAGCCATAATATGGATGCATAACTTAGTTATGGGGGCATGCCTTTTGTGTACATGCATTTGTTCCACCAACTCGTAAATATGGTTGAATAAACTGCATTCAGTCAAAAGACTGGACCGGCACATGGGCAGCCAGCTCTAAACGGATCTTCTGTGGGATTTCAGGAAGGAAAGCCCCTGTGTACAGAACCCGTAACTCTCAGTGTCCCATCCTTGGGAAGAAAGGAAGAGAGGGCGGACTCTGCTCTGACCCGCAGAGCAGTCAACTGGAGCTCGACCACCTTCCTGAACAAATGGGTTGGGGGGACAAGAGGCGCGAAGAATGGCAGCAAGGCAAAAGATTCTGATCAAGCTGCAAACTTTATTTTTCCGAACTGGGCATATATATAGGGGAGGAGGGAGAGGAAGGAGATTAGGTTGCTTGCTATTGGCTAGCTTGAGACAAAGGAGGGTCCGCTTATTGGTTACTTGGGTGTAACGTATACTGGTGGACACCTCATGTGCCTGTAGCTGATTGGCTTGTGGAGCGCAGGCACACAGAGGCTAGCCGGAGGTTGTTTTGAAAGTCCTTGTTGATTACAGGTTCCGGTAATCAAGGCAATGTTTTTAGCTAAAGGCCAGGTGCTGGAGACCTGGGGCAAGGTTCCCAACAGGACTCAGGTGTCAGTTTTGCCGGGCTCCTTACCAGGTAAGGGCTGCCACTGGGAAGACCTTGAGCCCCAGTATTTGTGGCACTTGTGGTCCCCAGGGCCTCACTAATGGAGCCGGCTGCCACAGGACACTAGATGCCTCCGTTGCTCTCTGTTTCATTTCTGCCAGCGTGTAGGGACGTATAAGCAAATGTGGTACCTCCTGGCCCAGGCAAGGGAGGCCCGTGCTCTGGGCACCCTCCATCACAGCCGCACGTAAGATAAATGTGTTGAGTAAGAGATAAAAATGCAATATCTGCCACGTCCACTGCCGCGTCCACTGTTGGATCCCTCTCTCCGTGACAAGGTCCTGAGAGGGGGTGTAAGACTTCAAAGAAGCAGTTTCCAACCTGGTGGACATGGCATGGAAGGCCTTGCAATACCTATTGTGATTGTGCTTGCTTTGGAGATCATGACCTTTTTGCTTTAATCATTATGAATACCCTGGCAGTGATTCAGATAGTGTGCCTGGACCTTTCCCGGGTCAATGAACAGAATAATAATATCATACTAGAACGTCAGGAAATATAGGCACAAGGAAATAATCAGAACAATCTGAGAATTCAAGCTTAATCAATAACAATCATTAGAAAAACACCCAAGATAAGATAGAATACTCTAGGAAATCATGAGATGATCTCACTACTTTCTTAGAAGGAATTAAAGTACAAAACATGTCTATAAAAGAACTCCTAGAGAAACTTAAAAGAAGTACCCTTGAAAGCCCCCTGTAACATAGGAATAGCCCCTCCTTTACCTTGAATAGGAATATATATCAACTAGACAGGCAAAGTAATAACAAAGGCTAGTTAGTTATTACAAACTAAACAGTCACTAGGGAGTCAGAATTTATGGTACACAGAAAAAACATTTTAAGCAAAAAAAAAGGTAGATAGCTAAGTTAGACATCACTAGGGCCTTATAATAAATCTCCTATTTTCTCTACTCAGTCTAGCGTATCCTTATGCCCTATACCAAATTCTGAGAAACTTTAATATACAATAAGATATTTTTAACTGTCTGATTAATGGCTCTCCTAGTTAAAATAATCTTTAACTAAATCTATGGGAACTTTTGTACTTTTACTGATTACCTTTGTATTTTTTCTGCTTAAATGATCATGTTATACTGCAAATATTAATCACTACCTGAAATGAAAATTATAAAAACCTGCTTGTACTTGCAATAAACGGAACAGAGCTTCACTGTCCTTTGAGGCGTGTTGTCATCTGTTACCCAGCGCCGACGCCTTGCCCTCACCTGTGGGACCCCCTGACCCGCTGCGGCCGGACCGCGGCAAATATCCATCACATTATCAAAAATAATTGTTAAGAATGAAATACGCAAGCAGGCGATTTTCATCCCATCTCGAAATGAATGACTCCAGGCGTGAAAAGCAGACTGTCTAAACAAACCTAATTCTGCCCGCCACAGCGGTGAAGGGACTGGTCCCACGGGTTGCTCCGCATGCTGAGAACACGGGGGCACTTCTGACACTCGGCACAGGCGCGTCACAACCCCCACATCCACTCTTCCCACTGCCACTGTTCGGGCCCCACGGAAATGCTTCCCCATGTCCTTTGTCCCCACGACCTCGAGGCAGACAGCAACTGTATCCAAATGCTATGAAAGTCTGCAGTTGCTTTTGTCATCATGAGTGTACATTTGACAAAGAAGAAGAACAGAAAGAGCATCTCTTATTTAAATGTTTGTTCGTCTGTCCCATTTAAGTATTTAGAGAAATGATATGTGGGTAGGTCTCCATTTTGTACCACAAGCCTCAGCAAATATAATGATACGTTGAAAAAGAGGACCCGCCTTTATTTTACTTCTTTTTCCCCAAATTATTTATCTACTTATTGTGGTGAGATACACATAGCGCAAAGTTGAACAGTGTGACCATTTCAAAGTGTGCAGGATGACGGTTAAGTTCACCCGCATTGCTGTGCCACGGTCCCCACTGTCTGTCTCCAGAATTCTTCTCGCAAAACTGAAACTCTGCCCATTAATCAGCCGCCCATTCCCCAGCCCCCACCCCAGGTACCCACCATCCCGTTTTCTGTCTCTGGGATTCTGACCACTGAGGAACTTCGTGAAATCAACAAGATTTGTCTTTTTGTGACTGGCTTGTTTCACTTAGCATATTGTTCTCAAGCTTCATCCATAGTGCAGCCTATGTCGAAACTTTTCTTTCTTTTTAAGGCTGAATAATATCCCATTGTGTGCACACACCCCATTTGGCTTATCTGTTTACTTGGTGATGGACACGGGATTGCTCCCATGTTTTAGCTATTTTGAATAATGCCACTGTGAACACAAGTGAGTATACTTGCTCAAAACCCTACTTTACATGTTTTAAATTCCTCAGAACCCCCTTTTCAGCGGGTGATAGCATTACTGGAGAGAAACTCATCAAAGATATAGACTATCTGAATAATACAACCCAAAGTGGAATTGCTGGGTCGTATGGTGATTCTATTGTTAATTTTCAGGAAAAGCCACACTGTTTCCCACAGTGGCTGCGCCAGTTCCCATTCCCGGCAACAGTGCACGGGCTCCAACTCCTTCACATCCTTGCCAACGATCCTTATTTTCTATTGTTTAAATAGCAGCCATTATAAGGAGTGTGAGGCAGTAGGTATCTCACTGTGATTTGGATTTGCTTTTCCCCAGTGATTAGTGACGATAAGCATCTTTTCATGTGCTTATTGGCCATCCACATATTGTCTTTGAAGAAATGGTTATTCAAGTCCTTTGCCCATTTTTTAATTGGGTTATTTGGGAGTCTTGTTGGCGGTAGTGGGCTTTAGGAGTTATTTATTTTTTTCTGCATATTACTCCCTTATCAGGTATATAATCTGTATACATTGTTTCCATTCCATAGGCCACCTTTTCATTCTGTTGAGAGCATCCTCTGATGCATAAAACATTTTAGTTTTCATGAAGTTCTGATGTTGCATTTTACCTGTGTTGCCTACGCCTTGGGGGTCATAATTCAGCAAATCATTGCCAAACCGAATGTGGTGGAGCTTTTGGTGCAAGTTTTCCTCCTAAAAGTCTTAGCTTTTAGAATGAATGAAGGTCATTTAGGTCTCAGACCCCTTTGGGGTTGTTTGTGTATATGGTAAAGGATGGAAATCCAGCTTCATTCCTTGGCGTGGGGATGTCCGGTTTTTTCAACACCGTTTGTTGGAAAGACTCTCCCTTCCCCAGTCCTGGTACCTTGTTGAAAACCATTTGACCCTAAACGCAAGGGTTTATTTCTGGTCTCTCTGCTCCGTTGGTCTGTGTATATACATCTTTATGCCAACATTACCTTGTTCTGATTGCTCTAGTCTGTAACAAGTTTTAAAATGTGAGACCTTCAACGTCATTCTTCTGTTTTCAAGATTGTTTTGGCTACTTGGGTCCCCAACATCTCGTCACTTTGCTACATTCTGTTTAAACACTTGGAAGATGGTCACGGAGTCCAGCCCACTGTCAAGACGGGATTACACAAAGGGTGTGAACGCCAGGAGGCAGGGATTGCTGAGAGCCACTTGGGGCTGCCTACCACCAGCAGCTCACGGACACTGGCTGAGAACAGAATGGGCTAAGCCGCATGTATATACATTCACTTAAAACCGACAATAACCCCAGGAGGCTGTAACTATCTGTAACTACTATTGTACCAAGTTCGTAATAGAGAGAATCAAGGTTTACAGACACAGCCCCAGCTACTAAATGGTGGCACTGGGACTCAGACGCAGCCTGTGCAGCTCCAAAGCTGTGTCTTTAACCGTTGTGCTATCCGTGCACACTTGCCTGCTTCAGTATCTCAGATGAATATGAAATCCTACTGGTTATAATTAGATGAATATGAAATGCTATTGGTTATAATTAGAGCTTAGATGTATGATTGGCAAAAGTCTCAGATGACTGCTCATGAATAGAAGAATGAGGGTTTTTTTTCAGCTGTATTTAGCCCTAGTCAAATAAATTTGAGAAATCCCATTTTGGTTCAATGTCAGCTTGTTATAGAAGTTTGTTAGTCCCTGTGGAAAAAGCAAAGACAAGCACTAAAAACAAGCCTGTTGAAGAATTTCCCTTCTTGCTACACTGGACACTTAGGTTCTCAGCTCTAGGGAAGCTCCTGGACCCAATTTCACGGGCAGCTGCCTCATAACATGACTTCTCTGAAACTTCCCCAGAGTTTCTGGGGAAGGTCACGCACAAGAGAACTTTGTGAAAACAAGTTTGCACAGAACCTCTTGGCCTGTGGGAGTTCTGCTTTCAAATACTCCCGCCCTGCCTCCTCCCCAGTCAGATTCTGACACTTGTGATATCAGGGAGTGTCCAGTGGAGTCAAGATTCTGCTTCTCTTCCCTCTCCTTCCGAGACCACATCTGCAAACTCTCAGAAAGAACAATGCTGGGTTGAGTTTCAAGCCCAGGCTAGAACCCTCGGTTTCAAAGTGTTTCTGGAATGCTGAAAATGTTTTTAAACGTGCTTTTTAAAGGTGTCCTTGTTTTCATGACGTTTTTATGAGCAGAGGTAATTATCTTAGTGCTTCAGCTTAAAAGAGGAACCCACTTCAGCCTCATGCTTCTCTTTTCTCGGAGCCGTAATTTAGTCCTTGAAGCTGGGTTGGATGCTCCGCAGGTGCAGAGGTGAGTTAGGATGTGAATCTTGTCGTTAGGAGCTTGGACGGTGGGATCCAGACACGTGAGCATCTGGGGACACTGCAATGCAGAACAGGCAGGTGCCGCAGGGGAGCTGTCAATCACAGCAAGGTGGCCCCACCTTTGCACACGGCACTACTGCCCTTTCACTTACTTTCGCAAACTCTCCCCAGGTTTCATGCCGCCTGGCTGGGGCAGCACCATGATAAGAGCACAGGCTCCAGAGCCAGGTGGCCTGGTTTTCGACCCCAGCCCTGCCACTCCCACAATGTACAGCTCTAGACAAGTTACTTAATGTCTCTGTGTCGGTTCCCTTATGCACATCATAATATTCTGTGTCTTACAGTGGGTGGTGAGTGAGGATTAAGGGAAGTGGTGTGTTTGAAGGGCTTAGATTACAGAGTGTATAATAAATGTTAGCAGTTACAACATTTCCATGTTATAAGTGAGGAGGCTGAGGTTTAGAAAGTCCAACTGATTTGCCCGGAATCTTTCAACTAGTAGGCAGTGGGGCAGGGCCTGAACTCAAGACTCCAAGCCAATGCTTGGTCTGTTGCTCGGCAGCCTGAAAGCTGTGGCAGTTCAGAATCTGATCCAGAGGCTGGGTAAAGGGGGGCTGAGGAGGGGTGGGTAGTAGAGATCCAGGAAGATGTCTTAAGACAGTGGGGAAGGGAAATTCTCCTTGAGCTCTGGTATCTGAAAGCTTTCATCTGTAGATTACTTTCAATGACAACTCAGTCTGATAGTGTATCCTCTTAAGATACACCAGTGTACTGTCTTTCTTCATGTAGCATATTCAACTACTTACTTTTAATGGCTCTTTCTTCCATGTTTCAAACACCCAGTATGAATATTATCGTGCCCATCATAGGGTATTTGCACTACCTCCTGTTCTAGTTACTGTTGCTACACAATAAATCCCTCCAAAGCATAGGGTTTAAAGTAAGAGCAATCATTTTATTATCTCTCAAGGTTTCTGCAGGTCAGGAATTCAGGGTGGTCTGACTTGGGGCCCCTCACGTGGTTGCTAGTGCAGTAAGGTGGATGGAGCTGGAACAGCTGGGAGCTGGCTGGGCCCCCCTCTGTCTTCGTGGGCTCTCAAAGCCTCTCCCTGTGGCCACTCCGTGGGCAAGTGGACGCTTCCTCAGAGCATGGCAACCTTGGGGCAGTCAGACTCCTTACATGGTAACTGAAGGCTTCAAGTGCAAGTCTTCCTAGCTTCGAATGTCACATACATCACTGTTGGCGTACTCTTTTGGTTGAAATAATCACAAAGTCTTCCTAATTTTAAGGGGAGGTGACAAAGACCTCACCTCTCAATGGGAGAAGTCATATGGAAGGGAGACTTCATTAAAGTCACATTTGGAAAATACAGTCTCAGACCTGATCTTGTGTCTGCCGTCCCTGCTAGCGCACACGTTCATTCAATCAGCAGGTACGCATTTGTTCTCTCACTGAACATTTGTGGACTGCCTACAATGCATGCCAAGTGCCAAGCTAGGCCCCCACGTATACATCACTTCACTGAATTTCATGTCAAGCCTTAGAAGTAAATGCATTATCTCCGCTCAACAAGTGAGGAATCTAAGGCTCAGAATGGTGCAGTGATTTCCCAAAGTCACACAGTGGGTAGAGAAGCTGTGATTCTGTAACCAGAAAAGACACCAGCATTCAGGCTGCCTGTCACTACCAAATCCAATAAGCAATGACAGAGATTGAATCTCTTATGGGTGCTTTATTCAGATGGCTGGCGATCTGAGAAGATGGCGGGTTCATACCCTAACAAACCATTTTCCCTTCTCTTTCCTGGCCAGATCTTTCATGAGGGGGGTGGGGAAGGACAAACAAGGTGTGGTGTGCGCTTTGAGATCCAGAAGCTGCAATGTTCCTGTCCTAGCAGTTAGCTGTTCCCAAGGGGGTGGGTCTCTGCTCCCCCGGAACACAAAAGGCCCGGATGCCTCCAACTTGTCCCCAGGCGGTGATCGCTAGCAGTGCCCCAGGAGGTCAGCTGTTTTTCTCAGGAGCCAGGATGGGCCTTAGCTGTAGTTTCTGAAACAAAAGCTTTAACGTACATTATTACTTGCTAGACTTACAACTTTTCCCTTAAGCTAAAATTTTCCAAGTCTTGAGTCCGCTATCAATTTGAACCCAGAGCTTATGCCATTCCTTACACCAGTCTACACTTACAGCTTCCACGTCACCTGGTCACCTCTAGGCCCCCTCCATCTGTGCCTTGGTGAACCACCTTACCCTCCATTCCCCCAGGGCAGGTCAGTGGCTGGGGAAACACTGTCTGGGGCCAGTGGGAAGGAACCCCAAGTCCTACACCAGCCATGGGACTTCCGTCTGTGGTTGCAGAGGCTGTGGTTGGTCAGTGT
This sequence comes from Artibeus jamaicensis, assembly GCF_021234435.1. Classification (NCBI taxonomy): domain Eukaryota; kingdom Metazoa; phylum Chordata; class Mammalia; order Chiroptera; family Phyllostomidae; genus Artibeus; species Artibeus jamaicensis. Next base: position 17,174,373 of record NW_026522057.1, read on the forward strand.
GGGTTGGAACTCATGCCAAGTGAATTCAACTGTTCACACCTGTGGACCCAGTCTCACCTCCACCATTGTCTCCTTCATCAAGCATCCCCCACAGCCCCGTGCTTGTGGGCTGTTTGCTATGTACTCTCACGGGTCCTGCAAGCTATTGTCAGAGGGAAAATTACTCACGACTGTTGTTGAAGACGGCAAGAGAGACTGATGGGGTTTTGCAGTGGGAGAGAGATTGGACTCAATTCTGAATACAGCACAGGCGAGTGGGAAATTATACCCCAGGAGCCGGGTGGGGTCAGAGGATGGAAAATTACTAAGAGGGAACATCCGGAGTAAGGGGGATTCTGGCTAAACTGACCTATCAGGATTCCCACTGAAGGCAGGTCAGGGTGATCAGACACCCCCTGTGGGGGAAGGGGGACTCTGAGAAACTCAGATTAGATACCCACGGTGATCAGATATCTAGGATGGGGGATTCTGGCTAAACTAACCTAACAGGATGTTTTGTTAAAACTGGACAATGCGAGATAAACATGCAAATCCAAAAATGGAAACCTAATTGAAAAGCCCAAGGCAGCCTAAGTAGAGTTTGGCTAAGGAGAAAAGCTTTGTTACTTCTCAGTTTGCAAATAAAAACCATGCAATAAAATAAATAAATAAATGAATAATAAATAAATAAAACCATGACACAAGGGATGAAATGTACAGCACAGGGAATATAGTTAATCATGTCGAAATAACTTTGTATGGTGACAGATGATCACCAGATTTAGCGTGGTGATCAACTGTAAGGTATATAAACGTCAAATCACTATTTTGTACACTGGAAACTAATATATTATATGTTAGAGTAAATAAAATAGCCCTGGCTGGGGAGCTCAGTTGGTTAGAACATCATCCTGATACGCCAAGGTTGCAGGTTTGATCCCTAGTCAGGGCACTTAGAAGCAGCAACCAATGGCCCTGACTGTTGTGGCTCAGTGAGTTGGCTATCATCCTGCCGACCAAAAGGTCCCCAGTTCAATTCCTGGTCACAGGGCACATGCTTGGGCTTCGGGCTAGGGAGGGAGAAAGGAAGGGAAACATCTCAGTGTCTGAGAGATACATTGATCCGTTGCCTCTTGTGCCCCCAACTGGGGACCTGGCCCACAACCCAGGCATGTGCCCTGACCAAGAATCAAACCAGTAACCTTTTCGTTCACAGGCCAGCACTGACACACACAAGCCAAGTCTACAAATAGTATTTTAAAAAATGAAATAGAGTAGATTAGGAGCATATCTATAAAGATTATCACTGTTTCATCAAATTGATGTTGGAATCTTAAATGAAGCATGTAAGTATCATAACTATACTGGCTCATGATGTAAAGTGAATTTTTCATGAATTACAGTTTTTTTTAAGTGTTCTTTTTTAATCTTTCATCAAACCCAGACCATTCATTTCGCAGATGAGGAGACCGGGGGCTCCCAGGGCGGGCTAGCACAGAACCGGAGACCGAACCCCGACTCCTGACTCCCGGTGCTCCTCTGCAAAGAACCCCACCTTCCCAAGCTGAGGAGACAGCTGGAACTCAGCTCTTCAACACTGTGTTATTTTTACTGTCAGAAGGACACTCCATTATATTAATTCAATAAATGCTCGTTGAGGGCCGACCCTGGGGGAGACATTTGTGTGGCGTACCAGGGTACGTGGAGTTTACAGCAGGGCTGCAGGATTTACTGCCTCCTACTGGTTCCTCTTGGGTTAATGTCGACATTTTTTCTGTCCAGATCAAGGGTGTTAAAGAAGATGTGTTCTGACGCTTGTCAAAACCGTAAGAAAGACTTTATTCAAGAATATTGCACTAGCGGGGAGAGGTGGGGCTCAATTCCCCACCCAGGAAAGACAGCTGGGGGTCCACAGCCAAGGAGCAGGATGAGCGCATCTGCGGATGGGAAGTTACCGAGAAGAGACATGGGGGTTAGGGGAGTTCTCGGGGAAGTAACCCAACAGGATTCTCGCTAAAAGCAGGCCAAGGACTTAGACATGGAAAGTGGAGGATCAGGATTTGACCAGATATCAGAAGTGGTGGGAGGACTTAGCCAGGTTCTCTGCTAAGACCAGGCATGGCAGTTCTAGGGCAGGACAGAGGCCAAGATCAAGACCTAGTTGAGAAGAGAGTGCAGAGGAGGCCACCTATAGTTTGGGGAGAATCTTTGTCAGTGACTGCATCTGTTATCTCTCTTATTTTCACTAATTTACTCTCTTGTGTTTGCACTTTTTCCTGTTTACATGGTGCTTTCAATTTTTTTTCACACATAACTGGCTAGGTAGCAGTAGCACAAGGAAAAACTGAGGTTCAAGACTATTAAGGGACTTGACCACAATCACGTAGCTGTTCAATGGCAGACCTGGGAACAGAAACCGGGTCCACCTGACGCTTAACCGCCGTGCTGAGCTGAGCTGCCCCCGAGTGGCCAGAACCCGGCCCGGAAATCTGACTCCAACCTTCCGCGGCTGCGCTGCCCGCTGCCCGTTTTGGAGCCTGGACGCTGCCTATCTTCGCTTGCTTGACTGTCTGAGCCCGACGGTGGGAGCCAAGGCTATTATTAAACGCTCTCTGGTGCCTGAGTCTGGCAGGCTCAGATCTGCCCTCGGCCCCTGCCCACACTGTTATTTATAGAGTTGATTGTTTACCCACTGCTGGGCCATGACACAGGAGCAAAGAGCAGGTCAAAAAACCCTCCTGCTTGGCCTGCGCACCAGAGCCCAGGGTTTGGCCCCAAAGTCAGATTCTGTTGATCCACCCTCTAATTAGTCTCTTCAGCCGTCCCTCCTCCCCGTGGCCCCCACGGGCATTTTGGGGGCTAAATAAGTAAAACTCTTTTGTCCACTCTCTAAGTTCTTCTAGCTGGGCTAATAACCAAATGAACAGATGAACAGGAGAAAGCCAAATTTTAATACGTGTGCATGGGGAATTCACATAAGCATGAAAATTTCAAGGATAGTGAGGCAAAATGGGTATATATGCTATTTTGGATGAAGGAGAAAGGCGGGTAGAGGTTTGAGATTTCAAAGGAAGTAGTCAACTTAGAGGTAGTTGAAGAAGAGGGGAACGAACGTATTTATTGCCGGTCGAAATAGGAATCTTCCCCGGAGTCACAATACACAGAAAGGTGAGGTGTGGCATTAAGATTTATTGGAGCAAAAACAAAGGACTGTCCCGATTGTTCTCTTCTCTCTTGTTAGCATGGAACTAGCTGACTGCCCAACGTAATAGATTCATTGATGTAATGAGTTTCTTTTCCTGCTTTTTTTCCCACCCTACCCACCCCCCACCACCACAGGTAACCTGTCTTGGGCACCTCTTGGATCACTAAGTAACCTTGACTTTAAATGTATCCTTGTCAAATATGCTGTACTGTTTTGTGTGTCTAGGTGTTTCCTAACGTACAAAAATAGCCGGGTGTTAAGAAGTACAAACTGGTGATTACACAGATTCATAGGGAAGAGTCAGAGGACACTCCAGGGAATACAGCCAGCATTGCAATGTCTGTGCACAGTGCCAGGTGGTAGAAATCTCAGGGGGAACACTCTGTAAGGTACATGATTGTCTACCCACTGTGCTGTACCCCTGAAACCACTACAAATAATATGGACAGTAAACTGCAATTAAAAAAGGAAAAATAGTAAAATAATGAAGTAAGTGTACTTCATGTTATGTTAAAAAATTCTATCTTAATGAAACAATCCTAGCATGCTATTGTCCGTCTTCTCTTTTTTCGAGTTGGCACACACGTGGCCATTGTTACTTCTGTTTACTTTCCCAGTTAGAAAAAAAAAAAGTCAAACAAATAGCAAAGGTCGGGTCAGATGGATTTCAAGGGTAGCTGTGAGTGAAGTCACCTGTTTCCTTCTTTTGAAAATACAAAGGCATTCTTTGGAAAAGGGCAGAATAGGTAGCCTTGGGGAGTCAGTCTACTGGAGAAGTTTTCTGGCAGGGGCCGGAGAGGGAGAGAAAGGGGCAACTCGGAAATGCCAGAACCAGAAGGGGCCTTGGCCTAAGGACTGCGAACCGCAGGCCCACAGGATACATCCGGCCTGCAGACATGTGTTGTTTGTTCCTCGTAGTGTTTGATGAAAACATCAAATCCAGATTTTTGGCTTTTCTCGAACACTCATGTGGTTTGGCCCCTTAAGCTCATTTCTACAAAGAGCCATCAGCAGCGCTGAGAGACGGCGCCTCCTTTAGGCAGGGCACGGGCTCTCTGATGTTACACACCTGGTTCTCTACCTGTCCCCACGCAGTGCTGTTTGCAATTCTCGCCTTAGATTTCATCAGTTTTCTTAAAGGGGACCATGACCCCTCAAAGCTTTAAGAATTATATTCCAAGGACGCCAAAACCTCACACGCAGACTACTGCGGCCCCTCTTCCACCACGGCAGACCTCCCTAATCGATCACGACACTTTGTCCTGCTGAGCTTAGACTCGGCTTCAGAATCCTTCTCAACACTGTTCTCTGTCAACAGTCACCAAAGTAGCAGACTCCGCAATCAAGGAAGAAATCGATCTGCCATTCCTGGAAACCCAATCGTCTCATTTTTCAGAGGAGGAGCCTAAGGCTCAGAGGGGAGAAGTGACTTACCCAAGGTCTGCACAGCTTGATGGTAGCATTGCCTAAGGATGACTATGAACACTCATCAAATCTCCTAATTCCGATTTATCTCCCAAATAAAACTTGAGCGACCTCACCACACATTTTGGCTTCAGTGGGGCCAGAATGACGGCCTCTGCCCAGAGTTTCTGCTCCATATTAAAGCACAGCCCAGCACCTGGCGAGCTTAGTGTGTGTTTCCAGCTGCAGCCCATTGCTATGCTGTGGCGTCCAGGCTCCCTCCCGGGGCCTGCATGTGGAGTCCCCGTGGCTATGGAGAGAAAAACACGCAAGTGCATGGAGAGAGTGCAGGTCCTGAGCCAGAGAAAAAGAGAGAGAGAGAGAGAGAGAGAGCGCTTTTTGTTCCTCTGGGGTTATCACCAGGAGCTTGAATTTAGGATGGACCAGGTGCTTTCTCAAAATGACCAGTCAACTCCCAAGTTTTCGTGGGCTTTGGATGGGTCCACACCCTCTAGTGAGACTGACAGGCCTCTATGGTCCAGCACCTCCCCCTGCGGCTCCCAGCAATCCGGTACCTACCAGAGGGGAGGAAGGGAGGGGTGTGAATACCCTTGGAGGAGCAATGCTGTGACCCCCTGGGGTGTACAGCTGTGCCTTCCTGGTCTCATGCTCCCCATTTTATTAAACTCAATGCCTAGTTCCCTCTGCTCCCCTTTCCTAGTAAAAATTAGTTAAATATCAGTGGTAACAAAGGGATTAAGAAGTGCAAAGTGCTAGTCACAGAATAGTCATGGGGATGTAAAGCAGCACAGGGATAGAGTCAGTAATATTGTAACAACTGTGTGGTGAGGGACCAACATTCTGCCACCCGAAGCTGCTTTGGGGGATACTGATCCCCAAAAACTCCTCTTAAAGACTCAAAAAGAACTTTTGACCGTCCCACTTTCCTGCCCAAGAGATTCAGAGAGCACTGCTTCAGGAAGGGGAGTTCAGGATGTCGCCTCAGCCCAGTCTGAATTAATCATGGTCAGGAAGAGGCCCTCGGCAGTGTCTGCTGGCTCGACCCCCTGGGGTCCCATCGTTTCTGACTTGCCTGCCTGTGTGTTCTGCTCTTCCTCAACTGCAACCGACTCTCCCGTTCTCACGTCTGAACCCTAACACCCAGCTCCCCGCTTTCTCCTTTGTCCGAAATGTTTCACATGCACCATGTTGCCTCGCTGTATTCGGAACTTTCATGGAAAGATCACGCCTCTGTGAATCCCCCATGCACCTGGTTGAAACTGATTTTTCCTGTTAAACCGTCTGTTAATTTGGTTATTAGACCAGCTTAGAAAAACTTAGAAGGTGGGAAGAAAACTATTGATATTTTATTAGCCCCCATGGCGGTGTCAGATGGATACTGGGTTTATCAGGGTGATCATTTCATAAGACATGTAACTGTCTAATCATATGTTGTGCACCGGAAAAATATATGATATTGCATGTCATCTGTAATTGAAAAATAAGAAATATATATTAAAAAAAAGACTTTCAACTGTGGGAGTTAGGGTTTTTAACAACTCCCAAGAAGTGGATAAAAAGCATGTCTGTTTCATCATATTCTTGCCAACATCACTATTGGTTTCTTTTGGTTTGGCCTAATTTGCTACGTGAATCACCGTGTTTTCTACACAAAACAAATCACAGTATCTAAAAAGGGTGCCTACAGCAAACATTTGTAAAGATATACAAATCCTCTTCCATGTAAATATCACCACCAAGTTTTGAATTTGGTTAATTTTGATCATTGTATGTGCAGTTTTTAAAAGCAGAAAACAGCAATGACCTGGTGAGAGCAGGTCATCACGCACCTTTGCAGGGTCACTTCCTCTTCACAGCCCCAGGTTCATTCAGCTGCCAGTATCCACAGTGGAGACTGAGTCATCTCAAGGGGTTAGACGTCCTGACCTTACAAAGGCTGCTTCCCCGGGGGTCTGATTGGAAACCCCACCCAGGAATATTCTTCCTTCCATTAGCCCAGAAATGTGGCCTTGCTCCGGGTCCAGCACGGAGTAGATGCGTCCAGTAGATGGCAGTGTCTTACAGTACAAGGGCTGGTGAGGCTGGCTGACTACAGACAATGCAGAAAACCAGCTCCTGGACCTCCCCAGCAGGTGCACCTAGCCCTCCCTGGAGAAAAAGACAACAGACTTCCCATGCGGGCCCTATCAACCCTGCCCAGGGTACCGAGGGGACTTGGAGATCCTGGACCAACGGAGCAAGAAGGGCCCTTTTCCATCATCTTGTCCAGTGCTACCCCAGGTTTGTCCAGGGACAAATGGCATCACCTGGAAACTTGTTAAGGATGCATATTCAGCCTGACTTCTGATCGTGATGGCAGCAGGGGCAGACACGGCTCACCTCTTCGCACAACCACACCAGAACTACAACTAAAATATAGACCAACCATCACTCAGAACCGTCAGAAATTAAACTGAATGGAAATCTGACAACTACAGAATTAAAGAAACCACATCCATCCAGACTGGTAAGAGGGGCACAGACTCAGGACGGGCTAGTCCCACCCATGTGTGGTGAATAAAAATTAGGCAGCAAGATCTTGGGAGCAAGGAGTCCCAGCCCCACACCAGGCCACCCAGCCCAGGGTTCCAGTGCCAGGAAGATAAGTCCCTACAACTCTGGCTGCAAAAACCAGTGGGGATTGGTCAGTGGAAGAAATTGCTGGAGCCGCAAGCAGGTCCTCTTAAGAACCCACACACGGACTCACCTACTCAGACTCACTCCCTCTGAGCTCCAGCACCAGGGTAGCAGTTTGAAAGGCACCAGTGGCATATAGGGAGAAACTGAAGTGTCTGCCATCAAGGTGAGCAGAGTCCTTTTTCTTTTTTTTTTTAAGGAAGCTGTTTTTTTTAAGATTTTATTTATCTTTAGAGGGGAAGGGAAGGAGAGAGTGAGAGAAATATCAATGAATGGTTGCCTCTCATACGTCCCCTGCTGGGAATTGACCTGTAACCCAGGCATATGCCCTGACTGGGAATCAAACTGCGATACTCTGGTTCACAAGCTCGCGCTCAATCCACTGAGCTACACCAGCCAGGTTTTTTTTCCTAAACCCTCCCCCTACAGAGACATCAAGCTGGTGCCATATCTGAGACTCCATCAACCTGGCTAACACTGCTGTATGCACCTTGGAGATCCCCTGAGACTCTGCCCCACCCAATTTACAGGCCCACCCAAGTTGCTTTTCCATTTGAGTGGTTGGTCTTGGCTCTTGATTCACAACTTCCTAAATCCTCTCAAACAAACAACAGCTGGCCTCAGTGAGGCCCAGGCTGGGCACTAGCAAGAGCCAGCCTAGATTTACAGCTTGGCTTCACCTGGGAATCTCCAAGCCCAGCACAAGTAGCAGCCTTCTCAGATTGCTTTGTAGCTGAAGCAGTGTGCCCCAGGCAAAACATAGGTGGGGGCTGACCTTGGCCTGTACCACCCAGGAAACTCTAGGGCCAGTGCCCCAACTGGGGGACAACTACAGACCATGTTGAAGCAGCACCACCCTGCCCCTGCACAGTTGATCTTCCACGGAAGGCGGAGATTGGTCGACAGTGGTCACAGCCAGTCCTTGCAGCTGATTGGCTTGGGTAAATCCTTCCCATTAACCTCCCAACAGCAACAAAGGTTCAACTATAAGAGGAGGGTGTACTGAGCCCACATAAAGGATGCACCTCAAGTACCCAACTTGGGTAATAGGGGAGGCTGTATCACTGAACCCTACAGAACACCTACTACATTAGGCCACACTACCAAAACAGAGTCAAGAGTCAAAGCAGTTCTTGACCTAATACATAGAAACAAACACAGGGAGGCTGCCAAAACAAGGAGACAAAGAAACATGGTCCAAACAAAGGAACGGGTCAAAACAGAAAAAGAGCTAAATGAAATGAAGATAGGCAAATTATTAGATGCAGGGTTCAAAACACTGGTTATAAGGATGCTCAAGGAACTTATTGAGGACCTCAACAGCATAAAAAAGATCCAGTCAGAAACAAAGGATACACTAATTAACATAAAGAATAATTTACAGGGAAACAACAGTAGCGTGGATGAAGCTGAGAATCAGATCAATGATTTGGAACATAAAGAACTAAAAAACAACCAATCAGAACAACAAGAAAAAAGAATTTAAAAAATGAGGATAGTTAAGCCTCTGGGACAACTTCAAGAGGTCCAACATTCACATCACAGGAGTGCCAGAAGGAGAAGAGAAGAAACTGGAAATGTTTGAAAAAATAATAAAAGAAGAACTTCCCTAATGTGGTGAAGAAAATAGACATGCAAGTCTAGGAAGCACAGAGAGTCCTAAACAAGATGGATCCAAAGAGGCCTACTCCGAGACGCATCATAATTAAAATGCCAAAGTTTAAGGATAAAGAGAGAATCTTAAAAGCAGCAAGAGAAAAGAAGTTAGTTACCTACAGGCGAGTTCCCATAGACTGTCTGCTAATGTCTCAAAAGAAACTTTGCAGGCTAGAAGGGATTGGCAAGAAATATTTAAAGTCATGAAAAATAGAGACCTACAGCCAAGATTGCTCTACTCAGCAAAGCTATTATTTAGAATTAAAGGGCAGATAAAGAGCTTCCCAGACAAGAAAAAACTAAAAGAGTTAACCATTATCAAACCATTATTATATGGAATGTTAAAGGAACTTATTTAAGAAAAATAAAATCAAAACTATGAGCAATAAAATGGCAAAAATATATATATATATGTATGTATGTATATATAAACAATTGAATCTAAAAAGCAAATTAAGCAAACAAGAAGAACAGAGACAGAATTATGGATACAGAGACCATTTTGATGATTGCCGGATGGGAGAGGGCATGGGAGAATGGGTGAAGAGGTGGGGGACTGAAAAGAACAAATATGTAGTTATGGAATAGCCGTGGGGATGTAAAGTGCCGTGTAGAAAATGGAGTAGCCAGAGAACTTATCATACGCATGACCCAAGGACATGAACGATGGTGGGGGATTGCCTGAGGGAGTGGGGGGTGCTGGGTGGAGGGGGGCGAAAGGGGAAAAATCAGGACACCTGTAATATCATAATCAATAAAATATAATTTTTTAAAAAAGAATGCAGATTCACCCTGACTGGTGTGGCTCAGTTGGTCGGGCGTCCCCCAGCAAAGTGAAATGTTGCTGGTTCGATTCCTTGGGTGGGGCACTTGCCTGGGCTGCAGGCCCATTTCTGGTTGGGATGTGTGCAAAAGGCAACGTGCACACATCACACATCGGTGTTTCTCTTCCTCTCTTTCTCCCTCCCTTTCCCTCTCTCTAACAGTAAGTCAATAAATAGATAAATAAAATGTTTTAAGAATGCAGGTTCTCAGGCGCTGACCTAGAATACTTTCTCAGTGGGTGACTCTCATGCATTCGAAAGTTATAGAAGCACCTTAGCTGGTTGGAGCATCATTCCGAAGACCAAAATGTCTGGGTTTGATTCCCGATCAGGGCTCAGGACTGGATTGCGGATTCAGTCCTGGGCTGGGGAGTGTGTAAGAGGCAACCAAACCAAAGATGTTTCTCTCTCGCACTGATGTTTCTCTCCCTTTCTTCCTTTCTCTCTAAAATCAATGAGCACTTCCTCAGGTAAGGATTAAAAAAAAAAGAATTCCCTCCAAGTTGTGTATGATATCTTCAGGCATTGCCAAGTGTCCACTTGGGTAGGGTTGCCAGGTAAAATATAACATTCCCAGTTAAATTCCAATGTCAGATAAATATTTTTTTTACTGTATATATGACATATCTGTGTATCTGACCTACATCTCAAATACTGCCATCCTATATTTTTTACTTGCTGTACCTGGCAACTCTATCACAGGGGCGAAAGTCTCCCTTTCGGAGAAGGTCCAACTTTTGGGGTCTGAGATTTGAGCAGTGAGAGAAAACAATCTGCCGGGGTCATCAAAGGTCATGGCCTGGGAGGGCAGGCGCTTTATCACACTCGGCTTTGTATCCCTAGAAATAAAGTGGGTTCTCATTAAATATTCTAACTGACAACAGGTGTGAAAACACTTTGCACTGTATCAGGTACAACACCTGAGGACCCGGCCGAGGGGACACTCCCTGCCCTCGTGGAGTCCGTGGTCTCGAAAACAGACACCGGCAATGGTGTTTGGTCGGACCCACGCAAAGACCCAAATCTTTTTTAAAGATGTGACTTTGCGCTCAACCCTCTAAAATTGGAAGCCATTACAAAGAAGTCAGGATTTCCAGTGTCTCCTGGAAGGTGGGGGGTGCATCTTCCAAACGCTTGGAGCAGCTGGCGCCGGCGGTGGGGCTGCGCCCTCGCGGCAAGGCTGGGCTAAAGCTGGGAGATGCCTCCCCTTTTGTTACCGAACAGCAAGTGGGGTCCTACGGACCCCGCCTCCCTCTGGGCAAAATTCCAGAGGCACAGGAGAGAGGAAAGGAGTCTTTATTCAAAAGCTTCACAATTTTGGAATAATAGCTTCCACATGCATTAGTCACTTAAGTCTATCCAGTAAGGCTCAGCTCTTTAGCACCTGAGTTCTATCACTCCCCTGGTAGTTTTAAATGCCTTATTTCTACAGGGTTAGTTTACAAATTAAACAACGTAGGATACAAAAGCTACACAATTTTGGAAGCATGGCAGGCTTCAACCTCAGAGCCTGTTCCCTCTAGAGCAGGGGTGTCAAACTCATTTTCACCGGGGGCCACATCAGCCTTGCGGCTGCCTTCAAAGGGCCGAATGTAACTTTAGGACTATATAAATGTAACTACTCCTTATCTAGGGGCAAGGAGCTTGGTGCTGCCGCAGGGTGGAAACAAGGTGCCAGGCAGATAAAAGAAGGTGGAGGGCCGGACTCGGCCCTCGGGCCTGGCATTTACCACCTGTGCTGTAGACCACCCAGGGAAGAATAACCCTGGCACCCTCCACCAGGCCAGCCCGATCCTAGCCCACGCCCGGAGTTCTTTCCCACCCAAAATGCCATCCATCGTCCATTGGGAAATGCAGACAGCTGCCGCATGTTCACCTGTGTATCCTCAAGGAAGACAGCCTGAGAGAGCCCGAGAGCCAGAGAGCTTGTCCTTTTTCCACTTCCCTGCGCTCTGGAGGACTGCAGCTTCTCAGCCAATCCCATCCTGTCTATGTCGCCTTGGCGAACTCCTCCTGTGGCCCCTCCCTTCTTCTCTCCAGTGATCTGATCAGATCTCTGTATCACCTTGGCTGGGTCACGTACTCCCCCATTCTCCAAAGTGCCCACCACTCCCGATGGCCCTACGCCAGCATCGGTCAGCTGTTCACGCTGTCCACCCAGCACCTGCAGCTGTCTGGATTCCAAAGCTCTGGTCTGGTGGGGAAGAGGCGGTGGAATGGAATGTCCTTTCAGGTGGTCTGTGTAAGGCTGGCACGGTATCCCCATTTTATACATGAAGAAAGTAGGGTTGAGGGAGCTTAAGTGAACAGCTCAAGGGCATTACAACTGGACTGGATTGGAACCCAAGTCCCTGGACCCCGGGGCCCACACCCAAGCCCTGCACTCAGAGTTCCTCCTGAGAAACAGCTCCACTGCCCTGGCAAGAACCTTGTGGCCATGGGGACCCAGAGGGGAAGTGGTGACAGGGACGGAAGACCAGACCTCACCAGGCTCACTCATCTGTGATGTGAGAAAGAACAAAAGCAAGAGAAAGCTGGTTGAGGGGACAGCTGCTAGCAGCTCCGATTGGGACCCAGGGCCACATCTCAGACACCAGGTCACCAGGATTCCGCAACTCCCAGCAGGTGCGGGGGCTCAGCCACAGAATCTGTGAGTAGCTCTCTTGTTCTTTTATTTGGGGCTTCTTTGTCATTCCAGAAAACCTGTGTGGTTACCATACTCCTTTCCTCCTGGGATGTGAGAAGCTGGGTGGGCCTGCTAGGGTGAGGGACTGATATCATATGAGGACTCCTGGGGCTTTTAAGGACCAGTCACAGAAAGGCTTAGGGCTGGTGTGGTCCTCACCCGGTGGACATGACAAAAATCTTATCCACCAAGGTCCAGGGGACAGAAGGCGATCATCACCGACACACAGATGGCCTTACTGTGTGCCAGGCACTGCTCTAGGGCATTTCATTGTCTACAGAATCCTCACAACCACCGCACATAAGTACTATTATTATTCCTCACTTTACAGAAGGGTGCTAAGCACCTCACCTAACGTCACACAGACATTAAATGACAGTACTGGGCTTGAATGTAGGCACTCTGGCTCCGTGGCTTGCTCTTTAACCACCAGACACTTCTGCCTTCCAAGGCACAGGCTTGAATAGCAGAGGGGGACCAGGAAAGAACCCCAAAAGAAGAGGGCTGGAAGACTTAGAGATCATCTGCTGAGTCCAAGTGCCCTTGATTTACAGGTGGAGAAACTGAGGCACAGAAAGACTTGCAGTCCCGACTGGGGCAGCTCAGAAGTGGAGGGCAGCCTAGTGCCCCCGAGACCCAGGAGACCAGGGGCTCCCTCTTGGAGGTTCCACTCAGTGGGACAGTGGTGTTTAGGAGTGTGCCCTGGGCTGGTGCCCCCGTGGGGGCCCTGGCACTGTCTTCCCAACCCTACAGCCTCGGGTCAACCATTCCACTGCTCTCCCCCTCAGCTGGCTCTTCCGAGAAATTCTGCCCCAGAACATCACGATGAGGCCTGTGGGTTGACTGAATGACGTAGGCGCCGGGATGGGGACCTGCTCTGGGCTCAGAATGACTGTGGTGGAGGTTTGGGTCTTCACCCCACCTGCCCTTGCTGTGGATGGGAAATGAGAATACATGAAGCCATGGCGGCTTTGCCCTCAAATGCGTGGCATGTGGACACCTGGAGCCCCAGGGCTGAGTCAGGGGAGGGACCAGGGAGACCCTGGGAGGTGGCACCCCAAAGACTCTGGCCCCAGCTCTGTAACCACTTTGTGGCTCCCCTGGAGGGGGCCCCTCACCTGCCCTGGGGCCCAGCATCAATTTCTACCAATGAGTCACATCCTTTACCCTTTGGCCAGTTGTGGATATTAAGGTGGTTCAGTGGGGATAAGCTGGCAGCCCAGCTTGGCGAAGCAGAGCCCTTCAGCACCAGTCTCTCCTCATCTGGCTCCACCTTTAATCTCACTGCCTGCTCTCAGATGTGCATAGAAATGTTCTTTTATTCATTCTTATTACAGCACATTCAATAGAACTCTGAGCCCTAACCCTAATCCTAACCCTCATCCAACTGGGCCAGTCGGTGATTAAATCTCAGTGTCAGCTGAGCTTCTCCCACCCGCACGGGCACTTTCCAGGACAGAATGTTGTCTCTGAAGTTCACACGCAGGGCACAGTGTGAGCAAGGCCCTTGATCTTCGTGGCACCCTGGCTCCTCCTAGGATGGATGCCCCTTGTCCAAAGGGGCTTGGTCCCCTAAAGTCCAACCCCATTCATTTCCTTGGCATGCCTAGAGTCCAGATTCTTTGTCAAGATTCAAATTCACTGTGTCATCAATTCAACCTCCAAGGGGTGCCCCCTAGAAGCTCCCCCAGAGGACTGCCATCTCCCCAAGGCCCTTCCAAGAAGCAGAGCCCAAGTCCCCAACTCTCAAGGCACCATGACCTCGGGTCCCTTCCCTCTCCGGGTCATCTCTCCTCTCCCCGCCTGGGCTCACAGATGCAGGCTCCTCTCCCTCCACCCATCAGGGATGCCAGCCTAACCTTCTTGCTGAGCTCAGGTTTTCACAAAGGACAGGAAGAAAGGCGGTTTTCAAATGGCTTCTGCTTTCTACTCCCACCCCCGCAAAAAGTCCCTGAGCCGGGAGCTATGAAGGGCGCTCTTTGAAGGGAGATGCAGCCCTGCCTCACAGTGAAGGAAAACCAAGGCCCACAGGCAGTGCTGATTTGCTCCAGGTCACATGACCCAGGAATCGTGCAGCGGGTGTAGAGTGCAGGTCTATGGGCGCCAAAACCCATGCTCTCTCTCCCGAATCCTGCAGGAGACCTAAGTCCCCTCACCAATTGGGCAGGCGACTTTGGATGAGTTACATCTCCTTTCCAAAACTCACTTTCTCCAACTCTAAAAAATGAAGCTGTAAACAGCATTACCAACCTGCCTCAAAGGGGTGCTTCTTTATTTTCTTAAGTACACATTTATGGAGCACTCACTACACACTAGAGCTCTGCTGGCACCGAGACCCCCCTCGTTCTGTCCTCGCTACAGCCTACGAGGGAGATGCTATCACTGCCTCCACTTGAGAGGCGAGAAACGGAAGCTCGCACAGGTGTAGGGCCGTGTGAAAGTTCACACGGCTCGCGGTGCACCGCAAAGCCAGGGCACAAACCCAGGTGAGCCTGAATCCAGAACGGTGCTCTGTGGCAAGAAAGCGCTGAGGTGCGATGCAGGCTGGAAACGTGGCCAGCTCTCCTCCAGCAGAGCTCGGGAAAGGTAAACCCACTCCCCCTTCCCTCCATCTCCTGGGAAGGGGGAACATCCGCCGAGCATCAAATGTGTCCTGCCCCCAACCCCATGCCACAGGAAAGAAGAGCCCAAAGGCCAAGGAAAGAAAATGGCAGACAAGGGCAGATCCTTGGGGTGGATAGACCAGATGGGGAGAAGCCCCCAGGCATGGAAGGGAAGGCTGCTGGAATCCCATCCAAATGGGGTGGATGTTGGCAAGACCTTGGGGCTTTAGAAGTAGGTTGGATTGGGTGTCCTGTGGGTTTAGCTGTTTCCCTCCTCCCCAGCTGGCTCCCATCCCTACAGGGGAGGCCCCCAATTTTCTGCTCACAAAGCAATGAGAGGTAAAGCCCCCCACCCACCTCTCCCTGGGGATTTAAGCCACCCTGAAGTTCCTCTTTGAGAACCACAGCTGCGTTCATGGTGTTGCCTCTGCCAGAATTCAATGAGTCTGCCTCCTGTGTATCTCATGGACCTGTTTGGGGGTCCTGGGGGATCTGAGAGAGCTGGAAGCATGGATGGGTGTCTGCCGAGAACCAAGGGAGAGCAAGAGGCTTCACCAGTCCTCGCACGAGGCCATTCTTAATAATACTCACTTAACAGATGAGGCTGCCAAGGTTCAGACATGGCAGGTAAATGGCAGAGGCAAGAGTCAAGTTCAAGTGTGTCCTTCCACTACTTCACCAGCTTTTCCCAACAGGAAGAGAGGTATTGCAGAGGGTTCACATCAGGCAGGATCATGGTGCCTGTTTCCATTTTTTAAAAGATTTTATTTATTTATTTTTAGAGACAGGGTAAGGGAAGGAGAAAGAGAGGAAGAGAAACATCAATCAGTTGCCTCTCACACGCGCCCAACTGGGAACCTGGCCTGCAACCCAGGCATGTGCCTTGATGGGAAATTGAACCAGTGACCTTTCAGTTCACAAGCCGGCACTCAATCCACTGAGCCACACCACATAGGGATCCATTTTTTAATTGATGAATAATTATTTTACTATTTAAAAGATATCTTTCCCAGTGTGAGAGTTTCTTAGGATAAATAGAAGAACCAAAAGCAGCAGTTAGGGTATTATTCTAAGTGAAACAAGCCAGACAGAAAAGGGTAAATATCGTATCATTTCACTTATATGTGGAATCTAAAAAAATAAAACAAAGGAGAAATAGACCCTCAGACATAGAGCACAAGCTGAGGGTTGCCTAAAGGGAGCGGGCAGAGGAGGTGGGTAAAATAAAAAGTATATATTTATGTTCAGGGGGAATATTTATATTAAAAACTCATGTATCGTGGTGAGCTGCTGCAGGCCCACTCAAGGTCAGAAATCCATTCCACTCCACCTATTGAACACCCGCCGTGTACGAAGTTGGGTTGGAAGGTTCCGAGGGCATGGAGAGGACAAGACAAGGCCCCCTTCTGGGAAGGAGGAAAAACAAACCAATAAACGCACAAACGCGGCAGCGAGAAGTAACCAAACCAATAATGTTCCCGCGGCCCCTGACCTGCCTGCTTAACATTTGGCCCCTGGAGTGCCTTTGGCGGACATGTGGTCTTATTTAATCTCTTCTCGTGTAATTTATATCCTTAATAAACCAATGACTGAAGACAGGAAGCAAAAGAAACTCTGCCACCCACACCATGTACTCCTCCCAACAGCCCTGGGTGGAGACGCTGTCACTGTTCCCATTTTACAGATGAAGACACTGAGGCTCAGGGAGAGAAGTCATTTGCCCAAGAGGCCACAGATTTAATAAGGGGCAGAGCCAGAACTCACAGCTGTGACTTAGGGCTGCCTCTTAAACCTGCGCATGTGTTTCCCCCTTATCCTTCCCCGTTGGCCGCCTGTCTTCGCCGAAGCAGGTGGTAGAAATTGAGACACCATGCACATTGGGTGGGATGGGCATGACGTGCTTTCTTCTTCACAGCCCTACGGCCCCAAAGCCAAACAAACCCGTGAATGCACACGAATTCATTCTACTCTAGTCAGGTAGATGGAGCGGCCACAAGGATCAGCTCCCCCGAAAGGCAGTCCCCTCTCGGCCGCTCCTCGTTTCTCTATGGCCCGAGAGCTCCCACCAGGTTTAATTTATCATCAGCCTCCGTCCAGCTGTCCCTGTGACACTGCAGCCACTTTGTCACCACTCACAGATCTTAGTGGCCTGGAGCCCCAAGAGTCAGCCACTGGCTCGTGCCAGTTTGCTCCATGAGAAAGTGGAAGCGGTAGCAGCCCCTTTGTTGGCTTGTTGGGAAGGATATATGACTTAGTGTTCGGAGTGTGCGGAATGGCGCTGGACGCGGTGTGCAGTGAGCACTCATTCAGATCAACCTGCTATCATTGTTATACTCACCAGTGTGTTTCAAGAGTTGAGCCTCCAGGGCTCTTCACATCATCCTCGCCTATCACCCCACCTCCTCTCGGGGAACCCGCTGCATTCCAACCCCCACCCCTCTGCTGCAACACTAGAAACAACCAGAATCAAATTTAGAGCAGGGGTCTGGCCAAACCAGGGAGAGGTAGACCAACCTGGAGGAAAACTACAGGTGATTCAGAAAATCCACCCAGAGATGAACCCTTCCTACTCTCTGCTGTATAGAGAAGTCACTGTGAAAAGTTCTTGTCATCATTCAAAAGGCCTCTGTGTCTCCCTGGTTGTAACACCTTATTGTCCTACAGAGAACACTGGGTGAGCAGCAGAGGCGCCTACCACTTCCAGGTGTAATTTTAACAGTGTTCCCCAAACCCAGCCACTCCCCAACCACACACACACACACACACACACACACACACACACACACTTCCCAGTGTCCAGTGGCCGAGTTGTCAGCAGTAGCAAGCTGCCCCTGAGTAAGGAAGATCCAGACACTGTTATCAGTCATTCATACTTTAATATGACTGAGTTTCCAAAATTTTCTGTGCTGAGTTTTATTTTTTTCTAAGAAAGGAACAGGCCTTTTTGTCCCTATTACAGCAATAAAAATAAAGGGCCGAGAATCTGAGAGATGTTCCCTGAATCGCAAGGGACTGAGCACCCTTAAGCCCCTGAATGCTGGGATTTGGTGAAGCAGGAAACAAGGGAATTTGTGTTACTTACAGCAAGTATTTCAAGGGGTCCTCCAGAGGGGACAGCGGTCCCCTGGAGAAGGTCTCAGGAGCCAGCTGAGCAGCTGGGAGCAGGAAGTGTGATGATTATGGCCTGGGCCTGGGGTCCAATGGGCTCTGCCCCTCTGTCTGACCTCGGGCAAGTCACTCATCTATCTGCACTCCTGACTCTCAGTCTGTAAAACAGAGGCCACAATGATAGCACCGCCTTTCCTGGCTTATCGTGAGGATAAACTGAGTTTACATGCAAGTCATTGGTCTTCAGGCACCCTCCCCCAGGACCCCTCGGCCCCCAGACCCCCACATTCACAAGGGGCAAGTTAGGCTCTAAAAATCTGTTCCTCAGCCCTCTCACCACAGGTCCTTTGAGAGGCCCTTTTGAAATAAATAAATGTGAAGCCGGCCATGCCTTTCTTGCTGCTGTGCTTCCAGCAAGCTGCCTCTCCCCCCATAAATAAGATCAGTTGTGCCCACTCTGAAAATCCTGAAGAGCGCAACCGTCCTTGAGGATTTTCACAAGCATCAGGGAGAACCCCTTCAACCAATTCATTCCACAAATGCTGACGGAGCAGCTGCCCTGTGCAGCCAGAGTTCTGGGCACTAGAGATGCAGCAGTGGACGACAAGGCTCTCTATTAGAGCGGACATTTGAGAGTCCTGGCGGCCACGAGTGGCGCTGGACACCATGGTTAGAAAACCCGGCCAAGGAGGAAAGGATGGCGAGCAGAGACCTGGGAAGAGACTGTTGCCAGAGTGTTAAAGACCCCCGCGCCCCTCCATCTTCGGTGGGCAGTGCCTGACACCAGGTGTCGCAGTGGCCAGGGGCGGAGCTCTGATCCTGCCACCTACGAGCTGTGGGACACCTGGCCAGTCCATCCCTCGGAGCCTCACCCTCCTCACCTATGAGATAGTGAAACCAAGACATCTACCTGCAAAGGGCAGTTTGGAGGGCAAAGGAGACAATGCAGGTAAAAAGCCCCTCAGAGTGCCTGCCACAAAGGAAGCCTGAGGGGACAGTGACAAATTCATTCTCTTCACACACTTCAACCACAACGAAGTGTCACAACAGGTTGGGTGCAGAGATGGGTGAAAACCCAGCTGCCAGACAGTTAAGAGATTTGCCCCCGAAAGTTATTTTTATTAAAAATACATTGTTTCTCTTAACATGTGTTAGGTTTATGAAAGACACTTTCTAAGTTGAGAGTTTTATTTGCTAATACAGTCATGACTGGTGGATGTAACCTCCACCAACCGCAGCTCTGCAGGGCCCGAGTGACTTTTCATTTCGGGTTGTACAGAAACGCGGAGAGCGCCGAGTCTGCGAGCTGCCGCTCGGGCTTCCTGAGCTGGTTTTCTCACGCCAGCTCCCAGGCAGCCTGGCAGCCCCCCGCCCCCACCTTGCGTGGGTGGTTCCCTGCACAACTTCCAGGTTGAAAGGACCCCCTGAGATCTCACCAAAACGCCCCTGTGGATGCTGTTTTGTCTGAGGTTCCCCAGCCTCCAGTTCCAGCCAAAACCGGAACTGGAATCTAGATTCTCATGTCCTTGGTCCAGGGCTCTTGTCGTGATTGCAGACGGACAGACAGGTGCTGACCTCCTCACCCCGGGCTGGCGGACAAGCCATCGGGCTCCCCACATACTTGCAGCTTCGCGTTCACTCAACTCTAAAATCCCAAGTGGCAACAGGAGTCTACGTCCATACCACCCTGAACGCACCCGGTCTCGTTTGATCTCGGAAGCTAAGCAAAGTCGGGCCTGGTTAGTACTTGGATGGGAGACCAAATGGCAACAGGATCTTTTCCCTCTCTCCTACTACCCTTCCCCTCCCTCCTCGACCGCCCCCTCCACCAGCCCAAAGCATGACAGAGACGACGTTGTCATTTTCATTTGCCACCAACTAGCAAGGAAATTGGGAAAAGGAGGAGAAAGGTGTAATATGTATACATATTCTATGTGGCCTACACATAAAATCTGCCATCAATGGAAGGCTTACTGTGTGCCAGGTACTATATTAAATATGATGTGATTCCGTTAATCCTCGTGCCTTGCTCCACTGATGAGATAGTTACAACTTGTTATTCCCATTTTACAGATGAGGAAACTGAGGAAAAGAAGGGAAGTACTTCATCCGAGGGCACACAGCTAACACTTTGCTGAGCCAGGACTGGAACTCAGGTCTGTCTGACTCCTAAGCCCGCCAGCTGGAATGGTAAATCCTTGGGGGTGAGAAGGTCAGGACTCCATCAGGCTGGAGACAGGACTAAGGTCTCAGTGGCCATTGTGGCAGTGGTGAGTGAAACTGATCAGAAGAGGGAAAAGGCCAAAAGGAGAGAGAAAAGAGATGCCCCCGTGGGACTAAAGACAAAAGGTTGTGTCCACTGTCGGGGCCCTGTACCCTGCTCAGGGTCACGACACAGTTCCCGGCTCTGGACCAGCCTGACCCTATCCCAGCACAAGGGCTCAAGTCCTGTCACTGGCTGTGGAATTTGGGGCCAGGGACCCGCCCTCTCTGAACCTGTTTGCTCAGAAGACAGTGACCTGCCTCAGCTAATAGCCAGGAGTCTTTTATGCAAACTATCAAGTGTGAAAAAACGTGGGCATTGTTAGTACATTCTTTAAAAGGGAAGTTGCAGAGGGTATGCAGTCATTGAAAAGAGGAAGAAGGTATTTGAATGTATTAAACAAAACTGCCTTGTGAGCAGATTTCAGATCAGTCAAATAGTGTGCTAAGTATTGGCCCGGAGGTGGGAGAGCCAGTGTAGTAGCAAGAGGACAGATGGGACCCCGGTCTTCAGAGGAATGGACAGGAGCATGGGTTCCCAGTGCCCACAGCAAGTCTCTTCCCACCTCTGGGCTCCAATTTCCTCACTTGTGAAAGATGGAAAATAACACTAGCCTCATAGGGGGATTTGGAGGCTTAAATGAGATAACGATGCCTAGCACTCATTGTCATTATCAGCCAATCTTTTTTTCGTGGGGCAATAAGTGACTGCTGCATAGAACTAACTGGTGCCACAGCCGGGGCTCGCACCCTGCATACCTGCCTCCCGTGCTACAGTTCCACCAGGCAGCCAAGCTTCTGCTTAGTTTGTTTGAAATAATTATTTAATGGGCACATGAAGAATGTGAGGATTAGCTTCTCTAGTCACAGATGAAGCAACTGAGGCTCAGAGAGTTTAAGCAACTTTCCCAAAGGTCACACAGCCCACCAGTGGCAGAGCTGGGATTTGAACCCAACAGCATTTCATTCCTAAGCCTTGGAACTTAACCTTCCTACAGTGGAAAGAGGCCTGGGACACCAACTGGCCCCATTCCTCCTAGGAGAGAGGCTGGAGGTGATACAGCAGCTGAGGATGGGAGGTCCAGGGAAAATGTGAATCCAGACATCAGGCGGTGACCCCACAGACCTCTGGGTGGTGAATGGCGGTGGGAGGAGGCTTGGGATGGGAGCCATCAGCCCCACAGGACAGACTCACGGGGACTGGATTTCAGTGACAACCAATAGACATTTGAGAGAGGAATTATAGAGGAGACTTTAGTGATAATCTTCTGCCCTAATTCTGTAAATTATTAATTCTTTCCTGAAATGAGTGGAGGTAGCCTATATTGTGAATTAGGGAGTTGAAGTAAAAGCAAATTTCAGAAAGCACTAATAGGAGCAATGAGTGAATCAACCTGAAATGACCTTACATTGCATTTAGCTCTAAGCGTCCTGGCAGCTGAAGAAAAAGGAAATGCAGACATGTGTCTGAAGAAGCTTTCTTTTTTCCTAATAGACATTTGTTCATTCATTCAATAAGTCAATTTTATTTATTTATTTTTAGAGAGAGGGGAAAGGCGGAAGAAGGAGAGGGAGAGAAACATCCATATGTCATACATTCACGGACCGGTTATCTCTCCCATGGCCCCTACTGGGGACCTGGCCCACAGCCCAGACATGTGCCCCGACCAACCAGAGACCTTTTAGTTCACAGGCCAGCACTCAATCCACTGAGTCACATCAGCGAAGGCAAACAGGTTTTTTTAAATGTGATGGTTCAGCCTTCATGGAGGTTAAATGTCCACCAAGGATGAGTGGAGATCTTTCCATCTGTCTCAGCTCTCAGACAAAGGTCAGACAAGACTCAAGTACAGAATCTTGTAAGAATCCCATAAACTACTGAGGATTTCCTGCCTTTCATTAACCAGGCACAGCACCATGAGCTCAGTAAACATAAAGCACTTAATCTGCACAACAGGGCGATATGGGTAGCATTTCTCCAGGTTCGCAGATGAATGAAACAGGTGAAGTAACTTGCCCAACATCATACTTCCCATGAAGTACAGACCTGATTTGAATCCAGAGAGGTCTGGTTGCAAAGCCTGTGCCATTGGAATCCAACACAGTGAGTTTCCTGGAGGAGACCTAAGAAATCACTCAGTCAACCCACCTGCTTTGAACTGCTTTAAAAAGAGAGACTTCCAGCCAAGATGGAGGTATAGGTAGATACACGTGCCTTCTCGTACAACCAAAAGAAGGTCAACGACAAATTTAAAAACAAAAAATAACCCGAACTGCCAGAAAATCGAACTGTATGGAAGCATGACAACCAAGGAGTTACAGAAGAAATATTTATCCAGACCAGTAGGAAGGGCAGAGATGGGCAGCTGGAGTGGAGAAGACTCAAAGCAAGGCAGCGGCTGGTGGACCAGGGGAGGCAGCAGCTGGCAGAGCAAGTGGTCCCACCTTTACTTGCAGATAAACTGGGAGGAACAACAGGGGAACTAGACAGACCATGCAATCCAGGTTTCCAGCATGGGGAAATAAAGCCTCAAAACCTGCTTGTAAAAATATGTGGGTGTTGAGGCTGCAGGAGAGACTCCCAGCCTCACAGGGGAGTTTGTTGGAAAGGCCCACAGGGTCCTAGGATGTACACAAACCGACTCACCTGGGAATCAGCACCAGAAGAGCTCAATTTGCTTGTGGGTAGTGGAGGAAGTGACTGAAAGCTGGCAGAGAGCTGAATAAGCAGCATTGTTCCCTCTGAGACCCCTCCCCCCACATACAGCACCACAACACAGTGATGGGGGGTGCTCGCCCTGAGGAATACTTAAGGCTCCACCCTTACTATGAAACAGGAGTGCCAACACAAAGAAATATGGCCCAAGTGAAAGAACAGATCAAAGCTCCAGAAAAAATGCACTAAGTAATGAAGAGATAGCCAACCTATCAGATGTACAGTTCAAAACAGTGGTAATCAGGATGCTCACCGAAATGGTGGAGTATGGTCACAAAATAGAGGGAAAAATCGAAGGCTATGCAAAGTGAAATAAAGGAAAATGTATGAGGAACTGACGGTGAAGGGCAAGAAACCAGGACTCAAATCAACAGTTTGGACCAGAAAGAAGAAATAAACATTCGGAACAGAATGAAGAAACAAGAATTCAACAAAATGAGGAGAGCCCTGGCTGGTGTGGTTCAGTGGATTGAGCATGGGCCTGTGGGGCAAGGAGGTTGCCAGTTTGATTCCCAGTCAGGATGTATGCCTGGGTTGCGGGCCAGGTCCCTGGTGGGGGAAACATGAGCAGCAACCACACATTGATGTTTCTCTCCCACTCTTTCTCCTTCCCTTCCTCTCTCTCTAAAAATAAATAAATAAAAATATTTTTTAAAAATGAGGAAAGGCTTATAAAACTCCAGGACAACTTTAAATGTTTCAACATCCGAATCATAGGGGTACCAGAAGGAGAAGAGGAAGAACAAGAAATTGAAAACTTATTTAAAAACATAATGAAGGAGAAATTCCCCAATCTGGCAAAGGAAATAGACTTCCAAGAAGCTCAAAGAGTCCCAAAGAAGGTGGACCCAAGGAGGAACACACCAAGGCACATCATAATTACATTAGCCAAGATTAAATATAAAGAGAGAATCTTTTTTAAAAGATTTTATTTATTTACTTTTAGACAGAAGGGAAGGGAGGGAGAGAAACATCAACGTGTGTTTGCCTCTCACGTGGTCCCCACTGGGGACCTGGCCCACAACCCAGGCATGTGCCCTGGCTAGGAATCGAACCAGTGACCCTTTGGTTAGCTCAATCCACTGCGCTATACCAGTCAGGGATAAAGAATCTTAAAAGCAGCAAGAACAAAGGAGATAGTTACCTACAAAGGAGTTCCCATTAGACTACCAGCTGATTTCTCAAAAGAAACCTTTCAGGCAAGAAGGGGCTGAAAAAAAATATTCAAAGTCATGAAAGGCAAGGACCTACATCCAAGATGACTCTACCCAGAAAAGCTTTCATTTAGACTGGAAGGGCAGATAAAGTGCTTCCCAGAAAAGGTCAAGTTAAAGGAGTTCATTACCATGAAGCCCTCATTATATGAAATGTTAAAGGGACTTATCTAAGAAAAAGAAGAAGATCAAAATATGAACAATAAAATGACAATAAACTCACAACTATCAACAACTGAACCTAAAAAACAAAAGCAAAAACAAACTAAGCAAACAACCAGAACATGAACAGAACACAGAAATAGAGATCACATGGAAGGTTATCGGCGGGGAGAGGGAGTGGTAAGAACAGGAGGAAAAGGCACAGAGAATAAGAAACGCAAATGGCAGGTACAAAGTAGACAGGGGGAGGTTAAGAATAGTATGGGAAATGGAGAAGCCAAGGAACTTATGTGTATGACCCATGGACATGAACTAAGGTTGGGGAACGCTGGTGGGAGGTGGGGTACAGGGTGGAGTGGAATAAAGGGGAGAAAAAAACAGGACAACTGGAATAACATGATCAATAAAATGTATTTAAAAATAAAAAATAAACAGAAGAAAAGAAAAACCCAGAAGAAGAAGGAACCTGCCTGAAGTTACTCGGTAGCAGAACGGGGACTGAAAAAGCAGACCTCCACATTCACAGTCAGAGATAAAAATAATGGCTCTTGGCCTTGAACCTCAGCTTCCTCTTGCAGCTGTAGCAGCCTCCAGGGAAGGGGCATGCTCCTTCTCATCTAACACATCCCAGTGCCTTCAGGCTTTAAACATAGTAGTAATGGTGGGGCCGCCTGTGAGCGGGGCACTGTTTTACTTCACAGTTTCACTTCAGGTCAGAAAACCCCCCAGGGCACCTTTTTCTGAGCAGTTTCCACAGCCCTCCAAGTTCCCTTTGCAGATGCTCAATCTGAGTCGGGTCTCCAGGCGACATCGCTGAACATCCACGGCAGTGTGGACACCTCTGGGAGAAGAGCGTCGAGTGGGGCTTTGGCATTTTTCTTAGGGGGGAAAGCGCTTGGTTGGTTGGTTGATTCTCTTTGAATCTCACATGTGTACGGTGTCAGGTCACAAAATGTCCCTGCATGCCTCGGTGGCTCTTAATATTTGGCCCTGCAGTGGCACACTGATGAAAATGTCTGAACCCCTTCCACCTAACAGATGCACAGAAATAAAGTCTTGCGTGAACTTTGGAAGGACTGCCGTCCCATCACAGCCTACCCGTGGACTGGGTTTACAAAGCCCTGTTGGAGGAACAGGACGGACGTTGTCATTGTCATTTCGCAAATCAGAAACGGGACTGAGAAAGTTGAAGGGACTTGCCCAAAGTCACGTGACCAGGAAGAAGTGGAACAAAAGCCACCTCACAAGGCAGCAAACAGCCAGTCTCTCTCCATGATGGGCACTCAGAGGCGGCTTTGCCCCGAGGAAGACTCTGTCTAGAAGCCAGATGCTCTGACCCTCAAAGGATGTCTGTCTGCCCAGAGGCAAGGCAGGCAGGGAGCTGGTTTTCCCCTGGCTCTGTGTGTTCTGTTGTTGTCTGATGCTGTCTTTTTAGGACGTCCATCCAAATGCCCAGATTTTGTGCCCTGACCTCATGTGGACAATAGCCACAGATTGTTGGCCATGCCAGGGCTGGGTGAGGCACAAACATGTCCACTCCCACCCCAGGCATCCCTGTTCTAGATTGGACTCTGCATGGAGTAAGCCATTCTCTGATGTGGGGAGGGGCTGTTTTCTAAGGGAAATATGAGAAGAGGGTTGGGGCAGAGGAGGGCAGCAGGGGTGCAGGGAGGAAGCTTCCAGAAGTGTCGAGGTGAAAGTGTGGGAGCTGAGAAAGGTTCACATGCCTGTCACTCATTCGTGACCAGGGCTGAGAACTCAGTAGCTGCATTTCCTGTGTCAGCTCAGGTGTGATCTTGCTGACATTCAACAATGAACCTTTGTCCCAGGGAAATGCGCCCCGTCAGCTTGTCTGGGTAGGGTCGTCTCCGAGGTTACTGCACAAGAATTTTGTCTTGTGACCTAGGGGCTGTGGAATCTAGTTCCAGCTCCGCCACTAATTCACCCGCATCGTTGGACTGTTTTCTCAATGGTACAATGATGGAGTTGGACTAAATCAGAGGTTTTCGATCTGTTTCTTGGACCCTGAGAGCTCCACAAAGAAACCTACCTGGGCTGCCTTCAAGACAGCACAGAGGTGACATGGACTCAGATGTTACCGATTTATAAATTGGGGTTCTATCCAGTGTAAAAAGCATGCTGCTCCTGCTGTGGTCAATGTGGCTCAGTTGGTTGGAGCATCATCCCATAGACCAAAAGGTTGAGGGTTCAATTCCTGGTCAGGGCACATACCCAGGGGGCAGGTCCCATCCCCAGCCAGGGTGCGTACAAGGGGCAGCTGATTGATATTTCTCTCTCTCTCTTTCTCTCAGCAATGAACACATGTCCTCAATGAGGATATATTTTTTTTTAATTTTAAAAAAGCATTCTGCTCTCTAAAATTAAAAAAGCAAACAAACTGGATTATAATAATGGCTGCCGTTAAGCCAGCCCTTTGATGCCCAAGGCATATCGTCCTTAAGCTCACAGAGAGTAGGCGCACTATCCCATTTGAAGACGTTTCTGATAAGAATAAGTGCTTCTATGTATTATATTAATTTACTTCAATTAAAATAAAACAAAAGTGAAATTAATTTTAATATTGTGTTTGATTTATCCCAATCAGAAATATGAGTATTTAACATGAATCAATATACAAATTATTGAACATATTCACAAAAACCCATTTTACAGGTGAGAAATGGGGGAAAACAAGGCATTCGGTGTGTGTTAACAAGGCCACCCGGCTGAGACGCGAACCTAGGCGGTGCGCTCCCCGCCCCTTACACGCTCACTCAGGGTCTGCTCCGTTTGAGACGGTGCCTTCCAGCTAAATGGTTGTCGTGCATTAAACAGTTACTGCGTGAACACTGCGCGGCAAGCAGGCTCTGTACAGGGCTCGGAAGACCCCAAAACTGCGAAGGCTCAGTCCCGGCCCTCGGCAGGCGGTGTGGCCTCTGCCAAGCAGTTTAACACCTCTCAGCCTCCGTTATGAAACGACAGTAACCGCACTTCTTATGTCACAGAATCCTGTGGATGGCATTTGACTGTGGCTGCGAAAAAATATTCTGTAAAATTTAAATTCCATACAAATGTTGGTCAGTGCAACTATCAGTCTGGTTGGAGACAAGACTAACTGATGCAGAACCAGCTGCAAGACGTGCAGGTAAGGCTGGGAGCTTGTTTTGTGACCAGGGTCGGGGAAGACTTCCCTGGACAAAAGATGGGCCCAGAAGGAAGGTGAGGAAGGCAGGCGCGTCGGTGAAAGGAACCTCGGGGCAAAGGTTCAGGAAAGCAGACTACCTGGGGGACTGGCGAGGGGACTGGCGAGGCACCAGGCAAGCAGACTGAGGCTGTCAGCAGTGGCTGTTGGTGGCGGCACCGTCCCATAAAGATGTAACACAAGACCATGTCATTTAAGATCTTCCAGTAACCACATTAAAAAATAAATAAAAAGAAACAGGCAAGATATTTAGCCCAATGTATCCAAAATATCATCATTTTTTTTACTTGTAATCAACAGAAAAAGTTATGAATGAGATATTTTACACTGTCTTTTCCATACTATCTTTGAGATCTGGTGTGTATTTTACGCTAAAGGTACATCTCAGTGCAGACTCACCACCTTGACAGCGTGGCTATGGACAGAACTGGAGTCCAATCCCAGTGCCCAGGTTTAAATAACCAGGTCATCCGGGGCCAGGTGCAAATGAGGGCTAGCTGTCCCCAGGGTCAGGCTCTCATCTAAATACGTTTTGTATATTAATTCATTTAAGCCTCATGAATTGTCTGTAAAAACGGGTTATCATGGTTATCCCCATTTTACAGATAGGGAGCCCATAGCGCTCCCAGTTCCTAAGCCTCCTTCCTCCATAAGATGAGGGTAAGCACACCCTGGAGGTCCTTGTGAGGAGAGACTTGAAAATCCTCTGAAGGTCCCCTTACCACACACACCGTGAAACCACCCATTCAGGAAGCCACAGGTCTGTCTGGTCCCAACTTCCCCTCCCTGAGCACTGGAGCCAGACAGGGTACAAAATTTAAATGGGCCCCAAAATAATTATAATAATTCTGTTTGGAGTGTAAATAAAAGATTCAAACTTTATTCAATAAAGTTATGAGGTTTTTAAAAATATTTTATTTATTTACTTTTTAGAGAAGGGAAAGGAAGGAGGGGGAGAAAATCATTGATGTGCAAGAGAAACATGGATTGATTGCCACTCGTGCGCCCCCAACTGGGGACCTGGCCAGCCACCCAGGCAGGTTCCCTGACTGGGAATCAAACTAGTGACCTTTTAGTTCTCAAGCCGGCACTCAACCCACTGAGCCACACCAGCCAGGGCAAATGTCCAAATCGGATACATCCTATTAATTACTATAATGCCTGCTTAATCTGTCAACCTCTGAGAATGGGAGGCTAAAATTACTCAAAATTCAGTTTCATTTCAATTGGACCTCACACACATTCATTGAGCTGCGGTTGTGTAGCAGGCACTATTCTAAGCCCTTATATCAGTGGAGAAAAGGGTCAGTATGTTGACCTCATGGAACTTAAATTCTAGGGGAACAAACAGACAATGAACAATAAATACAATAAATAGGTAAGTTATGGAGGGCAAATTATATGTTAGAAGGTGATAAGTGCTATGAAAAAAAATAGAGTGAAGGGGACCACAAGAGCAGGAGGGTGGTGAGTTGCGGTATTTAATAGTGTGGTAGGGTAGATAGAAAAGGTCAAATTTGAGCCCCCAATTGAAGAAGGTAAGAGACTGAGCCGAGCATGTGTCTAGGGAAGGAGTCCAGGCAGAGGGAACAGCCAGTGCGAAGGCTCTTGGGTAGGAGTTTGGATCCGTCAGAAGGCCGGCCTGGCTCACGCTGATTGACCGGCGGAAGCATGGTAGTAGGGGGGTCAGAGAGGTAATGGGGACTTTACCCTGAATGAAATGGGACCTACACAGGTTTGGGACAGTGGTATGATCTGACCCATTTTTAAAGGATCACATTGGCTATTGTGTTGAAATTAGGCTCAAGATGGGTCTGGCTAAAAGTAGGGAGCCCAGTTAATATTGCAGGCAACTGGGTAAGAGATAATGCCTGATTTTGAAAAGCCTAAATTAGATCAACGCCTTGATCTACTTCCTGAATAAAACCTCAAGTCTGCTCATTTCTCTCTTGGCTTGTGTTACTGTCATTCACAATTGTACTCCCACTTCGTTTTGTTGTTGTTTTTTTTTTAAGATTTTATTTATTTATTTTTAGAGAGAGGGGAAGGGAGGGAGAAAGAAAGGGAGAGAAACATTGATCTGTGAGAGAAACATCCATCAGTTGCCTCTCACGTGCCCCCTACTGGGGACCTGGCCCATAACCCAGGCACGTGCCCTGACCAGGAATCAAACCCACAACCTTTTTGTCTGTAGGCTGGGGCTCAACTCACTGAGCCACACCAGCCAGGGCTCCACTTTCTTTTTATACCCTCCAAATCAGTCAATTATTATTATTATGGCCTTATGCACACATTTTTAAATTTTACTTGTATATTTATCAACTTGCTTGTTCACAATTTCTTCTTGCCCCGCTGTGAAGAATTTCCATCTCCTGATGGTGTATCCTGTAGATACTCCTTCGGCTAAGGCCTGTTAGTGGACAATTCTATTTATTTTTTTCTGATATAGAATCTATATTATATTTTTTCCACTCCCATTTAGTCCCTCATTCTATTTCTATTCCTTTATTCTGAGTGATAGTTTAGGTTTTTTTTTCCCTTTATCTTCTGGGTACTATTGTGGCTATTGGGAAATCTGCTTCTAAATGTAATTACAATTCCCTTTCAGGTACAGCCTCTTTCTGATAGCTTTTAATTTTTTCTCTTCGTCTTTGGTATTCTGGAGTTTTATTATGGTATCTGTAAATGATCTGTAAGTGTAGAATTGCTTTGTTTCCAAAATTCTGCTTGGAGTTCACTGGTTGCTGACTCTGAAGAGTCACCTCCAAAAGAATTCTGGACAATTCTCCACAATCATCTCTTGGAATACTCTGCCTCCCCAGTGCCCGCTGCCACTTCTATGATTCCCTTTTGAAACTCCATTTGGAGCTATTTAAACTTTTCATTTGATCCTTCGTGTCTCGTGAGCTCTTTCATGTTTTCCATCTCTTCATCTCCTGGTGCTGCATCCTGAGAAAGCCCTTCGGATCTGCCTTCCAGATCAATGCCTTTCAACAAGTGTTTGGTGCTCTTTAACCTGCCCCTACGGATTTCTTTTTTCAATGACTTTATTTTTCACTTCCAATGTTATACTTGATTCTTTTTCACATCTGCCCAGTCGCTCATTATGTATTCTAGTTTTTGATTCCTTACGTTTAATAATATTAAACATTTTTAAAAGATTTTATTTATTTGTTTTTTTAGAGAGGGAGAAAGAGAGAGAGACATCAATGCGTGGATGCTTCTTGTGCTCCCTCTACTGGGAACCTGGCCTGCAACCAGGCATGTGCTCTGCC
This sequence comes from Artibeus jamaicensis, assembly GCF_021234435.1. NCBI lineage: Eukaryota > Metazoa > Chordata > Mammalia > Chiroptera > Phyllostomidae > Artibeus > Artibeus jamaicensis. The sequence goes on from NW_026522057.1 coordinate 17,205,366, forward strand.
TGGGAATCCAACTGCCAACCCTTTGGTTTGCAGGCCAGCAGCACTCAATCCACTGAGCCACACCAGCCAGGTCTAATATTAAACATTTTGATAACATATACCCAAGAATTATATGAAGTTCCTGGGAGTCTAATTCTACTGTCAGACGTTTCTGCTAACTCTTGTTCATGTTTCCTTATGCATTTTGTAATTTTGCATTGTGAGCTCAAATTCCACAAGCCTTTATACAGGACCTTTATGTATAGTTTGTGGAACTCTTGTGTGACCTGGATAGAAATCGTATTCCTCTAGAGAAATTTTGAGTTTACTTTGTAATAGTGATATCTAATAACGCCCCATGTAGTATTTAGGTGATTTATTTTTTCTCAATATTTAAAATATACTTATACTAAAAAGTGACTAATTACCTGACATTCAGATTTATCTGGTCTCCTATATTGTATCTGGCAACCCTACTGGTGTGAAGCCAAAGTCTTGTCTCCCATCTCTAAATAGGTGTTTAAACTTCCACAACTTACCAAAACTGGCACACAAAAAAACAAAACACCAATGCAACACAACAACAACAACAAAACCCCTCCACCTTATCATTCTAGATTCTGTTTTTTCTTGGTTTTGATTTCCTCTTGGTTTTTGACCACTGGAAATTTACCTTACTTTCAAAGGGAAGTCTTAGGATTAGTCTGTTTGAAAATAAAAGGCCAAAAAGTTTGCAGGCCACTTCTGCTTCTTGACTTCCCACATACCTCTCCTAATGCAACCCATACAGACCTGGGCCCCCATTAGAATGGAGAAAAAGTGAAACAGAGAAGAACGAAATACAGATTGCTATTTTAACACAAGGATCTGCACAGATAGAAGGTTGGCTAGAGTCAGTGGTCACGTGAGGTCCTTATTGTGCTGGCTGAAAAAAATTCATTTCCTCTTCTCATTGTACCCCAGTAAAGACTTCTTGGCAAGTCCAGCAGAACCTGAAGGACTCATTCCATGGAGAGATGCTCGGTGATGAAGGCAGCCAACGGCTCCAAGAACGGCTCGGATTTCAACCCCATGAAGGATTACATGATTCTGAGCAGACAGCAACAGATCGCTGTCGCGGTGCTGTGCACCCCCCTGGGCCTGCTAAGTGCCCTGGAGAACCTAGCTGTGCTCTACCTGATCCTGTCCTCCCAGCGGCTCCGCAGGAAGCCCTCATACCTGTTCATTAGCAGCTTGGCTGGGGCTGACTTCCTGGCCAGTGTGGTCTTTGCCTGTAACTTTGTGAATTTCCACGTGTTTCATGGCGTGGATTCCAAGGCTGTCTTTCTGCTGAAGATCGGGAGCGTGACCATGACCTTTACTGCCTCTGTAGGCAGCCTGCTGCTGACCGCCATTGACCGCTTCCTCTGTCTGCGCTACCCACCTGCATACAAAGCCCTAGTCACCCGTGGGAGGGCACTGGTGACCCTGGGCATCATGTGGGTCTTCTCAGCACTGGTCTCCTACCTGCCTCTCATGGGATGGACTTGCTGTCCCAGCCCCTGCTCTGAGCTTTTCCCTCTGATCCCCAACGACTATCTGCTGGGCTGGCTCCTGTTCATTGCCTTCCTCTTCTCTGGCATCATCTACACCTATGGGCACGTCCTCTGGAAGGCCCATCAGCATGTAGCCAGCCTGGCTGAGCACCAGGACAGGCAGGTGCCGGGAATGGCCCGGGTGAGGCTCGATGTGAGATTGGCCAAGACGCTGGGGTTGGTGCTGGCTGTTCTCTTCATATGCTGGTTCCCGGCACTAACCCTCATGGCCTACAGTGTGGCCACCACTCTAAGCAACGAAGTGAAGAAGGTCTTCGCCTTTTGCTCCTTGCTTTGCCTTGTCAACTCCCTGGTCAACCCTATCATCTATGCCCTACGGAGCAGGGAGATCCGTTCCTCTGCCCACCACTGCCTGGCCCGCTGGAGGAAGCACCTGAGAGGCCATGGGCTTGAAGGAAAAGAAGACGTCCCAAGGTCCTCAGTCACTGAGACAGAGGCTGATGTGAAAATCACCCCATGGCCAGATTCTAGGGGGTCTATCCTCTCTGGTTGCTGATGAGGCCTGTTTCAGAGTTTTAAACAAGCCAAGTCAGAAATCATTTCACTCCCTGGAAGAAAGAGAACAGTCTTCACCCTCTCATCCCACTGGAACCAGCCCCAGAGGCCTGAACACTTAAACTTCTTTGCTGATGAGCGTTGGCACCGACCCCTGGAGCGTAGCCTGCTTGTGCCTATCTGCACACAGTCTGCTGGACAGCTAGGTCCCGTGAGGAGTGGCAAGGCGAGCAGGAGGAAAGACTCCTGGGACAGGCTCAGCACACGTCAGGTCAGGAAAGTCTTCTCAATAAGATGGCCCAGTGCCCGCATTCTCCAGAGACCACGGGACCCAGAGGGAGCCTTCAAGCTCAGCAATGAGGGGCTCAGAGAAAATGTGAGAAGAATGGCTTATTCTCCTGGGATCTCAGGGTACAGGTCAATGGCTGGCCAGCTCTTATTCCTGCTTAATTGTCTGGGCCTTTTTGATTCTGGGTCACCCTTGTTCACTGAGGACCTTTTTAAGTCACCGTACCCCGCTGAGGACCAAGAACTGTGATGTAATGAAAACCACAGGTGTTGGTCCACCTCGTTCGGAAGTAACTGACAGCCCTCCACTTAAAGGCGTCTTATTAGGGCAGTGGCCCTCCTGGACCACTGAGAATCCCCACTCATGGCTGCTGTGACCGCTTAGGTCTCTGGGGAATATGGCAGCTGGGATCACTGGAGACACAGGATCTTCAGAGAATTTTCTTGACTCCATGAAGTGCTATGTGGTGGCACCATTGGAAGCAGGCTGTGTCCCTGTCTAACTGAACTCCAAGAAGAGGAAGATATTCCCAAAGATTTTATACATCCCCCAACCGCTCTCCTTTCAGGCCCTTCTGTCCCCTCCATACCTCTAAGGACAACTAAGAAACAGAGCAAGTAGGAAGAGGGGGAAGCGCCTTTACTATGTGCTAAGCACAGGGCTGACAACCCACAGTCCATTATCTCCAGCAAGATTACAGCCCCAGTGCTTTTGAAAATCCCAGGACACTATATTTTACATATCAGGGAGGGGCTTAAAACAGGCGGGCAGATTGCAGGAATTCTAATGCAGTTATTTGGGACTAAAGACAGAATAAAAGGAAAGAAATTATTAAATACATCTTCATTTAATACTTTATAAGACGAGGTGTCTGCTATTCATTAACTCTTTCACCCATCTCCTAAATACATGCCAGGGTGTGTGCTAGGTCCTGGATGTTCATAAATAACACTCTTCCCCATCTAATGGGGTTTACATTCTCCATTCTGGTGGGGAGAGAGAGCCAATAAATAAATAAGTGATTTCAGGTAGTACAATGAAAAACATCGTTAGGACCAAGTGATAGGGATTAATTGAGGCAGGATAGACCTACTAGGTGCTCTTGAGTCTTTACTATGTGCCAGGCACTGGGCTAAGTGCTATTTAAAAAAAAAAAAAGGTTTTGTTTATTCGATCATTTGCCTCTCGCATGTACCCCAACCAGGAACTGAACCTGCAACCCAGGCATGTGCCTGACCAGGAATCAAACCAGTGACCTTTCACTTTGTGGGGTAACGTCCAACCCACTGAGCCACACTGGTCAGAGCGTGGGCTATGTACTTTCAAGTGAGGTATTTCACTTGGTCTTTACAATGACCGTCCTCATTTTACAGACGAGGAAACCACTAAGAGGCAAAATCACTTGCCTGAGGTCACACTGCTAATATGTACCCGAAGCTGGGCTTTCCAAGCCTGTTCTGTCTGACTCTGAAGCCTGCCCTCTTGACCACTACCCTCTTGACCTCCTTCAGTCAAATTCAATTTGATTAGAAGTAATGTTCAACTTCTGTAACCTTACATTTACAGATTGCACCCTGGCTGGTCTGGCTCACTGGGTTGAATGCCAGCCTGTGAACCAAAGGGTCACTGGTTTAATTGCCAGTCAGGGCACATGCCTGGGTTTCGGTCCAGGTCCCCAGGAGGGGATGTGCCAGAGGCAACCACACATTGATGTTTCACTTCCTCTCTTCCTCCCTCCTTTCCCCCCTCTTCAAAAATAAATAAATAAAATGTTTTTTTAAAGCTTACCAATTGCTGCAACCTTAAATCATCATTATTTCTCAATGTACTTCCTTTTATGCCCTGTATTACTTTCCTGCAATAATTTTCCATAAACCGAGTGCCTTAAAACAACAGAAGTTTATTCTTTCACAGTTCTGAAGACTAGAAGTCTAAAATCAAGGTGTTGACAGGACCATGCTCCCTCCAGAGGGTCAAGGGGAGGATTTTTTCTTGTCTCTGCCAACTTCTGGCAGCTCCTGGTGTTCCTTGGTTTGTGGCAACGTAACTCCGCCCTCTGCCTTAATCTTCACATGGCTTCTCCAACCCCTTTGTCTCTTTGGTCTTCTTTTAAGGACACCAATCACTGGATTAAGGCACATCCTAACCCAGTATGATCTCATCTTAATTAGACAAGTGACATCTACAAAGACTCTATTTCCAAATAAGGCAACATTCACATGTTCCAGGTAAACATGAAGTTCTAGGGGACACTACTGAACCTAGTTGAAATGGCATACATTTTTAAAGGTAAATTTGTGGTTATTTAAATTGGGGGCATGCATTTCTTCATTCATTGGTGGGTTCTTTTTTCATTTTAGCAAGGGAAATTCTCAAATGCATGGCATGAATTGATACTCAGTTAATATTTCTTTAATAAATACAAAATTGCCCTGGCTGGCGTAGCTCAGTGGATTGAGCGCGGGCCCGCAAACCAGAGTATCACGGTTCGATTCCCAGTCAGGCCACATGCCTGGGTTGCAGGCCAGTTCCCAGCAGGGGATGCATGAGAGGCAACCAACCATACATTGATATTTCTCTCCCACTCTTTCTCCTTCCCTTCCCCTCTCTCTATAAATAAATAATTTTTAAAAATAAATAAATAAATACAAAATTTACAGCCCTGGCTGGTGTGGTTTAGTGGACTGAGTGCCGGTCTATGACCAAAAGGTCATCGGTTCGATTCCCAGTCAGGGCACATGCCTGGGTTGCAGGTCAGGTCCCTGCTTGGGGGCGGCATTCAAGAGGCAACCAATCGATGTCTCTTTCATACATCAATGTTTCTCTCCCTCTCTTAAAAAGAAAAAAAAGGAATTTAGAAATCATTGCATTAAATGCACTTTCTCACTTTCTACTCTTCTCCTGTCCACACTTTCTACTTTTCTCCTTTCATAATCTCTTATTTAGGCTCTAAGTAAAGCACTAGAGTTTATGAAGGAAGAGAGTAAGGGAGCAAGGGAACTTGGATGTCACTGAGAACTACCCGCATTGTTTAAATGAGGAAACAGGCCAAGGCTGTGGACGAGACTTGCCCAAAGAAACCCCACAAGGTAGTGTCCAGTGCTAGAAACCCAGGTCTCCCAACTTCAGTACTGTCCGCTCTGTCACGCCTTTCACCTGCTCCTACAGACTTGCATTTTGGTTATGAGGTTGTTGACCTTTAACAAATAGACAGCCAGCTATTTCTCCAGCAAAATGGGTTTATTCAGGAACAACAAAGAATTGCAATTCAGGACCCGTGGCTTAACGGTAAACCATGCTCAGGTCCAGAGAGAAACAAAGGAGAGGGCTGCTCTTTGATGGACTTCAGAGAGCCCGCTGTAAATGAAGAGTCCACTGGAGGAAACCAAAAGTTTGGAGTTCAGTGACTTTTCATTGACTGAGTTATAGCAGTCTCCCATTGGCTGAGCCATAACAGGGCAAGGAGGAATCTTCCCTTTCTCATGCTCAGGTAGTAACGTACAATAGGATCACCTCTTATTGTAGATGCAAGGTATGTCTCTTCCTATGGGGTTAATAGTCTGGGTTGAGTGACATGTAAGAGTTCTCTCTTCTGGCCTCCTATTCCATTTTAAAAGAAGTTTCTGTTTATTAATTTTCACAAGGTGAAGGAGAAACGAAGGTCACAGTGTCCCATTACATCTTCCCCAAGGTGAGTTCTGTATTATCAAAGACCATTACTCTGATTGTTATAAAGTGTGTGAAGGTGGGGTTTGTTTTTTTAAGGTGTCTGTGCTTACTGTTTCATACAATATTTCAGCATAATCTTGCAGAGGGAGGAAGAAACACGGAAGATGAGAAAATAGCTGTTTATTCAGCAACCGCCACTGCATTTCCTTATCACTGCTGGGATGAGGAAGTGCTTGGTTCTGTCAGCATAGGCTCTGACGCCTCCTGGGGTGCAAGAGAGCAGCAGCATGGAGAGAGGCACAGGCTCCACCCCTGAAGACCTGGGTTCTGGTCCCACTTCTGACCCCAACCAGCTGCATGGTCTTGAGCACCTTCCATCTCTTCTCTGGGTCTCAGTTTCCTCCTCCCTAAAATGTAAAGAGTAGGAAAGAGGATTGTGTAGAGGATTTCCAAAGTCCCTTTCAACCCTGACATACTGCAGTACTCTCACTGATATGTGGGGACTGGCTTTGCCACTTGGGGCCACTTTGCCTCCCACACCTGATGGCCTCACTTCCTGTGTGAGCATGCCCAGTATGTAGAAATTGTGGGGGATTTGGTGACCACCCTGCCAGGTGAGGTTCACACAGGTACCACTAGGGCCTGGGGCTCTTTGTTTTGTTTTGTTTTAATTTTTTTCAATTACAGTTGACATTAAATATCATTGTGTATTATTTTCAGGAGTATAGATAGCATAGTGGTTAGACAATTGTATAATTTACAAAGTAGTCCCCAAATAATTTCAGTACCCACCTGGGGACCATACATAGTTGTTACAATATTATTGACTATATTCCTATGCTGTAGGTCATGGGGCTCTTAATTTTTCTTACCCTACTCTAAAAACGTTCCTTTGTGGTGGCTTGTATGTACATCGGTCTTGTTGTGCCAATTAGATATTAAGCTCTTTGAATGGCTCCAGAATTCCCAAAGCAAGTATTAGGCAGGCAAAATGGTCACACCTGCTCTTCCTCTTTCAGCACCCACTGTTCCCCCTCCTTTTCCTTCATAATACGTATACCATCATTTTTCTACTTCGTTATTTCTACCTGGACTGCTACAATGTCATTGCATCTGGGATTCCTGCCTCCAGGCTTAGTCTTCTGTACTACAGCTTAAAAAGTCCCCTATGGCTCCCAACCGCAAAATGCACTTACTCCCAGTTCTCTGCACATATCGGGCCTTCCACAGCCCCACGATTTAACCCCGCCAAGTCTCTTCTGAAGTTTTTCTAAGACCATCAGCGAAGCGCTGTCTGCGCCCCCTGGTGTCTTTCTCTCTTTAAGCGCCGGAGGGCGCGACAAATTCGGCGGACTGGAAGGGATGGGACTCTGTAGCGGAAAGGCGGGGGATGACCCGCCCCTTTTTCCTTCCAAGCCAATCACTATTTAGAGTGGGCGGGGCCTCGCGCCGGCCCCAGCGCCTGCGCGTTAGAGGGAATGGTGGAGACGGTGAGGTGGTGAGGTAGTGAGGTGAAAAGGTGGGAAGGCGGAGATGCCATCTCCCGAAATGAAGTCGCGGGCGGTGGAGACCCAGCTTCTCCTGCTGCTGTTGGTTCTCGGAGCGGCCCAGTCGGCGCTCGGGGCTCCGCACCTCTACACTCCGGACTGGCCGAGTCTGGACTCCCGGCCACTGCCGGATTGGTTCGACAAAGCCAAGTTCGGGGTGTTTGTGCACTGGGGCGTGTTCTCGGTGCCGGCCTGGGGCAGCGAGTGGTTCTGGTGGCACTGGGAGGGTGAGGGATCGTTGCAGTACCAGCTTTTCATGAAAGACAACTACCCTCCAGGCTTCAGTTACGCTGACTTCGGGCCGCAGTTCACTGCGCGCTTCTTCGACCCAGACGACTGGGCCGACCTCTTCCAGGCTGCCGGGGCCAAGTGAGTGCCGCTGCGGGTGCCGGCGGAGCGCCTCCTCCCGGGATCAGAGCAGTGGGACGGGGGTTCGGCAGGTGGGAGCCAAGCTGGGGCGACTCGCGCAGGCTCACACAGCAGTCTGTCAGACTTAAGATACCCCCAGGTCATGTGTTTTGTCCCCTGAAGGATGCAGAATTGAAGGTGGCATGCCTGATCATAAGGAGAAGGTGCGTCTGGGTTGAGGATTAGAAGAAAATAAAATTTTCAGGGAGGTGGTGGGCGGGAAAGCCTTCAGTGTCAACACCTGTGTATTGAGAGGATGGAGCTAGGTGATGCCGCAGGTCGACAACTCTATCAGGATTTTAAGCAAGTGGTATGGAGTGTGATCCTAGTTCAGCTGTGAACTTCAACACAACATTTCACCTCCCTGCAGCCCTCTTCCAAGGCTACAGAAAGGAATTGTACTAGTTCCTTTCAGTTTTAATATCTGTGAGCGAGACTGGGAAGGGAGTCCTGGCGTGCAATATTTTAGGGCAACAGTACAGATTCTCATTCATCTGCTCTTCTCACGAAGAGTCCTCGTACATGAAAGCACTCAGACGTTTGAATTGTTTTGGGAACTGTTGGAGCTCTCGTGTGAACGCATAGAGAACTGAAAGTATAGCGAGCTGAGGTGGGGAGGAGAGAGACAAGGACCCTGCGGTTGTTGAAGGCTGGGGCCAATCTTGAATGAGTGCTGATCCTTGAGGGCAGTATGTGGCCAGGTGTTAAGTCAGGGAATAGTTACCCTTAGCTTCTAGCAGGATTAGTTTGGCTGCTGGGAGGGCCGTGGGTTGGAGAAGAGTAAGAATGGAGACAGGCAGGTCTTCTGGCTCCTGGCTTGGAGGAACCTTTGACCCTTGTCTCTTCGGTCATCTTCCAGATTTTAGTTCCTCTTGGGCTTTAAGATTTCTCGTAGTAAGCAATTACAGTGACACTTAGTGTATGGGAATATAAGGCTGGAATAAACAGAGGGGGTGTGCTCTATCTTCTAGGAGCCTTAGAGATCCATAATTCAAAATCAGGAAAAAACATTCTCTGTTCAGGCCTCTTTTCAGGGACCAGGTGACCGGCCTAGGTAGAGGAAAGGAACTGATGTCCAAGTCTCCAGACCTCACCTCTCCAAGGTGAAGGTTCTTTCCCATACCAGAGGTTTTGGACATGGCCAGAGGGATTGGTCCTCTGCCTGTTTTTGTAAGTTCCATGAGATGAGAATGATTTTTACATTTTAAAGATTTTATTTGTTTATTTTTAGAGAGAGGGGGAAAAGAGGGAGAAAGAGAGGGAGCAAAACATCCAATGTGTGAGAAATACATGGATCAGTTGCCCCTCACACTGGGGACCCGGCCTGCATCCAAGCATGCAACCTGCAACCCTGACTGGGAGTCAAACTGGCAACCTTTCAGTTCAAATGCCAGTTTGCAGGCTGGCGCTCAGCCACCAAGCCACACCAGCCAGGGGGATTTTTACATTTTAAAAGCATTATGGCCCACAAAGCCTGAAATACTATCTGGCCCTTAAAGTCTTAGAGCGCCCCCACTAGCCAGTGACTAAATTATCTCAGGGTTTGTTCCCCCTGGCCATAAAAGCAGATGACATATTGAGTCATTTAACAAGCAAATGACATAATTTGGCAGTTATTCCAACCCGTGTCTTTCTCCCCAGCTCATTTAGACTTTTGTCACCTCTGTAAATGAGAGGCAATTCATGTGGGCTTGGTAAAACAAATGGCTTACTTTTTTATCATCTGCTATTTCCTGTAGAGGTTTCTTTCTTCTTTAGAGCAAAGACTTAAGAAAAGCTAACAGCCCTGACTCGTGTGGCTGAGTAGGTTAACCATCATTCCCACAAACCAAATGTTGGCAGGTTCAATTCCCAGTCAGGACACATGCCTGGGTTGCTGGCCAGGTCCCTGGTCGGGGGCGTGTGAGAGGCAACCAATCAATGTTTCTCTCCCTCCCTCCCTCTCCCTGCCTTTCCCTCTCTCTAAAAAATAAATAGAGGTGTTTTTTTTTTAAAAAAAGAAAAGCTCATCATTAATTCCCAGAAGGGTTGAAGAAGGAGAGCTGAGGTGCTCATCTTTTCCTGCTGGGCTTCCTCCTGGGCTGGGGACTAGGGACTGTGGCCTCTACGGAAGTTTGCTTCCATTTCTGGAGCAATGACCATGGGGGGCTGAGACTGCAGCAACTCACGTTTCCTGTAGGCGAGTATATGGATGTTGACGTGAACAAACCGAATCCATCTTTGTAAGCCCCCCACTCTCTCATTCAAGCTTTAACTTTGACCAAGCTCACTGTTCCTGGCCAGCACTCCCAGGCCTTGTAGTTAATGACTGCTGTGTTCTGTAAGCCTGTACAACGTAATCATCCAGATTCCGGTCAGTAAGCGTCCAGAATGGCACAGCAGCCCCAACAGACATCAAAGCAGGTGTCAGCGTCAATGCTAAGCAATTATCCACTGTAAGACCACTAGGGGGCAGGGTTCCTGGCTCATGCTGCGTTCTTCGCCGCTTGGCCTTGTCAAGCATGACTAGTTCAACTACATGGTAAGACATTTACTGTAGTAACTACAGCAGTGGAGAATGAGCCGCGCAGAACCGCCAGGGTTGCCCACCCACTCCGACCCTACATCCCTGTGAGTAAACTACCCTAAAATAAGTTCTGTTACATTCTGAGGAGTTGTGCACTTTGTCGTGTTTTGTTTTGTTTTGTCTTAAGACAGCTTTTCAGTCTTAAGCTGGTGGTCACTGTACCTCCGTTCCATGTTCAGAGAGCCAGTTCCAACCATTTCCAAGGCCTCGATCATGCTGGATAGGTTCGTGTTCGTGGCCCACTGCCCACTTCCTCTGCTCATATGGTTTTGATGTCCACAGGTATGTAGTCCTGACAGCAAAGCATCACGAAGGCTTCACAAACTGGCCAAGTCCTGTGTCTTGGAACTGGAACTCTAAGGATGTGGGGCCCCACCGAGATTTGGTTGGTGAGCTGGGAACCGCCATCCGGAAGAGGTGTGTGTCCGCAGACGGTTGATCCATCATTGCTTTTGATCTGGCAGCCGTCCGCCATGCCCTGCCTTCTCCACTCTTGGGTATTTTTGAAATTTTCATTTAGTGAGGAACCTGAGGGGCTTCTGGCCTTGGAATTAGCAGAGCTTGATGCTTGACAGTTTTTATGTGACCAAAGGTGACACCATCAGAGAAACTCCTGGCTCTGTCTGGCTGGGGGAAGGATACCCAGCATAGACCACAAGGGCCCATTTGTACTCTGAGGAGGATACTTTTTGGAAAGCCTTCTGACCCAGGCCCTTTTCCAGTGTCCGATGGACGCCAGGGACTGGGTCTGTCATCTTTGTGTCCCACTTAGTCATTAGCACAGATCCTTGTAGGCATGGGGATGGGGGTGGGGCAAATGATAGATCAAGAGGGAGCTGAAAAGGGCAGTTAAAGCAGCAAAAAGTAAGGTAAGCAAGCCACTGGGTTGATTCTGGTTAATGTTCCCTAATATTTGACACTAAGAAGTGCCTTCCCAAGATGGAAGGGCTAGGAAGTGGCAGTGGTGGGATTTAAAATCGGGGATTCTGGTTGTAGGCCCCACAGTTCCAGGTGTGTCTGCCTGGAAGGAGAAGAGGCGGTACTTGTCCAGTCTCAGCTCTGTTGTGGTTTGGTAAACTCGATGTCCTACTGAAGGGGTGGGCCCGCTGCCTGTGTGTGTGAATGAAGTTTGATTGGAACGTGGCCATGACCATTCACTTACATGCTGTCCGTGGCTGCCTCCATGTTACCGTTTCGGGGTTAGGACAGAGACCACAAGGCCTGCGAAGCCTAAAGTACTGCCTGACCCTTTAGGGAAGTGTGTGCTGACTCCTGCCCCCTGTGCAGTCCTGTTTCCCAGTGCTGTGTGTAGATAATTGTCCTGCTATAAACCTCTGAGGTGTGGATAAGGGTCAGACTCTCGGGAACTTGATTTTTATCTTCTCTGTATTTAGTTCCGGAGTCACATGGTGAAATAACTCACCCCAGCTCTGCCTGCCTGGTCTGTGCCGTTGCAGTGCAACTCCCTGCGGACTTGTCTCACAGGGTTTCTGTTCCTCTCACCAGTGTTAACTCCAGCAAGCTTTTTTTAAAATTTATTTTTAGAGAGCGGGGAAGGGAAGAAGGAAGAGTGGGAGAGAAACATCAATGTGTGGTTGCCTCTCATGTGTCCCCTACTGGGGACCTGGCCTGCAACCCAGGCATGTGCCCTGACTGGGAATTGAACCTGCGACCCTTTGCTTCACAGGCCTGTGCTCAGTCCACTGAGCTACACATTTCGCTTTGGGCATATGAAAAACTAATAGTCACATTAGATAAATAAAACAATAAACCTATAATCATTCCTTTCAACTACGTGGAAAATGTTACTAATGAATTTTTTTTGAGAGAGAAGATTTTGGATATGTTATTCTTTATGCTTTTCTCTATTTTTCAATATCACTACAATATGTACTCTTATGATCGACAGAGAGAAAATGTGTTTTTATTTAATGGTCTCTATGTTATTATTGAGATAATTGACTTAAAAGTTAAAAGATGGTTTAAATGGTATTTGATGTTAAGATATCTGTGTATAGCCCTGGCCAGGTAGCTCTCAGTTGGTTAGAGCATCGTCCCAATAGGCTACGGCTGTGGGTCTGGCCCCTGGTCAGGGCAGGTACAAGGACTGATCAATGAGACAGAGGGCAGGGTGACAACCACGGCAGTGATGGGGGAGGTTAGGGGGCGGAAGGATCAAGCAAAAAGGAAGAGGACTCATGGACGTGGACACCGGTGGTGATTGCAGGGGGAGGGGTTATAAGGGGGCTAAGTGGTAATGGGAAAAATACAATAAACACGTGTAAATAAATGAATAACCTCAGGAAAGTGGGGGAAATCAACCGATGAATGCATAAATGAGTGGAACAACAAACTGATGTTTCTCAAGTGAATAGATAAAAAAGTTTTAAAAAGTATTTGTATATAAAATGTAGTTATGCATACTATCAAAAATACAGTAAACCAATCATTTCGATGGACTGATAAGAGATCCTTGAATGGTTTTGAATTCCCCCTACATGCCCTCACGCAGGTGTGTCTCACTGAGGTGTAAAAATGCTGCCACTGATGTTTCGTAAAGTAGACTGTGTTCTCTTTGCTACGTACGTGACAGCTGCTATCCTGTTTTTCGGTTTAAGGAACATGCGCTACGGCCTCTATCACTCGCTCTTCGAATGGTTCCATCCACTCTACCTACTCGATAAGAAAAACGGCTTCAAAACACAGTATTTTGTCACTGCAAAAACAATGCCAGAGCTATACGACCTTGTTAACAGGTAACACACAGGAATATTTTGGGGCTAGGGCTTTTCTAAATAAAATCAGAGCTCTCTCTAGGGTACTGTACTGTTGGGGGGAGAGAAGTCAGGGTGGAGGTGGAGCATGAGAAAAATCCAGAGGACATCAGAGCAGTGAAAGTGGTGGTTGTGTTGAGATAACATGTATTTCTCCTCCTGCTCTTCAGAACTTCTGTGATGTGGCCATATTACCTTTATAAATTGAAACACTCAAACAGAACCCTGGATGGTAGTAAGTCAGATCCCCCCTAAGGGGTCCCTTGGGGTGGGGGTGGGGGCCTGCCATTCTCTTTGTCAGGACCTAGAAGAGGCCACAGGTCCTGGCTGGGAGTTGCCCTCGAGCAGATTTGCATTTGAATCCTGGCTCCTGTTGCTTAAAAAGCCTTAAGCAGATCACCCATCTGAGCCCCAGATTCTCACTGTGCTGTGGAGATAATAATGCCTTCTTGTGGGGCTCAGAGTAATATGTGAAAAATATCTGTCACCGTGCCTCATATAGAGGGTTGTTATTATTATCGATATTCTTAAAGGGATCACTTTTACTTTGGGAGTTGTCTCTCCTTGTTTCATTCCTAGCTTGCCCCTCTCACACCTGGGGGCTGCTGGAGGACAAGGAGCAGCCCTTCCTGCCTGGGCTCTCACTTACAGAGGCCTCGGACTTGGACCGGCCTTGCAGCCACGTGGTGTCTCTAAGGAAACAGTTCCGCTTGTAAGAGACCAGCGGAGGCTTGGAGTCAGACAGAGCTGAATCTGGAATCCAGTTCTTTTTCCTGCTGGCTGTGTGGTCTTGACCAAACCACTTCATCTTCCTAGATCTCTGTTTTGTTTTTTTTTTTGCTTGCGAAATGGGGATGATTTACACCATAGGGTCATTGCAAGAACTAATGAGGCAATGAATATAAAATGCCAAGTACAGTTTCTCACACAGAGTGAAATCCAGATTATGTTATATTTTGCCTCTTAAATGGGCAGTCTTTTTCCTGGAGTTATTTGCTGTCATCATTATGGACATAGGAATTGGCAGCAGGCAGATTTACATTTGAATTCCAGCTCTTGTTTTCTGACAAGCTTTTTCACCTCAAACCAATTGCCCTGCTGAGCGTCAGATTCCTGCTCTCTGAGGTGGGACGAATGATGCGCACCTCACAGGTACACATTCACACTCACGCCTCAGGACTCAGTGATGACACGTGGAAGTGCGGCTGTGGCTCAGGTAGTTGTACAGACCCTTTGTGGTTGCAGCTCTGGGCTGTCCAAGGTACGCATTGGACACAATGGTCCAAACTCTTCATACATCCCCAAAGTAGAAACCTTAATCCTATAGTTCTGGAGCACCATTTTTTGAAAAAGATTTTATTTATTTACATTTAGAGAGAGAAAGGGAGGGAGGGGGAAAGAGAGGGAGAGAAACATCGGTGTGAGAGATACATTCATCTGTTGCCTCTCACATGCCACCCCCCCAACCAGGGACCTGGCCTGCAACCCAGGCATGTGCCCTGATTGGGAATCAAACTGTTGACCTTTGGTTCACAGGCCAGCACTCAGTCTACTGAGCCACACCAGCCAGGGCTGGAGCATCATTCTTTTAGTTGGAATTAGTCGCTGGAGGGAGACCGAATTGTATAATACCGATTACAACTCTACTTTTTAAAAAGTCATTAAAAAAAGATAAGGAGGAAATATTCCAAAATGCTGCGTATTCAACTGTGGTTCTGAGAGCAGAGGCATTTTTTTGTGTAAGTGGTGGCACTTGTCTCTTTCGTTTTCCACAATCTGTACCTTGTGGTGAGTCACGGTACTTCCAAAGTGGAAGAAAGTTAATTTTTAGTTATTCTTTTGCAGTCCTGACCGTACTGCAAAACACGAATCATAAGACTTCACTGCGAATGGATTCAGGCAGTGAGCCTTGTGGGAACTGCGGTGTCTTGCAGGTATAAACCCGACCTGATCTGGTCCGATGGAGACTGGGAAGGTCCCGACACCTACTGGAACTCTACAGGTTTTCTGGCCTGGCTCTACAATGACAGCCCAGTCAAGGTACGTGAGTGTATGGCTTCTCTCTTATTTATCTGCTGTGATAAAAAAAAAATGTAAAGAGACAAGCTCCATAGTGACGAGACCAGCAGCAATGATGCACAGCGATGTTCTCACAGGGTGCTGGGACCCAGGGACTTCGTGGGTGGTGAAGTCCTTTCACTTGTAATTCTTCCCCCTTCCTTTAAGTAGAAACTTTCTTTTTCTCCTTTAATTCTTGATTTTGACCACACAGGTTTAAATCTTGTTAAAAATTAATATACCAGACCAATAAAATTAAGTGATAGGCGTAAAATGCAAACATCTACAACTTCATCTACTCTTTGTTGATTACATAGTTTACCTCTCAAGGGGAAATTTTATTTCCTTTATGTCCAAATTCCTGAGGGAACTTTGTCTCCCTCCCCCATCCCCCGCCCACGCTGCACAGAGTAGCGGTCCTTCCGCAGTTCATGCTGCGGTGCTCGGCAGAGCAGCAGCACAAGTCCTAGTCCTCACTGTGGGGAATTTCAGAATGGTACACATTCTGGATTTGTCGTGGACCTAGAAAAATCTAAGTATAAGAACAGTTTGAATTAAGCCATCTTGGTAGGCTCGTAAACCTCTTATTGCGTAACTATTACTAAACTCAGAAAATGGGAAGAAAGGGAAAACAAAAGAGATCCTATGTGACAAATAGGGACACATTAAGAGTGGTTTTCTGGGACTTGCCAAATGCGTGGGGACTCTTAGTGGCACAGCGTCATGGTTCTCTGCCAAGGGTCCTCACACGGGGTGGCCAGGCTGTGGACCTCTGGGTGGGATGCTGTAGACAGACCCTGGTTCCCCACTCTTGTTCTGAATGCTGTCTTTTATTTTTAAATTTTTTTACTTATTGATTGATTCTAGAGAGAGGCATGATTTGTTGTTCCACCTATTTATGCCTTCATTAGTTGATTCTTGTATGGGCCCTGACTGGGGATTGAACTTGCAACCTTCGCTTACTGGGACAACACTCTAAACAACTAAGCTACCCAGCCAGGGCTCTGAGTGCCTTCCAATGCATTAGGAAAGACTGATATTATGGAGCAATAGTCACTTTAGGAAGGTATTTTTGGGAGAAACAGACCCTTCTCCTTACCATCCCCTCTGTCTGTAATTCCTGTGCTCTCTGCAGACCTTCACTCTCCCTCAGTGTAGTGCGGCCGCCCCTCCCGCCCCCCCCAGGGTTGCAGGGCACCCGTGGCGCCGCATGTCTTTCCCTGTCTGTCAGCACTCACCTGGTCTAACCTATTCCAGAGGTCGTTTACATTGTCTATTATGTCTTTCTCTCTCCGAAGTGTCAACTTTATAAGGGCAAGGGTTTGGGTCAGTCCATTGCTATCCCCAACCCTGAGAACAGCGTTGGCTTAGTTAGGCACATAATAATATTGATGGAATGTAAACCAAATCTGGCTCCTGACGACTTATGTTCTCTCCTGGAAGTGTTAGGGAACACCCTGGGCCGGGTTCTTCCATTTATGTGAATCCCTAGGCAGTGAACCCAGGTGTAATGTCATAATCGTCCACACATCTGTCTCCTCAGCTGGTTTCTGCTGGGTCTCGGAGGGCAAGAACTGTGTTTTATTCACCGTAGCGGCCCCAGCGTGAGCCTCCCAGTGGTGGGAAACATTTACATTTCTATATCCCCTGTAATGATTTCTCATAGTTCAGCTAAACCTTGAAGGGAGAAAAAGAATATTTGATTTTTGGCTTTCTTTACCTGAGTCAAGTAGGGGAAGTGTCCTGGGCCAGGCTCAGATACCTGATTCGCAGTCTCAGCTTTCCTAACCGGCCTGGGTAGGTCTTCTTGGGCAGGTCTTCTCTCCGGTTCTCCTCTAATAAAATAAGTGGATTACAAGATAATCTTTTAAATGGGCCGCCCTGGGGTTTCTCAGCCTCAGCACTATCAATGGGTTGTGTATTTCTTTGTTGTGATGACGCTGTCCTTGACGTTTTAAAAAGTTTAACACGATCCCTGGCCTTTCCCCACTAGATGGCAGTAGTGACAGCCCCAAATGTCCCTTAGGCTTTGCCAAACTCCTCTGGGGCAAAATGGACCCCAGCTGAGAACCACAGCTCTGGAAGACCAGCAGTTTTCAGCCGGCGCGCTGCAGGAACATTTAAACATGCCGTTCCTGACCTCTTTTCTCTTAGATTATCACATTAAAAAATGACAGCCCACACAATAATCGTAACATGTGAATGAATCAAAGTTATACCTATTTTTGTCAGTTTGGCAAAAAATATACTTTGTGGCGTGCCGCAGAATTTTAGTAATTAGTTTCTGGACGCCACGAGATGGAAAAAGTTGAAAATCGCTGCTCTAGACTAAGCCTGCGCCTTGCTTCCAAATAGACCCTTGACATACCGCGCTGCGTTACGCAGGGAAGACAAAGCGTCTTCCCCTCGATGACCCGGTACGCGTCCCTCCTTTAGGATGAGGTGGTAGTGAATGACCGGTGGGGTTTTAACTGCTCCTGTCACCACGGAGGATACTACAACTGCGAGGATAAGTTCCAGCCGTCGAGTGTGCCGGACCACAAGTGGGAGATGTGCACCTCCATCGACAGGAGGTCCTGGGGCTACCGTCGCACCATGTCAATAGCCGACACCTCCAGCGAATCTGAAATCATCTCGGTAAGACCCCTGTGAGCGAGGTAACCGCCATCAAAGTCGCCCTCTAACGGAGCGTGGTGGGAACACTCTGGGTGAGCCGCAGGTGGGTAGGGCCTCTGGGCCGTCCAACGCAGGCAGAGAAGCCTGTCCCGAGGGAACCACTGTAACCACAGAGGAGAGTTTTATGTACAGACACGTTCCTCCCAGGGCTATTTTCAGCTGGACGTATGGGGTCGTTTCCATCTCCTGCAACCATAAAGGGATAGTTAAGTAGATTTGGGGGTCGTCCTTAATCATTAAAATATTTATTAATGTAATATGGGTAAATGCTTAGAGGATTGAGTGGAAAAATAAGTTACACTCACAACTACATAAAATTAACTACACAGAAAAAAGACTGACAGGAAACATAAAAAGTTAATGGTGTGGTGTCTTTGGGGTACAGTAACAAATTCTCCTTTTTAGAATTTTCTGTATACAACCTTCATTTTTCTAGGTTGCCCTGAAGTGCACCTGTTGTTCAAGGTCACAATTACAAGTAAACCCACACACATCCCACTAGAAGCCTTGAAGAATGTACCTTAGTCCCTCCTTATTCTCAGGGATATGGTCCAAGACCCCCAGTGGATGCCTGCAACCAAGGATACTACAGAACTCCCTCTCTCTCTCTCTCTCTCTCTCTCTCTCTCTCTCTCTCTCTATATATATATATACACACACACACATATATAAAATGTTTTATCCTACACTATACATACCTATGGCAAAGTTCAATTTATAAATTAGGCACAGTAAGAGATTAAAAGCAATAAATAATAGAACAAGTATAACAATATACTGTAATAAAAGTTATGTGAATTTGGTCTCCCCGAATACCCGATTGTATGTCCTCACCCTTCTTCTTGTGATGATGCAAGATGACTCATTGCTTACTTGATGAGATGAAGTGAGGTACTTAAAACTTACGAACTGCTTATTTCTGGAATTTTCCATGTAGTATTTTTAGGCTGCAGTTGACCCTGGATAACTGGAACCATGGGAAGCGGAACCGCAGATAAGCGGATCTCTTGACAGGGTGTTTTCCCGGTGGGGCAGCGTGCACATTCATATAGCCCAGCACACACAGAGCATCCTGAAGGTCCTCAGATCGCTTCTGTCTCCCCAACGCCTCCACAGCGCCCCCTCAAATCTCTGATCCCCACAGTCTCTCTATGACTCCATGTAACCCTTTCACGGCCAAGTGCTTTGTTCTCAGCTTTCCTGCACGCACTTTGTGGCTTCTGACACATTACCCTTTCCTCCCAGGGAAATGCCCATGATCACTCCCTGGAATTCGAGTTAATATAGCTCTCCATCTTATAGCAGGATTTTTCAGTTTCTTAATAATCCTGTGCTGCTTTTATAATGACAAAAATATATAGTATTTTTCAAAAGGGTAAAGGACATTCACAAAGCAGGGAGAGAAGGTGCCCTAGATTCTTTTTCTTCTCTTAATATCTGTGTGTTCTAGGCATTATGCCAGGCTTAGAATTCATAACTAGGGTTTTCTTGTTTCTGCTCTCTCCAGGAACTGGTTCAGACAGTGAGTTTGGGAGGAAACTATCTTCTCAACATTGGGCCGACTAAAGACGGACTGATTGTTCCCATCTTCCAAGAAAGGCTCCTTGCCGTAGGGAAGTGGCTGCGCATCAACGGGGAGGCTATCTATTCCTCTAAACCGTGGAGGGTTCAGCTGGAAAAGAACGAATCTGTATGGTGAGCCTTGTCTTCGGTCGTGTGCAGCAACGGGTCTGCGGCCCGTCTTGAACTGGCATCTCCGTGGGTCTGTGATATTAGAAGCCACACTGGAAGTCATCTTGAAGAGTCCCAAAAGCTGTTCTTTTGCTACTAATTTGTACCCCAGTTTATGGTTTAAGACACCAGGATATCTGTGACTAGTGAGGGCTGAGATAGGCTT
Source organism: Artibeus jamaicensis (assembly GCF_021234435.1). Classification (NCBI taxonomy): domain Eukaryota; kingdom Metazoa; phylum Chordata; class Mammalia; order Chiroptera; family Phyllostomidae; genus Artibeus; species Artibeus jamaicensis. Next base: position 17,225,319 of record NW_026522057.1, read on the forward strand.
GGTGCAAAAAGCATCCGTCAATTTACTTGGCACTTTACCTTGTCTTCCTAAGATTAGTAATAGCTAATAGCTGCGTAGCACCTACGACATGCAAGACTCCATTCTAACTTCTTTCCACCTATTTAATCCCCTCAACAAGCCCACCAAATGGATACTGTTATTACCCCCACATTACAAGTGAGAAAGGGACCCAAAGCGGTAATGCCACTTGCCTAGGACCACAAAGCTAGTAAATGGAGAAGTCACGGTTCATACTTGGAATTGTACATCTGGTTACTCAGTCTGGGACCTGAGTTTCTGCAGCTGCAACGTGGGGTGATGCTGCTTAACTTCCTAGAGCCCTTGTGAGGGTTAGATGAGATAATGGGCGTAAAGCTTCCAGCAGCGTGTCAGGCACATATGGCACGTTTGATAAGAGACATCTGCTCGTGTCGTACCGTACAGCACAGGTCCTTGGATCAGGGCGAACACGTCCACCCCTCAGTTCCGGACGAGCTCCCGTTGAGTGGTTTTCCTCCTCCTCTCCAAGCACGGTGAAATCTCAGAACAAAGTTGTCTTCATTGCACACCTTGCCCTGGCGATATCCTGTCACGTTTTCACATGGAGTTGGAGTTGAAAAAATGTTGGAATAATAAGGCAGCTGGCTTCAGTGGGAAATAACTAGAATAAGAGTTTAAAAATTTTTCAAGAAAACTTATAAGCCAATAGAGAAGGAAAATAGAAGCTATCTCAGGAGAAGGCTGCTTTCTTCCCATAGATCTTAACTGTTATTGAGTCATTGTGCCTGGCACTGGCATCAGTGATAAACACAAGGTGTTGGAATGGGTAGTTAACAGAAAGGGAAGTGTATCAGGTTATGTGTGACAACCTTGGGTGTCAGGGTAACAGGCCAGTTACCTCTCATAACGATGCCGTTCTCCCCTAGGTACACCTCAGAAGGAGAAGCTGTTTATGCCATTTTCCTGAAATGGCCAGAAAATGGAGTCTTAAGTCTTAAATCCCCCCAAACTACCTCCAGTACCCAGGTAAGGAGCCTCAGTCAGTCCTTGGCAGAGATGTAACAGTTTTGGAAGGAATTGGCAGGTCTTCCCTACTTCTTTTTTCCTCCCCAGGCTTCCCCTACGTCATTCCCCCTTTGGACCGCCTTCCCTGCCCTGCCCTTCCCTGCCCTTCCCTGCCCTGGCCCAGCTTGGCTGTTTTCTCCCATTTTCAGGCCGTGTTCTGTACTCACTGGTGCATTCCTGTTTTCTCCACTGCCCTTTTCTTTCTTTAGATAATTATGCTGGGAATCCAAAAAGATCTGAAGTGGTCCAAAAATCCCCATGAAGATCTCCTCATTTATCTGCCCCAGTTACCACCCTCTGCTCTCCCGGTGGAGTTTGCTTGGACCATAAAGATGACGGGAGTGGAGTGATCATTGGAGTTCAAGAGGAAAGGGACACCATCTGTTGTACACTGTTTTGATTTTCTTCTTACAGTACCATCGTTGCAATAAACTCCTCTTTCCTACCCAGCGATGGCTTTCCAACATATTTTAATCACAGGAATTGAATGCCTTACTCTGATGTCTCAGTGGCTCGGAGCTTGGAGACACCTTGCCAGCATGTCTCTCTCTCTCTCTCTCTCTCTCTCTCATCAGCAGAAGAAAGAGCCAAACAGTTAAGCTCTGTTTTCATCCTTCCCAACTTTGGAAATTATCTGCAAAGCAACCTTCTTCCCTCCATTCTCTGTTTGATGACTGGCTTACTCAATGACTTCAGATAAAGAATAAGCCAGTTCACCATGTTGCCTATGGGAGGAGATTTAAAGGGTTTGTCAGGTTTAGTCGCCTGCTGTTGATTTGGCATCGATGTCACCAGCACCCCCTGGAAGAGCTGGAGAGCCCTGAGGGGAAGGGGAAGGCTTGCGAGGCTAACAGCTCTTTGGAACTGGCCAAAGGCAGCTGAGGGCTCTGAAATTCAATCTGTGTACAATGACACTATGAAGAAAATGGATGTGATTCTGCCCTACTTTTAAAATAGAATCCAATACATTTTAATGTCAAATCATTTCTACCAAAAAATGTGGTAGCTTTCTTTTCCCATTCGCTGTATGGGCTGCTCACTGCAGCTTTGCATTTCCCCGTTTGAAAAGTGCTGGCAGCATCTGCTCAATGCAGAACAAATGAAATATCTTTGGTTTTTCTGTTCCTCACTTCTAGTACCATTCTCTGGTTTTTATTCTTTCTTTTTCTTTTTTTAGCATCAAGCCAAAAAAAAAGGAGGGGGGACTTTATATGGAGAAGCCTTAAAAACATTTAATCAAAGAAAAGCATTTACCTTAAAGAACTAAGTACATGCAAACACTTTGGTCATGGGTTTTATTTTAGGTCTGGGGACATTTGGGAAATAAGTGGTAACAGTCTTCATACATACCACAGGTGAAGGAGAGGTGGCTTCTTACATAGCAAATATCTTCTTAAGGAAGAAATAAATGACCCATTGAATTCTTTTTATAAATCACTCTTCACTAAGTATGACTCATTTTTATATCCATTGCATTTATAAACACATTTTCTATTTGAAAAGGGTAAATAAGTAATTTCGGAAACTCATAGTATGTCATTCCAGGCATTATCATGGAAAAGTGTACAGGACAGGAATTTGACATCCAGGCTGGAAGGGCCACCCTGGCTGGTGTGGCTTTAGGGGGCTGCGCACCGTCCCACAAACAGGGTCACTGTTTCCATTTGGGTCAGAACACACGCCTGGGTTTCAGGCCAGGTGCCCCACTGGGGGCATGTGAGAGCAAACCAATTGATGTTTCTCCCCCTTTCTCCCCGACTTCCCCTCTCTCTAAAAACAAATAATGGCCCTGGCTGGTGTGACTCAGAGGATTGAGTGCCAGCCAGCCTGTGAACCAAAGAGTCGCTGGTTCAACTCCCAGTCAGGTCACATACCTGGGTTGTGGGCAGGGTTCCCAGCAGACAGCACAGGAGAGGCAAGCACACACTGATGTATCTCTCCCTCTCTTTCTCCCTCCCTTCCCCCTCTTTAAAAATAAAATCTTTTTAAAAAAATAAAAACACAATTTTTAAATAGCTGGAAGGGCCTTAGACTTACACTCTCATCCTAGAGAAGGGAAACTGAGGGACATGGTGGGGAAATGGTTTGTCCGTTGTCATATATATAGCTGGTCTCCAGCCAAATCTAGTACAATTCTTTTGAGTTGACTACCAGTTCAGCCTCTTAAATTGGGATAGATCTAATCAAATGTCCTATGACTTATTTAACAGATGTATATAGAAATCTTAAGGAGTATTTTTCTCCAGTGCATACAGGACATTTACAAATATCAATGCCACGGAAGCAGCTTCACGCGGGCAGTAGAGTATGTCTGCAACACAATGAAAAGATCATAAAAACCCGAAGAAAACCTGTATGTTTGGAAATTTTAAAACACATTTATAACACATCAATGACCAAAGAAGTCAGCTGCTCGAAACCCTTCAAATATATTACTGTGCAGAAAACTTTTATTAATATACCTCTGAAGCCCTATAGTATGGTCCCTGCCAATCTCTCTCATCTTAGTGGAAAGGCCCCTTCCTACTCCCTCCCTGCTTTCTAATCATTCTGGCCTTCTTTTATTCCAAAACAATGTTTTACAAACATTTCCAAGTCCTGCCTACAGTAAGAAATTTATTTTACATTGCAACCTAATTGACATAATGGGGAACAAACAAGTTTTGTAAAACAGTACTTAGTACTTACACAGTGCATCCTGATATTGTTTTTTTTTCTTAACCTTTATATCCACTAAGTTGATATGATGACCACAATGTGTATTTTGAAAAATACTGCTCTAAGCATTGAATTTCATTGCCTCGGGATTTGCACGTGCTCGCTGTCTAAAAAGCTTTTCTTGTAACTTCTTTACCTGGATAGAGCTCACTCATCCTTCCAGGTGTTAAATCAAACGATGCTCCTCTCTCTGGAGTCAACTGCCTGCATTTGAATCCTGAAGATGGTGATGAAGAAGTTAATATGTGCAAAGAACTCAGAACAGCATGTGGCAAGTAGCAATGCTCCATCTTATTGCAAATGGTAGTAATTATACCACTGTTTGTGTGACTGTTGTAGACGAAAACGGGACCACAAACTAACCCTGCCAAGCTGGGGGAGGAAGGGACACATGGCAGGCCTGACAAACTGGTGACCGAAAGTAAACATTTCGGAAGGTCTCAACCCAAAAATTCCTAAGGAAAGCAGATCATGGTGGTGAGTGTGTCATAGGCCAATAGCTTCCTCGACCAAGGTCAGTTTGTGTGTTAAGTGAGCCTGTACATTGTCTTTGTGCATCTAGGGGAACATACCTTTGACTTGTCAGAGTAATTTTCTTTCCCAGACCCCTTCCAAGGCACAACTTCTGGCACTAGAGAACCAGAGAACAGAATGCCCCATTGTTACTGTGGGCGTACTATCGCCATGTACTGCACGCGTTCTTAACTGTACCCACCAGTGTAAAAGAAGTGTCTCTCCGTTTCGCTTTTTATCCAGGCCTGGAGATTTCCTCCTGTTCGGCTTTCTCCTGCCTCCTTAATCTACCAACAGATTTCACATAATCCTCCTTACAGCTTCTCTTTTGATTGTAACGTATAAAACAAGCTGCAGAACTGCCATTCTCCAGAGCATTTACTCAATCCATTGATATTTTGCTTCCTGGCTTGTTCTCAAAATTTGTCTCAAATAAGGCTTTTCTATAGATTGGCCATTCTTCCATCGACAATAATATCCGTCTGCCCACACCTCCTTGACTCTAAACCTATGAAAACAGAAACTTTGTTTAATATTTGATCCTCTTCATGGTCCAAGAATCTCACTTCTCACGGCAATGAAACAGGGCTCACACGCACCCCATAAGGAGTACGGAAGAACTGGGCGGATAGAGGGTAAGCTGAGAGGCTGGGGGCGGGGCCAGCGTAGGGCGTCGCACGTCACTGCAGAGGCCCGCCCCAAGGCGAAGCCCTGCCCACCAGGAGGTGAGTAATCACGTGGGACTCGGTGGGACCAACCCCGGGACAGCGGGACCAAGATGGCGACAGTGAGGGACGTGCTGCGGCAGCGGCTGGTGGGCTTGGCTTCCGTCAGGGATGTAAGTGCCACGGCCGGCGAGGGGCGGCCGTGCAGGCACCGTGACGCTCTGGAATCGGGGGCCTGACTCGGTCGGCTCCTCTGAGAGGCGAAGCCGGAGAGCAAGGTCCACCTTTCCCGAGTCAGGTGGACCTTGAAGTCTTAATGTGTACCCCAGATCCCTGGAGGATTCTAGGGAAAACAGTCCCGGAGAGGGGGAGCGACTTGCCCGGGTCCTGGAGACTTGGGACGCCGGCTCCGGTGTCCTAATTTCCTGTTCACGGCTCTTTCTGGTGACCCTGGCACCTTTCTCCGTCTAATTGAGCTTCAGACCTCTGCAAGCTCTTCCTTAGTGAGAAGTCACAGATACCCCTTCAGTTCCCAGTGGGAAAAGCAGTCATTCCCCTCCCTTTGCTTAAATGCTCAACTGTTACACAGTTGGAAACGAGTCCGGACTTCAGGGAGTTGGAAATGGGCCTGCACTGGGCACAGGAATCTCTTGTTTATTCTCGTTTCTAAGGGGCGTGTTCTCTCTGCTCCTAATTCTAAAAGAGACCAGATGTGCATTATTATTATTATTATTATTTATGCAGTCATTGATTCTTAGAGCAAAGGGGAGAAAGAGAGAAACATCAATTTGTTGTTCCCTTTATTTATGTATTTATGGGTTGATTCTTGTGTGTGCCCTGACCTGATCAACCTGTAATCTTGGCATATCAGGACAACTTTGTAACCAACGGAGCCATGGAGGGCCAGGGCCAAATGTGAATTAAGTGGTGAGAACTAGTGTTTGTGGTCTCAGCATTAGTGAGAATGAGTCCATTTCTTCAGGTCCGCTCCCTGGGGGACTTTTTTTCCCTCCACATTTTATGGAGTTTATTTGGTTTCATTATGTAGTATCTACAGTTCACACACAAAGAAAGAAAAGAGGAGCGCAAGTTAGGTGTTTAAATTTGTTCAAGTATTACAATAATGAGTTCCACAATTTAGTCCCACAAAATATGGTAATACACCGTTGTCATAACACAGCAAGCCCCATTAGTCACTGTGGGAAATCAAAGTGCTTTAATTCCTTCCAAACTGTCAAGAAGACAGGGAGGGGTGGGGCAATTGAAAGTGCCTTTGTGACAAATGTTATTGTTAACCCATCCTCACGGGTGGTAGTGCTGGGCTGGGGGTGGGGGTGGCATTAAAAAGAACATTTTCTTTGTAACCCTTCCCAGCTAGGACACTGGATTAGTTTCCTATGGCTGCTATAGCAAAGTCTTAACAAAGTTGGGGGCTTAAAATAACATTCATTTTTTCCCCACAATTCTGGAGGTCAGAAGTCCAAAGTCATTTTCATGGGGCTGACATAAACGTTTTAGAAGAGAATCCATTTCTTGTCTCTGCAGTTTCTGCAGAGAAAAGTGGTATTTCCGTGGCTGGGGCTGCATCACTCCAGTCTTTGCCTCCGTGGTCACATTGCTGCCTCCTCCTGTGTGTCTGAGTGTGTGTGCATCGCCCCAGGGGATCGGGAAGACACATGCCTGTCACTTTTTGTTTTCTCTTTTAAATCAAAGGTCAGCACCTCATCCTTGAGTACTTTCCCAAAGCAGGTGAAAACTGTGGAAGTTGGTCCCCGAGATGGGCTACAAAATGAAAAGGTAAACCTAGAAATCAGTCAAAAAAGTTTTTTTGAACCCTGAGAGTTCCCAGGTGGTAAGTAAGTGCAGCAGGGATGGACAGAGCTATCCAAGACATGATCACTCTGCCCAGTGTAGGTCTGGGTCGGGGGACCAGGTGGGTGCCTGTGACAGTTAAGCAATCTAAGATAGTGGTGCATGGGGCGCAGTATCCCCACGTGCAGTTCAAGGCTGTGCGGTGGCTGGGGAGCGCTGCGGGAGTGCAGCGCGATGGTGAGGGCATGCCTTTGCATCCAGCAGGTCCATGGAAGGGGGTTTATGTAAGCTAAGGAAGCCTTGAAGTCCATATGCAAAGATTTAGCCTTGGGGGTGTTCTCACAACTATTGGTAATAGCAGAAAATTGGAATAGCGCTGTCCAATAGAACTTTCTATGAAGATAGATATGTTCTAGACTTGGGCTGTGCTGTGTGATAGCCACTATCACATGTGGCACATGTGGCTGTTGAGCACTTGAAGTGTGGCTGAGGAATTTTTATTTTTATGTACTTTTGATTAAAATATATATAACCACATATGGCTAGCATCTAACATATCAGACTTCACAGACCTGAAGGTTACATATCAGGGAGGTTTTAAGGGTGGTTTTCTTTTGTTTCTGGTGTGTGTTTTGGAAATAATCATGTATTAATTTTTTTCATGAAGAAAGCATAAAAAAACCCACAACAAGCCTAATTTTAATATTGAGCACTTGCTAGGAACAATAAACTGTGAGTCCCAGGAGGGCAGAATCATGTCTGCCCTGGAACATGGAGGGCCCTCAAAAATCATTTCGTAATGTAACAGATTACATTAAAGCAATGCAAGAGAAATTGTGGGGGAGCGTATGGAAGGGCTTGAAGTTCTTAGGATTTTTTACCTGATCCTATAGGTACTAGGGAGCCACGGAAGGCATTTGAGCAGCAGAGTGAGAGAGTGGAAGCTATTTTAGGAGGATTCCTGTGGGGTGGACTGGTGGAGTGAGACTATGCCATAATGGCCCTGGGATAATGATGCTAGATTTAGAAAGAGAAATCCATAGAGTCTGCTTAGCAACTAGACCTGGTAGGGGAGGGAGGGCAACACCAGGCTGAACACGTGAGAATGAGATCCTCTGCCACTTGGGAGATGGAAGAGAAGGGCGTAATGCTTTGGGGGCCCCATCTCGTAAGACCTGGAGGGTTAGTCATTCCTGCCCTTTCAGGCCATGGTACATGGCCCTCAATTTGCTTAAGACCAGATCATAAACTAACAGACATTTAGTTAAGAAAAAGCCTATATGGCAGAAAACTATTGTTTCCATGTAAATATTAACTCCTTTTCAGATGATAAGCTGCCTGCAATGCACCATGTCTGCAGAGCTTGAAGACACCTTGTACCCTAACTGTCGGCGAGGATTACACGTGAACTCACATTAGTGAGATAGTGAAGTGTTTGCTGTAGCAGACGCCCTGAACCAACAGGCGCTGCTTTCCAAGGCCGTTTGCTTCTCAGCTTGGCTGACCTGTTTGTTCTGGTGTTCGTCTCTCCATTGCAGAATATTGTACCTACTGCAGTGAAAATCAGGATGATAGACATGCTTTCTGAAGCAGGACTCCCCGTTATAGAAGTCACCAGCTTTGTGTCTCCCAAGTGGGTTCCTCAGGTGAGCCCCAGCCATCAGTGAGAGGTGTTTTTCAGAAGAGAGGGATGGAAAGGTTTGCATTTGTCCTGGAAGTAAGTAGAAGTCAAGAGCATAGGTTTCTGGGTCTCTGACTTGCAGAGGTCTTAGGGGATTCATAGCAGCATTACTCAGCAGGAAAAAAAGAAAAAGAAGAAAGGAAGGAAGGAAGGGAGGGAGGGAGGAAGGGAGGAAGGAAGGAAGGGAGGGAGGGAGGGAGGGAGGGAGGGAGGGAGGGAGGGAGGGAGGGAGGAAGGGAGGAAGGAAGGGAGGAAGGTAGGTAACCTGGCAGACGGGAGGCTTGGATTCAGCCTGGGCTCTGCCCCTGAATTGCCTGGTGTCCTTGCTGGCACCACGCAGCCGAGTGTTAGATCGCACAGAGCCAAGCCCAGTGACCGTGCTCTCGGTGTGTTCTCCGTGGCCGGCTGTGGCCGGCCGGTAGTATTGGCACTGCTGTCACCACTGTGTAAAGCTGACAGTATTCTCCATGTGGAGAAACTGGAGCTGCCACCCACACCCAGGGGCCTTCTGGCCCGTCGGCTGTCACGAGTGGGAATGGCTCTGGGGAGACAGCTCTACAGAACTCTTCTTCACCAAGGGTTCTGGAGACCGTGTGATGAAAAGGTTTTCTCTGCCTGAGCTCTCTGCTTGCCCTTGCTGATGACTCCACAGTGTCTCCTTTGGTTCCCAGATGGCTGACCACACCAAGGTCTTGAAGGGTATCCAGAAGTTTCCTGGTATCAACTACCCAGTGCTGGTCCCAAATTTCAAAGGCTACCAGGCAGCGGTAAGTTTGTTGGGGGGAGGGGGGGCCTGCCTTCTCCCTGGGCCTCAGGCCCCGTCCTGGGACTTCATTCTGCAGGGCTGTTTCCAGTGGTGAGGAGCGCCGCCAGCCAGACAGATGACAGGCGGGGGCAGTGCTGGCCACTCCCGGCTCTCCGGTCTGGACAAGTCTGAGGTCCTGCCCGGATAGTACGGCTAGTAGTAGGGTAACATTTTGAGGATTTCAGAAGATAAAATGAACATAAATTAATTAGGAGATAAGTGTTTAATCAATTATAGCTTTTTTGTTCTTACCCATTTCCTCTGTAAAGAAAGGAAAGCAAGATCTCCTCAAGAATTTCAACAGGCCCTGGCTGGTGTGGCTCAGTGGACTGAGTGCCAGCCTGTGAACCAGAAGGTTGCTGGTTTGATTCTCAGTCAGGGCACGTGCCTGGGTTGCAGGCCTGGTCCCCAGTATGAGGCACGCAAGAGGCAACCACACATTGATGTTTCGCTCCCTCTCTCCCTCCCTTTCTTTCTCTAAAAATCAGCAAATAAAATCTTTTTAAAAAAGTAAAAGAGTGACTAGCTTCCTGGGCGATGGCAGTCACAATATTGGTCCCTGGGGGAAGGTCAAGGTTCTTTCTTACTGAGATATGATCCACTGTATTAATTTTCTGGGGTTGCCATAACAAAATACCACAAACGACGGAAATGTACCCTCTCACAGGCTGGGGGGCAGAAGTTTGAGATCAAGGTGTTGGCGGGGCTGGCGCCTTCTGCGTGTTCTGGGGGCGACTCTGGTCCGTGCTTCTGCCCCAGTTCCAGCCAACAGCCATTGACATTCCTTGGCTTGTAGGTGTGTAACTCTAATCTCTGCTTCCACCTTCACTGGCCGCCCCTCTGCGTCTCTTGTCTTCACATGGCCGCTGTCTCATAAGGACACCAGTCACATTAGAGAGAAACCAGTGTGGCCCTGTCTTGATAAATTATATCTACAATGATCCTATTTCCAAATAACAGAGGCTGAGGCACTGAGGGTTAGGACCTAAATGTAACTTTTTTGTGGGGAGACACAATTCAACCCATAACATTTATAGATCCTAAAAGTGGCTGTGGGACTGGGGGTTCTGCTGTTCTGATCTTGAAGAGCTGAAGGCTCAAAGAAGTTCCTCTGGCTGTTGGCAGGTGGCTGCTGGAGCCAAGGAGGTGAGCATCTTTGGAGCTGCCTCTGAGCTCTTCACCAGGAAGAACATCAACTGCTCCATAGATGAAAGTTTCCAGCGGTGGGACCAGGTCTTGCAGGCGGCCCGGGCAGCCGGCATCCCTGTGCGGGGGTGAGTTGGACCACATCGCAGCTGCCTGTCTTTTCCACGCTGCCGTTCTGGACCAGTACGCAACTCTGACCCAGTGGCCCTCCCCCACGCACTCCTTATCCTGGGTGCAGGCAGCCTAAGATCCAGACTGCGACATCTTTCCCCAAGTAAATGTGGTCAGAAGAAACCCTAGCAAGTGCTTTCTCCAAACCTGATTTTGGGGTTGGTTCACCAAAGGAAATCTTAGCAGGACAGAACATTAGGCAGGGCTTGTGGCAGTCGCTTTACTTTTGCCTCCACCACCAGCTCTTCACATGTCCTGGAAGAGTCCCCGAGTCCTCTTAAACCTCCAAGACCAACCACAGCATCAGTAGCAGTCGTACCAGGGATCATCATATGTAGCTTCACAACTGGCCAGCAAGGAGGGAGTAGCCCCTCGTTCAGATGCCAACACTGAGGCTCAGGAGGACGGAGTGTCTGCTGTAAGGTCCCGGTTGCAGCCAGAGTGCTTTCAGAGGCGCACGCACTCCGACCACGTCACTCCTGGTTAAGAAGCTTACAGGGACTTCCCCACTCCAGACTTTTCCACATGGGTCGCAGGCCCTGCGTGGTTCAGGCCCTGCTCTCCGTGCAGCCTCAGTGGTCACTGCTGCCTTCCAGCCCACTGGGACTTCTTTCCCTTTGTCACATGGTCCTACTCTCTCTCTTGCCTCTGGGCCTCTGCACCTGCTTTCCAAAGACTCAGAACTCACTTCCTCCTACATCCTACTTGTCAGGACTAACCGTTGTTCATCCTTCAGGCCCCTCACGGCTGCCAGTTTCTCCAAGAAGCTTTCTCTGTCCCTCAGCTGGAGTTAGTGCTCCCCCCAACCCCAGACTCCCTTAGTCCATTACACATCCTCTAACTTAGCACTCACCTGCTTGGTAAACTGTCCCTTGCCTCCCACCCCCCTGGGCCGAACCCACATCTCTCTCAGCTTCTGGTGTACCCCTCTGCCAGCTCAAGGCCCAGCACATAGTAGGTGCCCAGGATCTGATGGGCGGATGCATTGATGGATGCGTGGATGGGTGGGTGGATGGGGAAGCAGGAGCTTGTCAGGTCTGCCTGATTCCCAGGCCTGGTCTCCTAACTTTTCCTTGCTCAGCAACGATTGGAAAATAAGAGGGAGAATTAAAATGGAAAACCAAACTGAGACCTTTAAGGCTGCAGTTATTTAACCAGCAGCTATTTGTTATGTGCAGAATAGTTTGCTAGACTCTGAAAGGTTTGAGTGGAACCTCGGCTCCAGTGGTGTGGGTGGGAATAGGGGCCACCTATATCCGAGATCCAGACTTCTTACTGTAGCTCGCAGGATCCTGTGATGAGGCTGGCGCCCACCTCTCCGGCCTCTGGTCGAGTCGTACTTCTTTGCCGCTTGCTCTCCGTGGCTCAGCTGGTCCGGCCTTTGTTCCGTCTTGAACACACCCACTCTCCCACTTGGGGCCTCTGATGCACTACCTCTCTCAGCTGCAGCATCTGTCTGTACACGTCTGTCCTGGGCCGCCCCAGCCACTCTTGGCCTCCTCTGATTGCCCCTGTTACGTTCCCTGACCTTTTCTTCACAGCACATCACCTTCTGAGGTTATCTCCTGGACTTATCTGATTGCCCTTTAACCAGCTATCTCCTAATTGAAAATAAGCACGGTGGGGGGGGGGGGCTGTCAGCCTTGCTCATGGAGCTCTCCTAGTGCCTGGCCCAGAGGGGCCAACTCAGTGAGTATCAGTTGGATAAATGAATCATCTGACAGCTCACCAGAGCAGGCCAGCCCGGCTCAGTCCTGCCTTTGGTTTCATGGGTCCCTGGCCCCCTCCTGTAAGAATGGGCCCCAGCTACCCTGGCCCACGTTCTGCTTTACCCGCCCTCTGTACGGCTCAGGCACCTGTTCATGTTATTTCTCCAGGTCCTTCCCCCTGGCTGGTCTCTGGCTGCCTCTCCAGAGACCAGTGCAACTCCTGCTTCCTGAACTACAGGCCCATTAGTCCCCTTACTTGCTGTGGCTCTCCACTGCCCCCTCCCGGCACTACTCAGCACTACCTTCATTCTGGCTCTGTGTCATTGAATTAGCCTTTCACCCAGGTGCTTGGCCTCCTGCCCAGCTCAGGTTTTGCTTGTGGGCTAACCAGGGATGTGTGTCAAACAGCCTCCCTTGCCTCAGCCCGCTGGCCAAAACTCAGGGGCACTGATGCCATTTCCTCCCCGTCTTCCCACAGGTACGTCTCCTGTGTGCTTGGATGCCCCTATGAAGGGAAGATCTCCCCGGCCAAAGTGGCTGAGGTGTGTGTGAGCGCCAGGGCGGGGCTTTGGAGAGGGCTGGCTGCCTTGCCTGCCCCTGCATGCAGAGGTTCCCCTCGCCACCCTGATGTGGTGGGTCACTGGTTTCCCTCATTCATGCCCCAGCCCTCCATCCCAGGATGAAAGCCGCCTCTGGAGTTTCCAGGCTGGTCAGTGGGTGGATGATAATTGAGGCAATAATCCTTTGTGCAGTGGCTCCTCACCCAAGGGTCCCCGAGGTCCCCTGTAGTCAGAGAGGCAATGGGACACCCTCTGAGCAACAGCCAGGTCTGAGAACACATAGCGGGAATTGAGTTTCAGCAACACAAGAGCTCATGGCACTTAGTCCTCAAAACCAGCCTGCAAATTCAGTATTGTTGTTGTTAGCCCATTTTCCAGCTGAGGAAACTGAGACTTATTCATTTGCCACCCAGGTTCCCAGGGTGCACCTGTGTCTCAGCCCCCATCTCGTTTACCTCCAGAGCCCGCTTGCTTTTCCCTCAACACCATGACAGCGTGCGAAAACAAGGAGTGGTAACAGTCACGGCTGCTGATTGAAAGGGAGCGTATGCTCCCGATCTCAGCCTCCTGTTGCCACTGTAGCCCTTCAAAGCCTCATCACCATTTTTTAGAAGCAAAAACTGAAGCTCAGAAAAGTCAAGTTCCTTGCCAAGGCCCCACAGCTAGTGGGATTTGCATCCATGTCACTCCAGAGCCACTCCTTCGGCTGCACCCTCCACCCCCGCAGGCCGCTGGGTGCCAGTCACTGCTCTCACCACTCCCCTTGTCCACAGACCATGGCCAAGTGCCGTCCAGCTCCCTGGCCCTGGCATGTCCTCCCTCAGCTGCATAGCACATAGAAGTGTCTCCCTATGTCAAGCATACACTCTGGTTTTGCAGTGATTTTAGGGGTCTGCCAATGGGCTTCTAAAAATTTAAATAGTTTTGTATTCCTGTCAAAAATATAAAGCCAGCACTTCAGACCCGTGACTTCACAGATCAAAGATAAAGCTGCAAGGAAGGGGTCCACTTCACTGCTTCTAGTACCTGGGTCTGATGCACTGTGTGAAGGGGGAGGCTCGGGTGGGAGGAAGCCAGGGTTGCAGCCCCAGGGTCTGCCCTGTGGCAGCTCCCTACGCCCTGGTCTTCTGATGAGGAGCATGGGGAGTGATCCCATTCAAAGTTGTCAGGAGCCAGCAACCCGGTCTGTCTACCCCGTCATGGAGGTGTTTTGCACAGGCCACAGACCCCACTTCTGCATTCTATGCCACTTGGCTTGGGAGCCTGTATCCTCCAAGCGCCGGCTTGTTTTTCTCAGGTCAGTAAGAAGATGTATGCAATGGGCTGCTACGAGATCTCCCTGGGGGACACCATCGGCGTGGGTACCCCTGGGGTCATGAAGGAGATGCTGTCTGCTGTCATGCACGAGGTGCCAGTGTCTGCCCTGGCCGTCCACTGTCATGACACCTATGGCCAGGCCCTGGCCAACACCTTGATGGCCCTGCAGGTAATCCAGGCATGTCCTAGGAGAAAAGCACGCATCCATTCTCATGATGAACACAGATGAGTGACGCTGCCCCAGAAGTTCTTACATCTGTGTATTAGGGGCAACAATGAAGGGGTTAGGTGACCATCCTAATGCATTATGAGAAATGCCACAAAGGGAGGAAGCATGGGGCGGAGGGAGGTGCCCATCCTGGCTGGGAGGGTAGGGAGGTGCTGCCAGAAGAGGCTTGAAGGACATGGAGAAGTTCAGCAGTCGAGCAGGGGAAGCAGAAAGGCAGCTTGGCAGCACTGCCCAGCAAGGCCGAGGCAGGGGAGGGCTGGTGGGCCCCAGCTCTGGAGTAACATGCTGGGTAGGGAGTATGCAGACACGCCTCTGTGCAGAGCAGCAGGCTGGGCTCGGCGGCGGGGCGAGCCTCTACTGCCGATTTCCGGAGATTGAACTGAGACCTGAGATCGGGCTCCCCTTGAGGTTCGCTTCTCCTGGGCTGGCTGCCCTGTGGAAGCGAGTTCTCAGTGTCTCCACCAGCTGCCTTGCAGGAGGGTTAGTCTGATTCCAGCCTGTTGTCTTCAGGTTATAGAGCAACCTCGGGCCACTTTTTTTCCCCCACTCCCATCTTATCTCCTATAGGCCAGTGTCACAGATGATTCGATTACTTTCTCTTATTTTCTCAAGAGTTGTGGTTGTCAAGGGTGAAATCTGTTAGAGCTCTAAGGAGAGATGAGAAAGTCAAACATAACAAAACACCACCATCCAGGCGAGTGGCAGGTGACTGACCTAGGGAAAGGGTGAGGTCCCTGGGGTTAGACGGCAGCCTTGTGGGGGAGGGTGTGCGTAAGTGAACTGGGATCCCACGTCTCAACAGTGGGCGAGGCTTGCTTTAGGTCAGTGATCAGGAAGGGCCTCTGAGGAGGTAGCTTTTAGGCCGAGACCTTCAGGGTGAGAAGGAGCCTTGAAACCCCTGCAGGACCTGAGGGGGCACATTCCTGCAGAGCAAACGGTGTCTGCCGGAAACTCATGCTGCTCCCGGAGCTAAGGAGAAACTCTTTCAGTGGGGTTTTCACTCAGAATCACAAACCCAAGGAATGACTACCAGTGGCATTTCTGGCAGCAGACAGCTGGCAGGTTTCTAAGGACCAGCTTTGTAGGCTTTGGTCCCACAGCCAGAGCCGTGTTTCACTGTCCTTACGTTTCTAGATGGGGGTGAGCGTCGTGGACTCTTCCGTGGCAGGACTTGGAGGCTGTCCCTATGCACAGGGGGCATCGGGAAACTTGGCCACCGAGGACCTGGTCTATATGCTGTCAGGCCTGGGCATTCACACGGTGAGCCTGTCTGTCCCCTGTTGTGACAGCCATGAACAATCAGGGCTCTGCCCGAAGCCAGAGGATGGAAGCTGCTGGGTTCGTTTAGGGTTATTGTTATTTCCGGGGGGAAGGGGAGCAGTTAATAGGGTGCCAGGGGATTGTTGTGTGTTCTTGAGAACAGAGTGTGAGCGATTGGGCCTCGAGAAGGCCAAGCTGTCCTGCAAGATCGCTGCTTTAGTTTTGAAAGGCACCAGGATGCAAGGGGGCGCCCCAAAAGGGGCGAGGTGCGTAACCTGACATGAGTCAGTCCTCTCTAGACTTCATTCCCTGTCAAATGAGGGTAGTGGGATGAGATGGCCCCTGGGACATTCGTTGAGGATGGGAAGCATAGCACCTGTGCTTTAGGCTCAGAAGTCACTGGGTTTAAAACTAGTGCTGCCACTCACAGGCTGTGTGACCTGACAGAACACTTTACCCCTCGGAGCCTGAGAAATGGGATAACAACACCACCTATCTCATAGGGCCAGTATGAGGATGAACTATGGGAATGTAGAATGCTTAGCCCAGAGCCGAGCACAGTGCACGTGAGTAAACAGGAGCTGTTGATGCGAAGAGCAGGTTTCCCGAGTGGCCCTTCCAGCTGGTGCTCAAGCTCCCTCTGCCCCACAGTTAATCCCTACAGTGTGCCGTGTTTGACCCTGTGGGCCAGGCCCTGGAGTTGGAGCACAGAACAAGACTGATGGGATCCCTGTTCTGGTGGGGGCACTACTAACCGCTACACAGGCTGAGGCATCCTGTACCAGGGGAATCAGAGGGGGACTCAGGTGCCAGAAGGACACAGCCTCAAAGACAGCTAGCTGGTGTCCCCTCGTCACAGGAACGAGCCCTTTGTCTTCACCCTTACTCTTTCAGTACCACAGCTGTCTGTCAGTGTGCTGTTTCCCGGGTGTGGGGGGCGCGTATCATGACTGACTTCATCCTCCTTGTTTCTCAAAGGGTGTGAACCTCCAGAAGCTCCTGGAAGCTGGAACCTTTATCTGTCAAGCCCTTAACAGAAAAACCAGTTCCAAAGTGGCTCAGGCTACCTGTAAACTGTGAGCCCCTTGCCCACCCAAAGCTCAGGGACTGTGGGATGGGGTCTTGCCTGGATGATTCACTGATGGGCTCATGGAAATGGGAACAAATGGACAGGAACGGGCACCTCACTGCCAGCCCCGCACACAGCTCTCTCCTGGTAGAAAGGAGGCAAGGGACAGGAGCTGCTTTGCCTCAGGCCCTCCCTGCCAGAATAGAACTAAGAGGCTTGGGGGCCTGGGGACCTCCCTTCCCCATGGACCCAACAGCCCAGGAGTTGAATCCATAGGGCTGCTTGGGAACCCAGTTCCCTGGCTTGGGTTGATCCTCAGGTCTTAACCTCTGGATGAAATCTGACAGGTGATTACACAGCTCAACCCAACTGTGGCCTTGGCCATTGCTCTCTAACTTCAGAGGGCAAAAGGGCATGGAGGGTTTTTTCCCCAAGCTGGCAGAGGGCATTTGCTGAAGGGGTGAAGGCTCAGTTCTGCATTGGTTACCAGCCAAATTTAGCCTCTCTGGAAAATCACTCTGAACATAGTTTTTTAAAACAGCTATGTAATTAAAGGTTTAATGATGCTGAACCATTCCAGGATCCTACAGATGTGTATATATATGAGAGTGGGAGAATAAAATGTCTTCATTGGCACTCTGAGAGGTAAATGCAGACTGTTCATTTCTGGATTCATTCTCTATTTCCCCACCTGACTCCCAAATTTACAGCGACTGGAAACTGATGGCTTTGGGCTTACTCGAGCTGGCCAGAATGCCCTGGGAAGACTGTTTCTTGCCTCGGCCCGCGAGGCAGTCAACGGGGTCCGCCGATATACCTGTAACGGATGAAGAGGGATGGGACAGGAGGCGCAAAGAATGGCAGCAAGACAAAAGATTCTGATCAAACTGCAAATTTATTTCAAAATGGAGGTAGTTATATAGAGGAGGGCAGTGGAGGAAGTGCAGTGGATAGGTGGCTTCAAAGCGTGCTCTAGCCTGCGATTGGCCGGGGGGTGCATGGTGGGCACTTGATCAAGGCACTGATTGGTGTGCCACCTGCATGTCCAGGAGGGGGAGTTCTATGGCTCCTGACTGCAGCATCCTGTTATTCAGGCACAACCTTCAGGTTTGATTGTATCAGCCTGTTTCAGGCTTATCCCAGCCCCCAACATCTCCTCCCTTATTTTTATTTTTAAGGTGAGGAGTGGACATTAACCAGCTAGGGGAGGCAGAGGTCTGGCTCCTCCCGAGCTCTGAAGCACCCTTTTCGGAGGAGAGGGTTGGGGCGCTGACCTCTATGCAAGCCGACTTGCCTCTCAGGAGACATGGCAGGGCCACCTTCGGGGTAGCTTCTCCTTGCAATGCTTTGCTCTGCACCTAGCGGTATCCATTACAATTTATATGTAAAGTATAATGCCAAGAGTTATACTGTTCTCGTAGGAGGTGGGGGTGTAAAAGGGAGTTTATGTGCGAGGACATTCTCGGAGAAAACGCTGCGAGTCAGTGCCAAGTTCATTCATTTCTAGTTGGTGATAATGTATCTGGATAGGTTTGCCAAGAAGGGAGTTAAGTTGGTCTCGGATGAGGTTTGTGGTGCGCCTGAGAACCCAGGGAGCAAAGGTCAGGAAGAGAATGATAGCTATTAAAGGCCCGAGGAGAGGGAGAAGAAAGGGGAGTAGTCTGTTGAAGGCTGTAAGGAAAGGGCTCTCAGTCAGAGCTTTTCGTCGTCTTTCCAGATCTTCTTGAAGGGTCTTGATCTTGTCCCGGACGATGCCTGACTTGTTGGCATAAAAGCAGCATCGTTCCTGTAAAGCTAAACAAATACCTCCCTGCTCTGCTGTGAGTAAGTGTAGACCTCGTCTATTCTGTAGGACTACTTCTGCTAGGGAATCTAATTGGTCTTGAATGTCAGTAATAGTATTTGATAAGGCTTGGACATCATCGACAAGTTGTTTGGAAAGTTTTGTATAGGAGTGAACTGCAACTCCTAATCCTGCAGTTCCGGTAGCTACCACTCCAGAGACTCCTAGACCAACAAGCAGGGGAATAATAGCTAAGGCTCTTTTGTGTCGTCCTGCGAAGTGGTCAAAAGCAGGAACGGGGACAGGCTCATCTCCTGGGATGATGTCTATGTCAGGTAATAAGGCAGCTAGGGCACATAGCCCTGTCCAATTGGCGGGCAGGGTGGTGAAAGCTAGATTATTACCACAAACGAATGCTCGTCCTGGGCCAGGGCAGAGGGATGTGCTGTAATTAAGCATGTGGCTACAATTGGTAAAGCTAGCGAAACCAACAGAAATATCAAAAGAATTATTTTGTGAACCTTTATAGATACAAGGGGAGGAGTAAAAGAGCATAGGCTGAACTCTAAAGGGTATGCTGAGGGTACAGTTTTGTTCGGTGATATTCAGGGCTGACATGTTGGTGGAGACAGCTAGAGGCATGGGGGTGCCTTGGCTTAAGCATAACTAGCAATCTTGGGCTAGTGTAGGGTTGGAAATATTTAGCACCCGATGGGTGGCTGTCAAAATGTCTGTCGTTTGGGTATCTGGATCTACTCCTCGTGACTTGGGAAGAGCCAGAGGGTGATGGGTGAGTTTAGGGAATTGGTTTTCAATGAGCTGTTCTATTTGGTTCTGGACGGTGAGTTCTCTTATGCTATCTTGAGGCCCACCTCCATCAGAAGTGTGAATAGGAGGAGTTTGTTCCCAGCACACTGACTGTCCTACAGTGCCCTGGCAGGCGGCTTGTAAGTATTTGGTGGAACTAAGGCCAATGGGTGATGAGCTATCTCCCCAGTCCCCTACGTTGGCAGCATTTTTTGTTTTCTGGAGTATGGCAGTAAAATATGCCTTATTGCCAAGGGTACACTCTTGAACATTATTGTAGCAAGAAGAGTGCATTGTTGGATAAAAGGTGGTGCATGGGCATGGTCCTGGCTTTCCATTAATGGCAGGTATGATAGGAGGCTTAGGTACGCAGGACCATGTGGGTTTGGACATCCCCCCTGTTGTTGTGGGTGAATAAGCTAGGTAAGCTGTTTTTGTGTTGCAGTCTACTACCTGAGTATAAGACGAGGGGATGGCATGATCGGTAGTAGTTCCTCCACGGCATTCACACGGTGGCCCAAAGAGGACGTGGTAAATATTGCCAGGCGGCGCTTGAAGCCCTCCATATGTTCTTAGGTGTAAGAGTGCTTGTAGTAACAGGAAGAAGAGCCATTGGGAGAACATGTTTTACCTGAAATAGAAAGAAGAGAAAATCTCTTCAGGGCGTATTATTATTCCCTGGGATTTGATTAGGTTCAACTGGTGGGGCGGGGCGATGATTGACATGTTTTATTAGCCTTTCGGGGAGCCATCGTGGGCCATCTTCTTTTTGATCATAAATGCAGGCTGAGCCTCTCCCCCATATGAGGACGGGGTCTGGGATCTAGTAACAGGGAATGCTAAAGTCTCGTGGGGAGGGGGACTGATCGTAAGAGCGGAGAGTTCATTGGCAATGGTTTTAGTATCTCGGATGAAAGTGAGGGTTTCCTGAAGGAAAGGCTTTGGAAGCGGAGTGAATGCAGCGGTGGCCGCCAGGGGCAAGGTAGTGGGTGCCTTGCACGCCGCGGGTGAAATGGCGGCGGCGGCCAGTCAGGATTATTGTAGCGAGCGGCTTTGTCCTCTAATTCTGCCTGTTCAGAGGGGTCTAACTGGCCGCCGGGGTCCTGGGAATTGGTGGGTGGAGCAGAGGAATAGAACTCCTGAAGGGGAGGGTACAGAGAAGGGACTTGAGGGTCTGTATCTATTCGGATGGAGACAGAAGGACAATTTGAAGGCGCTCGTGAGGGGGGTCGCGAAAGCGAGTCAGCACGAACGTCGGGAAGGCCGTGGACTGAGGGGGCTTTGGAGGGGGCCGGGGAGTGACTGCGGAGAATTTCTTGCCCTTCTTTGCAAAGGCGCTGTATGTCAGGGGAATTATTGTGGTTTTTAAGGATGTCTGTTATGAGGTTATAATAGTCAAAGGCAGTTATAGGGATAGTCTCGGAGCCAAAAACTTTATAATAGTCATTTAGACAGTCGCCTACACGGTGCCAGACGCGGGAGTCAATGCTACCCTCCTGAGGAAACCATGGGCAGATTTTAAAAACGAAAGTGAAAAAAGAATTCAAATCTTTTTTACGAACTCTTATCTTGCGCACCTTGAGAGACTCTTTTCATTGAGCAACGAACAAATCATGTTGTGAGCATGCCTGTCCCATGGCTGGGTCTTACCTTTGAAATGCCGCTGTCGGGGAAATGCCGCTGTCGGGGAAATGCCGCTGTCGGGGAACGGGGGTCGTCAGGGAATGCCGGCGCGCGGTGGAGTAGTCGCCGTGAGCCGAGCGAAACGCTGCGATCGAAGGGGACAGCGGTCCGCACAGGCGATCAGCGGGGCCCCACGTTGACTGAAGCCCGCGAGGCAGTCAACGGGGTCCGCCGATATACCTGTAACGGATGAAGAGGGATGGGACAGGAGGCACGAAGAAAGGCAGCAAGACAAAAGATTCTGATCAAGCTGCAAATTTATTTCAAAATGGAGGGAGTCATATGGAGGAGGGCAGTGGAGGAAGTGCAGTGGATAGGTGGCTTCAAAGCGTGCTCTAGCCTGCGATTGGCCGGGGGGTGCACGGCGGGCGCTTGATCAAGGCACTGATTGGCTCCTGAACGCAGCATCCTGTTATTCAGGCGCAACCTTCAGGTTTGATTGTATCAGCCTGTTTCAGGCTTATCCCAGCCCCCAATAGTTTCTGAGGCCCTTAGCTCTGACCAGGGCTGCTGCACGGGCTCTTTTAAGGCCGCAGGAGCCATCTGCTCCTCTGGGTCTGGGCTAGAGCCCGTGGGTGTGCTTGGCTCTTTGTATGTCAGGCTCTACCAGCCATCAGTCGTCCTTGTGCAGGTTTGGGGAAACACTTGCGCATTTATTTACTGGCTCTGGTTTCATCACACAGTATGACATGCCTTTATACACATCACTCCCTAGCCATACCTTTATGTTAAACAGAAACATGATCATTTTTTAATTCACTATGATAGGCGGGGTGCAGACAAACCATTCTCAGTCCGTGTGAAGGCTGAGCGCAGTCGGCACGCAGTTCCTACTTTGTGTTCACCTCGTTTTGTGTGGACCTTTCAGCGGGATGGGGCTGGGGGAGGCTTCAACATCCGGAGCTGAGTCCAGCGGGAAGCAGCTGGGGAAGGGCGAACTGCTTGGGTTAGGGACTGGCCTAGGAGCCCGGAGGTCCTGATTCTGGCCCAGCTATCACTAGCTGTGTGGCAACAGGCAAATTACTTTATTCTGACTTTAGTATTCTGGTCTGTAAAGTGCCAGTGATAATACCTACCTGATAATAAAGCTTCCAGTTCTTTGGTAGGTTTTCAAGCTATGCTTCCCAGCACCTGCCGCTTCTAAGGTAACGCGCACCGTTTCCTTCTATCAGCACCGCCCCTTACTGTCTTCCTTCCACGCAGTTGTGTGTTCATGCAAGGCTCACGCTGATGAAAGGGTTTAGCAGATACAAAAAGCTTGGAAAACCTGCGGGTGAGCTGGGAGCCCCAGCTCCTGGGGCGCTGCCCTCCGCCTGTTTCCAAGGGTCGGGACAAGCGCTGGATCATGGCGCAGAAACCGGGAGCACCCTCCGTGGGAGCAGATCTCTGCTGCTTGCCTCCGAGACCTGAGTCTGGCCGCGGGCCACTTTGGCACTGGACTGTGCTGCCCACTGCTGGCCTTTGTAGGGCGCGCTCTTCGATCCCCAGCTCCTTTGGTCCTCCCGGCGTCCCGTACTGCGGTCTCCTCGAGTGACGCGTTCCTTTTGGGTGTGAGAGGGCGGGACCATGTGGGCTGTCAGCTCTTAAAGGGACCGAGGCTCCGGAGGCGGTAACGCTAGAGGCAGCGTGGAACCTGCAGTCCCGATCAGGTTCGGGAAGGGAATGTGGGGCTGAACTGTCGGGCTCGCGAGGGGCCGGGTGGTCTACTGGGAGCGAGCGAGAGCTTTGGGGGCCGGGCCGTGTTCTGGGCAGAGTATCGCCAGGGCTGGCCCGCTCCAGCTGCTGCGGCTGGGGCGGCCCGAGGTCATTCATTCCCAGTCTGGGGACGCCTTGTGCGGCCCCCTTCTAGCTGTGACCCCCAGGCCCAGGGCCCCGTCCCACCCATTATGCAGACTGGAAAAACCAAGGAGACATCAGCTAGGGCCCGGGGTGGTTCGCTTCACCAACCTTCCTGCCTCGCAGGGCACCCTCCGCGACCACTTTCTGGAGATCCGCACGGTGCGTGGATCTCAGTGGGATGGGGGTAGGGGAGGTTTCGACATCCGGAGTAGAGTCCAGCGGGAAGCAGCTGGGGGAAGGGCGAACTGCTTGGGTTAGGGGCTGGCCTAGGAGCCCGGAGATCCTGATTCTAGCCCAGCTATCACTAGCTGTGTGACAACAGGCAAATTACTTTCATCTGACTTTAGTATTCTGGTCTGTAAAGTGCCACTGATAATACCTGCCTCATTAGGATACTGGGAGAATTCAGGAAAATAATACAAAAGTTCCCGGTATACTGAGGGTTCTCTGCCAAACTGGTTGGAGCTGGATGAACCCTGGAGGCAATTGAGGCAGCCTGGAGGAGGAAGACTGCTTCTAGCAGGGCTGCCTCGAATGAAAGACCTCAGTGTTTGGTGCTTTCCACCCTGTCCTCCCCCTCTGCCTGTGGAGTTTGTTCAAGGCGGGGTGCATACCTGGCAGTGGAGTAGGCGCCAGGGCCACGTCTACACTGGCCAGCTCAGGGCTGCCTAGAGTTGGGTGGGATCCTTAGCTCCAAACTGCGAGTGCTCTTGCTGGCCCAGGCAGGGCCAAAGGCTTAGCCAGCCTGGCTGACCTGGGGTGGGGTGGGGTGGGGCCAATGCCAGGAAAGCAGTGTTACAGTCCCAGAGCTTGGGCTCAGCCTGCCTGGCAAAGGACCCCACCCTGAGGCTGGCTGGTAAGTTTCCTGCTTCCTCCCTTTTGACCCTGGAGGGACAGCAAGGCAGGAGGGCTGTGTACAGCTGGAGCCCAGGAGCCAGTTTATACCTAGTGGTGGCAGGACTGGGAAAGCCTGAGTCTGAGCAGGCAGAATCCCTTCCTGGGCTCTTGGAGTTCCAGCACTGCTGCCATATCGGTTTCTGCCCAGAACTGTTCAGTTCCCAGACGCCTTGGGGAAGAAGTGTGGAGGCTTAGATTCCACCTTCCCATCCCAGGGCCAGTTGGGTCTAGAAAATACGGCACCTGTGTGGGTCTCTCCACCTGTACCATGTGACAGGCCTTTAAAATCACCTCATTTAAATCTTACACTACCACAAGGCATTTGTACAGTAAGTCCCATGTTATAAAGATGGAAACTGAGGCAAAGAGAAGGTAAGGGATGGTATCTAAACTTGGACCAGGGCTGATTCCAGAGTCACCCTATTAAATGGGACACACTACTGCCTCCCTCCAAGGCCAGATTTCCGTTGGAAGGAGGCCCTGAGTGGCCATTGCAAGCTACCTCTGAGACTCTGTGTCCTGGGCCAGGTGCAATGGCAGAGAAGGTGCTGGTGACGGGCGGGGCTGGCTACATTGGCAGCCACACAGTGTTGGAGCTGCTGGAGGCGGGCTATTTGCCTGTGGTCATCGACAACTTCCATAATGCCATCCGTGGTGAGTGCAGGGGTGGGGCTGGGGCTTCTGGAGAGGTCAGAAGGAAAACCCTGGGGTCCGCCTTCAGGGGGGTGTGTATCTTGGCTAGTCCCCAGTACCCCACCTCCTCTGATTTTGATGGCCTCTGTGTGCCCAACCAGGAGGGGGCTCCATGCCTGAGAGCCTGCAGCGAGTTCAGGAGCTGACAGGCCACTCTTTGGAGTTTGAGGAGATGGACATCTTGGACCAGGCAGCCCTGGAACGTCTCTTCAAGAAGGTGGGGAGCTGGCAGGCAGGCAGAGGGCACTGCCATGGGCTGGGGCCTGTGGAGCAGCATCTGACCTGGCTCTGTGCCTGCAGCACAGCTTTGCGGCAGTCATCCACTTTGCGGGGCTCAAGGCCGTGGGCGAGTCAGTGCAGAAGCCTCTGGACTATTACAGAGTTAACCTAACGGGAACCATCCAGCTCCTGGAGGTGAGATGTGGGGCAAGGCACAGGCACTGGGAGGGCCCCTGGCCAGGTGGGCAGTGCCAAACACAGTGAGTACGGGGGTCAAGTCAGGCAGGGCCCAAAGCTGTATCACCTTGGACACATGTCTTTCTTTACCTCTCAGCCTCGGTCTCCCCATCTGTAAATGGGAGTGCCCATACTTCGGCCCCACCTACCAGTGAAGGAGTAAAGGGCTGGGAATAACTCGGGAGGCAGAGGCCACTGACACCTCTCCTCCACGGCCAGATCATGAGAGCCCACGGAGTGAAGAGCCTGGTGTTCAGCAGCTCAGCCACTGTGTACGGGAACCCCCGGTACCTGCCCCTGGACGAGGCCCACCCCACGGGGGGCTGTACCAACCCCTATGGCAAATCCAAGTTCTTCATTGAGGAAATGATCCGGGACCTGTGCCAGGCAGACAAGGTGAGGGAACCCAGCGCTGGCTCTGCCCCCGTGAGTCTGAGGACAGGATCAGAGGCAACCCCCACCAAGGAAGCTAGGGCTCAGGAAGTGGCAGCCACTGCCCAAGGTCACAGCACCTGGGGGAGGACCCAATCTCCCAGCCCCTTTCTAGGGATAGAGAACAGGGATGGGGGGCAAGAGGTAAAGGACTCTGGGTTGAGTTGGGACCCAGCCTGCACCCTCGCCCTGCCCCCGACCTGTGTTCTAGACCTGGAATGCAGTGCTGCTGCGCTACTTCAACCCCACGGGCGCCCACGCCTCGGGCCGCATTGGTGAAGATCCTCAGGGCATCCCCAACAACCTCATGCCCTATGTCTCCCAGGTAAGGAAGAAGGGGAGGGACGGGGGTTACCCTAGGTTTTAGGGGAACAGTGGGTGCTGAGGGCCTGGGAAGAGCTGACCTGACCTCCACCCCAGGTGGCGATTGGGCGACGGGAGACACTGAACGTCTTTGGCAATGACTATGACACAGAGGATGGCACAGGTGAGCCCAGGATGAGCATCCAGGAGTGGGAGCCACGAGGGAGACTGAGGTGGCACAGACTATACTAAGCCCTCCCAACCAACCAACCAACTCCCCTGCAGGCGTCCGGGATTACATCCACGTGGTGGATCTGGCCAAGGGCCACATCGCGGCCCTGAGGAAACTGAAAGAGCAGTGTGGCTGCCGGGTAGGGAGAGAAAGGAGGATCGAGGGGAGGGAGGTGGAGTTCTAGGAAAATGGGGCCCAGAGGGGTGCTTAGGCCAGCCCCTTCCATTGTACCTGTCCTCTCCTGGGCAGATCTACAACCTGGGAACCGGCACAGGCTATTCGGTGCTACAGATGATCCAGGCCATGGAGAAGGCCTCCGGGAGGAAGGTGAGCGCCTACCCTGCCCGGCCCACTGACTCCCAGCAGTAGACCCGGCCCCTCCTACTGGCCTACCTCCGGGGCGCTGCCATCTCTACTCAGTCTGCCTTAGCACTGTGTGCCTGCAAGAGATCCGGCCCCGGGCTCCACTCCTTGAGGGTCCAGTCAGAAGCTGGCTGGGTGAGGCCACGGCTGGCTCAGCTAAGCTACGACTGTCCCCTCTCTTGTAGATCCCATACAAGGTGGTAGCACGGCGGGAAGGTGACGTGGCTGCCTGTTATGCCAACCCGAGCCTGGCCCTCCGGGAGCTGGGCTGGACAGCAGCCTTAGGGCTGGACAGGATGTGTGAGTGCTAGCCCGACCCCTGGGAGACAGCCAGGGGCCAGGAGGCACTGGCTGGGTCTGGATGTGCCCCGAGGTGGTGGCCGCCCTGCACTGCAGTGTGGATCCTGACCACACGCCTCACCCGATCACAGGTGAGGATCTGTGGCGCTGGCAGAAGCAGAATCCCTCAGGCTTCAGCACACGGGTCTGACACTCTCTCCTACCACGAACCGGAAGGGAGAAACAACTGCCTGCTCACCAGCATCTGGCAGGAACCCAGGGGCCTCAGAGCCTGCCCTGCCTCAAACCCTGTGGGCCTGTCCAGCCTACAGGCATGAGGCCAAGGGCTCCACGGATCAGGAGGCAGGGGTCTCTAACTCTTCGCCTCCACAGGGTCTGGGAACACAGGGCCCATCAAGATCACCAAGACCAGAGTGGGCGAGGTGGGGCCCCGAGACGACAACACCCTGCTCCCAGGCACTAATTTATATTGTTATGAAGGCACTCTCCAAAATGTTTAAAATAAAAGGCTTTCTTACCCTGAAGCATTTTCTCACACATGGTCTCTCCCTACCCCTTGGACAGAACCAGCCAGGCCTGAGAGTTGAAGCAATTTCTTTAATTTTATCGGAATCCAGGACACAACAAGAAAAACACCCAAACCCACATGGAGACAGAAGACGAGACACAACTCCTCCCCCACCTCCCCTGGCCCTGGAGTGGGGACAATGTGAGGGTGACGTGGCTAGGGAAGACCTTGGGCCTCGGTCCAGCCCTGCAGGCTCCAGGCCCGCAGGGGTGGTGACAGGGAGACAGGGCCCAGCCCCCGAGTCAGAAAGGGCTGAAGGAAGGCCCCCTCCAAGGATTCTGCCCCCTCACCAACACTGCCCAGGAACAGGTAGCCCACAGCAGCAAGGGGGCCTGGGGTCACGGACACATTCATGATTGAGAAGCAGCTGGAGTGGAGGCAGGAGAGACGCACGATTATCTTGGGCAGAATCAGTTGGGAGGGGGTAGATGGGGCCTGGGAGGGCCCCTTGGGCCAAACCCTGAGGTCACAGGAGGGGGCCCAAAGCGGGGCTAGTGAGTGAGGTCCTGAGTGAGTGGGTCAGCGGCTGGGCCCCTTCTCCCGCTGCCTACAGCCCCTCCAAATACTGCTGCCGGGGGGCCCACCTCCAGGGAAATGGAGAAGAAAGCAGCCCAACCCCTACTGCAGGCAGCCAGGCAACTACAGCCAGGAAGGAAGGCCTGGCTAGACCTTGGCCTGCCTGCCCCAGAGGCCTGTGGGAAGAGGATAGGTCAGGGCAGGTGGGGACGGGCTCGACCGGCTCAGATCCAAGATGGTGCCACGCGTGCTAGGTCCCCTATGAGCTGGGGGGACTGCGCTGGGGGCCAGCAACTCCGGTTAGACAGGAGGCAGGAGCTTCTCAAGAAACTCCTTCACAGCTGCCATCTCCTGGAAGGAAGGGCGGACTGTGAGAGGCTCCTGGTTGGAGGGAGGAAGGAGAGGGGCAGGAGCAGGAAGAGGCCTTTACCACTGACCTGAGGACAGGAGCCATGCATGACACCTGGGTAAGTCTTGAACTGGACCCTTGCAGGTGTGACAACGGACCGGAGCTTCTCGGCCGTCAGGGCCCCGAACCGTACAGGAACCATGGGGTCCAGCTCCCCATGGCACTGAAGGATGGCCAGGTCCTTGGCACTGCCGTTGGCTGCCTGCGGTCAGACAAGACTCAGAAGGCAACACCAGTGCTTGAGCACAATTCCCAGGCCACAGGGAGACTCAAAGGGCAGGAGAGGGGTCACGGAGATGCTCACCTGGGGGAAGGCCCGGTGCAGAGGCAGCCAACAGCTCAACGCCACGATGCCAGCCAGAGGATGGGGGCAGGTGAGGGCAGTGTAGAGGGACAGGGCCCCACCCTGGAGGGCGGGGAGAATGAGAAGTCAGTCATGAGGGCACAGCTCACCTACCCACCCCCCACCACCCTCGCCCCACTCTCACCTGTGAAAAGCCTCCCAGGACAATCCGATTGGCAGGGATCCCATTCTTCATTTCGTGCTCAATCAAGGCCTTTACTGGGGGGGAGGGGGGGAGAGTGGGTGGGGGGAAGCTGCTAGAGGGGCCCCAGGAAGAGAGGAGAGGAAGGTACTGCCCGACATTTTCCTGGAGGGGTAGGGGCGGGAGCAGGGAGTGTGCTGTGGAGGAGCTGGGGCCTTACTATTCTCTGCTGCTTTCTTGATTCCCGCCTCGTCCTCAGGGGCATCCGGACTCAACCCCATCAGGTCAAACCTGGGAAACAGAGGCGCTGGCAGCTACAGGAAGACCCCAGCCAGTCCCCTACAGCTCCGTCAGCTCCCATTCCATCACTCCCCAAACTCACCAGGAGGGCATCACCATCTTCATGTTGAGTGTCACGGGGATCCGAGGCCTGGGGAGGACAGCAAGAAGGGCCATCATGCTCCAGAGGGATGAGGAAGCCATAGCAGTGAACCCAGGAGGGGGCAGAGCAGCCCCTGGGGGCCCCTTCCTCCTCTGCCCCCTCCCAGCAGGCAGTGACTGTGTTTAAGGTGTTGCCAGGCAACCTGCCACGTGGGGCTGGAAGCTGTGGTTAAAGCATCAGCAGTAGAGATAAGAGAAGCACAACCCCAGCACTCAGCTCGCCAGGGTTCCAGCTCAGTCGGTGAGTACTTGGGGAAGGGGAACAGAGGGTACTGGTTCTAGAAGGACTCGGGTCTCGGAGACCTTGGGCTGAGGCTGCACCCCATTCCCTGGGGGCTCCACAGGAATAAAGGCTGAAAATGATACTTCTGACTGCCCTGGGCCCAGGCCCCAGCATGCAGCTGGCGGGAGAGAACAGACGTGGGACCACAGGATCACCACCCCCACATCTGATTCCCATCCTTAGCCCCTCCCTTGCTAGGGTGACACTCACGCATGGGGACAGATGTACTTGACGTAAGGGAGCCGGATGGTGGAGAGGGCGTCAGCCCAACTGTGCCTGTAGGAGGGAAGGGAGAAAAGGCACCGTTGTGGAGAGGGAGAAAGGGAGGGCACAGGCCTCCCCAGCCCTGCCCACTGGGCCAGGCCCCACCTCCCAGGGAACACCCACTCCTCAGCTCACTCACCCTGTGTCTCCAAGTCCATGTAAAAAAATAACCTGGGAAGGAATGAAAGATAAATGGAGAAGAGAGTCACCATCACCATCTTGCTATAATTTCCTACTGTGTCCTCTAACTTCCTACCACCCCTCCCTGTTCCCCATGGACGTGGGGGAACTCAGGTAGCAAGCTAACAGGTTATTATCCACCCCCCACCCCTGGCTCTAGGCTGCTCACTTCTCATCATTGCCACCTCCATTTTTCCCATACCCCTCTGGCCAGTTCCCCAGCTGGCCTGGGGGCTTCTGTGGGTGGGCGAGGACCCTTACCGCAGCCGTTTCCCGCTCAGCTCCAGACACGGTGGCAGCATCGGTGAGCAGGGGCACAGACATGGTGTTACCACACATACACTGCAGGGCTCCAGGCTGGGGCCTGTGCAAGTTCAGGGGACCGGTCAAGGGCAAGCCCAGGCAGGGGAGAGACTCTGGACACAGGGGCAGAGCCTCAAACCCAGGGCCCACACAGCACCCCAGGTTCTGTCCTAGGCACAAAGAAAAAGGAAGGCGAGAAATCCCCAGCTACAGCAAGTAGGAAGTTTGCCTCTGTTCTAGAGATGAGAAGCAGAGGTGCCCCTTCTAGTGCCCGTGGTACTGGTCACCACACAGCCTGAACTTGCTGGACATG
The DNA here is from genome assembly GCF_021234435.1 of Artibeus jamaicensis. Classification (NCBI taxonomy): domain Eukaryota; kingdom Metazoa; phylum Chordata; class Mammalia; order Chiroptera; family Phyllostomidae; genus Artibeus; species Artibeus jamaicensis. Next base: position 17,255,589 of record NW_026522057.1, read on the forward strand.
GGCCAAAGGCAGGGTTTAGGGACTGTGGAGGAAGGGAGCCGGGACATCCCCTGCAGCCTTCCCCCCACCTAACAGTCCTCAGCAGGTAGCTGCCTCCTCCCAGCTCTCCAATCATCCCCCTTCTCTAGAGCCTCCAGGTCCCTTCCTCCCCAAATTCCAGCCCTACTGGGAAATGAAGAAGAGAAAAATGGCAGAGAAATAAGCTTCCAGCTTCTACTCCCCCATCCCCACCCCACATACATTTTCTCCAACTTCTCACCCATCCAGCCCCCACCCAGCCTTCACAGCAGTCTCTGGCCCAGCCATTCCCAGAACCCCTGGGTGGCCCATGTCCCCCAAAAGCACAGGGTCCACCACACTTATCCTAACTGGTGGCCCATGTCCCCCTCAGTGGGACTTCAAATGGGTCCCCCAGCTTGACCACACTCTGGGACACCCAAACACACAAAAGAGTGTCAGGCTGGCTGGCTCCTCACCATCCTTAGCATCCTTCAAACTACCCAGAAGCTTCTGCTATCTGCCTCCAAGTGCCTACTTGTCCCAGCAGCTCCCACCCTCCCAACTGGCTTCCACTTTCCATTTCTGATCCCGAGTGCACCTCTCCACAGTGGGATCCCTCACCTCTGACCCTAGGGTCCCCCTTCCCACAAGAGAATACACTGTTCTTTCTAAGCTGAGATTCCCTTCCTTCCCGACTGAGCGACTTCCACCTCTCCCCAGAGTTCCCCCTTCTCAGAGTGGAGCCCCACCCTGACCTAGGGTCTCTCTCCTTATCGTAAAAACTTTCCACCCAATCCAGGATCTCCCACTCCCCATAATGGAAACTTCTGTCCTAAGGGCCTCCCCTCCCTACGGTGACATTTTCTACCTTGACCCAGGACCCACTGCTGCCCACAGAGTGACGGTCTACCGGTCTACCTTCGACCCCGGGGAGCCCCCGTCCCACAGTGGGATCTTCCAGTTTCGAACAAGAAAGTCCCTCTCATCACATCCGGACCCCGACTTCTTACCCCTCTTTACACCCAAAGTCCCCAAGACTGGCCAGCGCCTCCTCACACCTCACTCCCCACCCCCATCTCTCACAATTGCGGCTCCCCCTCCCCATTCGCCTGGACCCTCGTTGTGGTCCAATCTCTCCCAGGGCCCTTGCTCTGCCTGCCGGTAGGGGACCAGGGTACCTTCACTCCCTGGGGCTTTCGAGACCTCTCGGGCGATTCTCCTCTTTCTCCGGCACAGACACACTCTTCCCCCTCCACCGCCCCCGCCGGAACTTCCGTTTGAGTCCCGGGAACCCAGCCATCGCGCTACCGGAAGTGGCCTGGCCAGCGGTACGGAACCCGGAAGGGGGCTTCGGGCTTTCACCAGAAAGGAGTTGGCGTGTCGGATACCGTGGGGCCATTCCCCATCATGAAGCCACGGATTCACCTGCAACATTCAGACAGTGCATCCGAGACTCCCATTTGCTGCCACCGCCCATGCCCCTCCTGGAGGAAGGCCGTCCGGAGGAAGAGGCGTTATTCACAAGAGCATGAAGTTTCCCACCTTCCCATCCCCACAGGCCACACTTTATCAGGGTCTTGGGTATCTACCACTAGCTTTCATGCCCTAACCCTGGGTCACGGATGGAACCCTTAAAGATCCTTAGAGACCATCTACTCCTCCAGTCTTAAAGTTGAGGAAACTGAGGCCCAGGGAGGGGAAGTAAACAGCAATCTCGGGATTACACTGCAATGCTACCTCTCTGCACCTGCTTTCTGGGCTATAAAATGGTGATAATAACCACCCTACTTCACAGCTTTGCTGGTAGGCGCAAATGAGGTCATGAGGAAATGCTTAATACACATAAAATCAGTGTGAGGCCTTAATGACTATTAAAAAGAACCCTGGGAAAATAACACAGGCCTCATAGCAGGACAGCTGGACAGGCATGGGCAGTGTTGTCTCAGCTCTGCCCTGGACGAGCAAGGCCAGGAAGGCAGTGCACAAAATACTACTATCGAGGAGCTTCAGTAATTAAGATAAAAAAGGGCTCATCTGGGCACCAGAGGCACCCTGTGCTCCTTGCTGCACTGGTAATGTGGAAATGCTGATCAGGGTCCACTGAGGGGCCAAAAGGGGAAGCAGAATGAGTTGAAGTACCGCGTCCCTGAGAGAATACGTGGGCATCTGCCAACAGGAAATGAATCATGCTTTTCTCGTAGCAGCTTAGGACTCATTCTTTCAGCATAACCTGTACCAGTTTGTCTTCAGACTGACAACAGTAAACTTTGAAGTTCAACAGAGCACTTTTTCCCAGAGTAAGAGGCAGTTTGGTCTTAAGTGCTCAACAGGTCAGTGACAAAGGATTCTGCACAGTAAAGCTTTGGGTCCAGGGGACCACAGCCAGCCAAGGACCCAGGATCAGAAGGGATGAGTGGGTGGAGACAACACAGCTGTTCCCCCTCTCAACAGCATCCCTGCTGGGTCCCTCATGGAAAAATGAACCATTCCTCCTGCACCGCTCATCACCTGACACCTTCAGCGAAGTCTTCAGGGGCCGCCTGTGATTACTGCTTCAATGAGTGGAATTAATGAAGAAATTTTCTGCTGATATTTTAAAATTTTTATTTATTGACTTTAGAGAGAGGAACAAAAACATCGATTTGTTATTCCACTTATGTTTCCCCTCCACTCCAAATCAAAAAGTAATCCTTTTATTTTTATCTCAAATAGATCCAACAGAAATAAAGAGGCCAAGAAGGAGGATCCTTAGTGCATCAAGAATTCCACTTACATTCTGGTTGATTTCAGGCCTGATTTTAGGGAGGCTGAGGCTGTACAAAGCTTGGTGGCGGCAGGCTTTACCTAGGACAGGCTGGATAAAGTGTGTACTTCCTCCTTACAGTGTGGGCCAAACCCTGAGGCGTTCTCTCAAGAGGATCAGATTCAAAACTCATTCCTATTACCAATTACTTCTATTTTCTGCAAGGGAGAGAATACTGACTATTTGAAATCCTCTTTGTGGATAACTTATACTCTCTCCAATTTCTGTCCTGACTCAAAATTCAAGTCCAAAGTCTTGAGTCCACCTTCAGACTGCAGGTGCTGCTCACTTCCTTTCCTCACTCTCATTTCTTCTGATGAGATCCAGAACCTGTTCCCCCTTATTTACATTTACTATCTACCTGGTCTAAAACAACAAATTTCAAAGTTACATACAGTTCCCAGTAAAGTAAAAGTTTCATCAGCACTATCAAGAACTCAAAAGAATACATAAATATTAAGTCTGGCAAGGATTTATTAGGAAGCGTATTAATCACAGTGAATAAAAAGCCACGGACAGAAGAACTCAGGTCTCCAGATTCTGGCACTGGGCTTATAAAACTAGAAGCTAATAAACACTGAGGATCTTACCTTGACCAGATACCCACACACACAGAAATGAGGTGCCCATGTCCTCCCTGGGCTGCTTATTTAGGCAGCAGGAGAAAAGACCTTCTCCTCAAGCTATTAAGCATCATGAGTCCTGCTCTTCCAGCCATAACCATGGGACACGCGTGCATGACAGACAACTCCAAGCTGGGCACCTTGACAGAAATGCTGAATGATGGCAGGGGGAGGAACAAGCAGGGACAAGTATTTCTAGCTGGAGACCCTTCTGGTGGCTAATATGAACACAATCTTGAGGCTTCACAAAGTTTGCTGCAGCCCAGGAATAGTTTCCATTAAAAAAAAAGTCACACAAAACTCCTGCCACAAAACAAGATACTTGGAACCCCATGGCCACACTGCCTGGAAAGGCAGGCATTATCTAAGACTGCCAGATGCTGACCAACCCAAGACCCAATTTCTACAGGGCCCTAGAGAACCATTGTCCCTTGGCACCCGTACAACCTTCCCGGCGGTGTGGTGTCTTCCATAGGCCAAGTTACTACAGCAAGCCTCAAAGGCAAAGCTTGGCAGAGGCTGTGACAGCCAACTCTCTGTGGAGCCCCATCCCTCTCTCTTTCCCCACAGGTTGTCACACATCTTCACTGACGCGGGGCCTCAGTGGGAGCCTTGGCCAGCCCTTAGGAAATGAAGTGTGTCTGTGGGGTAACCTGATGGACTCTGTGGTCTGCTGGGTTGGCTGATGCTTCATAATTGCAGATGGTCACCTCATGTCGGCGAAACTGCAAGGAAATTGAGGGGCTAGGTCAGCTGGCTATTTTCCAGAAGACACAACGACCTTGTCCTTACTGGCGTCCGTTTCTAGAAGTCATCACCTAGTCCCTTCCCCCTTCTGATACTTTTACTTTGAGAAGGCTGCAAAGATCGTAACTGACCATTCACCCCGTAACTTAGAAGACTCGCTCCCTCACTCTACTGGAGGCATCGTGAGAAGAGGACCTTGTGTATCCTGTCTGTCATTTTATCTCTGCTGCCTGCAACAAGACAGGTTATCAAAAATGTTGAATGAAAAAAAAAATACGTTGACTGAGGACACAATTTTAAAGTGAAAAACTGAACTGATATCACCCACGTTATTTCAAACCCTCTTAAAAATACTTATAGCCTCTCAATCGAGAGAGACAGTTTACAGTGATAAAACCAATAAAAAGTATAAATAGACCGAGAGCAGTTAAGGTCTCAGCTCGCTCTTTTTCCTTTCTTTAAAGCTCCGCCGCCACAGCATGCAGACACACACACACACACTCACTGAGAGGGCACTAACGTCTCCAACCCCATCTTACCTCAGTCCATTCTCCTCTCAGGCCAACATAAAAGACCTTTGTGGTATCTGCTCCAAAGTTTTTTGAAATATGAATTGAGAGATGATAGACATTTGTAAAACGAGATATTCTAGAAAGACAAAAAGAGTGGGGAAAGAAGACATAGTTCAATGAACATCTCATTATAATGTCAAAAACAACAATTCCAGCTCCAGTTTGTGGTAAAACCCAGGCAAACGTCAGAGAACATTCTTGGGGCACGACACCTCGTTTTTCTCCTGTGAACAAGCAATGGATTCCGTGAACATTTACCGAGCATTTGCCAGATCCTGTCCAAGGCCATAGGGATAGAAAAATGATTCAACACTGCCCCTGTCCTCAAGGAGCAGGATTAAGAAATGCTGTACGACCAAGGAGAGATTCCTTATTGACCTCACCTTAGGAAAAAAACTAGTGAAGAAATAAGGTGGCCACATGTAACTGGGCCTGCTATAAGCCAACTACGCAGAGGAATTCTGAAAACATCTTTCCTAAGACCAACCCAGAGGTCACTCAGATCTGCCAATTGCTTACAAGTTAACAAATTGATGGCTTGCATCCAATCTCCGTCTAAAATTGACCAAGCCAAGGATCAAGCTTCCCCCACTGTTTTAACTTGTCTCTGATGCTAAAAGAGCAGGAGGCAGCCAAAAATAAACGGCAACCCCAGCGAGTGTTAATGCACGTACTCTGCAAATGAGGAGGACCTGCTCTTCCTCAGGAGCCACAGAACACTTAAAACCTATACAATTTTATTAACCAATGTCATCCCAATAAATTCAATTAAAAATAAATAAATCCTGAAATTAAAAACAAAAACAAAAAGAAGTCACAGAGAGTGGAAGACAGGCCCAGCGCTTACTTTGTAGCATATTCTAATTCTCCTGTAAGATCTCGGTTCAGACTAAAGGTCTGATCTGGCTCCCTGTCTGTATCATCAAAAGACATCTGTGGAATGTTCTTGTACCTGAGAAAAGGGAAGAAAATAAAGAAATGTGCATATCACATTTTTTAGTTTTTCAGACTTCCCACTGACTCAACTGCCTTCACTCCTATCAAAAAGAGTTCAAATTTTGGAAATGGCATTTTACTGGCATTTAAACACAAATATCTTTAATCCAAGAAGAACTGAAAATTGCAACATAAGCCAATGGCATCTTTGAGTGGGTCAGGATCACATGAACAGAGATACACAAAGAGAGAGCTCAAACTAGGTCGCATGCAGCCAAAGCATAGAGAAAATAAGCAACTCAGCACATTCAGACCAAGCTGAGAATGTTTAAATAAAGCAGCTTACTCTTGGCTGAAACATATTAAACACAGTTAAGAGATAAGATTAGGTAACTCCTCGCTCAAGCATTTTTTTGTGTTCAAAATGATCCCATATACTGAATCATCTTATAATTCTTTAAAAAATACCATTTGCGGAATTTCCGCTTTGAAAAGAGCACAAAAGGCTGCAAACTCACAAAAAGCTCTTGGAAAGTCAAGTAAAATTGCTAGTGAAGAAAAAATTGTTCAAAGACACCACTGCCTCCTCTAACCCTAACTCACAAATTCTCAAGGACTGAGCCACAGCCCTCCCCACAATCTCTAGAGTATTTTATTAACACACCCACGTAGGAGGGAGCCTAGAACTTAACTGCAACAAAATGCATGTGATTTAAGAACTCAAATGTTTGCTTCAAAGCGTTTCTAAGAACGAGGCGCAGAATAATAATAGTGAACGTTTACGAGCAGCATTACGAGAAGCAGTACAGCAGTGTACAGGGTCCGGCAGAAGTACACTTTTAATTTGAACATTTCACCTAAAATGTCATATGGTGTGCTTGAGTGTGATATTGTTATGTTACAGAATTACATGCTTATGATCTTGGGATAAAGCTTTTGTAATAAAAAAGGGGTGTGCTATTTGTATACCAGGCTCTGCAGTTAAAAAGCAGTGTCTCTGGAACCGGACTTCCTAGGTTTAAAGACGGACTCTGTCACTTACCGGCTATATAATTTGGGGGAAGTGATTTAACCTCTGTGTCTGTTTCCTCATCTGTAAAATGGGCACAGTGATGTACATATTCCATATAGTTAATGTGGAGGTAAAAACCTAATCAATTCTAAGACATCTTTTTAAAACAATTTTACTATGAAGAATTTCATACAATTTCAAAATGTGAAGCATTGGTGGTACAGTGGTGGGCACAGCTGCCTTTCAAACACACACCAAAGCAGCTAGAATAATATAATGAATTTCCATATACTTATTACTCAGCTTCAATAATCCACATTATGCCGATTTTGCCTACCACCCCCATTTTGTTTTTGCTTGATATTTTACTTTTTAAAGGACTTTTATTTATCTTGAGAGAGAGAGGGAGAGGCATCAATGTGTAGTTGCCTCTCCAGCAGCCTGAATTGGGGACCTGGCCCACAACCCAAGCATGTGCCCTGACTAAGAGTCAAAAGGACAACCTTTCAGTTCACAGGCAGGCACTCAATCCACTGAGCCACACCAGCCAAGGCCCAGAGCCCACTCTTAACCACATAATTTATGTTCCTAACATTAAAAAAATAGTGTCAATTCCTTACATCTCTTTTATATGGATCAATTTTTCAGAAGAAATGTTTTAATATAAAGTTTTGCTGAACTCTGGCTGGTGTGGCTTAGTAGATTGAGCTCAGGCCTGCAAACCAAAGGGTCACCAGTTCAATTCCCAGTCAGGGCACATGCCTGCCTGGATCACGGGCCAGGTCCCCAGTAAAGGGGCCTGAGAGACAACTAATCAATGTATCTCTCTCTCCCACATTAATATTTCTCTCCCTCTCTTTCTGCCGACCTCCCCCACTCTCAAAATAAATAAAATAAAATCTTTTTAAAAAGTAAGTAAATAAGAGTGGTTTTCCCTTCTTTTAGGTAAATTGTTAAGAAGGGAGTACTAGCTCTGGTGGCAACAAATGCAGTGTTGCAAGAGGTATATAGAATTTTGCTAACTAAAGGCCACACAAACTCCAGTGCAATAATTCCATGCCAACAAAACATATACAAAGATTATAACCGTATGAAACAGCAAGGGGAGATTTTGAGGCTAACCCCAAGAGTAGAGTCATTTGAGATCTGCAGGTGGGTTATTAAGAAAACTGCAAAGTCATCAACAATTGGCGGTTATAGAATGCTCTCTGCATAGTGTCACAGAAGCACTTTGAAAGACAAGCTGTTGGTGTTAAAGATACTTAACCTTAAAGACTCGTTAATTCAGGAAGCGATAAGTGTATCCTGCTGCAGAACAAGGCTGACATTTTTTCAGGGGGGGCGGTATTTAAGCCAGTAGAAAGAAAATATTGTTATCCTGGAATAAGGAGAAAAGAGAAAGAACTAGCTGCGTCTTGAAGGCATAAGTCCTGGACACTTACAGTCTCATCTCAGAGGGGTGTGAGTCATCATCCTCTCCCATTATAATGATGCCTTTGAGCTTGACATTGCCTGTAAATCTGCCAGAATGCAAAAGAGATGGTTGTCAGCCTGGTCTTGAATCTCTGCCGACTCTGGCGGACTCTGGGAAAGACCCTTCCACTTTCTGGGCTTCAGTTTATTCAAGTGTCAACTTATTCTAGGTAATTCCTAAAATCTTTTCTGCCTCTGGCATTCTGCATTTCTAAGAAATTTACTTGATTTTTCAGTTATCATTCCACAAATACATCGTTCTCGTCTAAGCCAAGAAATCTCTGATGCTTTCTTCCTTGAACCCACTACAGTAATTTACCCGGTTTCTAGAACAGATGGTTCTTGACACAACCAATGAATGAGTTCTTATACAGCAACTGGGTAGGGTCTATTTAGCCTGAGGCAAGCGCCAAGAAGATACTTACGGAATATTAAACAGAAGCTCTTCATCTGCATCACTTTCAACAAACTGGAGGGGTTGGGGAGGGGGAGGAGAAAGCAACAAATATTTGCTGAGAGCCTACAATTTCAGGTATCTTCTATCCTGCTCTACAACTGGAGTGCAATGCAAGTAAGTAGTCAACCTCCCTCGGTTTTTAGCACTTACTAACTTGATGTTGGTAAGTTGATAGCCACCAACCATCCAGAGGGTTCTTGATGGAGACCTCATGAATGAACTTCCAGGGCCGACTAAGTCCCTGAAATTGCGTGCAAAGATCTGTGCCTATGCGGTCCACAACTTTCAAATGGCTGTGACCCCGCAATGGTGAATGCTCGACACTGGACAACAAGCTTCATCTGCCTAGGCTGGTGTCCAGGTGATATGATCGGGCAGCCCTTGGCACTAGTGGTGAAATGGTACGGAAAACGCCCTCATGACCATCCTCCCCCACTACCCTCAGAAGCCCCGGAGCAGAATGTTGGTTGTGCCCCTTTCCCTCTCTGGGCCTCAGTTCCTTTATCTGCAAAATGGGGAGATTCTATCCCGTTCGGCTCCCAAAGGGTTGGCAGGAGACGGACACGGGAAAGCGCTTGGCAACCGGGCTGTCATTTTTAACTCCAGGAATGAAGTTGTCAGAGCAGACCGGTGGCCAGAGGCCCCGCGCGGATCCCCGCCTCGCCCTTCCCAGGTCCGGGAAGGCCCACCTTGGAGCGATCGGTCCGCTCCTCCCACGGCTTGAAGACGCCGCGGCCGCTGCCCTCACGGCTCTCGTTGAGGCATTGCAGCCGCTCCAGGTCGATGCGCAGGTACAGGCCGTAGGCCAGGCCCCGCTGCTCCGGTGGCTCCTCACGTTCCGCCGCGCAGCGGCAGCCGCCCCCACCGTGACTGTGGCCGTGCGACATGGCGCCACGGACACCCGCGCGTCCTCCCGACCGCACCGCGCCGCACCGCTCCTGCCGCCAAGCGCGCCTCGGCCGCCGCGTCGTAAAAGGCGCCTTGACGCGGCGCATGCGTCCTGGGAGGAGAGGGGGCGGGGCTCGAAGGGGAAGGTACTTTTGACGAGCTTTTCCAGTTCCCAAGGAATTAAGGTTGACTCTTTCAGTCCTGGAGACAAATGCTGTCGCCAGCCCAGTTTAAACTGAAAGGGTCGGGAGTTTGAGCCTCTTCTCCGAGTAAGTGGTGGTGCTGGGTTTCAAATTCTCCTTCCGCTTAGGCTCAAGTCTGGGCTCTCCTTTTACCGCCGCCGTTTTGCAGGGCTGGCGGAGGAAAGCCTGCGCAAAGATAAGGCCCTGGAGAGCTGAGAGCAAGACGTTATCACCGCCTCACAGGTGCAGGATTAGGCGCTTGTGCCTTACAAACCCACTTTCATAACCGCTTTCTTCACAGTGGGCTCAGCGGTCGCGAGCATGGGTTTTCTGGACGGCTGGGTCTGAAGACAAGTCCTGGGTCTGCTACTGATGGTGTGACACTCTAAGTCATTTCCCCCATCCTGAGACTTCATTTCCTCGTCTGTGAAGTGGGAATGGTAATATCTGCTTCATAGGATCGCAGTGAGTATTCAGTGAAATAATGCACTTAAGGAACTCAACACAGTGGCTGACACACGGTGAGAATTCAATAGCTGAGTCAGATCTTGATTCAAGCCAAGCGCTGCTGCCAGTCACTGGCTGTGTGGCCTTGAGCTCAGTCTCACGTTACCCCCGGTAGAGTGCAAGGATTGGATAAAATGAACTTTCAGTCCCCTCCCCGTGTGCCGTTTCAGAACAGGTTTTTCGAAGGGCTGGTTTGGTCTTGAAGTCCATTCAGAAGGATGTCACCAGCATTCGAAAAATAAAATAGACTATAATGAGAAATTCAGAATGTATCACACATTTTAAGTCTCACTTTATGGAATTTCCATTTCAGTTTTGGGGTCGTGTACTCAGGTGCAACCTAACATTGTTTTTAGAGAGTTGTGGCATATTCTGAGTTTCCCTGCCCCTCACTTTTGGCTCTGGAGTGTTCAGACAAGATGAGACTGGTGAAATACAATCAAAATAGCCATGTGGTCAAGTTTCATTTAGAAATATTTCGATGTCCTTGTTCAGTTCTTTACACAATAAGCAGACTTTGTTCTGGTTCAGTATAGCTCAGTGTCATGAATTATTCCTGCTTTCACATCAGGCAAGAGGCTTGACATGTGGTAGAAGCTAGTAAATGTTTAACTGAATGATACACTCAGCAGCCTTTCCGTGGGGAGATCATGTCCCACGCCAGGACCTGCACAGGCCTTGCTTGGGACTTTTCTTCGCTTTTGGCTTCTTCGTCATTTTCATCATTGTCATTCTTTACTGACTTATTTAGCACCGTTTGCCCGGCATTGTGCTGAGCATGTGAAATGCAGTTCGTCTCAATTATCTGTCACATGAACATTAAGAGATAGGTAGTGTTATCCATTATTATCTCCAATTTGAAGAAGAGAAAAACTGAGGCTGAAACAGGTGAATTAACTTGCCCCAAATCAGGTGGAGTTAGGACCCAACCAGATTTTGAAAATATCTTATATTCCTGAAGTAAAAGGTGCACATGAAGTAAATATGTTGTATCAATTAGCTTATGCTGTGTAACAAATAACCCCAAACGGAAGTTTTAAACAAGCATTTATTTCTCATGATTTGTAGATTGCCCGAGAAGCTCTTTTCTGGGCCATTTGGCTTGGACTAAATAGTATGGAGTGGTCTCACTCACATTTCCCATTGATGATACTGCCTTTCACCTGAGGTAATGGGCCACATGTTTCCAGCAGGCTACCTGAGCTTAATCACATGCAAGCAGTTGCTGAGTTCCAGGAGCAAGAGAAGAGAAGGGAATTGGTGGGAATATCCAATTACACAAGCACTTTTTGACTCTCGGCTTCTATAACTTTTGCTAATGTCTCTTCAGCCAAAACAAGTTTCATTGGAAATTCAAATTCAAGGGTGGATAGATTTCCTCTTTTGATTGGAAGAATTGCAAAACACTGGTTTCCCCCACCCCAATATACCCAAGTTAGTTAACTTTTGTTGTGTAACAAATTACTCCCAAATTTAATGGCTCATCACATTTATCTCACAATTTCTGGCTTAGCTGGATGGTTCTGGCTCGGTTCTTTTGTGAGCCTGAAGGCCTCTGAAAGTTGGACTGGGGCTGGAGGATCCACTTCCAGGATGGTTCACTCACAAGGCTGGCAAGGTACAGGCTGTTGGCAAGAGGCCTCAGTGCCTTGCTAAATGGGTCTTGCCATAGGACTGCTTGAGTGTCCTCATGACATGGTACCTGGCTTTCACCAGAGCAAGGGACATAAGAGAGAGCAAGGTAGAAATCACAATGTCTTTTATGTCCTAGCCTTAGAAGTCTTATGTCGTCAGTTCTGCAATATCCCATGGTCCCATAGGTCAGCCACATTCAAGGTGGGAGGGAACCACAGAGAGGCGTGAATACCAGAAGGTAGAACTCGTTAGAGGCCACCTTAGAGGCAGCTGCCAAACCACCATACATATTAAGTAAATACTAAAAATGTCTTTATTCTTCTCTTACATGAGTATTTATTTGGTTATTTGGGGCGGGCAAGAGGTAACCACACATGGAAGTTTCTCTCCCTCTCTTCCTTCAATTTTCCTGAGGCTTCAGTTTTCTCCAAAGTTTGAAGACATTTCCCTATTTTCTCCTAGCTTGGGGAATTACCATGTCATTCTGATTCCTGATTCTTTCTCTGGGTCCCCCCCCCCCGCCCCTTCCTAGAAGGAGCTTTTAAGATCTTCTCTTGGTTTCTAGTGTTATGACATGTGATGATGTTGCAGCTCTTTTGTCATTTTGTGCTGATACCTGATGGACCCTTTCAGTTTAGAAACTGTAGAACAGAACGTGGGCATACAGGTTAGGATGTCGGCATGCATGGGCACAAGGCCCCTGGCAGGGAAACGTACTTAGGGATATGGAGAGAAGAGGGGTGGGCAAGGGTCCTGTTCTCCCCTCATCCACCACTTTCTTGTGCAGAGTTCCAAGAGACTCGGAAATTTGAATGTGGCTTTCAGGTCATTGTGAAGGTTTATTTTTCAGGGTAGCAGAATAGGCTGTATTTTATTTAATATTTTATTAGCTCCATTTATAACTTAAGTGTGTGTCCTTTTGTACTCTCGATCCAGTTCCACAAGTATTAGGAATGGCCTGCTGAGCAAGTTGCTTAGCTTCTCTAAGCCTCAGATTTGTCATATATAAAATGGGAATAAGAATACCTACTTTTTAGGGTTTTATTATGAGGGTAAAATGAGATAATGCAGGAAAAATGTTTGGGTCTATGGGGAAAGATTCAAGTTCTTCATTGCTATTGCCAAGAGCAAGACTTAAAGCTCAGCGCCCCCGTGTGGTTGGACGTGAAACTGCAATTGCGTAGAGGCCTGAAGTTAGAAGAAACAGTAGCTTAGCTGGTTTGGAAATGAGCCTCTGCTTAGTCTGGCTACCCTCTGGCTACCCCTTCTCTTGCACCCCTGTATTTGTCCGAGGACAAACGGGAGTGCTCACTGACTTCTGGGACTACTCTGGGGCAGGTAGGAAAAAATTTCAATTTTTTTCTTTCTCCTACTACCAGGCTCCATCTATAAATATTTCTGTAGCTCCAGAACTGATGAATTTGTATCTGTTTCCTTTATCTCCTGTCCAAATTAGGCCATTTCATTTCTCTGTTACTTTGGAATGTTTCTTTGTGGCAAACTGAGAGTGTAGTAACAATAATAGCTAACCAGCATACGGCACTAATAATGTACAATTAGTACTATCCCAAAGACTTGACTTACATTGTTATTTTTTAAATATTTTTTAAAATTTATTTTTACACAGAGGAAAAGGGAGAGGGAAGGGAGGGAGAGAAACATCAACGTGTGGTTACCTCTTGCCCGCCCCCTTCACTGGGGACCGGGCCCACAACCCAGGCATGTGCCCTGACTGGGGAATTGAACCAGTGAGTGACCTTTCATTTTGCAGGCTGGCACTGAGTCCACTGAGCCACACCAGCCAGGGCTATCTTTTAACCTTTATAACTACAAGTTTCCTATTATTATCTTCATTTTATAGATATAAAACTGGGGCACAGGATGGCTAAATAACTTGCTGGTTAGTAGTGGAGCTAAGATTTGAGCCCAGGCAGTGGGCCTCCAGAATCTGTGCTCTTACTGCATTGAGCTTTCTCAAAATACTAACATGCATTGAATACTTACTGTGTGCCAAGCTGAGACCCGAGTTCAGGCTCTTAACCACCGTGCCGCACTCAGCAGCTGGGCTGCCTTGGACAGGCCTTTCTGCTCATAGTTTCAGCTCTAACAGCCGTCCTTTACTAGATGCCCATTCCACGTTAGGGACTTCACCTAATTCATCACCAGCATCCTGGCTAACACGTCCTGAGCTCTGTTTATGGGCCACTTTGCTAAGCACTTCACATGTTTTATTTAACTCATTGAATCATTCTAAGGTAGCTTTACAAGATTGATATATTTTTCTCACTATTAGAGGAAGAAACTGAGACAGAGAGAGGTTCAATGACTGGTTCAAGGACACACATCTAGGAAGTGTGGGATCCGAGGCTAGGTGGCCTTGTAATTACACTTGGTACCGCGCTTGCCTTTGGAGTCTTTGCTGCTGTTAGCAAATATTGGATAAACTGTACTTCCCTGTTCCCTTAAATTTAGGTGCAGCCAGTAAAATATGATTGAAATGATGGATGTCACTTCTGGACATAGGGTAGGGGCCAGCCCGAGACCTTGTGTTTGAGAAACAGGGACGTAGCTGTATAAAAGTTCGATGGCCTGAACCAAAAGCACTGAGACAGTAGGCATCACAGAACGAGAAGTCAGGGGCCTGCGAGGATAAACTGCCTGTTTCACCACTTAGCCAATAACCAAGAGACACACAAGTGGATGCGGAACACTAGCAGAGAAACCCTGTGAAGGGGGCATCTGTCAAGGTGATGAGTCAGGGAGAAGATTCTTCTGGGTATCAGTTATGTGCAGCAGAGAAAAAATATCATTCTTAGAAATGGTTAGGGCCTTGGCCCGGGCATCTCTGTGTTCGAGTCAGTTTTGCTGCAGAAGTCTAACATTGGATACGTGTTCCTTTATGAGCTAGTTAAACCTGACTGAGAACATGTGCTTGGGAGTCAGGCCAACACCGAGTACTGCTGCTCAGTGACTGTGTGACCTCGGGCAAGTTCTAGTTCCTCTGTTCTTCAGTTTTCTCATTTTTAAAGTGGGGCCATGACCTTATAGATCATTGGGATAATGAAGACAAAGTACATGAGGCGGAGCGGTGCATGGCACATAGTAGGTGCATAACCTGCGGGGCCAGTTACTCTTACCTGATTGTGAGAGCCAGATTTGACTGTGTTAGTCTGTAGTCCAGGGTCTAATACAGGTCCTGATTCAGCAAGTTGAATTGATAAGGGACAAAGGACTAACAAACTCTGGGTAGTCATCCACCATGTTCCATAATTAACTTCAATGCATAGTAATTTCTAACAGTGAGAATTAGATCCAATAAACAACTGGGAAAAAGAAGTCCAGACTATGTACCAAAAATGCCCTCTTTAGGAGAGAAGGGGCAGCACAGCTGTGTTGCTATGAGATGTGGGTTTCCAGTAAGATCCAACCCATTGGATGTGTGCAGGGGCTGAAACCAAGCCCTCAGCTCCATTAGCAGCTGCTGAAACTTCAGCTGATCAGCCGACACAGCAGGTTCTCATTGATTCCTTGTTGACATGACCTGTCTGCATTAGTGTTCATTATGCTGTCATTAGGAAGCCACTGGAAGACGGAGGGACCTACCAGTGTCTTCCACACCCCTCAAGAAGTGACTGAAAGGTGGAGTGGCATTCCTTGCAGTCAGAGAATGAGTTCCCTTTGCGACTTGCTAGCTGTGTGACCCCAGGCGCATTATTTCACTGTCTGGGCCTCAGCTTCTAACGGGTAGTGGGTTTAATAGCTCAGTCCCAGGGCTCCAAGTAGAACAAAGGACAGCCCAGTCCCCACTAGGTGCTCACTTTATCCCACTTCCTCCCTTTGCTCACAGGGCTCTTTCCCCTCCCTCAGTCCTGCTGGGCCACAGACAAAACTCCAGCCTCCTTTATGACCCAGCCCAAGGATTCAGGTCCCCGCCTCACAGACACTTTGTGACCGACTCCATTCTGGGACCCAATAAGGGAGAAAGACAACAGTAGATAGGATTTTTTGGTTTTTTATTTAGACATGGAGTTTTCTTCCTTTTCATATAACTTATCTAATTAAAATATTCATCTTGGTAGTTACCACAAAAAAGTAACATAGAAAATTGTATTTACATTTTGGGACCAAAATACAAATGAAGAGCAGGATGGTATCTTGCTCCTTCCCCTCCCACTTCCCGGAAAGAGAAAGCCCTAAGGAAACTGCTCGTCACACCATCGATCACAAAGGGTTAATTTGTAATTTGGTGATTTGTATGTAGTGTCGCACAGAAAACAAAATTGCACAAGTTTTCACAAATGAGACCAAAGGTTCAACATCATCCTATGCCTGCTCCGCAGCCATTTCAATAACCCAGGCGAAGAGGTCATTTAGAAACTCAGTTTCTCCTCTTCCCTCCGGACCGTCCTCACCAAGTCACATCCCTGAAGCAGACACGCTCACGGGGGCGGGGGAGGTCCGGCTCTGTGAACAGAGGTGACTGCAGATGTCTGTGGTAGTGACGTTGGGATGAGCATGTGTGTGTCTTTCCCCCTCCCTGCCTAAGGACTCCTAATAAAGGAAATTAACTCGTACACAGCTGAATCTGAAATACGAAGGACGGGTTTCAATGACAGAGACTTGAACACAGAGCTAAGAGACAAATTCAAGGTGGTGGACACCTCGAGGAAGCAGTGGTAGGCACCTGACCCAGATGTTCACTTGGTTTTAGGTAGGAGGCTCCTAATGTTAGATTTGGGGATGGGGTAGAATGGCAATACAGTCAATCAAGAGAAATAATGCTTTACTCAATTAAAAAATACAGTATATTAGAACAGAACGCCACTGATGCCCCATCGCAACAGGCACCCCACACAGCAGTGTGCACTGCACAGCCACTGCTCTGGGTCTTCCAAGTTCGCGGGACTGCCGTCTCCGGGATGGTTAAAAGCAACAGGCTTCCTACTCTGAGCTTTGAGTCCGCTTATTAAAGGGACAGACTGCCACGGTCCTCAGTCTACTTAATAGGTTCTTAAGGACGGGCCCCTCGGTTTATAGCATCTGCTTCTACCGGGGCCACAACAATGGGGTCCAACCAGATCAGCGTTCTTCAGCAGCCAAGAGGGCACTGACACTGTCCTCCTCACTCTGACCTTACCCTAAGTGAGACCCTCCCTTCCCAAATGCGTGGATGCCCTTGTGGTTCTCCCCCATCTTGACACTACAGCTCAGACACTTTCGCTAAGTTGGCCCTTCCCTCCAAATTCTGGCTTAAACACTTGAAAAGAAAGCAGAGAGAGCTTCAGCTGCAAAACTCTCTACAAATCACAGCAAATTGTGTGCTCTTCTAATCACATGATTCTACCTTTTAAAGAAAGCAGAACCAAAACCAATTTCCAGTACAGCATTACAGCTTTTAAAACCATTCACTTCTAGTAGTAATTCACAGGGATCAAGAGGTTAAAGTGCTGGCTTTTAAAACTCTAAAGTTGTGTCAGGGTGGGGGGCGCTATAAAAAGCCCTGCTAACGGAGCAGGAAAAAGAACCCTAAAGTTTTGAATCAGACACTGGAAATTGGTTCTGTGCAAATCAGCCTCCCGAGGTTCTGGGTCCTCTAGTGAGGCTCAAAAAAAAAAAAAAAATAGCGGGAACTGGCAGAAAGGATGGGGGAAAGATTCTAGACCTTTACAAATAACCTCCCTTAGTAATAAATACTATTTCATGAATAAGAAAGAGAGTTTCTCCTGCACAGACCCCAAAGCAACACTGGGGAGGACCTCAGAGGCGGGGGGTCTAACCTGAACGCTTCCTGTCCACACATTGAGGCCCCCTCTGGGCAGGCGGCCCCAGGCCGCCTCGCCCTGCGGAGCAGGCACCGCACCGGCTCTGGGGATGCCTAGTCCTCCCTCTGGACCAGAGTCCATTCAGGAGAGCCCAGATGGGATGGGGAATGGCTTTCATTAGGCTTGTGTCTAAGATGATTAATAAAGGACCCTGAAAATAAAAGGCTAAGTGTGTGGTAGAGGACAAAACACAAAAACAAAAAACCTGGGGGTAATATAAATACAATCTGGGCAATATTTATTAATTAAAACTATCTTATAGTTTACAAAGAAGCTAAGTAACAACAAAACTATAATTGACCTTAAAATGCTCAGTGAGACTGAGGCTTCACATCTTCTTCAGAACTCTGAAGCTTTCTCCAGGTGGGGAGGCAGTGGCTGCGGCACATGGGCTCACGGATGCGACACCTGCACGCTGTGCAGGACTCAGACATGAGAGCTTCCATGAAGCAGAAGACTTGGGTCTCCTTTGAAAGTTCCATTCCCCAGCCCCCACTGTCCTTATCTTCCTCACCCCTAAATTCCACCTCCAAGGCAAGTCCTCAGTTTATCGTCGGGAGAATCTGTTCTTGAAAGCTTTAATCGTCTTAGCCATCATGGGGGCAATTTCTGTGAAAAGAAAAACAAGGTCCTCGTTTCAGATCCATGGCACTTCACGTACACACCACCAGTGCTTTACAGGCAGAGCCAAAGTCTCGGCACTCTTGGTTCCGCACCACCAGACACATGGACGCAAGTAGCAGCAGTCTGCTAACGGCTCGGTAAGAGCATCGGCACAGCACTAACGCCCACCAAACGCCTGCCCAGCACCTGCCAGGCCCAGAACAATCATTCTCTCTAATCTGACAACCTCGCCAAGACTCAGAGACTGGCCAGCTTGCCCCTGGTTATACGTAGGTGACAAACTGGAATTCAGTCCAGACTTCAGAGGCCATGCTGAGCCCTAATTTAACTCTGCCTCACCGACATCCAAACAAGCAGAAAGCCCTCCCTTCCCGGCCCATCTGTCCGCTGTGGCACACGGTCTAACGTGAGCTGGGTGCACACACACCAGAGGGCTGGTTAACCGGGGCTGAGCCAAGGTTAAGCCAGGACTCCCACCTCCCGGGGGCCCTGAAGTGAGCACAGAGTCATGCTTTTAAGTTGGGGCAGCTCCTTACAATCCTGGGCACAGCCTGGTAATCAAGTTAATAAAACACAAAACAGACCCGACTAGATATAATAAAGAAATATTTGGCCCTGGCTGGTGTAGCTCAGTAGATTGAGCACAGGCCTGGAAACCAAAGGACTGTGGTTTGATTCCCAGTCAGGGCACATGCCTGGGTTGCAGGCCAGTTCCTGGCAGGGTACGCACAAGAGGCCACCATACATTGATATTTCTCTCCCTCTCTCCTTCCCTTCCCCTCTAAAGATAAATAAATAAAATCTTAGAAAGAAATAGATGGAGGCTTGGGTTTTAAAGTTATAAAACCTCTGTAAGACAGACGATCATGTAGCTGTCAGTAACAGTTACGAGCCCTATGTTAGTGGTTTACATTTAAGTAAAGTAAAGCAGAGTGCCAAAACGAATATTCACCATGCGTTACAGAAGAGCTACACATGCAGCTGGTGTGGCTCAGTGGCTTGAGGGCCAGCCTGCGAACCCAAAGGTCTCAGGTTCGATTCCCAGTCAGAACACATGCCTGGGCTGCGGGCCAGGTCCCCGACTGTGACAGGCCTACTGACGTGTCACTGTCTCTCCTGCCTTTCTCCCTCTAAAAGTAGGTAAGTAAAATGTTTGGAAAGAAAAAAGCCCCGGCTGGTGTGGTTCAGTGTACTGAGTGCCGCGGGCCTGTGAACCAAGTCCCCGGCGGAGGGGTGTGTAGGGGTAATGTGTCAATGTGTCTGTCACACACTGTTTCCCCTCCCTCTCTTCATCCTTCCCTTCTCTACATAAAATCTTTAAAAAATAAAAAGATACACAAGCAGCCCTGACCAGTGTGACTCAGATGGTTGGACGTAGTCCCGCAAAGGAAAAAGGTCATCAGTTCAATTCAGGGCACAGTGCCTCGGTTACAGGTTCGGTCCCCAGTCAGGGCATATCCAAGAGGCGACCGATGGATTTTTCTCTCTCACATTTAGTGTTTCTCACCCTTTCTTTCTCCCTCCTGTTCCGTCTCTAAAAACAGAATCTTAGAAATAAATAAAAGATGCCCATGCATTATGCACAAGCGGGGGAGGGAGGCACTGACGTGCAGACGGGCTTTGTGCAGGGCGTCACACACGTGCTACAGCCAGTACACACGTGATGCAGGGTGATGACATCAAAGGGCCCAGACACTCATTTTGAAATATCTGAGCAGAAACTCCAAGCCACTCACTCTTCACAGCCGGTTTCCTGGGATCATAGGAAACAGCGCTGCTGACCACGGGCACGAAGTGGGCACTTTTGGGGTTCGGACCGTCATAGGCTGGCTTCTCAGGGCTGGCGTTAAAGCTGCTGCTGCCACTGCTGGAGGGAGCATGGCTGCTTCCTGTGGGGTAAGGGGCTGGCTTAATCCTGCAACACAGAGCAGACCCGGTTAGTCATTCGCCTGAGAAATCTACCTGCAGCGCCAGCGATCTGAAGCTGGTCTTTTTAAGGGAGACTCGGTCATGTGGGCTTGACCAGTGAACCCCAGCACCCTAGATTCTGGAAATGACTCTCAAATGGCCCTTCAGAATGAATGATAACCTCAACTAACTTCGCTGTTTAGGTGCAAATCTGCATTTTGAAAATGCTAGTTGATTTAGGTTAAGTAATTTAGTCATACAGTAAATCCCATTTTTGTTTAAATGGGGAAAGGGGAAGCATAAGTGACAGTGTTTCCCAGAAGCCAGGCCCTGTTTTCCACTTAATCTTGATCTCTCTGAGAGGCAGGAATAATTATCCAGGCTGCACTGCAGTCAAGGAAGCTGGGGCTCTAGAACCCACTCTGCATTGCTGTGCTTTCACCCCCAAAATGAATTGCTTCTAGTGCTTTCTCGAGGTGAGTGACAAGCTCTGGGACTCCCTTCCTGGGGCCTGCAGAAACCACAGAGGAGCAGAGATCGTACTTGATTCTCTCCGGCACAGCTGCTCCTCCTGTTCCAAACTTCTCCTGCCTCCTTCGAACATCGCGAGGTGGCTTGGCCTCAGAGTCGACAAAGGCCATCTGTGCTTGTCGGCCTGTGGAGGAATATGGAGATTAATACCTGCCTTCTTGAACAGAGACCTTACTGCTACTTCAACAACCTACACCATTACCAGATAAAGGCTTTTCAGGTGCTCCCAAAGCTGAGGGTTTACCAACCCTGGAAACCACTGTGTAGGGCAGCAGGACCAGTGGCAGAAAAACCCACCTCCGCCCACTTCTGCAATGCAAGAGGTTTAGGGGCCAGAGGCCCTACAGCAGCTGGGCCCACCAAGACCCTGCTGTGGATCAGAGCACAGGGCTCACTATTTTGCCAGGCCCCACCCTGCTGCCCAGCCCACCCGCTTACCTTTGGGCTTATTGGCATGTGCAGATTTGATATTCTTTGTCAGTAATTGTAGCCGCTGCTCTCGGGCATCCTGAAGCCGCAAGTACATCTCCCGCCACGACTCATACTCTTCTGGCCTTTCCTCCTTAAAGTCTCGGTGACAATGAACTTTCCATAATTGATCTGTTTCTTCAATTAATACCTAAAACCAGAACCAGGACATCATTTATACACAAACCCTCTTACATATTTCTTTTCCACCCTTAATCACCGAGGCTCTCCTAATGATTTTTTGGTCTGTATAGAATTATATTAAAATACCATAGTTCTAGAAAAAAAATCAAATCACTAAACTCGCCCTGGTCGGGTAGCTTAGTTGGCTAGAGCATCGTCCCAATATGCCAAGATTGCGGGTTCAGTCCCTGGTCAGGGTACACACAAGAATCATCCCATGAATGCATAAATAAGTGGACAATAAATCAGTGTCTGTCTGTCTCTCCCCCAGCCCCTGAAAATTAATAAATACATAGTCACTAAAATACAGCTAAATGTGAGGCACTATACTAGTTGCTTTGGGGAGGTTGTGGGGCTAGGAGACAAGACAACAAAAACTTAGTTTAAGATCAGTCTTTTTGGACTTCCGGCCAAGATGGAGGCGTAGGTGGAAACACTGTGCCTCCTCACACAACCAAGTTTAAGGACAACAGAAATTTAGAAACAAAAACACAACCAGAACAGACAGAAAATTGAACTATACAGAAGCCCAACAATGAACCATTCATCCAGACTGGTAAGGGGTGGAGTTGGCGTCCTATAGAAAAGGGTCACGGCAGGAAAAGGCAGTGGTTGGCAGACCCAGGAGCACAGGTGGCATGGGGCTAGCAGACCCCAGGCACAGGGAAGAAACGAGCACACCCAACCCAATGAGACACGCAAGGCGGCTGGCTGACCTTGGTCACACATTCGTGTGCAGATAAACCAGGCAAAAACGGGCAGCGAGACAGACCTCACAACCCAGGGCCCCAGTGCTGGGAAATAAAGCTTAAAATCACCAATTGAAAAAACTTGCAGGGGTTGAGGTGCCAGGAGAGACTCCCAGCCTCACAGAAGAGTTCGTTGGAGAGATCCACAGGGTCTTAGAACATACACAAGCCCACCCACCCAGGAACCAGCACCAGAAGGGCCCAGTTTGCTTGTGGGAAGTGGCAGGAGGGACTGAAATCCAAGAGACAGCAGAGCAACGCCATTGTTCCTTCTCTGACCCCACCCCCACATACAGCATCACAACCCAGAGATTGGGTTGACTGGGTTGCCCTGCCCTGGTGAACACCTAAGGCTCCGCCACTCATACATAACAGGCCTGACCAGACCAAAAAATTACAGCTCAAACAGAAGAACAAATCAAAGCCCTAGACCCAGTAGACCTAAGCAACCGAGAGATAGCCAGCCTATCAGATGCACAGTTCAAAGCACTGGTGATCAGAACTGGTTGATTTTGGGCGCAAATTGGATGAAAAAATGAAGGCTACACTAAGTGAAATGAAGGAAAATGCACAGGGAACCAATAGTGATGGGAAGAAAACTGGGACTCAAATCAATGGAGTGGACCAGAAGGAAGAAAGAAACAATCAACCAAACAGAAAAGAATGAAGAAATAACAATTCAGAAAAATGAGGAGAGGCTTAGGAACCTCTAGGACATCTTTAAATGTTCCAACATCTGAATTATAGGGGTACCAGAAGGGGAAGAGGAACAGTCACAGTGGAAACCTTATTTGAACAAATAATAAAGGAGAACTTCCCCAATCTGGCAAAGGCAATAGACTTCCAGGAAATCCAGGAAGCTCAGAGAGTCCCAAAGAAGGTGGACCCAAGGAAGAACACACCAAGGCACATCAGAATGACATTAGCCAAAATGAAAATGAAGGAGAGAATTCTAGAAGCAGTGAGAGATAAGGGGACAGTCACCTACAAAGGAGTTCCCATCAGACTGTCAGCGGATTTCTCAAAAGAGACCTTACAGGCAAGAAGGGGCTGGAAAGAAGTATTCCAAGTCATGAAATGCAAGGACCTACATCCAAAATGGCTCTATCCAGCAAAGCTTTCATTTAGAATGGAAGGGCAGATAAAGTGCTTCCCAGATAAGGTCAAGTTAAAGGAGTTCATCATCACCAAGCTCTTATTATATGAAATGTTAAAGGGACTTATCTAAGAAAAAGAAGATAAAAAAGATGAACAGTGAATAGACAGCAAACTCACAGTTATTAACAACCACACCTAAAACAAAAGCCAACTAAGTGGACAGCCAGATCAGGAGCGTAGCCACAGAAAAGATCAGGAGCAGAACCCTCACATGGAGGGTTAGCAACAGGGGAGTGGGAGGAGCAGAGTAGGGGAGAAGGTACAGAGAATAAGTAGCATAGACAGTGGGGAGAAAATAGGGGGAAGGCAAGAATAGTAGGGGAAATGTAGGAGCTAAAGAACGTATGACACATGGACATGAACTAAAGAGGGGCAATGTAGGTGGGAGGGGGTGTGCAGGAGGGAGGGAAATGGGACAACTGTAATGATATAATCAATAAAATATATTTTTAAAAAATAAAATCAAAACAAACAAACAAAAGGTCAGTCGTTTCCTTTAGAAAAATCAGTGAAGGGTAGAATCCAGGCATTTCCGGAGTACCACACTGACTTACATTGGCAGTGGGGCCACCTAACAGATACGCTCTAATCCCCTCAGAATTAAAGGAACAGCTAATGGAATCAGATGGGTATGTTCCAGCTTTAGGAGGAGGAGTTTTGGATAGATCTCAATGTTTCTAGGACACACCCAGTCACTAGTGGTATTTTAACAATCTACCAGCCACCTGAGTGTCAACACAAAGCTGTCCCAGGCCTGGATCCCAGATGCTGTGCTGCCAGAACGCTCCCTTGACTTCTGTGACGGCAAATTCAAGGGAGGCGTGGGAAGTGTTCTCTAGCTTCCCCCCCCCCGCCTTTTTAGATTTGATTTATGTACTTTTAGAGAGATGGGAAGAGAAGGAGAAAGAGGGAGAGAAACATCAATGTGTGGTTGCCTCCTGTGCACCCCCTACTTGGGGAGAATTTGCAACCCAGGCATGTGTCCCAACTGAGAATCAAACCCAAGACCCTTTGGTTTACAGGCCAGCGCTCAGTCCACTGAGCCACACCAGCCAGGGCTTCCTGCTCCCTTTGAATCCCACCTTGATTCTAGCCCAAGAGGCCCACTTAAAACACCAGAGACAGATGCTAAAAATATTCCTGTTTAAAGGCCCACTGGCAAAACAAACATGCCCAGAACAGTGACCCAGCAGTGGCCTGCCCTTCAGCTGTAACAGATTCACAGAGACAAAGCTATTTTTGGAGACATAAGCAAGAAAACTGCCCTCTTCCCACCAAAACGGGACACTTACGTGATTGTATTCCTCTATACGATACAACTGATCAGGTGTGCACCTCTCCAAAACGGGTTCAAGAAGAGAATATGGGACACCTCCCACTTCAAAGATTGCTGCGGAGAATGAAAGGTAAAAGTGTTGAGTAGCAGCAGCCAAGCCACCCGGTGACAAGTCCCCGGCTGCTTGAGAGCAAGAGACAAGCACGTGACTTACAGTCGATGTTGTTTTTGAGGACCCGGATGCACTGCTGGTGCAATGTCATCATTTTGGGGAGGTAGGCACACTTGGAACCAGAATACACCTGCATCTTAGAATTCATTCTCCGTCCGGTGAACCCAGCTTCTTCCTCTTCCTGGGGAGAAGAGTGTGCTACAGCGCAAGAAAAGCAGGACAGTAGGTTACAGAATGCTCCAAGCCGTCCTCACCTCCCATCCTGTTCCTCAGCGCACCCCCCCCCCCCACCGTTCCCTCTCTCAAAGGCAACTAGCATTGCCGGTTTCTTGTGTATCCTTCCGGAGAGTCTATGCAAAAGTAAGCAAGTATGAATTTTACTCCTTTCCAACCAATTAATGATCTACTTACTATCACCATCATTTTTCATTTACCACATGTTAGAAACCATCCCTGTCCACACAGAGACTTTCCAGTTCAGTTGCACAGGATGCCACTGTGTGGATGTCAGTTTCTTGCTGAGAAACACTCAAATGGCCATTGATTCTTTTGCTATTAAGACTAGACTTCTTTTAAAGATACAAAGCTCAGGTTCATCATATATAGAAGAAAAGGCTGCTAAAATGAACAGCAACAGCTAAGATTTACCGAACACTTACTATGTGGGAAAACCGGGATGTAAAAGCTTTATCAGCTTTCAATCCACTTAACAGCCCTATGAGACAGAAACCATTATTATTCCCATTTACAGAATATGAAATGGAAGTCCATAATTTGTTAAGTTATAACCCAAACTTGTAGAAGCCAGAGCTGGATTCAGACCCAAGAGCCTGTGCGATTAGGTTTGAAATGCACCAAAATCTGATGACAGTTCCTGAATTAATTTTTAAAATCCTTCTTCCATTTAAAAAAGACACAGAAAATTACCTTTTCGCTTTGGTTGAAAGGAGGACACCAATTCAAGGGAAGGAAGTGGCCGGTAATTGGCCTGTATCATAGGTAACGGGAGGTCTGGCAACACTGGCAGTGCCTCGGTGGGGACCTGCAGAGGAGAGACCAGTGACTGGAGAACCCCGTACAGGCACGGCTTCCCTCCTACAGTCCATTCCCGGCAGAGCTGACGGGGCAGACAAGCCACCGGCAGGTCCAGGCTGGAGGAGGGCGGCAGGCGGGCCTGCCCACCTAAGTCAGGACATCCGTCCAGATGGGCCCGGCCCAACGGGACACCTCAACAAATGCTTTTCTCGGGTGCTCCCTACCCTGGCAGCTACACGGGCCCCAAGGAAATTACTTGGAGCTGAAATTCAACAGGCCACATAAAAGCCAGCCCAGCAGAACAGCAGCAGGGCGGGTCCTGGGGGCTCCGCCAAGTCAATTGCTCTGAACAGGAAGCCACCAAAGGGCGAAGGGGTTACCTTTCTCGGCTTGGCTGAATCAGCTCTAGCCGGCTGGAGTTTCTCTGACTTGTGTTCGTTCACCTTCGGTAATTTCTGAACTGGGTCCGAGTTTTTACTAGTGCTTTTCGAATCATTTTTTTTAAGTCTTTTTTCTCCGACAGTAGCAGCGGAAGTTTTCACAATCTTTTTCTTCTTCTTCCGGGGCTGGTCATAGCTGAGGTATGACTCAAAAGACATGGTGGGCTGCTCAAATTCATCGTCCACGTCTGCCTCCTCACCTTTAGGGAGGGGGTCCGCTGGCTTCCTGTTTGAATGAGTTTTTACTTTCCTCTCTTGAGTCTTTAGGTTGTTAGAAACCTTCTCTTTTGCCTTGGGCAGCAGGTCTCTGGCCCCCTTTCCTGTGTTTAAGCTGTCCAGACTTTGCTTGTTTCTGTCTGATTTGGTTTTCTCTGAGTCTTTGTGCTTTTGCTTTTTGGGGTGGTTATCTGAAGCAGTCTCCAAGGGGGATAAAAACTTCTTGGTGCTGCCCTCTCTCTCCTTCTCTCTCTTGGTACCACCAGAGGGCAGTTTCTCCTTTGTGCCATCCCCTGAGAGAGGCCTCTGGTTTTCCTCTTTGGAGGTGGCCTTGTGGGATTTCTCTCTGCGCAAAGGCAACTTCTCCTCTCCCCGGTCATCCACTGGACGTTTCTCTTTACGGGAAGATTTGTGCTCCTTGTTGTGACTCACAACCCCTTTCCCCTGGGGTTCACCCAGCTGTCTTTCTTGACTGAAGCCCCGTCTGTCCTGAAAGGCATTACTGTGGCCCTTTCCAGGCTTCTGGTGTGGAGCAAAGGGCTCGTGGTCCTCATCTGGGGATCTGTAATGGTCCACGGACACCTGATGAGGGTTGCCAGACGATGGAGGGGACTGAACGTGGCCATAATCGGAAGACTCGTGGTCTGAGGAGTAAATTGGTGAGACCCTGTGGCCCCTCTTTCGCTCTTCTCTCCTCTCCTGACTGTGAGAGCCTTTGTGGGGTCTTTCGAGCTCCGCGAGCTTCCTGTGCTTTTTCTGCCTGTGGTCAGGACTGCACTGCTGGCTGCTGGAGGCGTTCCAGTTCTCCTGGTCATCCCCCTGGAGCTCCGCCTCCTTCCGAAGGGCGTCCCTGGGGCGCTTTCGGGAGCTGTTCTTCTCAAAGTCTTGTTCCTCAGGGTCCGTGTTTCTAAATAAAAGAAAATGCAGGTAAAGCAGTTTAAAATCTCAGTGTTGTCCTCATTTTGAGGACAAAGTCAAGGAACCCAAACCCACAACAGAGCTGAAGAGAATACAGAGCTAGAAATAAGGTCTTGGGAAGAAGGTAAGTATGTTCCGCTAAAAGATGTGCAACTAAGTCTTAAAGCTGGGAGCTCAAATAATAAAATGGAAAATGATGAGTTTAACTACAGGACTGAAAGATCAAATATCTTATGGACATGAAAGTGATTAACAGGGAGTTATATTTAATTGTTACATGGGGGGGGCTGTCATATATGTAGTTTGTGTGCAACTACATAAAAAGCCTTTTAAGAAAAGGTTAGAAAGGAATGTACCAAAATGTTAATAATACTTGTCTTTGATGGTACATTTATAAGAAATTTTTATCCTTTTTAAAAAACTGATTTCTTTAAAAAAACCTATTTCTTTTTTATTCTCACCCAGGGACGATTTTTCGTTGCTTTTAGAGGCAGGGGAGGGAGAAGGAAACACTGGTGGGGGGGGCAGCACGGACTGGCCGCCTTCCCACACACGCCCTGACGGCGGCCGTCACACCCGGGTCAACACTGTGTGCCCTTTCGGTTGCCAGGAGGACGGCTCCAACTAGCTGAGCCACACGGGCCGAGGCAAAAACAAATATTTTAAATAAGAAGGCAGAGAAGAAATAATAAAGGAAAAGTTTTGTCTGTAAACACTCCAAATGTCAGATTTAACCATGAACTTGAACAAACCTACAGAGCAATGTTTTTACCGTTCCACAGGAACCAACTTCTTCCACTGGGCCACGAGGTCCCTGGCAAAGCTTCCAACATGCTCGTGTTTTCGTAAGCTATTTACTGTTTTCCCAACACCGGTCTCCTAAAAATTGGACAAAGGAATTGTTAGACGGTTGAGGAAATAGGTTCACAATCTTCCAAGAAGTCAGACCTGCTTTTCAACAAACCAGTAATGGCCTTCCTAAAATATACCATGCAAGTCTCAGTACAGAGTTACTTTGTTTCTATAGCCCAGACTTCTAATGACACACAGTAGCAAAGCATACCAAAGAGGAAATACTGACCCAAACACTTCTACAACAATAACCAGAGTGACTTTGGCAGCTTTAGGCACTGGGCTAAGAGCTTTGCATACAATACCTGAATCGCCTTTACAACAACCCTGTGAAGTAGGAATCTACCCCATTTTACAAAGTACAACTAAAGTCGCAAAACTTGGATTTGGACCCGGGACTAGTTGATGCCAAAACCAATGTTCTTTTAATTTTTAGAAAAACTTTTTGAGATAAAATTCACATGACAAAGTAAACATTTTACACATTTAAAGATTGTATGTATTTATTTTTAGAGAGGGGGAAGGAGGGAGGAAGAGAGAGACAGAAACACTGATGTGAGGAACATCAACTGGTTGCCTCTTGCATGTGCCCCAACCAGGACCAGCTGCAACCCAGGCACGTGCCCTGACCAGGAAAAAACTGGGACCTTTCACTTTGCGGGATGATGATACCCAACTGACCCACGTACTGGGTCCGGACCCATTTTAACCCTGTCAAAGTGTGCACTACAGTGGCTTCTAGAACACGCACCAAGCTGCGGCCGCCACCATATCATCTAACTCCAGAACACATCTATCACCCTAGAAAAAGTCTTGTTGCTCCTAACTCCTCCCCACCCCCTGGCAACCACAGTCTATTTTCTGCCTATGATCCGCCTATTGTGAACATTTCATATAATGAAATAATTCAATACATGGTCCCATGTCTCATTCCTTCCACTTGCAAAGCCCACGCTCCCCATCTTACTGCACAATCTCTACCAGTGGGATATAGTTTTATATAATGTCTAAAGTTGTACAGCTCTTACCGCAAGGATGTCTACTGTAATAGGCAAGGCGGAGAGTTTCTTCAGATACTTTAATAACTGTAGAGAGAAGAAAATAAACATTAATTTCTATAAAATCATCAGTCACTGGAACAAACAAGAATAATATGGTTAAATACTTATCTAAGTATTACACAGTAACAAGTATGGTTATTATCCCTATTTTACAAGTATGAAAACCGACTCAGAAAAGTTGTTTGTGAAAAGTGTAACAAAAAGTTTTGAAGTTGTTTTTCCCCTCGTGTATGTCCTACAACCTCTTTTTCTATCATATACATTTTGTAGCCTAGAATAGTTAATTTGAGACGTCTTACGATTAAGTGTGGAGAAAATAAATAACGCCTGCTGATTTTGTTCAGAGGTAAGTCATTTGCCCTAAGGCTGCACGTAGGGCCAGAGTCACTTAGGTCTGCGGCTCCGGCGTCCCTGTGTGCAGCACTGGCCGCACCACCGGGAAACGAGACTCAGAGAAGGGAGTCAAACCTATCAGCTCTAGAAAAAGTCACCAACTGTCATCGACCCCCCCGTTTTGAGAAAGGTACCAATCTGGGGAAAATTACCTGTGGACCTGGCACCTAAGAAAACAGAGAACAGGTCTCTCTTTTTTTAAGATTTTATTTATTTATGTTTGGGGGAGGGGGAGGGAGAAAGAGAAGGGAGAGAAACAGCTGGTTGCCTCTCAAGCTCCCCCCACCAGGGACCTGGCCCACAACCCAGGCTTGTGCCCCAGCTGGGAATAGAACCGGTGCCCCTTCAGTTCATAGGCCTGGGCTCAATCCACTGAGCTACACCGGCCCAGCAGGGGAAGAGATCTCTATAAGAAAGGGTATCGTGTTTCCAGGCAGAGTCAGCAGTGTTTCACAGAATTGGTTTTTGGACACAATGGGAAGCCAAGACTAATTTCAAGTTGCCAGAATCAGAGCTTTGCTTTGCCCTTAATGGTGAACACAAAATGTCTGGGCAGATGAGCAAAGCGATCTGAGTTTGGCCACACTTCCTTCCTGTAGTCCCTAAAACTAGGTCAAAATCAGGATCGCATGGCTGTTAAGACAGTTCCGGAGTCAGAGACGGGCTTCAGTTTGGCTCTGTCACCTCCTTGCCAGGTGATCTTGCGCAAGTCAGCGACCTCTCTGAACCTCAAATACTTCATCTGCAAAATAAGAACTGGGCCCTGTTTCTACTTCCAAGTGAGGGGATTAACTGGGATAAATCATGCGTAGTCCTTAGCCATGGGGCCTGGAATCCTACAGAAGCTCAATAAATGTTTACTATTAATCATTTCGTCTATCAACAAACAGATCTTGAGCACGGGTCTGCAAACTAAAGGATCACAGCTCGATTCCCAATCAGGGCACATGCCTGGGTTGCAGGCCAGTTCCCAGCAGGGGATGCACCAGAGGCAACCATACATTAATATTTCTCTCCGTCCCTTCCCCTCTAAGGATAAATAAAATCTTTTAAAAAAACAGATCTTTAAATGTCTAGCCTTGTTCCTCAGCCAATTCCTACTTGCTCCATTTCCACTAAAAGTCATGGCTGGCCACACCTTTCTCTCGAAAATGTGTGTGTACACGTAAGTAGAGGCTTCACAGTACAAGGAGTTCAATATAGGTAACTGTGCCCTGGCTGGAGTGGCTCAGTGGACTGAGTGGATTTCTGCCTGCGAATCAGAAAGTCGCCATTTAGGTTCCCAGTCAGGGCACATACCTGGGTTGTGGGCCAGGTCAATGTTTCCCCTCTTCCTCCCTCCCTTCCCCTCTCTCTAAAAATAAATAAATGAAATCTTTAAAATCCTGGCTGGTGTGGCTCAGTGGACTGAGGGCCCACCTGTGAACCAAAAGGCCACTGGTTTGCCTGAGTTGCTGGCCAGGTCCCCAGCTGGGAGCGTGCGAGAGGCAACTGATGGGTGTATCTCTGGCACACTGCTATTTCTCTCCCTCTTTCTCCCTCCCTTCCCCCTCCTCTTGAAAAGTAAATAAATAAAATCTTTTAAAAAATAAATAAGATCTTTAAAAAAATAGATAACTGTGACTACCTTGACATTTAAACGTTGGATAACAAGCTCTGTCCTTTTCCATGTGCACCCAAGGTGTCAGCGGTGTGTCTCAATACTACTACAGGTGGAGCAGCAAGTGTGTTTTTCTGGTCATTCTACTTCAGTAATGACTGAACAGGGTCGCTAGGCAAGCACCTGGCTCACAAATGGTGATGCTGCTTGACTAGGAGCAAATGAAAAGCCAAATGGTGAATCTAGGGAGTTTCACCTGCATAGCGAGTGAAAATTAACCTCCACTTCAGGTTTGACCACCACCAACATCCAACTTAGGAGAGAGTTTACACGCATTTCTTGTCAGCCAAGCTCTGGATACAAAGACTAATGCCAATTCCTTTTCTTTTCTTTTTTTTTTTTTAATTTAATTTATTTATCTTTAGAGGGGAAGGGAAGGAGAGAGGGAGAGAAACATCAATGTATGGTTGCCTTTTGTGCCTCCCCTGCTGGGAACTGGCCGGCAGGGAACCTGCCTGCAACCCCGGTATGTGCCCTGACTGGGATTCGAACCGCGGTTGTCTGGTTCGCAGGCCCGAGCTCAATCCACTGAGCTACACCAGCCAGGGCCCAATTCCTTTTCTTAAAGGAAAATGTAGAATCATTGTAAAGGTTAAAAATAGGCTGTCTCCCCTAATTACATTAAATACCATCCACTGTGTGTTGGCTACTATGTTAAGTTGTTACATGTTACCTATTTCATCTTCGCTAACCACCTCTATGAAGTGGGTATTATTCTCCCCATTTTACAGATACTTGAGCCGAGCTCAGTGAGGTTAGGTAAGTTGGCCCAGGAGAAACATCCGACACAGTAACATTGTCCTTAGGAAACAGATGTTGCTCCTGTGCCTCTTAGCGCACCCCAAGCAAAGCAAAAGCTCCTCAGTGTCACGTTATTAGACAGTTCAGAGTCCACACGGTAAGGGAGGTCACCATGGGGACAAAGGGTACTTGGGACCTCTGCAAAGCCAACCCGCAGGATGGGCCTCCAAGTCACCGAGGGTGTGTTCTACCTCAAAGCCTCTCAGTAGCTCGGGGTGTCAAACATTTTCACCAGGGGCCACACCAGCCTTGCAGTTGCCTTCTAAAGGCCGAATGTAATTTCAGCTCCTTAACAGTTAAGGAGTAGTTACATTTACACAGTCCTAAAATTATTTCAGCCCCTTGAAGGCACCTGGAGGATGCTGTGTCCCCCGGTGAAAATGAGTTTGACACCCCTGCCCTAGCTGGAGGAGTAAATGCCGTCTTTCTGGTTTGCTTTGGGTTTGTAGACGTGACTTCGAAACAGACAAAACTAAAATCCTGGAGATTTTCAAAATGATTTAGCCCAATGTAAGAGAAAAAGGGCTTCAAAGCCCCTCTATTTTCAACGAGGTTCAAGAAAAAAACAGTAACAAGGAAAAGGCACTACGGGCACCCTCAGGTAGATGGAAACTTGTTGAACCAACAGACCAGTTGTAGAGTTGGCAAGAACTGGCCACTGAGAAATATCAAACATTTGCACAATACATTCAGTCGTCCTTTTCAAACACCTTCAACCCAAAGAGCAAAAGGTGTTCATAATGTTGGCTTCTTACTCTCTACTTGCCATCAAACTGTATTCTGGGTAGTTTTCACATTCAACATGTAACACAATGTAACAAATATAATGAAATTAACAAAATGTAACACAGACAGGTAACTTTCGAACCATGAAAACTGTTTCCCATAAAACAGTAGGAACCAAGTGACCCTGGTCTCTGCATGTCACCTTTTCCCCAAGTAAGCCTCCGCCATAAGATGGACTTAAAAGTGAAAACAGTTACAGTTAAATACCAATGCTTAACACCAGGATATCCATGAACATAGGTGTGGAATTCACTCTTTGGCTAATAATGGTTTGAAATCAAGACTGAGCTGCAAACCCAGTACTACTGTATAATCTTCTCCCGGTTTCAAGAACAACCTGTGGGAGCTTGTCGGGTTCCAAAAGGCTGAGGAGGAGGCCAGTGTGCCGGCCTGCAATTCCCCCTGCAGTTCGCTCACTTCTGAACAGCAACTGCTGCGCCCTTCCCAAAAATGATCTCCCTGGAGATCTCCCAACATTTTTTCATCTTTTTATGCTCACTTCATAACACAAAGCCACAAGTTCAGGGCGATTCCTGTCTGGAAGAGAAAGCCCAAATACTGGCAATAATCGCTCGTTCAAATAGGACAAGAAGTCAAATCGTTTCCTCACTTGAAATTTTGTGCACATCAACTACTAGAAAAGCTACTTCAAATTTACATTCCAGGGGTGGGTCGATGTGGGATCCAATATAAGGGAAGTAAATGATAGTGGAAAAAAATACAATAAGAATTAAAATTAAAAGATTAAATTAAACTTAATTTAATTAAATTCTACTGGGAGAATGACTATAGATAATGCATGGTGCATTTTTATAAACCTGATAGACCAAAACTGGGGTTGGGGAATGGATTTACATAGCACTGCTTTAAGGTTTCAAGATCGGTCACAGACACACAGTGTTCAAGAAAACAAACTAGTGCTCAGAAATAATGAACATTTATTAGGTGCCCAAAAAGGGTTATTGTAAAAAGAAACTTATAAATATTCCTGGCCACTAGGTACTGAAGCCACAGTAGAAAATACAACAAAAACAATGGGAAGGGTTGAAGTTTTCACAGATTTAAAACTAAAATGGCTTCCTAAATAAGTGGATCTCGGCGCCGGGTGTGAACGCGAAGAGTTAAAAAGCGGCCTGACGGGGAGACGCCGCGCGGCGCCTTTAGACTCGGAGGACCGGCCTCCCGGACGCGGGGCCGGGAACCGGCGACGGGGGCAGAGGGGCCTTCGCGACGCGCCGGGACGGGGGCGCCCGACACCCGCCGAGCGCGCGCGTCCCACCAGCCCGGCGCCCCCGCCTGGCCGTTCGGCCTCAGGACGCGAGCAGCGAGGAGCGGAGCCTGTCGCCGGCGTCCGAGACCCGGGTCTCGCGCACCGCGGGGTCACCTCCGCCCCGCGGGCGCCGACCGGGGACGTCGGGCCCGGGAGTTTCCTTCCGCGCGTCGCGGCCTCTGGCATCGCCCGGCTCCCAGCGCCGAGAGGCCGGGCACCTGCAAGCGGGAGGGAGGAGAACGCAGCGACTAACTTACGGGTTTTAAAGACAGAACTGGCCGAGTGCGAGGGCAAATGGTCGCCCACCGCCCGCTGCAAAGCGGAGCGGGTGGCTCTCACCTTCCCGTCCAGGCCCGAAGGAGTCGTCCACCTGCGGCTGCGAACCTCCCGCCGCCCCCTCCCGACCGCGAACTAAGTTTCCAGGCTGCGCGCGGCCGGGGA
Organism: Artibeus jamaicensis; assembly: GCF_021234435.1. Lineage (NCBI taxonomy): Eukaryota > Metazoa > Chordata > Mammalia > Chiroptera > Phyllostomidae > Artibeus > Artibeus jamaicensis. The sequence goes on from NW_026522057.1 coordinate 17,290,188, forward strand.
CGCGAGGCCGCCTCCGTCTCGCCTTCGGGGGGGTTTTGCCGAGGACGCGGAAAGGTCCCCGTCCCCGCGTCCAGCCCGAGAGCAGCAGGGACGCCTCGGAGCCGCAGCCCCGCGCGCGAGCCCGGCCGCCGCCGCCGCCCTGCGAACCAACGAGCAGCGGGAGACGCGGGCCGGCGTCGCTCCGGGCGGGCGGGCCCCCGACGGTGAGCAGCCGGCCCGGGACGGCGCCGGGGGCTCGGGAGCAACGCCGACGCGCGGGGTCCGCACGGTGCGCGCCCCTGTCCGCCCGGGGCCCGGCCGCGGAGGCCCCGGCCCGCCGAGCCCCGCCGCCCGCAGGGCGCGGAGCCCCCGTGCGGGCGGCGGCCGGCGGCCCGAACTTCCCGAGTCCCGGCTGCGGGCGCGCCCGGGCCCGGCCCCGGGTCCGAGCCCAACGGCCCCGGGCACCGGGGGCGGCCGCGCCGGGGCCCGCGACCGTTACTGGGCAGCGCCCGCACGGCGCCCGCCCGCCCGCCCTGCGCGCCCGCCCGCTCACCTTCTTCGGGTCCGGGTTCGCCGCCAGCCGCGCCTGCAGCTTCTCCACAACTTGCAGCGCCGACTCCGCCGCCATCGCTGTCACTGGCGCGGCCTCCTCGCCGGAACTGGGCTCGCGTCGCGTCCGCGGGCCGCGGCTCCGCCCTCCGAGCAGCCCCGGCGGAGACGGAAGCGCCACCGGCCCCTTCCGGGCCTCGGCGGGCGGGCAGGTGCGGCGCCCGGGCCCGCGGGGCGGCCGCGCGGGCGGCTCGGAGCGGCGGCGCTCGCGGTCTCGCGGTGCGGGGCCGGGTCGTGGGAGACGCTCCGGGGTCTGCTCGGGACCGACCGAGGCCGCAGGGCCGCGACCCGGCTTTGTAAACGCGGATCCACCCCCGGGGCCGGGCCACGCCCTGATTAACACCTGTCAGTGTGGCGGGCCCGCCCACCGCCCGGGAACGCGCCGGGGCCGCCGGCTGCGGCCTCGCGGGTCGAGCGCGGCCGTGGCTTCCCCCTCAGTGCGGCCCGGTGCAAGGGGCTCCCTCGCCCCACTCCGCCGACGGGGAAACCGAGGCTCAGGAGACCAAATGAAGTTGCATGTGGTCGAGTGACAGGAAGGGGGTGAGGCCGGAATCTGAATCTGAATAATCTGGGTCCACTGTGAAGGCTGGGTTCCTCTGAAAAGAGCGAGGAACTGAGGCCCAGGCGAAAAAGGATTAGTGTAAAGTTAAACAGCTTAGCTACAAGAGGATTTCCCTCAAACCGCGTCTGGTACATAGGCATGAAATAAAGAATGAATGAATGAATGAATGAATGACTCTTCCAGGTCCCTGCTCTGGGAACAGCAACAATGTAAGCTGTTTCTTCAAACGTGCTTTCGAACACTCTCTACGCTGAGAAGCCCTCCACTTAGTGCCGCTCCCTCTGCGGCTGACCCTTTTCGTTGGAAACTGTCCATTTACTTTCCTGGCTTGCCCCTGGGCTGTTTGTCAAATGCAGTGACTGAGCTGCCCAACATTAAGTCTCTGCTGCTGGAACAACCCAGTTGAAGTTATCAGCCTTGGACAGAAAGTCCACACGAGACTGACCACCACCCACCTGGTGCCCTAAGACTCAATAGCGGGTGTGACGGAAAAGGCATCGTCGTGGGCGTCAGGGGGCGGGTTCCAGCCCTGGCCCCGGAGTCTCCCTCCTCTACGGAGCTAATGCGTTTGCATTCTAAACCTTCCATGTTGAAAATGTAGCCGTGGAGCAAAGGAAAATGAACCTATTATTGAAGCAGAATTGCTGACTAACCGACCTGGCATATACTCAGGACACATGGAACATTTTGCGCATGGTGCCCAGGGAGAGCTCAGCAAGCAGAATGAGAAGAGACAGTGCAGGCTGCTGGGGCCTTCGGCGGCCCACCCCACCGCTCCCTGCTTCTGTGTCAGCCTTACCTGCACGGTGAAGGCCTCTTACACGGGACAGGATATACGACTGGCCTCCGATTAGCTAATCATGTCTGTGTCTTTCTGATTAAGAAGAAAGTTTTTAACCATTTCTTCAATTATTGGTTTTAGAGAGAAAGAGAAATACTGATTTGTTGTTCCACTTATCCTATGCACTCATTGGTTGATTCTTTTTTAAATGTTTTTTGAAGATTTTATTTATTTATTTTTAGAGAGAGGGGAAGGGAAAGAGAAAGAGGGAAAGATTGATGTGTGAGAGAAACATTGGTTGACTCTCATGTGCCCCCAACTGGGGACCTGGCCAAGCAACCCAGGCATGTGCCCTGACCAGGAATCGAACCAGCAACCTTTTGGATCGCAGACTGGTGCTCAGTCCCACTCAGCCACACCAGCCAGGGCTCACGGGTTGACTCTCATCTTGTCTGTGCCCTGACTGGGGATCAAACTCACAATTTTGATGTATCAGGATGTCACTAATCAAATGAGCTAGCAGCCAGGACTTTAACCGCTTCTTAAAATGATAGAGTATGTGCTCATTGGGAATTACCATCGTAATCCTTGATTTACACAGTGGTGCTCAACACCCTAGGTCAAGGGTGTTTTGTTCATCTTGGATCAACACCTCACACACACTCCAGGAAAGTTTGTTAAGAACTGAATTCAGTATTAAGGTTAAGGCTAGCCCAGCGTATTATCTGAAAACCTGAGGACGCCCTAGCTCTTTTGCCAGCACAGTAGTGCCCCGTGAGAGGCATTCAAAGCTCCATCTTGTTTGGCTCAGAAGGCTTGTCTAAGGCTACATTTGGGGAGAAAGTGGCAGGGAAGCTCTCGTATTCTGCTATACACACTTCTGAGTGTTTGCAACAAACATGGGCTACTTATTTTAATTTTGGAAAAGAGTGATCCCAGGTTGCCTGGTACTAGAGTCATTTTAAAAAACTGAAAGACACCCTGGTGTGGCTCAGTGGATTGAGCGCCGGCCTGTGAACCAAAGGGTCACTGGTTCCATGCCCACTCAGGGCACATGCCTGGGTTGCAGGCCGGGTCCCTGGTAAGGGGTGTGCGAGAGGCAACTGCACATTGATGTTTCTCTCCCTTTCTTTCTCCCTCCCTTCCCCTCTGTCTAAAAATAAAATAAATACCCTGGCTGGTGTAGCTCAGTGGATTGAGCGCGGGCCTGGGAACTAAGGGATTGTGGTTTGTTTCCCAGTCAGGGCACGTGTGTGGATTGCGGGCCAGTTCCCAGTGGGGGGGCACACGAAAGACAACCATGCATTGATATTTCTCTCCCTCTCTCCTTCCCTTCCCCTCTAAAGATAAATTAATAAAATCTTTTTTAAAATAATTTTATTTATTTTTTAGATTTTATTTATCTTTAGAAGGGAAGGGAAGGAGAGAGGGAGAGAAATATCAATGCATGGTTGCTTCTTGTGTGTCCCCTGCTGGGAACTGGCTTATAGTCCAGGCATGTGCCCTGACTGGGAATTGAACTGCAATCCTTTGGTTCGCAGGCCCAAATGAATAAAATCTTCGTTTAAAAAAAATTAAAAATAAAATAATAAAAATCTTTAAGTAAAAAGTTAAAAAAAAAAAAGAAAAGAAAGACAAGTAGGAAAACAAACCCACCAACCATCTTGTCCTCAATAGAACAAGGAGCCCTTGCCTTTCACGGAGCAGTCCGGTGAGAGTCTGTGAGCTGGATGGTGTGTTGAAGGGTATGGGGGGTGGGGGGTGGAGGCTGCCCCCTGGCCGTCTCCTGGCGGCTCTACCACTCCTCCTGAGGTTGGGTGGAAGACGGGGTGGAAGGGACACGGGGCTGGGGCATCAGTGACAACCGAGCTCCAAGCCCCTCCTCCAGTACCAGTGTTAAGCGTGGCTCCAGGTCCGGTTAGTGAAACGCACTGACACTGTTTCCTCCTACTTCGCAGGATCGTTGTGAGGCTTGTTCATATGTCATATAAAGTAACTGGCATTCAGTAGGTTTGCTGTGTTTTTCTTTTTAGGGCAGCAGTTATTAGGGGAAGGTCATGCCCTCAGCAGAGGGAGTGCTGTGCCCGCCGGAAAGGAGAGCGGGGGACGCTCCACCTGGGCGGGGGTGCTGCACAGCTGCGGCCGCTGTTCTCCTCCCCGACCGGCTTGCCTTTCTGAATTGACCGTATTCATCTTTGTTTCACATCCTTCAAACATGTCCAGTTGGCTATTTACTCAGGGATGGCATCTTTCCGGGTTTCACAGGCTATATTCGTTTGCCTTCCTCAAAAATAATCATATGAGTGGAGACTGCCAGCTCCAGGGAATGGTGTCTGAGGTTCAAAATCCATGCGGTTCCGGGACTGCCGCGCCGCTGGATTCAATCCCCCGCTGACAATGTATCGGGCCTAGACGTCCTCCGAGGCCCTTTGTCTAAAGAGGCCAGTCGGCAGCAGCCCCTGGAGAATCCGTATTTACCAGGAAAAAAGTTACCATAAAAACCAAAGAGTAACAAGTAAATACTTTGATACTTTATGAATTTATATAAACTGTATCCAGGTAATAATCTTAACCAGCAGTTTTTAACTGGCGGGCCCCAAGAAGTTTCAAAACATACAAGAACTGCCCTGAATGGTGTAGCTCAGTGGGCTAGGCATCATCCCACAAACCGAAAGGTGGCTGGTTCAGTTCCTGGTCAGCACGCCCGGGTTGCAGGCTAGGTCCCCGGATGCAGCTGTGCGGGAGGCAACCTATCAATGTTTCTCTCCCTCTCTTTCTCCCTCCCTTCTCTTCTCTCTAAAAATAAATAAGTAAAATCTCTCTCTCTTTTTCCTTAATGTAACACCTGACTATTCAGTCAGGGGCACTGACCTCTTTTCCCTTAGATTGTCAAATTAAAAAATGATAAGCCAACACAACAATAGCCGTCCCGTGTGAATGAATCAAAATTACACCTACTTTTGTCATAGTGGCAAAAAGCCATAATTTTTGGTGTGCCACATACTTTTAGTAATCAGTTTATATGTGTGTGCCATGAAACGAAAATGTTTGAAAATTGCTCACCGAAATGATTTCCCTTAGCTCTTTACCTTGTTTTGTTTTTGTTACAGCATTTATCACAATTTGAAATGACGCAAGTGTTCTTGTTTCTAGTCCTCTCTTCCCAGTACCAGGGAATCACTGTGCCTAAAACTGCTTAGAACATAGCAGATAATGATCTACCTCACCAAGTTGTTTTGTGGCTTAAATGAGATTACATGTGTTGACTGACAACACAGTGTTATCAACCAATAAGATTATCTTAAATCATCCGGGGAAACTGATGATTCGGTAACTTTAGTGATGCCATGCCTTCAGCTCCAGAAACCAAGAGTAGGGACATGGTCTTTGCTGTGAGTGCCCTTGGGATGAGGTTGTCAGGAAAAATGTAAGTTAAAGGCTGGGAGCTGGGAGCTGGGAGCTGGGAGCTGACGGGGCCACAGAGGGAGGAGGGGGGAGGAGGGGGGAGAGGGAGGAACAGGGACTGACATGGAGCAAGTCTGGACCGATTCACTTTCCACCCCCAAGGTCAGAACAGGTCTATGGACTGTCTGAGTTTGGGTGTCCACAAATGACAAACTCTCAAAGAGGTCCACTCCTGCTCCTCTCATTGAGGGGGAAGATGATGAAAAACCAGTGAGTTAAGCAGAGAAGATTAAGAAGGCACCTGGTGGGGGTGAGAATAACTACTGCCTGCCCAGGGCCTTCCAGAGGGCTCAGTTCTGTGCCACCTTTCTAAGTAGCTCTCCGCCTTCCAACCGTCTCATGGGGCATTTTAAGGACAAGAACCCAAGGCGCAGAGAGATTGAGCAACTAGCTCAAATGTGGTAAATGACAAATCATAAATGAGAAGCCTGGTTCCTCATTTGTTAACTGAGGAGGGTTAATTGGGCGACGCAATGATAACAACAACAATGACATAAAACTTCCTTTTAAAATAAGTTTACTTAAGCCCTGGCTGGGTAGCTCATTTGGTTAGAGCATTGTCCATATACGCCAAGGTTGTGGGTTTGATCCCCCATCAGGGCACATACAAGAATCAACCAACAAATGCATAAGTAAATAGAACAACAAATTGATGTCTCTCTCTCTCCCTCCCTGTCTCTCTAAAATTAATTTTAAAAAATTTTAAATAAATAGAATAAGTTTACTTAAGTAAAAAAAGTAAGTCTTTTAAAGTAAAAAATAAGTGGATGCTTAGTGGTAGAAACTCATATAAGGTAAAAATAATCTTTAAGGCAGTTCAGGAAAGACAGAAATTTGGGAAGCACTGAGATAAAAGAACCTTAGGGTGACATCTTAGCTTGAACCATAAGAAATGAATGATACCTGATTACTTCGCTCTGACCTACAAAAATTACAGTTTCCTGCGGTTCAGCCGACTAGAAGGCCCTCTGTTCTCTGGCCCCTGCCCATGTTCTAGCAAAAGCAGCTGCTGGCCTTTGCCCTGCACACACCACATTGTTTCTCTCTTTCATGCCTCTGCCCAAGCCCCAGTCCCTCCCCTGGCCACCCACACGCTCTAAGGATGCACATGTCACCGCCTTTGAGAACTGTCCTTGTCATCTGACTCCCAAAGCAGGTGAGGCGCTTCTGCTCACAGCTTCCCAACGTGGTCAGCATGTCTGTCTGCACGCTTGGGTCGGTCTCTCCCACGAGCCTGTGAACTGCTCTAGGGAAAGGACACTCTGTTAATGAACCCCAGGAGCCTCTGCCTGGTGCAGAGGGGGACCCTCAAGCTCAGCTGACCGAGTGGGTGAGAGAAGGAAGAGCTACAAAGCAGGCAGGCCCAGTTCGGCCTGGGGGACAAAAAGGCGGTAACCTATGTGAACACGGATGCAAGGCCAGCCGCACAGAACCGACGTGTTCAAGCCTGCATGACCTTCAGCCACACAGAACCACTGTGTTTAGACAGCGTGACCTCCCTCAAGGAACTTACTCTCTAGAGAAGCCACTGTGTAACCAAGAATCAGAGAAACTGTCACCGCAGGTGAGGACATGCAGGTGAGGGCAAACCCACAGGAAGAGCGCTGGGGGGGGGGCGGGCACGGCTGCCCAGGACGGACAAACAGGGCGTCAGATCCCTCCGCACCCGGGGAGGAGCTCCTCCAACCCGGCGTGGAGGCGGGGGAGTCACAGGAGCAACGACAGCAAAAACCCAGTGGGGGGCATAAGCAGGAGTGGGTGCTTTAAATGTTTCCTCGTTCGAAGGAAAACCTTGCGAGTGGGCTATGACTGTCCTCATTTTACAGAAAAAGAACCTGAGGCTTGCTGAGGGCACGGCAGCCACTGGGACTGGAACCCAGATCTCCCGGTTCACGGGGGGGGGGGGGGGGTTCCGCTCCGTGATTTTCTGCGGGAGGAGGGATGACTCTCTGTCGTGGGAAAGAGGGCACATGCAGTTCTGGGTATCAACCTGACAGGCTCAAACCAGCAAGGGGGCACTCATGTCTTGGGCTTACCAGCTCTGCCCTCGCATTAGAACCACCTCTGTGCACTTGGCCGTCGGGGCCGCCACCTTGCCCTCTCTCATGCTCCAGTGCACATACCCCTTTCGGCAGGCGCTTCTCCAATCAGCTAAAAGAATTTCCTCTTTTTACTTCCTGGTTTTAATGGGGTAAGACCGAGACAAACCTCTCTGTTTTCTCATCGGAGGGGAGCTGTGCTGGTTAAGTAAGTTCATAGCTAAATCAATAATACTTGTGCCGAGAACTGCGAAATAAAGAAATACCAGGCTCCTGGAACAGCACTTGATTCATTCAAGCACGTGTTTATTGCTGGGCCTCCAAAGATGTGCAGACAGCCCCAAACCCAAACAAGAAGTCCAGTCTGGTGAGGGTGACGTTATTCAAAAGAAAACTTCCATTGGGGAAGCCCTAAATCTGTCAGTAACTAGAGGATGATCCAAAGACTTGAAACAAAAACTTGACTGAGGAAGAGGAAACTTCTACAGATACATAAAAAGGTATTCCATCGCAATAGTAACCAGGGAGGTGAAAATAAAAACCACAATGAAATGGCACGTCCAACCCACCCGCGTGAATCAGTACCTGTTAGGATCGCGGGGCCGGCAGGCCCGAGGCTGCAGAACGACACGCCCCACGGAGCACAGAAGGAGCACCCACGGTACACCGGCAATCCGTAAATATTTTGCTAACCCAAGCACAGAAAGGCCGAGCAGAGATAGCAAGCAGGGGCTCGTGGGCTGAAAACGGCCTCCTGCCACGTTTTGTTTGCCCTCACAGTGTTTACAAAATTGAAGTAGTTGCCAAAAGTTAAAAATCAAGAGATTTCACAACTTCTCTGGGAAAACAGTAAAATCTGGCAGCTGTGACCCGGCCTCCGCAGGGTGACGCGTGGCCGACAGCGCTCCCCCGCCCTCCGCACGGTGACCTCCACCACCTCCCTAGGCCCGGGGAGCGGTGAAGCGAGCTCCCCTCGGTTGGAGATTTATGGGAACCCCGGCAGGGATAGAACCCAGGGTCCAGCATCACCCACTGGACGGCGGGGCCAGGAACCACAGCCGGAAACCGTTCCTTCGGCGGTGTGTTTACAGGCCGCGGTCCCAGAGCTGTACACTCCTGCAGGAGACCAAGGCTCAGAGAAGTCAAGAATTGTTTTTTAAATTTAACACTTTAGCCATTTTTAAAAGATTTTATTTAGTTAGTTTTAGAGAGAGGGGAAGGGAGGAAGAGGGAGAGAAACATCCACGTGAGACAGAAACAGCCATCAGCTGCCTCTCCCACGCCCCCACCCAGCAGGGACCTGGGGGGCAACCCAGGCCTGTGCACTCACAGGGAATCGAACCGGGACCCTTGGCTTTGCAGGAGGACGCCCAACCCGCTGGGCCGCACCGGTCAGGGCAGGATTAAGAAATTTGCGCAGCGAGGGCCAAGGTTGGAATGGAACTCACCAATCTCAGACTCAGCTAATATTGGTTCACCGCAGCAGCAGGCTGAGCACCGCTGAGTGTTGCACATGAACGAAATGATTTCTCCCCCCACTCCTGGGACACGAACAATTATTTCTACTTTACCTGGGAGAAAACAAAGGCGCAAAGGTTAACCCCTTGACTTGTCGGAGGTCCCAGGGCCAGGAGGCGATTGGAAGGCGGAGGTCTCCTTGCAGAGCCGAACCTCCGTGCAGCGGGCTCGGAGCAGCGGCAGCTCGGTCTCCGCTCCCCCGCGCCAGGCCAGTGGACTCTGCGGTCACTGGTTCACAGTTAAGGGCCGCTCTTTGAAGTCGCACACGCCGTGTTTGCCTTTAACACCGAAGTGGACACCCACACGCCACCCTGCACTGTGCCTCCCCACACGACGACACGCGGTCGAGCGCCTGCCACGCCAGCACGGCAGTCCAGTTCTGCGGCCGTACCGTTTATTTAACTTATCTCCTTGCAGACATTCAGCTTGTCTCCTGCTTTTCCTTGTTTTATTTAAAAAATGGATGCATCACGCCGACCGGTGTGGCTCAGTTGGTTGGATGTCCCCGGCAAAGTGAAAGGTTGCCGTTTTAATTCCCTGTCAGGGCACACGCCTGGGTTGCAGATTCTATCCCAGGTCGGGGTGTATATGAGAGGCAACCGATCAATGTTTCTCTCTCACATCAATGTTTCTCGCCCTCCCTGAAAATAAATAAAATCTTTTAAAAAATTGCATCAAACATCCTCATTCACCTAAATTTCTGTACTTGAGTATTTCATTCTGCAGAATAATTTGAAGTAGAATTAAGGGGTCAAGGTCATGCATGGCCCTCCAGAGAGGCTCTTCCAAGGTACACACCCACCGGCACTGGGGGGGGGGGCAGTTTTCCACACCCGGGCCTCCTCTGGGTATGTTTTTCTATCGCTGTCTCTGGACCACATTCGAGCTGTCTCCAGTAAGTTGCCTTGTTATTTTTATAATCAGTTCACTTTCAGTATGATTACAACCATAAAAGGAACAAAATAATCTGTGTCTAGTTTTAAAAGGGGGAGGGGAACAGAAACACACCAGAATGACGGCACCGATTGGATGTACGTGGACATGATGTCAGTGATTCTTTTTTTCCCTAAATATTTTATTTATTTATTTTTAGAGAGAGGAGAAGGGAGGGAGAGAGGAAAGAAATGTGTGTGAGAAACATCCATTGGTTGCCTGTCACACCCCCCCCAGCTGGGGACCTGGCCCACAATCCAGGCATGTTCCCTGACTGGGAATTGAACCAGCGACCTTTTGTTTCACAGGCCAACATGCAATCCACTCAGCCACACCAGCCAGGGCTCAGTATTTTCCAAATGTTCTTACTTTAACAGTGGGGGGAAACTTTCTCTCTGCTGACCCTTATTCCTATATTCCTTTTTTAAAAAAGGAGATAGACCCAGAGTGTATCACTGAGACAGCAGAGAGGAGTTATCTGTCTGCAGCCAGATTTTGTGGGAGAAGTGCCTCCCACCCCAAGTGGATGGAAAGAAGGGAAAAAAAAAAAGCTAGAATGACTCAGGGCCTGAGGCAGGGTGAAGGAGATTAGGGAAAACCTGGAGTTTAGCAGTTAGAAGGCCAGTAAGACAGCAGCCAGCCATGAGCGACGTGCTTCTCTGCCCAGTACTGCCGATTTCAGGAAACCCACGCCGCTCTTTACCAGGATCGCACACGCCTGAAGCCAAGGGCCCGTCCTAGACTCCTTCCTGCCTGTGCACCCGCCACCAGATCCTCTTGGCTGCGTCCTTCTAAGTCTCTCAAAGCCCACTGGCCTCTCCACTCTTTAGCTGGGGCCCTCCTCTCAGCTGGGTCACTAAAGCCGCCACCCCTCTGCACCCAGCCCCACTCATTTCTCACTGATTGTCAGTTCCGAGCGCTTCTAACACACAAAGCTGATTTGGGGCAAATCCCTCCCAGGGTCTCATGTGGCTTGCAGCCCTGGCTGCAAATTAGAATCACCCAGGGGAGTTTTAAAGATGATACCGATGCACCAAGACCCCGAAGATTCCGACTAAACTGGCTTGGGGTGTGGCCCAGAGTTCTAGTTTTCCGAGTTCCCTCAAGTTACCCTAATGTGCAGCCAGGGACCGCTGGCCCCCAGGATTTAGAGCCGGGGTTCCTCTTTATGGTATTCAGGTAGTCCGTGTCATTGAACCTTCCAGCAAATATTCCCTGAGCACCTGCTATGTACCAGATACCTTGCTAGCAAGGAGGCTAAGCAAAGAATAACATGTAGGCCCCTCATGAAGCCTATGGGCCTATCAGGGCCAACCTGGCTTTTGGTACTTCGAGCCTCATTTCCACCTCCTCCCCCCTCCCACTGTGTCGTAGTCATCATGACTGACTTGGGATTCCCCAAACTTGCACTGCTGCAGCCACAGGGCCTATAAATATACCACAGCCTCAGCCCCAAATTCCAGCCCTTGGCCTCTTAGTTAAGACTCAGACTGAGAACCACTTCCTCTGAAAAGTCTCTACCCAACCCCCACCCCTCCCAGATCTGCCCAGATTGGCACTATACCCATCATTCTATCTATTGCTACCACCGTTCATTTCATTGCCTGGCACCTCCTGAGAGCTCCTGAGGGCAGGGACAGTGACCGGTCAACCATTCCTGTGTGCCCAGTGGTGAATCCATACAGGAGCAAACTTGAATGAACTCAGATGAAGCAGAGGAGGGTCTGGATAAGAGGCACTATTTGGTATGAGCCAGGTAGGAGCAGATTAGAAACTAGTTGGAGGAGAATTGCAGCTTTAGAAGCTTCACGAAGCCAGGTTCTGACTAGGAGGTTCAAAACCTCAGCCCTGTAACCACCGGGGAGACAGACAGGTAAACATAGCATCAAAACGAGTACAACAGCGGTAGCAGCCTGTCATCTTCTTCTCTTTGCAGACGTGGCCTTGGGTGGTAGAAAGACAGAAGATCCAGGCCCTGCTGTGAAGTGTGTTCTAATTTGGGCAATTGCTTGCATGTGACTTTGGATTAGGCTTATTCCTAATATTTGCAAGGCTGATGGGAGGAACAGAAATGGAGACCCATATATATGTCTAAATATCTAAAGGTTAAAGGAACAATATAAATGAACGAACAAAACAAAAACATGTCCTGTCTGGTGTGGTTCAGTGGATTAAGTGCTGGTCTGCGATCCAAAGAGTTGTGGTTGGATTCCCATTCAGGGCACATGCCTGGGTTGTGGGCCAGGTCCCCAGTAGGGGGTGCACGAGAGGCAGCCACATGTTAATGTTTCTCCCCCTCTCTTAAAAAAAGAAAAGAAAAAAAGAACAGAAACAGACTCGTAGCTGACTCATAGATACAGAGAACAGACTGATAGTTGCCAGAGGGGAAGAGGGCTGGAAGACAGACTGGGTAAATAAATAAATATCTAAAAGTTATAAGTTAAACTAACAAACCCATCGCTTCTCTCCTATTCTCTTACCTTGACAAATATATCTCCATAGTGACCTGGAGGGCGTGGTGAATCGAGAAGTCTCAGAGTTCCTGGGAATGTGGGGGCACAAGGAAAACTCGCCCCGACCCACACCCTCTCCCTCCCACCCGTGGAAGGCAGAGTGATGCCCCTTCCCCCAGGATCCACAGCCTAATCCCTGCGGCCCATGCGTGTGTTATTTTACCTGGGAAGGGACCTCGAGATAAAGAGGTTATCCTGGATGATCTGGGTGCACCCAATGTAATCTCGAGCATCCTTGTAAGTGAAAGAAGGGGGCGGAAGAATCAGTCAGAGATGGGACGCAGAAGCAGAGGCTGGAGTGACATGATCACCGGCAGCGAAGGCAGAGGAAGGGGGCCAGGAGCTAAGGAACAGGGGTGGACTCTGGAAGCTGGAAAAGGCCAAGTAAATGGATCCCCCTTAAGCCTCCAGAAAGGAGCACAGCCCTGGGACGCCTAGATTTGTAGCCCACTGAGACCCATTTCGAACTTCTGATACCCAGAAATGTCAGAGAGTGAGCTTGTGATCATTCTTTACAGTAGCAGAAGAAACTGGGAAACTGCCCTAGGCTCTGCCTTGCACCACAAGGGCCTCAGGGTCATCTCTGGGGCCATGTCCATCACAAATCCAAAGTCATACTCACGGACAGGTGCCCCTCTGCCACACTTTGAGCCTAGGAGCGTACACCCCAGCATTCTTGGGAGGAGGGGCCCAGGCAAAAGGCCCTGTCTGGAAGAGAGGCTGGAGCCATTTGCACAAGGACACGTGGGGTGATCCGGTTTTTAGTGATCCTGTTTTGGCACTGATGGTCTGGTCCGACAGGGGGTGTGGGCTCTGGTTGGCACAGCTCCTGGGCCACGTGGCCTCCCCCAGGATGTTGTACAGCAACTAGAGGAGGTCTGGGGAAGGGCCTTTAAAACCCAGAACCCAGGATCCCACGTGTAGCCCTGTCTTGGGTCAAATGGATTGGCCTCTCTGAGCCTCATCTATAACATCAGCCACTACAGTCATTATTGAGCACCGTGTGGGTGCCAAGCGTCGTGCTTGGTGACAGCTGAATGGCAGGTATGGCAGCTTGCTAGCACACAGTAATCCCTCAGTGAACTTTAATCTCCTTTTCTTTCTCCTTATTCTCAATGAAGTCAATGGGACTTGCAAATTAGAAATAAAAATCCCTTGCTCAAACTCTTTGGTGCATTCCACTTGCTCCTAGGAGGAGCCTAAAATCCCTTGACAGGCCCTGCAAGCCTGACCTCCCCCACCTTGGTGCTGTGCACACAAACCTCGTGATTCCTCAGCTGCACTGAGGGCCTGTCCTGCCCATGGCCTTCCCTTGCAGTTCCTTCCATCTGCAGCCTGTCCTTCACATTCACCCACCCTGCTTTCACCAGCCTTTGCAGGGCTTAGTTCAAAGGTCAATGTCTGGGGGAAGCCCTTCCGGGTTCCCTAGACCCCACTGGCCAGAGCAAGTTCGCCTGCCTGTCTTCTCTCCCAAGGTCAGGTGGCACTCCGTGTGGCACTCACTGCGTGGTGGCTATTTGTATTGCCTTTTTTTGGTTAAATATACGTTAAATCTTTTTTTTTTTTTTTTAATTCTTAACTACTTCATTTTCTTCTTCAAGCTTGGGTCTCAAGTTCTGGCTGGGTAGCTCAGTTGGTTAGAGCATCCTCCCAATATGCCAAGGTTGCAGGTTCGATCCCTGGTCAGGGCACATACAGGAATCAAACAGTCAATGCATAAACAAGTGGAACAACAAGCCAATGTTCCTATCTTCTTTCCTCTCTCAAAAAAAAATTAAAATATAAGACTGGGTCTGAAATGTATTACTTTTTTTTTAAAGATTTTATTTCTTTATTTTTAGACAGAGGTGAAGGGAGGGAAAAAGACAGGGAGAGAAACATCAATGTGTGGTTGCCTCCTGTGCTCCCACACTGGGAGCCTGGCCCACAACCCAGGCACAGGCTGACTGGGAATCAAACCAGCAACACTCTGCCTCGCAGTCCGGCACTCAGTCCACTGATCCACACCAGCCAGGGCTGAAATGCATTACTTTTTAAAACTGTGGTGAAATATATGTCACCATGGAACCCCCGATTTTCTGTCCTTAAACCTCCTCCTTTTGTCGTCTTTCCACACTGGGAACTGGCACGGCCATTTGCCCAGCTGTTTAGGCCAAGGACTCAGGTGGCAACCTGGGTGCCCTTCTCTCAGACCCCTTCCCAGCCAACCCACGAATTCTGTCACCTGCTCTTCCAATGGGCGTGGAATCGACTGCCCAGGACCCCGCCCTGCTCACCACGTTCTCACTGCCACCAGCCAAGTCCCGTCACTTCTTCTCACTTCCTCATCCACTCTTTGCCCTACTGCCTGCTCTCCTCACAACTGGCCTTTTAAAAACATGCATCAGGCCCTGGTGTGGCTCAGTGGGTGGAGCACCAACCAGTCTATGAACCACGAGGTCGCCAGTTCAATTCCCAGTTGAAACACAGGCCTGAGTTGCAGGCCAGGCCCTGGCTGGGGATGGGGGCTTGGGAGAGGCCTTTCTCTTGCATATCAATGTTTCTTTCCCTTTCTTCCTTCCTTGCCCTCGTTCTAAAAAAAGTAATAAAAATTTTTAAAATAAATAAATGAATAAAACATAAAAACGGACATCACGATGTCCATGTGTCTTGTCACTGGTGATGTTAACCCTGATCAATCACTTGATTAAGGCGGTGATCTGCGGTCCCTGGTTGTGCTCCGGGCCTCGCCAACAGAAAGAGCGAGGAAATGTATGTGTTTACACTAACCTACGCGCGCGCGCACACACACACACCCTGTATCGCGTTCCAACCGATACTACAACTCCCGCCCAGCATCGCCGGCTTCACTCTGTCATCTCCACTTTGCGTGCTGGTAATTCTCTGGTTACCCTTTTTTCAACACTAGGAAACATGGTTCTCATTATCCACAATACATTTACTTATCATTCAATAACCAGGGTAAATACAAAGTAATTTCAGAATTTCTGACTTAGACTCCTCCTCCCTCTTCCCCTGCCCCCGTCATCGACAAATCCTCCAACCAGAACACAGTGTTTGGGCGCAGCGCCTCTCCATCTTCACCTTACAGCTCCCAATCGAACAGTTTTCCAAAGTCGCCGAGGTCAGACCCTTTCTCCTCCTCCCACCGTTCAGCCACATATCATCGTCACATGCCCCCTGATAATGATGCACTGAGAAAGCACATCCCCTCCGTGTTCTTCCCCAAAATGTACTCACTCAGTCTAAATTCGAGGAAACATCACGCACACCCAGACTGAGGGGCTTTTCTATAAAGCCACGGATTGTATTCTTCCGAAGTACCCGTGTCATGAGAGAAAAGGAAAGACCAAACACTGCCGCAGAGGGTGGGACAGAGGCTAGTGCAGTGCGGGGTCTGCACCGGGTCCTGGAACCGGAAGGACCATCAGTGGAAAAGCCGGTGAAGTCCAAACGTCTGTCGTGTTGTGTCAGTACCGACTGCTCAGCTGGGATCATCGTGCTACGGTTACGAAAGACGTTACTATCAAGGGGAAATGGGTGAAAGGCATACAAGAGCTATTTTTTTTTCATTGAAAATTTTACTGAAATAATTGTAGACTCACATGTGATTGTAAAAAAGAAAGAAAGGTCCCTGTACACTTTGCCCAGTTTTTCCTGATGCTAATATATATTTTTAAAGATTATTTATTTATTTTTAGAGAGAAGGGAAGGGAGAAAGAGAGGGGGAGAAACATCAATGTGCGAGAGAAACATCAATTGGTTGCATCTTGCCCACCCCCAGCTGGGGGGACCTGGCCCACAACCCAGGCATGTGCCCTGACCAGGAATTGAACCGGTGACCTTTTGGTTTGCAGGACGATGCCCAGCCCCCTGAGCTACAGCAGTCAGGGCACCAGTGGTAATGTTTTTGAAAAAGTATAGTATAATATCATAACCAGGATGCTAATATTGATACAATCAATCTACAGAAAACCCTGAATATTCTGGAGGAATAGGAGACTTTTTGAGAATGGTACTTCCGTATAATTATGTCCAAAATATGAAATAAAAACAAGAAAAAGACAAAAAGAGAAAGAGCAAAATATGAAATAAATTATAACCGGGGTGGAGGGGAGATTTAGATACTCAGTGACCATATAAATCCAGGACCACAGCGCTTTGTCGAGCTCTTACAGTCTCTTTTCAGTTTTTAGCCTGACCTTTTCCTTCCCCTTGGCTGAGTACTTTCTACAGCGGATGAAGATGAAAACGAATGGCCCTGCCTGCCCACCGCAGAGTCCACAGCACCGCGCCCACAGAGGCCGCCTCGCACCGGAGATCTGAGTCTGCAGAATCTGACCGCCACGCTGCAGCCAAAGCTGGTTTCTGTCTCCGAGACCATTTTCCTTGGACCTCATCATCTTCTTGCCTCCATCACCCTTACAAGCAAATGATTTTCACAATAGACACCAGTCAGGGTGTCTCAGCAAAATCACAAATGAAAATCTGCTCTAAACTTTCGGGGCTGCTTGCAAACAGCAGTCATTTTGACTAAAATTTGCAAAAACCTGGTTATCACTCAGCTACCTCTACTCGCTGTCCCCTCTCCAACTCCCCCGATTCCAGCCCTGTCATCTCACGCCAGGAACAAGGCAACACGCTCTGCCTCTGTCCCGTCTTGACGCCCACTGTGCGCCGCTGCTCAGGTGACCTTCCTGCACACAGAGGGACCTGGCAACGACGCCCACTGGTCTCATAATGCCTCTCACCTTATTTGTACTGCTCATAATAACCAAGTCAGGTAGGAACATGTATCCCGGATTACCAGATAGAGACTGAATTCAGAGAAATGAAGAAATTCACCAAGATAAGAAGATTATTAAGAGCCAGGCCTCGGATTCCACCCCAGATCTCTGTGGCTCCAGAGCCTACAGGCACAACCCAGGACAGATGCCTTCAAAGTCCATGAACTTAAACTCAGCAGACGTGTGCAGGCTAGTTCTGTGGTTCTCTAAGCGTCGCTTTTGAAGTAACAGTTTCAGCATCACCTGATGAGACTTGTTAGAAATGCACCTTCTCAGACTCCTCCACCCCAGCTCTACTGGATCAGAAACTCCACAGTGGGGTCCAGCAATCCAGTGTTGGCAAGTCTTGCAGGAGATTCTAATGCTCCCTTAAGTGCAATCATCGCTGGTCCACAGGACAAAGACACAGATGGAACCCAGAGAGCAAGAGCAGAGATGAGAGAGAGCTGCCTACAGAGCAGATCGCTGTCAGAAGAGTCCGTGGTGAGACCTGGCCAGGAAGCGCCGAGAGGACCCTGTCTGGGGAAACCTTAGTTCCACATGGGTCTACCCAGTACCAGGCCAGGACTCGAGTTGGTCTGGGCTCGGCCGGGCTCTGCCATGAACCAGCTGTGTGATCTTGGACACAGCCCCTCACCTCTCAGACCTGTCTCTTCGCCCCTGGGACCTTCACCGAGAAGGTCCTGACCCTGCACTTGGTGCGGGGCTCTCCCAGGTGACGTTTAATCCTCTGAGGACTGAACCCTCTTCCCCGTGGTCGCCCCACGGCTTCGTTGAGGAAGTCACTCAGGAGAGCACACCCGTGGAGCTCCGCCCCCTCCACCACCTGCCACCTCGGCTCTCACACTCTGCCTCCCGACAGACCTCCCTCCCCATTCCCATCCAAATCCACCCCCCACGCGTGTTAGTCTCTGCCCATTCCCTTTTCTTTTCCCAGACTTCTTACTGCTGAAATACCCCTTATGATTTTGTCCAGTCTCAAGATGTATCCACGTTGAAGGCCCCCCAAACTTGTACCTGCAGCCCAAACTCCAGACTGCAGGCTGCCTACTCGACATCTTCCCTTGAATGATGGACAGACGTCTTACATTACCAAGCCCAAAATAGGATTCTAGTTTCCTGCCAAACCTGCTTTACATACTTCCTTCCCCATCTGAATTAACAGCAACTTGTCATTGCCTATTGCTTAGGCTAAAACTTCACGTTATTCTCGACTTTCCTTTTTCTTATACACCTCATCCATTTATTCAAAGAAATCCTCCTGGTTTACCTTCAAAACATATCCATTATCTAACCATTCTTCACCATCTCCGATGCTTCCACCCACCACCACCCTGTTCCAACCTCAACAGAGCAGAGTTGGTTTTATTTTTTAAAATATTTTATTTATTTATTTTTAGAGAAATGGGAAGGGAGGGAGAAAGAGGAAAGAAATATTGATGTGTGACAGTGACATCAACCTGTTGCCTCTCCCACACCCCCTGCTGGGGACCTGGCCCGAAACCCAGGCATGTGCCCTGACTGGGAATCAAACCAGTCACCCTTCGGTTCACAGGCCGGCACTCAGTCCACTGAGCCACACCAGCCAGGAGCAGAGTTGGTTTTAAAATGTAAGTCAGATGATGGGATGCCTCTGCTCATAATTTCCCAGTGATTCATTCTGCTCACACTAAAGGCCGGTCTTTCTAAGGGCCCACACAAAGTCCAGACAAGCTGCTCCCCCACCCCACACCTCTGACCTCATCCCCGCCTACTCTGCCCCTCAGCTTTCTATTAGCCATACCGATCTCTGTGCTACATGCTCCTTAATAAAGGGCCTTCACCCTGGCTGGTGTGGCTCAGTGGATTGAGTGCAGGCCTGGGAACCAGAGCATCACCAGTTTGATTCCCAGTCAGAGCACATGCCTGAGTTGCAGGCCAGGTCCCCAGTATGGGATGTGCTAGAGACAACCACACACTGATGTTTCACTCCCTCTCTTTCTCCCTCCCTTCCCCATCTCTCGAAAATAATTTTTTTAAAACAGGGGCCTTCACGCCAGCTGTTCCCTTTCTGGAAAGCTCTTCCTCGCGGGTCCATCGGGCCAACTCTTGCCTCCTCGGGTCCTTTCAGATCTCACTTTTTCAAAGAGGCCTACCCTGACCAGCCCTCCCCATGCTCCTTACACCAACCTGTGTTTTCATTTCTCCCCGGCACACCCCATCTCCTACGTCATCATTCACTTGTGAATTGTTCATTGTCCTTCCCCCTCCACTGGCGCGGGAGCCCCAGCGAGGCAGGGACCTGCTCACTGATACAGTCTGAGCACCTCGGACGGTGCTGAACACTAGGGGGCACTGAGAGTCACTGCAGGAATGACCAGCAGGATCCGCTTTTTAAGAGTTACGTACCTATTTCTATGACAAATACAGTGTGCCAAACCTGTAAGTGCAGTGGTGACATGTTCTTTTATGTCTTTTAGAGAAAACAGCTGCCATTCTAGAGAGTCTGCTCAGTGGAAGGGTTGCGTCCCGGCTGCTTCAAACCTGGCTGCGCATCCAAAGAGCCCAGGAAGATCGCTAAAACATGGATTCCTGTGTTCTGTCGCTCTGTGCTCCCTGGCGTTGGGCCTGGAATCTATTGTTTTAAATAAGTGTCTCAGGTGACCCCCCTGTAACAAGGCCAGTACTAGGCAAGGAGTAGGACTTAGGGACCCCTAGATCAGAGGACCTCGGAGGGCTTTTCTAGCTAAGACGTTCTGCCTTTGTGACTGAGATGACTGACTATAGCACAGATGGCAAACACAAGGCCCCCCGAGCCAAATCCAGCCCGGCACCTTGTTTCTACCTGGCGGCAGTGCCAAGCTCCTTGCCCCTAGTTAAGGAGTAGTTACATTTATACAGTCCTAAAGTTACATTCGGCCCTTTGAAGGAAACCCGGAGGCTGATGCGGCCCCCAGTGAAAACGAGTCTGACACCCCTGGACCACATTGTAGAGCAGGGTTTTTCAACAACTGCAGACTTAGCCGTCCCCGCTGTGGCTCAGTTGGTTGGGTGATGTCCTGCAAAGCGAAGGGTCGCTGGTTCAGTCCCAGGTCAGGGCACTTGCATGGGTTGCAGCCTGGTCCGAGGTCAGGACATGGACAGAAGGCAACCAATCAATGTATCTCTCGCATCGATTTGTGTCTCCCTCTTTCTCCCTCCCTCTCCGTCTAAAAATAAAATATAAAAAAAAATAAATGCGAAGGACAGAAACACACGCTAGGAAACCACTTCCACACAGCCACCACAGTGTTAAAAGGGCCGAAAGTCCTGTCCTCAAAGCATTCTGTTACCAGGGTAACTGAGGGAGTCCAGAACGTCATTTTCTGTGTAAATTGTTGGATGCCTTTGCCTTTCAAGCTACTGTCAGAAACTAGGTAACTGACGTATCTGCCACACGGTAAATTAAATCAAGTGAAAAATGTAATTGCATACAGTCTTAAATGTTACTTAAGTTCCTCAACTGGTACAATCACAACTCATCATTTTGTTCAGATTTGTGGAAGCAAACCATCTGTATGTTTCCTAACCTCTCCGGTATCTGCACCTTGAACAGTCAAGTTCAAGTCTTCCTGGTGCCCCTGGGCGCCTAAGGCTGGATTCCCCTCAGACAACTATAAACTGGTTTCCATAACAAGCTGCTCTAAAAGCGGTTCTGTACCCCCGGGCACCAGCTAGGTCCCTAGCGGCAGGCAGCTTAACCTGTGTGTGGGTGCTTTGTGGGCCCAGAACTCACCACTCACCTAGGAAGCCTGGGCCTTAACCCTTTAGGATTCAGGCCTCCGGCAGCCTCCTCACGGGGTCTGCACCCACCGGCTGGCTAGAGCACTTCAGCCCACGTGTGGGATTTAACAGACTGGGACTAGCAGGTGGTTAAACTTTAGTAAAAGGAAAAAGGACAAGATTCAGAAGATAAAGGGTCATACACAAACCCCAACAGGCGTCTGCTCTAGAGGGGCTAGAAAAGCTGCAGTTTGCCTGTTAACTTGGCTCTGCCACGAAGTTAGCAGGGGAAGCAGAGAAATGAGCACAAGCGTGACCTTTCCCAGCTCAGCATTCTCTCCACTATACCACACCATCTAACGGCTTGAAGATCCCACGCGAGAACCTTACAGCTGCTGGACAAAGGGCCAGGCAACAGGACAGAGAGCCTCTCCCGGGGCAGCACTGGGGAGCCAACATTTCTGACACCGAGTGCTGGCGGCACAGGGAAGGCACTATGTCCCGCACATCCGGAAGATGGCAGATTACAAAGCCACTGTCACATGAGAACATAATTAAGAGGAAAAAAGCAAATTAAAATTATAGCTAGTTTTCCTCAATTACATTCCAAAAAATAAATACATAAAAATAAAAAGCCTAGCCCTGACAGTGCGGTTCAGTTGATGAGCTTCAACCCAAAGTGACAAGGTCACCAGTTCAATTCCCAGTCCGCACACACGCCTAGGTTGCAGGTTCAGTGCCCAGTTGGGGAACCCACAACAGGCAACTGATCCATGTTTCTCTCGCATCTCTTTCTCCCCCTTCCCCTCTGACAATAGATAAAACCTTTAAAAAAACAACAAAAACCCTACAAGGTAAATTTAATTAGCAGTGTTTGCTAGCTCCCATTTCCTGTGGGGGAGAGGCTATTGTCCTCAGTCCTGTGACTGTCATGTATGACTTCTGACTGAAGTTACTTGGCACAAACAGTCCTGTGGACTGATTTCCTTCTAACCATTCAAAACAGTAACACAAGCATGTACACAGAATGTTCTCATTTTGATTACACCTTTTTTAAAGGTGTAGAGTCAGAAAGCTCTGACTCTCACCTGGGCTGACATCTCCCTTATAGCCACCTATGGATATAAAAACGCCAAGTACAATGAGCTACAGTGGCTTCCCCAGCTGTGCCCCATTTCCCCCCTTCTCACGTTCCGCTGCCCCTGCCAGAGCCTCCCCCGGTGGGTTCCTCTCCTGTCCACCCTTGCTCGTTCTAGCGTTCGGTCTTCCTGCAGTCTCTCGGCCAACTGACCGGGACCGCCTAGTGTTTGCATGGCTGGCTGACCCCACGTGTCTGCTGCTGAAGTACCGGCGACCACCCTGTACCTGTCCCCATGGCACTTCACATTAGTTGTATTATCGAGACAGAATGTTTATTTGACCTCTGGGTAATAATACAAATAGCGGCCCTAGTAATAGTGATCATCAGAAGGCCACAGCCACAAATTTTCAAATACCCCAGGATGAGGGCAGGTATTATTGCCCTAGAGGGTTCCCATAGGACTGGAACGTTCTATCGGCAGAGTAGCACCCAGTATTTCTGGGCCTAGCACAGGACACGGAGAGATGCCCGCCAGGGACGCTTACTCTGAAGACAACTCCAGCGGGACATGGGGGCACGGGGTCACTTAACATTGACCAAAGTCTTCACAGGTAGCTGCTGAAGAAATGAGAAAAATAACCACACAGCAAGAATTTCACAAAACTAAATTTATTTAAGAACTCTCCTGGGATATTATATCCTCCCCACTTCGTTCTGGCATTAGCTGTGGGCAGTGCTTCTAGACTTCAGTGTGGGCATACAAGTCACCCGCAGATCTCAGTGAAGTCCCTCAAGCAGAAGTTCCCTGGGTGATCCCATCAACCCACTAGCACACTCAACCCAAAATGTCAACGCTTCAGGCCTAAGGGACCTGAAGCTCCGGGCCAGAGCAGAGGGGCTTTCCTGGTAATGACTGCTCCAAACTGGCTGGGGACAAATGCCTACCTGCTCCGGTCCCCAGGAGGTTTCATGACTCACCTCAAATGTTGCTAGAGCTAGGACTAAAATCCAGTCAGATGCCTGAAATCCCGAGTCCTTTTTGACTGGGCCAGGAGCCCAGGCCGTTTAATTTTAAAATGGGGAAGCCACCCTGACCTAGTGGAATAGTTGGTTGGAATGTCGTCCTGTACAAAGGTGGTGGGTTTAAGCCCGGGTCAAGTGCATGGAGGGAGGGGGAGGCAGGTTTATGCCGTTAAAATTAAATAGTAATACAAACGTAAAAACATGCTACACACAGCAATTGGCAAACAGTCAAGTGCACAAAGACCGGAGTTAACATTAGAGGGACTTCCACCTGCCACATTTCTGAAATGCTTTAGGTAAAACTAGCAAGTGCTCTCCATCCCCCCTGTAGAATATGCTGACACCCCCCCTCCACAGCACCTATCGCCCCGCATGTTAGCCAGACGCTCACCAGGAGCTAGTTTGTTCTCGCCCTGGCCGGGGAGCTCAGTTGGTCACCCTGGTTCGCCCATCTCTGAGTCGGGGTGCGTACAAGAGGCAACCAGTGAACGCATAAAGTGGAACAAGCCAATGCTTCTCTCCCTCCCTCTAAAATCAATGAAAAAAAAAATTTGAAGTTTGTTCTCAAAAATATTTATTCCAGCTGTAGTTGTTAGTGTAATTACAGAAGTTAAAATGAGTTAGGTTCCCCCTCTAAAAATGAAGTTGAATCACAGGAATCAAAACTTGGGAAGTTTTCACTCCCCTTATGAGGTGATACCCTGGCCCCACCGGAAGATGGAAAAGTGAGTGCACACCCACATTCTGAGTAATACAAAGTACACGGCAACGATTTCGTGATTCTCACCTCTAACCTACTGAATCTGGTCTTGATGGATAAAGACTTTATTACCAGGAAGACAAAATAAATCACGTTTCCATAAAAAATTAGGCACACCAGTAATCCGAGTTTTAAAAATACCCACAAAGGCAGCCAACAGATGACAACACAATGAACGGCAATGGAAAGGTGGCCCAAGGACAACCGAACTCATTAGTCACAGTGGAGCAGGTTATTAAACAGGACTCACACGTGCTCGAAATGTAAATCCAAGAGTGACACTGTGAACCTCTGGCCAAGTACTGTGTTTATGGTCAGAGAAGCAGTAGCTTCTGAACGTCACTGCTTCAGTGACCTGGAAATGTGCAGGCAAGAAAGTGCCACCTCCGAGTCACAGTGGGGCTGGGGGAGCAGCGGCCCGCTGGTTAAGAGAAGCATTCCTCACGCACCAAAACACAACGTTTACCCTTTCTGAACACTATGTGCCTGGTGCAAGTCTAGGCCCCTGAGGGACACTGCTGTTACTACTGCCTCCCTGACACAGGTAAGAAAACCGAGGCCAACAGATTAACTTGCTTTAGGCCAACACGTGTAACAGGGCGGGCAATCGAACCCAGGGAATCTGCCTGGAAGACCACTCTCTCCTGCACTTACACGGCCTCTCAACAGCATTAGACTCGTTTTAAAGGAAAACTGAATGAGCATTTAAACCAAAAGTTAACCCCAAGCATCACACCAAAGCCTGTGATCCCTTCACCCGACATCCATGTTAGTAAAATCTCCAGTGAAGAACAGAATCGGAGTAAAGGGGAACCCCCGGGAATGTGGGAGCACTGCACCCCCCTTTAGTTAAGGCTCTAACCCCACCCCCTGTCGTACCTTCCCCGCTAAAATCCACTCCTGATGCCTGCAGCACCTACCAACAAGGGTGTGGTGGGCACGGGCAATGCTGCGGGGCTCAGGCTCACACCTGCCAGGAAACGTGGCATCCACTCAGAGGAAGATGGGCTGTTACCAGCTATTCCCATTGAAGCTTTAAGTCGTTTCAAGTCCAAGGGCTCGAATATGGCCAGGCCCCTTTCACAGAACACACACAGTAATGTACATTTTACTGAAGACGTTTTATTGATCTTTTGGATAGAAACAGTAATTTATTTGCCAGGAAGGATGATGCCATCATACTGAAAGAGAAGAGATTTTATTTTTTTCAGGACAGGAAGCAACAGCAAAGATCGAAGCAATGGCTAATGCTTTGTTTGAGATTTCTAATCTGATACATGAACTTGACTCTGAATCCCATACCCACCCTGGACTAAACAGGAAGCCTGCCAATTTTAACAACTGCTATACTGTGCTCAACTGCACAATAAACTAAGAAAAGGGGGGGCTCTTGTTAAAGCTATATTTCCCCCTTTGAGCTACTCAGCATTAACTGGGGTGGGAAAAGGCTGATGATTCTGGGTGTTCTTTTAAACCATTAACCCTGGAAGGCCCCACTTGCCAAGCTGCCCAAATAGTCTATCTTCAAAGAAGCTACCCACCAAATGGCCATAGATTCTGTACCCCCAGACCCCAGCTCCACTCCCCACATTCCACCGTTTCGCCTGAGATAAACCAGCGTTACCTTCTGTTGGAACCAGCGCATGGCCTCCTCTTTGCTGATCCTGTGTTTGGCCCCAATGCAGCCTGTCCTGCGTTTCTTGTCTGCGATGCTGAAACCTGGCCTACCCAGCACCTGTCCCAGGAATAACCAACAGTCACCTAGCCAGCTCAGAGTCAAGAGCAGACAGACAAGACTCACACATGGGAGAGGCCAATCTTCAAGAGTCATTGGTGGCCCAGTGAATTCTGGACCCTCGACCCCAGGGTCTGACGGAACTGTTACCAGCATCCTGCACGACACACCACTATCATGTAGGCTGCTGTGCAGGCCGGAACTTGCCGCACCTCCCCGCTTCCCTACCTAACTTCCAGTGGCAGCTAAGGACTCGCCACTCCTGCTTCCCAATCTCCAAAGCATTTTTATTCTTAAAAGTAGTATTAAGAACAATCTCACTACATGAGCATTGTAGAAAACTTAAAACTCTGAGAAGCACAAACACTCCTTCTGCTTCAGCTTTAAAGTCCTTGAATTAGGTTTGCTGTTCCCAGACTCCCAGTGAGCACCCAACTCATCACTGTTCGGATATTCAAATCTAACCAGGGTGCTGCCGTCATTCAGGTCTCCTGGTTTTTGCTATTTAGTTTGATGGTTGGACCCAAGCACTGCAGTAACACACATGGTCGTCCCTACACTGAAATCCCCACCGGATACAAACCAGCCACATCGCCAAGCCCGCCCTCAGGATGGAAGCCCTGCCAAGGGTCCAGGGAGCCGGGAGGAGCCCGAGAGAGCCCCAGTGCAGCCAGATGAGGTCCCAACACTATTGTTCAAACTTTCAGTTCCCTGGCTGGACCAAACAGTTTCTTCATCCACCCTTAATCCCATACCGGTGCTTGCTAGGTCCTAGTCTCTGAGCTTCATGACAGCAGTGATCTTGTCTATCTAGCTCTGTGCTGCATCCCTACACACGTCACAAACAAGGCACATCTTCCAAAGGGAAGGACGAAGGCAGACAGCACTCAGAGCTTCAATCCAACATCTGACATCAAAACACCGCATGTAAAATACAGGAGCACCATTCCACACCCCTCGCACACACAGAGTGGAAAACAGTAAGTATTCATACCACATAGAAGTCCAGGCCGTAGATACCGATGCTTGGGTCATATTTGATCCCCAGATCGATGTGTTCCTGGATCCCGAAACCAAAGTTTCCAGTATCCGAGAAGTTATTTTTTCGTAACTCATATTCCCGCACCTGAGGAGATAAAGGCAGCAATCACACTCCTTGTCAATGCAAATCCCCCCGAAAGAACTAGCTTAGCTTACAGCACTTAGCACCCCAGAAATACAATTCAATGCAATTTGGCCAGAAACAAAACCAGATTTCCCCACTACACCAAATCACATCCCAACTGTGGATTTCACAGAGCTTTCCCAACTTTCAAAGTGCAGGGCAAAACCCAGAGAAAGCATTGAAGAGCATAGCTGCACCCTGCCAGATGCAGGGTTAAACTTCTCTAAGGAAGAGAGCCCTTAGCGGTTCGGACACACACACACAGAGGGCCAACAGGAATGTGAAAAGATGCTCAACATCACTAACCATCGGGGAAAAGTAAATCAAGACCACAACGGGGCAGCACCTTGCACCAGCCAGAATGGCTACTATCAAAAACAAAAAGACAGCAGGTGTTGTCAGGATGCGGAGGAAAGGAAACCCTTGTGCACTGTTGGTGGGAATGTACACAGGTGCAGCCACCGTGAAAAAACACCATGGAGGTTCCCCCCCAAAAGGAAAAGGCACACACACCCCATGTTCACTGTAGCATCATTTACAACTGCCAAGATATGGAAACAACCTAAGTGTGCAATGATGGGTGAATGGATAATTATGTGGCATATACTCTCGGGTACACACAGTGGAATACTACTCAGCCATTAAAAAAGAATGAAATCTTGCCATCTGCAATAATGCCATGGACCTTGAGGATGTTATGCTCAGTGAAGTCAGAGAAACACCATGATTTCACTTATACATGGAATCTAAAAAAAAAAACAAAACTCCTAGATAACAAAAAACAGATCTGTGGTTGTCAGTGAAGGGGGCAAAATGAGGGGGGTCTAAAAGATACAAACTTCCAGTGGTAGAGTAAGTCAGTCATAGGGATGTAACACACACGGTGACTACAGTTAATGATATCGTGTTGCACATTTCAAAGTTGCTAACAGAAAAATCTTTAAAGTTTTCTCATCACAAAAAATACTTTTTAACTTTATACAGTGACAGACAGTAACTAGTTAGGTTTGTCGTGATCATTTCAGTGTCTGCAAATGTCATCACACTGTACGCGTGAAGCTATTTAACATTACATGTCAATTATACCTCAGAATTATACACAGTACTCGCTTAACTGAAGCCACTACAAGTATCGCATGTGTTAAGCTCGTGCTCCTGAGCATCAGCCCTTGATGGGAGCAGCCTCACCTTCAGACCCTTCTCCAGGATCTCTTCTGCCTTGGCCCCTCGGACGGTGCAGTGCACGGCGATCTTTTCATTTCTCCTGATGCCGAAGGATCTGACGGTGTACCTGGCTGCGGGCAGAGGGTGACAAGGAGTCAGGTGTTGCCATACTCCCACCGCCTACTCCCCAGAACACCATCTCCACAACTCCAAAGAGGTAGTAAGAACCTAGCCACACTCTAAGTGGGGGCATTCTAACCAGTGTCACCTACATCTCTGAATTGGTTTCACCTTTAACAGAAAACACATCCCCACCCCCACCCAACTTCCAAGTCATTCAGCCATATTTAAGGAATTAAGAGCTCAGTCATAATGTCAAAGTCTAAGGGCACGTTCACAACCAGAATAGGCCCCTAAAAAGGAAGATGATCATTGTGTCCACAGAAAACAAAACCTTAGGATAACAATAGCTGATGTTCACTAACACCTTACTGTTCTGCCATCCGGATTTAAGGGACGAGGTTTTGAGACGCTCACCTGCGTTAAGATCACAGTTGGTAATGCGAGGCAGGATTTGGCCCCAAGGACTTGCCATGCCCCACTACCCTAAAGCAACACAACTTCACCCTGTTCTCTCTCGTAGCCTAGATAGTGCTACCTGCTAATCAGACCCACTAGCACTCTGCTACCCCAACATTTCCACTCTGTGTCATCCCTAACTTGGGAAATCTTTGCTTGAGCCAGTCCTTGTCTCTGCTCACATAAAACCTGTACTCCAATGCCACAAGCAATCCTAAAAAGAAGGTACTTCTTGGGCAGCTCAGGAAGATAATGCTTTTAAGGGATGTCAACTGTCAGCGTCAAAACGGGCACTTTAAAGGGCTCGGGAGACACACCCAGGCATGCCACGCCTCCAGCCCCCTTCCTGCCTGCCACTTACCTTTGGAGAACACAGGGGTCTGGCCCGTGAGCTGCTCCAGGACCTTGGCTGCCCGGGTCAGTCTGTCTCCACTCTCCCCCACGCAGATGTTGAGACAGAGCTTGCGGATGCGCAGTTCGCGCATGGGGTTCTCCTTCTCGCCTTGATCCTGCTGTAAGGGGGAAGTGCCGTGGTCAAGCACACTTAACCCGCCACAGCTGCGAGCCCGGTGCTTTTATGCTGTGCATATTTACTTCTGCTCATCCCAAATCGTACCGAAAGCCCTAGAAATTTAGTGTCACTGTGTTTGCTGGGGAGGCATGGAGGAAGAAGACAGCTCGGAATCTAGTTTCTTCCTCCACGCACGGAATGGGTGAACAGGAACTCACAGCAGGTACCGAGTGTCAAGGTTACATACAACAAACACCGAGGCTGAGCCCCACGGGGCTCAACGTGGAGGGTGACGGGGAGGGCCCCATGGTAAGGCCGATGGGAGAAAAAATAGAAATGATGAGGAAGGAGGAAACACGCGGTTGTGGCACCAGATCCCCGGCCCATTCCGAAGCAGCTCCCAGGCTGCAGCAAAAGGCCGACCCCCTCCCTTAGCGGAGGTCCCGGCTGAGGTTCCCTAGCACCAGCCAGGTCTCACACCCCCAGGACCGGACCCAGGTCCGGACCCCGTGGCGCGGACCCATTCTTTCGAGCCGCTCACTCTCGCGGCAGCCTACAGACTCGTGCTCAGGCACCTCCCGGGAGGCCGACCCGGCCCGCTCCTAGGAGGATAGGCGAGGGACGAAAAGGCCGGTTCGGCGCTCTCGGCCCGCACGGCTCCAAAGCTGTAGCACTGCCAGTCCCGAGGGATCCATGCTCTCCGGGCCGCGGACGAGGGACCCCTCGGGCGCCCGGCCGGCCGTGGATGGAGGCGGATGAAGAGGCGCTAGCCAGGGCCTCAGACACTCACCGCCATGATTAGAAACAGGAAGAGGCAGGGAAATTTCCGGAGCAGGGCCTTATGGGACAGGAGGCGGGCTCTTCCCCCAAACGGGCCAGAGAGAGACGGGGAAGAGGAGGAGAGGTGGGACTGGCGCGGCGCAGCGTCGGCTTCTCCGTCGTGGACACTGCTAGCAACTGCAGGCGACGCTGGCCGATGGACCGCACTTGGGTTTCCCAAAAGTAGGGGTTTGAAAGCCCCCAGACTGGGCTTTACTTGAGCTTCCGAACCCTACCCCTCTCGCTCCCAGTCTCCGGACCTACTGGTAAGTCTTGCGTGATGACACTGCCAGAACTACATTAAATCAATTATATAAATTATAAACAAATAATTTACTCCCTAAGTGTGAACAAATGGCATTTATCCAATTAGAACAGAGTGGCTTGAGTTGTGAAGACAGATGCGGTCCTGTCTGGTTTAGCTAATAGCTATATAACCTGGGGAAGGGTACTAATTACACCTTTCGACCTCAGTTTTCCTTATCTTTAAAATGGGTGCGTGAGATTGTGAAAATTAAATGAGGTAATTGTGTAGGTAGAGTACATAGTAAGTCCACAATAAGTAGTTACTCTTGTTAATATAGACCCACCGTATCCACTCAACCCCCCAAAAGTGTTAGACATGGTATATAATTAAGACAGGGCCATCCTGCAGGCACTGAGACCACTTGCCGATTCGTCTCTGACAGACGAGGACTCCCATCCAGACAGTGAGAGGGCTCCCTGATTTAAACTAACGCCGTAGCGGCAGGACCTAAGGAGTCGCCAGGATCCACATTCCAGGCCCACGCTGACCTTGAGCCGTCCAGTTCCTTTCGGGAACCAGTGGGAAAGAACATACAGGACTTTGGTGGGAAGGGAGCCAAGCTGCTTTCTTCTGCCACAATCCCCTTCTCCCATTGCTAGAGGGGAGGTGGAGGCTCCTAGGCTGTGTTTCATCCTTCCAACAAAAGGGCACTCTGGGAAGCTGGTCTGATGGAGGAGGGCAAAGGGGAAAGGCCTCTCCTTCAAGCATCCGCTGGCTCACCCGGAGCTGGGCCCTCTGCCTGGTCTCTAGGAGGGAGCAGAGCCAAGGGAGGGGCTGCTGCAAAACTGGCAGTAAGAGACGACCGAATGCAACACAGGATCCTGGATTTCCTTTTGCTGTAAAGCATGTTGGTGGGATAATTGACAAAATCTGACTAATGTCTATAGACTTCAGAAATGTATCCATGCTAATTTAATGCTCTCATCCTGATTACTTAACCTTGACTCTTAAGAGAGTGTCCTTGGGTTTAAGAGATACACATTCAGTTTTGGGGTAAAGGGGCATCATGAGCTTACTCTCAAACGGTTCAGAAAAAATATTTTAGTTAGAGGGTTAAGGACGAAGCAAGTGTGGTCAATTTAAGATTTAGGGAGTCTAAGTGAAGTATACATGGGGCTTTGTGCAACTTCTCTGTCACTCTGAAATTGTCAGACTGAAGTTAACGAAACAATTTGAGGGAAACATGTCCCATAGCAAGATGAAACAGCTCATCCTCCAAAGTGCAGTCTGGGAGAATGACAGGAGGCTTTGGGAAAAAATTAATAAGCATTTTTATATAAATAATTCAAACTTGTAAGAAAAAATAATATATCCTCTTTTTACAGAGGAGATAACTGAGGGTTGGAAGTGGGTTGCCCAGCCCTAACTGGTGTGGCTCAGTGGGTTGGGCTTTGTCCTGCAAACAGAAAGGTCATGAGTTTGAATCCCAGTCAGGGCACATGCCTGGGTGGTGGGCCAGGTCCCCAGTTAGGAGTGAGGGGCCACTGGTTGATGTTTCTCTCACACATCATATTTCTCTCCCTCTCTTTCTTCCTCCCTTCCCCTCTCTCTAAAAATAAATAAATAAATAAAATCTTTTTTTAAAAAGAATTAGGTTGCTCAGGCCAGAAGTTGATAATGAGGGAAATTCCTCACTCGAAACCAGCCTCATCATCGAGGATGAGTTCTTCTGTTAGTTTGATGAACTTGGCAACTCACTGGCTAAATCAGAGGCCTGCGTAAGCCTATGAGGTCAGCATCATCTCCATCTTAAAGAGAGGGAAACTGAGGTCTCCAGTGTCACAGGTATTCCTTAAGAGCTGAGTCTAAACCCTAAATCTGTCTAGTCCACTGACTGATGCTTTGTTTTCTTTTTAGCATCTAGAACATAGTAGCTGCTTAATGAATTTTCAGAAAGACGTAAAAATAAAGTCCCTTTATCTCATTAGCTGAAATATGTGACAATACTTAGCGTGTGGGGAAATGGGCAGCAAAGCTTCAGGTTTCCACTCTAACATCATTACATCATTACATCTAACATCATTACATCTAACATCAAGAGGAGTCCCCCGTGACCACCTGACATAAAATAACTCACTCATATCATGCCCCTTCACCTTCCCGTAGCTTTTCTTAGCACCTGTCATTTTCCGTTATATTATGTCTTATCCCCGTCCCCAGACAGAACTGCGTCTCAGTCACTGCCAGCACCCTCAGCACCAAGGACAGTGCCCAGTGTCCAACCGCGCAAAGTCCATCCCGATGAACACTGCCCATGGCAGTTCTAATCTTTCTTGAGGACAGTTGGGCAGTATGTGTCAGAACAGGCCAAAATAATTCCTACCCTTTGTTTTGTTAGGGACTTATTTTAATTAAATTGGGGACGCATGCAAAGATATATTCACCAAGAGGCTTATGGCAGTTCTTAATAAAATTAGAGACAGCATTCTTAGAAGTAGGTGACCTTGAGCTATTACTTATCTATATACCATGGCCCAGTTTTCTAATTATTTTATTTTATTTTATTTTATTTTATTTATTCATTTTTAGAAAGAGGGGACAGGAAGGAGAAAGAGTGGGAGAGAAACATCAATGTGTGTTTGCCTCTCATGCGTCCCTACTGGGGACCTGGCCTGCAACCCAGGCATGTGCCCTGACTGGGAATCGAACCAGGGACCCTTTGCTTCACAGGCCCGTGCTCAATCCACTGAGCTACACCAGCCAGGGCCAGTTTTCTTATTTTGCATGCAATAAAAGGCCTTCTTCATGGGGTCATGTATATGTAAAGTGCTTAGTCTGGGGTCTGGCAAATAATTCAGCAAATTGTTAATTATTGCTTTTATTTAATAACAAATATGGCTAAACAAACTACTGTACCTCTGAGAGATGCAATAAAAAACACCCAGTAACTATGTTTCAACATGCTTCAATGGCAAGGAAGATTTTAAAACTAAAAAGTTATGCATAGCTGTGAGTTCTAAGGTGATGACCTAGAAAGAGCTGCATGAAAAGCAGGTTATCTGTAAGCCATAGGTTGCAGTTTATTCTTGGTAGCTACATGAATTGCTTATTTGAAAATGTTGATTACTTTTGTGATCAGAAGAAGATAGCTGGAGACTTCCAGCCAAGATGGAGGCATAGGTAGACACACTGTGCCTCCTCGCACAACCAAAATTAAGGACAACACAAATTTAGAAACAAAAAAACAACCAGAACTGACAGAAAATTGAACTGTACACAAGTTCAAAAACCATTCATCCAGACCAGAAAGAGGGGTGGAGTCGGTGCCCTGTGGGGAGGGGTTGAGGCAGGAAAAAGTGGTGGCTAGCAGACCAGGTGCTCAGATGGTGGCTGGCAGACCCCAGGCACGGGGTGGCAACAAGCAGACCCAGTGAGGCATGTAAGGCGGCTGGCTGACCACAGTGACACATTCGGCACAGATAAACCAGATCAAAACGGACAGCGAGACAGACCGCGCAACCCAGGGACCCAGTGCCAGGGAAATAAAGCCTAAAAACACCAATTGAAAACACTTGTGGGGGTTGAGGTGCCGAAAGAGACTCCCAGCCTCACAGAAGAGTTTGTTAGAGAGACCCACAGGGTCCTAGAATGTACACAAATCCACCCATCCAGGAATCAGCATCAGAAGTTCCCATCAGACTGTCAGTGGATTTCTCAAAAGAGACCTTACAGGCAAGAAGGGGCTGGAAAGAAGTATTCCAAGTCATGAAATCCGAACACCTACACCCAAGATTGCTCTATCCAGCAAAGCTTTCATTTAGAATGGAAGGGCAGACAAAGTGCTTCTCAGATAAGGTCAAGTTCAAGGAGTTCATCATCACCAAGCCCTTATTACATGAAATGTTAAAGGGACTTATCTAAGAAAAAGAAGATAAAAAATATTAACAGTGAAAGGACAGCAAACTCACAGTTATTAACAACCACACCTAAAACAAAAGCAAACAACTAGAACAGGAACAGAACCACAGAGATGGAGATCACATGGAGGGTTAGCAACAGGGGAGTGGGAGGTGGAGAGAGGGGGGGAGAAGGTACAGAGAATAAGTAGCATAGACGGTAAGTAGAAAATAGACAGGGGGGAGGGCAAGAGTAGTGTGGGAAATGTAGAAGCTAAAGAACTTAAGACACATGGACATGAACTAAAGTGGGAGAATGTTGGGGGGAGGGGTGTGCAGGGTGGAGAGGAATGAAGGGGGGGAATGGGACAACTGTAATAACATAATCAATAAAATATATTTTAAAAAAAGAAAGAAAAAAGATAGCTAAGTACCTGATGGGGGAAAGGCTAAAAATCCTCAAGTCAGTTATAGAAAACACAGATTTGCCCTGACTGCTGTGGCTCAGTGGCTTGGGCATCGTTCTGCAAACTGAACAGTCACTGGTTCAGTTCCTGGTCAAGGCATGTGCCTAGGTTGCTGGCCAGGTCCTGGGTTGGGGGGGCATGCGAGAGGCAACAAAACCAGTCAGTGTTTCTCTCCCTTTCTCCTTCCCTTCCCCCCCTCTAAAAATAAATAAAAATTTAAAAAATGTTTAAATAAACTTTAAACATTTTTTAAAAATAAAGAAAAAGTAGGCTTTAGGCAAAGGTAATAGGTGAAAGCAGTTGGCATTTGAGCACTGACTAGCGGATGAACAGATGCCCATGTGGATGGAGTCTCTCGTGTTATTCTCAACCCCATGAAGTGAACCCTGAGGTCTGGGGTGCTAATACCTCAGCTACCCCTCTACTGTGAGCAAGTGATGGAACCGGGCCTTGAAGACGGGTCTGAGGCCAGAGCTACACTTCGCTGGTAGGGAGACGGTCGTGTAGAAGCATTAAGCCTTCCTGGGGCGTGGGGTCTGTGAGCACAGTGGGTGTGTCTTAGGCGTGTTTGTTGTGCCCCCAGGCTGCCTACCCTGTCTTAAGAGGTAGGTCAGCTGAGACGCTTTGAGCGTTGGCTAGAATTCTACACTGTGCCAGCACCGCCCGATAGAACTTTCTGCAGTGATGGAAATATTCTATAATCACACTGTCCAGTATGGAAGCCACATATGGTGGCTGTGCATTTGAAATGTACCTAATACAAGTAAGGAATTAAAATTATTTGAGTTAATTTTAGTAATTTAGATAGCCACATACTGGCTGTCACGTTGGACAGTGCACCTCTCTGCTTACTAGTTGTGTAGCTTTCAGTTACCTCTGTTTGTTCATCTGTGAAATGGGGATCAAATCAGGTTTCCCGCGGGAGGGGGTCATTCAGCGACTGGCCCATAAGCACACTGTGCATCCTGGGACTAAGCACTAAGAGAAGCTCAAAGACTTGAGTGGGTAAGTCCCATGTCACCAGGCCTGGGCCTGTTCGCCCTCACCTTGGTGCTGGGTTCTAGCGCATTGTCCCCATGCCACCCCAAGATGGGCACAAAGGTGACAGCCTCAGCATTGTAACCGATCTTCTGAGTGCGGGTCTTCTCCTCCTTGCTTATGTCCTCAAAGCACACGCGCCTGCGGGGCGGCTCTGATGTCCATCCTGTTGACCGCCATGACGAGCTGCTTCTCGCCCAGGGAGTGGGCCTGCAGTACATGCTCACGGGTCCGCCCGTTCATGGAGGTGCCAGACTCAAGTTCGTCTACACTGCTTGCCACAGTCGGTACAGCACAGTCCATCTGGCCCGAGGGACAAAGAAAAGAAGGCCCAGCTCAGACCCAGACTGGGACACCCGCTGCCCATCCTCATAGCAGGGCCGAGGCCACCCTGACGGTGCAGGACCTGCGAGATTCTTCTGATCAGGTTCTCGAGGAAGTCATCGGGGCCTTGAAGGTGGTGAAGTCGTGTTTCTTGGTCTGGAATTTCCACGGGGAGACGTCGATGGTGATGCCACGCTCCTGCTCTGCCTTCAGCCGGTCCAGCACCCAGATGTACCCGAAGGAGCCTTTGCCCACCTGGGCCGGGAGTAGAAGGGAAAAGCCCGGGGCCACCCCTGCTTCCAAAGCTCCTTCACCCAGGAAGAAGGCTCCCAATAAGTTGAGAGTAAGGGGGGTGGTAACAGGGCAATGTGTGGAGATGGCTTTGAGGTTTTTTAAAAAAAAGATCTTATTTATATTATTTTTTAGAGAAGGGAAGGGAGGGAGAAAGAGATGGGCTGAAACATCAATGCGTGATTGCTTCTCGCACACCCGTGACTGGGGACCTGGCCCGTGAACCGGGCATGTGCCCTGACTGGGAATCTACCAGCGACCCTTCGATGCGCAGGCCGGTGCTCAACCACTGAGCCACGCCGGCCAGGGCATCTTTGAGTTTTTAAAATAATGGAATATATTATTGCAAGTTTTAGAGTCAGTGACTTGGGCCATATGATAAAGTGCTAATCGGGCACAGGGTCAGCAAGCCTTCAAGAGTAATAGCAGCAAACACGTAAGTAATGCTGACTGCATACCTGGTGCTGTCGTAAGCACATTGCATGATTTTCTCATTCAATCTCATTAACAACTCAGTGAAGTTTTATTATCTCCATTTCACAGATAAAGGAACAGAGAAATTAACTGACTAGCTTGAGATGACACAGCTAATAGGCAGCAGAGTCAGGATTTGAACCTAAGGCATGGGAGTCCAAAATTCAAGCTCTTAGCCACTAACCCCTGTTCAACAGTAGATATGACTGATATCTACCCCTGCGGCCCTGGGTGAGTTGAACTCCTTTCCGATCCAGGGCAGGTGTTCGTTTCAGCTCCAGGTAGAGCACTGTGTTAGGCCCTGAGGTGGAGGGGAGAACAGGATGGACCAGAGGCCAGGCAGCTTTCCTCAAGAAAACTAGTCAGGTCATTAACAGGTGGGACTAGAACCCAAGTGTTCTGACTTTTGCTTCTATAGAAACTTTTATGAAGTCCATCCTCGTTTAGACAAGCAGTTGTTAAATAATGTTCTGGGGACCCCTGCTGGTCCCTGAGACCCTTCAGACTTGGCAAGGTCCTAACAGTGCCGAGACATTTGCCTTTTCCCCTCTTACCGTTTCTTCGGTAGTACAATGCTGTTTCCTAGCGGCTACATGTTGTGAAGCCGCAACAGACTGAACACAGAATCAGACGTGAGAACCCAGCCGTCTATCACGCCAGGAATTAAAGATGTCTGCAAAATGTAAAATGATGTCATCCTTCTAAGATTTTTTTTTGTTTGTTTTGAAAAATATTTTTCAAACACCAAAAATGTGATACGTATGTTATAGGTAAGGAGTTTTTAAATTATTTTTTAATGAATTGGCTATTTTTAAAACCTACTTTCAATCAACAGAGAGCTCCACCCAGCAGCACGGCTCTTGGGGAAGTCAAGTGTAGCCTTCCGAAGCCTTGAGGCTGAGCACGGTGCCTGCAGACCTGGATCCAGCTTTGACACTGATTGGCTGGGAAGCCCTGGACAAACCATGTACCTCTGACTTTATTTCTTTATAAAATGTGAGCAGAGATTAGATAAGGTAAGATCATGCTCTGACCTTCCAGGGTCAATTCTGTGAGCTCTGGGTTCCATTTCTAGTCGCTTCCTCCCCAGTTTCTCAGAGAACTCAAGCTGCAGTCTTCCCCTGCCTACAAGAGGAGCCTCGATCAGCTCATCTGTCCTCCGGCAGCGGCTTATTATATATCTAGGGGACATCCGATTGGACCTGGCTGAGTCTGGGCCAGTCACAACCTCTTCAGCAGGAACTTGGTTGGGGGATGTGGGGTTCATGCTAGTGAGTCTCTGGGCGCGGCGATACTGTGACCGGGAGCAGGAGGAGTTGGTGGCCGCTCTGGTGGAGGAAGACGGACAGGAGCACAGCAGACCCACAGGGAGAAGCAGGGAGAAGAATCCAGTCTCAGGCTCTCGGAACCTGTACAACACCCCTGAGTCTCTGTAATGAGTTCTCCCCGCCTCCTTCTTTTCTGTTAAGCTCCTGTTAATTTGTGTTCCTGTCACCAGGAGTTCCTAACCCACATAGGTTGAAGTGCAGAGGTTTGGTTTATTATTTTCCTGAAAGTCAAATAAGTTTTCAGTTAAAAAACAAAAACACCCCAGCTGGTGTGGCTCAGTGGATAGAGTGCCGGCCTGTGAACCAAAGGGTCGCCGGTTCCATTCCCAGTCAGAGCACATGCCTGTGTTGTAGGCCAGGTCCCCAGTAGGGGGCACACGAGAGGCAACCACGCATTGATGTTTCTGTTCCTCTTTTTCTCCCTTCCCTCCCTTCTCTCTAAAAATAAATACAGTAAAATCTTCTAAAAAGCAAACAAAACCAAACCCAGGCCCTGGCCAGGTGGCTCAGTTGGTTAGAGATGTTGTTCCTGTACACCAAGGTTGCAGGTTTAATCCTCAGTCCGGGCACACAACAGAAGCCACCAGTGAGTGCATGAACAGGTGAAATCAATGTTTCTCTCACTCTCTTTCCCTAAAGAACAAAACAAACAAACAAACCCCCCCAGAAAACTAACAAGGACACACACACACAACAAAACAAGAACAACTGGAAAGAAAAGTAGTCGTCAGTTACTAAGTTGGCAGGTTGTTTCTTGAGCACCTACCTGGCGCCGGGCACTGTGTCTGGGCATCATGCACATTACCTCATCTAGTCTGCACAACAGCCCTTTGTGGGGCCTAACGATGAGGGAGCGGAGGCACAGAGAAGCTGAGGGACTCGTGCTCGGGCACAGCTGGTGAGCAGCAGAGACAGTGACTCAGGGCCTGTGAGGTGACGGGAGCTGGGTCTTACCTGTGTCAGCACCGCTCAAGAGAGGAGGTTCCTGGGTGGGGACCCAGCGAGCCAGAAAGATCACGCCCTGTCCTGAGGTTATTCTGGCTGCAGGAGAACACTGCAACTTTTCCACAGTTGCAGCAAGGAAGGGTGGATTGGGAAGGAAAATCCTAAAAAAAAAAACAACCCAAACCCGGAATCTCTCACTATCTCTTGTTTCCCATCTTCTGAAGATTTCTCCCATAAAAAGCCTTCCTGGGCTGAGTGAAAATCGTTCCTCTCTGAGCCCCGTGGACGTTGGAAGGGGCAGGAAGAGGCGGAGGCAGTACCAAAGTCAGGTCTGGAATCAAGAGTTCACTTTGCAGCTGCCTCATCTTCACATACAAAGATTTCTTTCAAATCAGTAAGAAGTCCTGCTAATCCATAAGCAGGCCAATAAACCAAAAAAGAATAGTCAACATTTCTCAAAATCAAAGACATTAGATTAAAACAACATACAATTATTTATCTTCCAGGTTTTCAAACATTAGAAAACTACAAAACACATTGTTGGGGAAGATGTGGGAAAATGAGCACTCTCATATTTTTTATTGATGGGAGTTTCAACAAACATAAACTTTCTTTGCAGGGCATTTTAGAATCTAAAGCCTTAAAATGTGCATCCTTTTGACTCAGTAACTTCATTCTGTTTATCCAAAGGAAATGTAATTGCAGGGGTATCCTTTCTAGAATTATTTGCAACAGAGGGAGGGTCTGCGCAGTGGGCTGAGGTTGCCAGGGTGCTGGGGGCACTCACGGGGCTTGGGGCAGCTGCTGTTGCCATAGTTCCTGAGACTCAGCCACCCTGCCTCACACACACAGTACATACACACAAGGACAGACACACGGCCCCGGGCACTGGGACCCTTTGCTGCCTCTCCCAGCCGATGCCTGCTCCAGCATCCTGTGGCCCCTTTATACTTTTCATGAATCCCTTCCTCCTGGGAGTCACACTTCCTGGGTCACATTCCAACTTCATAGTCCCTTGACCTTGGGCGTACTTCTCAAACTCTACTCTCCTCAACTGTAACTGGGGGTAATCATCTTTCCTGCCTCTGGGGTCACCAAGAGGGTTAAAGGCGGTACCTCTGCAAAGCACCTACATCTCAAGAGTGGGAGCTCAGCTGTCATTATCACTCACATTTACCTTGGCCTCGCTCTGGCCCTCCCTCTCCTGCTCCCACCTGTCCCCCCCTTAGACCTGGGCCTCCTTTCTTTTTCTCAAACCCTCCCTTCTTCCCTAACCTGAGACCTAGAACACCTGAGGGGTTGGAGAAGGAGAAAGGACAGCCATTCACCAAACCAAAATGCTGCCTGGCCCAGATTCCCAACTGGGGAGGGGCTTGTGCCCAGCCTGAGAACCCAGCATAACCCGGGGCAGATCCCAAAGTAAAGGCTGCCTGTAGGAACCCCAGCACAGTCTCTCCTGGGTAGGCTAAGCCCCTCCCGGAAGCTGTTTCCTCATCTGTGAGTCAGAAAGGGAGGGCTTTGACCTAGATGCCCCTAAGATTCCCTTAGGGGACACTGGGGGCTGAGCCCACACTGGGGCAGGCGGGATGTGGCAAATATTTCACGAACATGGATTGGAATCCTGGGTCCTCCTCTGAGCCTTGATTTCCTCCTTGGCAAGTTGACACCAGTCAATAATCCCTGCCTGCTGGCCTCTCAAACAACGCAGAGGAAGGGGGCAGAGAAAGAACTGTGTGCTAGGCACAGGAAGGCGCACCTTTCCACCACCCGCTGAGCTCCACGTCATGGCCAGCAGATGGCGCTATTGTAGCGCCAGTATCTCAACCCCAAGTCTCCCTACAGTTGGCTCCCAGGCCCCAACCCATCACTGCCTGGCTGTGCTTGGATGGAGACATTTGTTGTTTGTGGCAAAACTCGGTCTAGAGTGTTAATTGAGAGCCCAAACTTGGTAGCCAGCTGACCCAACAGACTGAGTCTACCCCTTTAAACAGGCAGTGTGACTTTGGGTGACTTGCTTAACTTTTCTGAACTTCCACTTCCCCATCTGTAAAATGAGGATGGCACCTCCCCTCCTGGAGTTAGGAAGGATTGCTTTGATCTGGGATGCCACCCGAAGGGGCTTCATGCTCAGTAACGTGACTTACAGTACAGCGGGCCTGAGGGGGGAGACGACGTCTCCTTCCCATCCCTTCCAAACTGCCCCGAATCAAGCCACGAGCTACGCACGTCCACCCCATCACCAGGCTTTCAGTCCTGCCCTCTGCCCTCTGTCTGGAACATTACTCCCCTCCCTGTTTCATGACTTCCTAGAAAGTTTGGGACCTGTTGGGTTTTCTCCTAATTGCATTTTAAGCCTTATTGAGGTAAAATTTATATATCATACAAATGTACTCGTTTTGAGTGTATTATTCAATGATTTTCAGTATGCCTACCAAGTTGTGCTCAAGACTTTATTTTTTTAAATCTGATATCTCTCCAGAGTCCAGACCCTTTATCCAGTGCCCCATGACATTGTCACTTGGCTGTCCCCTGGCCCCTCTAACGCAGTACATCCTCAGCCAAATGTATCATCTTGCCTCCCCCTCCTTTCTTGTCTTCCAGCATTTGCCACCTCCCTTCTGGGCTTCTTCGGCTAGCAATTTCACCTTTCATCCCTGGGTTCTCGGCACTTTGCCGAGGGCCTGGCACTTAGTAGATGCTCAATAAAAATTTGCTCTATGCATGAATGAAATAAGCAGCAGCATCCTGCTACATAAGTGTGCTTGCTCACCCCTCACCCCACCTGCCAACCACCCTGTTGACTCTGTCAGCTGTGTCTGGAGTCTGACCCTGCCTGGAGCCCTGCAGCTCCAGCCTCACATGCCTGCCCCTCTGCGATGGCGGTGGCCTCTTGCCCTCCCCCATGCCCTGCCTCAGTCTCCCCCTCCCTCTGGTTTTTGTCCCCCTACCTGGCCCCAGAGTGACTCATCAGAAAAGCACATCTGACCTCATCCTCCTCACCCTAAGAGTGTGCTGCCCACTGCTACCATGAAGCCCAGCTCCCCCGTCCAGACATAGCAGCCCTGCAGGCTTTGATCCCAGCCCCTCTGTTCAGCCTCAGCCTCATCCTTCTCCCCTCTCCAACTTTTCCAGGCCCTGGTCACCCCAAACTGCAAGAGCAGTATGACGCTGCGACTAAAAAGCAGGTCTGGAGTCAACCTGGCTGTCGTTCACATCTTCCGCAGCTGCATCCCTGTGAGCTTCAGTTTTCTCATTTGTCATATGGGAATGATAAGAGCACCGACCCGGCTGGGCAGGGGTAGGGATCACATGAGATGATGAAGTACAGCACTTGGAATGGGACTGGCACATGGCCAGTACTCAACCAGCGTTAGTTTCAAATCACTGCAGGCTCCCCAAACCCACTCAAGTCTGGTTCCTCCGCGTTTGACTATGGAAGCTGTTTTTCCCCTTTCTGTCCACCAGGGGTGCTGCAACTCCTCTGACTGCCCAGGGCACATCAGCTCCATCTGGGAGGCCCTCCCCAGGCCCCCTGAAGTCAGCTTTAATCAGACCATCCGCATTCACAGAGCTGATCGCACAAGTGCCCCTCTTGCCAGTTCCCCCAGGGAAAATCCAACCCTGAGTTGTGTATCTCCCAAATCTCTCCCCCTCTCTGCATCCCCACTGCCACCTCCCTTGTACCAGCCACTACAGTGTCCTCCCTGCTTCCGTTCTGCCCCTTCAGCGTTCTTCCCAGAATGAACAATGGCTCTCTCTGCCCCTCCCCTGCAACCCTTCACTGGCTCCGAAGCATGGCCCACCATGAGCTGAGGCTATGACTCCCCCCCCCCCCCCCCAGCCACACCGAGTACCCTTCCCTTGCACCCACTGGGTCCCAGCCACACTGGCCCAGGAGCACCCTTTCCCCTCCCACCTCAGGGCCTTGGCACATACTGTTTATCCCACCTGGAACCTCTTCCCCCACCCTTTCGCCACCTATTAAACTCCTTCAGACTCTGATCTCTTCAGAGATATCTCTGACCCTCCCATCACCACTAAATCAAGATCCCTCATGATGTATTTTCATAGCACTCTGTGCTTCCTCCTCTTAGCCCTTACAGTTCGTAATTACATATTTGAGTGGCTGTTTGATGACTCTCTGCTTCACCCACTGACTCTGAAAGCTTCCTGAGGGGTGAGGCTGTCTTGTTCCATTGAGTCCCCAGTGGCTTGCCATGTGCCAGTAGGATGGCTGACTGGAGTTGGGCTATTTCCTCATGTGTCCCTCCTCCTCCTGGGTCAGGTCCCCAAGGGAAGGGCCATAACCCATGTCTGTATTCCCAGACAGACCCCACCCCACCTTGACCTGGACCACACTAGGGGATCCACAAATGTCACATGGATGAAAGATAACATCTTTTTCTGGTCCTTCTGAGGTTGATGTTTTAACTATGCTTACAGAAACTGATATATTGTGATAAAGCATTAATAATAATATTGGCGGTGGGCATGGGAGTGTGTTCTTTGACCCTGACCATCCTGGCAGCTCACTTTCCAGCCCTGACCAACCCTGTGGGATCAGAAGGGCAGTGTTACTATTTTCTCACGTGTATAGAAGAGAAACAGAGCTTTATGAAGATTGAGTGGCATTCCCACAGGGGTTGAGCGGGGCTCCAACCCAAGCGTTCGGTGTCCCTGCCCTCTGACACTCCAACCCCCGCCCAAGCCTGGACGCCAAGCTCCGTGAGGGCAGACATCGCGTGTTCTCGCCCCACTGTACTGAGGGGCTGGCGCAGTGCCCAGTCAGGAGGGAAGGGCTTCCAATGGCTGTGGGATGAACACACCAGCAAGTGAATGCCTCCTGAGCTGCGGGGGCCAGACCCGAGGCCGCCCGCTCCTTCCCGGAGATGCTGCCCAGAGATGCTTTTTCTAGTCGGGCCTCTATCTCAGAGCCAGGGTGGGAGGAGAAAAGGGGCTGGGGCGAGAGGGAGAAGAGTCACACGCAACAGCACCTCCTGAGGACAGGGCACTTCATGGATGTTGTTGTAAGAATTTATTCAAGCCCGACTGATGGCGTATACGGAGGAGTGAGGTCTCAGATGCTCTCCAGCATCTGTGCACCTCCAGCATCAGATGCTCTCCAGCATCTTCACAGTTGCGAAGCCTGCACACTCTGCCTCTTCCTGGGATCCCAGAGGAGCTCTG
Organism: Artibeus jamaicensis; assembly: GCF_021234435.1. NCBI lineage: Eukaryota > Metazoa > Chordata > Mammalia > Chiroptera > Phyllostomidae > Artibeus > Artibeus jamaicensis. The sequence continues at coordinate 17,334,149 of NW_026522057.1, forward strand.
CAAGTAGCAGGGCAGGAAAACGAAGGAACAAGAGAACAAGAAAGAAAAGCCAGTGTGTATCCTACAGTAACTGTGCTGCCTGATGCTGTAGCCGCTCCCTGCACACGGCTATTTTAATTTAAATTAATTAAAAGTAAACGAAATAGAAAAAGTTAATTCCTCAGTCTCCCTAGCCACATGTGACGGGCTCAGTAGCCACACATGCCTGGTGGCCACTTACTGGACAGCGTGGCTCTGGGACATTCCCATGTCCTGTGGGGCCGACTGATCCACAGAACACAAATAGGCAAAAGGGAGGGAAGAACACCTGCGATCCCATTTCCCAAAGAAAACTGCTGCTCAAATTTTGGCGTGGATATTTCCAGTTTTTTCTGTGGGCGGGCATTATAGATTGTTTTCATTTTTTCAAAAATGGCTTACTACTGTACATACTGTTTAATGGCCTGTTTTTTCACTTATCAAAGTTCTATACATATCTTTTCTGTAACACCTTTTTTTTAAACAGTTGCTAAAATTTTATGTAAACGTTTTGTGTGACAAGAGCTGCAATGTATTTCACAATCACTTCGTTATCATACAAAAGCAGTAGATACTCATTAGAGAAAATTAAATAAAATATATAAAGTAAAAAGAAAAAAGTCCCCAAATCACTCTACTCCAAAACAACCACATTTTCTTTCAACTTTTTAATCATAAGATTTTTTCCAAACACAGAGAGAGGTTAAAAGGGTGACAGTAGACACCGGTACCCCCACCCCCTCGCGCTAGCAGCTGAAGCCACCACATTTTAAACACCGTGGCGCCCTCCTGGGCATCTTCCTGGGTCTGAACTCATACACGTGTACAAAAATAAGAATGACATCACGGTTTACGTGTTGTTGTTTGGCACTTGTTTAAATTTTCACTTTTAACCGTGTATTACAAATATCCTCAAGTCTTACTGAGTAGTTTTCACAGTGTCATAGTCAATGTTCTTGGCCAGCGGCCCCTTAGTAACCTCTGAATGAAGCTGTGACCATTCTCATAACCAGCCCCCTGCGGCTGGACATCGCTGTTTCCAACTCTTCACTGTGACGAAAACACAAAAGTTCCGTGAACATCTCTGTCTTTTTGCCTTTGGGTGAGGACCTGAGGGTGAGTCCTAGACTGGAGGGTGACTCAGGAGCAGAAGGACACGCCAATTTCCACATCCACTGAAAATGCACGAGACTCTCTAGTTACCCGCACCCTCACCAGTGCTTTCACACACGAGGGCAATTGTGTACTTATGGCAAACAGTCTCATCTCTGTCTTCCTCTCCAGAGGTGATCTCATTTCGATTGCTCCTTTTGGAATTTCAGACCCTAGCAAAATAGTTGGCACATGAGAGACGCTCTGTAAACATACGTTGAATGCATGGATGCCCCACCGCACGGACTGAGCCCAGAGAGGGGCAGGACACCGAGAACACAGTAGAAACCCATCTCACCGGGGGGCAGGCTTTAAAGTTGGCTCAGAAATGAAGTTCCCCCTACAATGTTTGCTGAACGAGCAACGGTTTGAAAACCCTGAAGAACATACCCTTGCGGATACTAACAAATAGTTTCCCCGTTATTCAAACATTTTTATTCACTTAACATATATTTACTTAGCATCCACCATGAGCCAGGCACTGTTCTGGATAATACAGCAGAGGATGTAGCAAATGTTCTGCCTTCTGGAGCTGACATTCTAAGAGCGAGACAGACACGTGACAGGCAAATTGACAAAGACACGTCTCCTGTGTCCCCTGGATGGTGAAGAGTGCTGTGAGGAAGAGTAGAGCAGGAAGGGGCTAGAAAGTGGCAGAGAGGAGGGGGAGGGTGGGCTGCTGTTTTACATGGGGTGGCCAGGGAAAGCCTCTCTACTGATGAGCGGAAGTGAGCCCTGTGGGTGGATGAATGGGACGGAGTAGCCGTCACAGCAAGTGCAAAGGCCCTGAGGTGCAACTGTGCTTGACTGCTCAGAGGACACTTGGGATGCCAATGTAGCCGAGGGGAGGGGAGGGCAAGCAGGAAGCAATGAAGTGCGGACGGGTGTGCGCTGCCGATGTCAGACCTTCTGGGAATGGGAAGGTGTTAAGATTTTCTTTGAAGGAGAAGGGAGCCACTGTAGGGTTTGAAAAGAAAAATAAAGTCATTTGACTCATGTTATTAAAGAGCGTTGCTGATCGCTTCTCAGCCCTTTGGCTAAGATCAAGTGTAAAAGGTGTTGCTGACTATGACATGGAGGCTAGAGCATGGGGGGGGGGGAGCAGGAGCAGGGTGCTTCGTTGGGAGGCTGCTACACAAAATCCCTGCCAGAAAAGGAGGGGTCCCTCCGACACAGGTAACAGCCACAGAGGTGCTGAGGGTCAGATTCTGGACGACTTCGGAGTGTCAGATGTGGGGGTAAGAGAGCGGAGCCAAGGGCGACCCGAGCTGTGCCCTGAGCAACAGAAAGAACAGAGCTGCCCTTTGCTGAGATGGGAAAGCCAAGGGGGGGTCAGGTTTGAAGGTAAATATTCAGAGTTGAGTTGCGACCCTATTAAGTTTGAGTTTCTTGTTGGCTATCTGAGTGGAGATGTATGGTTCTGGAGGCGAGTGAGGGAAGCAAAAGTAGACTCATCAGCACACAGGGTGTCTGTAAAGCCTTGGGTGGGATGGGGGCTAGTGGGGAAGTAGGCTAGGGAAATGGAGGGGCCCTGGGGCCAACTCACAGGGACGCTAGCACGGGGACCTCAGGCAGATGAGGGAGAGGGGACTGAACGGGGGCCCTGTGAGGTGGGAGGGGAGCGGAGAGAGTGGGGCCCAGAAAGACACAGGACAGATGTGTACCTGGAGCAGGGCTCAGCCGCCCAGTCAGCTGCTGGTGTGGAGAGCTGGGAGTGACCGTTACACTGGTCAGCGAGGTCATGGATGACCCCGGCGGGAGACGTTTCAATGGGGTGATGAAGGTGAAAGCCCAACTAGAGGGAGTTGAAGGGGGAATGGGAAAAGGCGATGAAAACTGTGGATCCGGAAAGCTCTGGGGGAAAGTTTCCTGTGAAGGGAAGCAAAGAAAAGCGTCCTTGGCTGCGTGTGTGCTCACGCATGTTTAAGGTAGAACGAACCGGCACCCGACTGGGTGCTGAAGGGAATGAACCAGCTGCAGGAGAGGCCGGAGGAATTGCTGGGTGAGGACCTGGAGGAAGCCAGAGGGACCTAGGGCAGTGCCAGTGGCGGGAGCCGCCTTAGAAGTGAGCCCCGTGTAACCGGTGGTGGGCGTGGCAGAGAAACTGATGCGGAGGCTGCTGGCGAGTGAGCGCAGGGCGAGCTGGGCGTCTGGGGAGGGTTCCTCCCCTTGCTTCTCTTTCCCCAGTGGAAACGGCGGGTTCTTTCTCTGGTGTCGTTACAGAGAGCCATGGCTTTCGTGGGCCGCCAGATGAAACGGTGGGCTTGTGCTTAGGGCCACAGAGTATTAAAAGCCTTTGAACGCCTGGCTCACACATGGCATGGAAAGAGCCCACACTCTGCTGGGCGTTGGGAAACTGGGCCCAACTGGGGGACTGTGGCAAGTCCCCGGTATGTCAGCAGTGTGTCACGTCCCCATCAAGGTGTGGGAGCTCACGGGGTGGGGTGGGAGTGTAACTCCGCAGCAGTGACTTGTGCGTGTTGCTCTCCTTTCTCTCCTTCTACGTGGGTTCTAAGCTGTGTGTTAGTTCGATGCACTGTGATGAGGACCTCACTGTAGGTGGCACCCCTAGAACCTCAGGCCTCCGGGCCAGTTTCCGCTCCACAGTGCTACTCCATCTCTCTCCATGTGTCCCTAGGGGACCACCGGACTTCAGGAGAGCGGGTGAGTAGTCTGGACAGGCTGAAAAGTGAACAAGGGTCCAGCTGAGAGAAGCCCCCCGCATCGGAGCTGGGCAGGCCCCCGCAGATCACCTGGCCCAGCCGCCTTACTCACCGGCGTGTTTCCCCGCCTCTGTTTCACTTCTCAGGTCAGGCTGGGAGGTCCAGCGACACCCGCCCACCCTCCTCGTCTGGCAGCATCTTCTTCCTGCCTTCATCATCTTCCTGGGAACTGGCCTGTTTGGGTTGCTCCCAGCTGTCAGCCCGCCCCCACCGCGTCCTCGCAGCTGCTCTGAGGGAGCTGCCCTGTTACTTTTGTTTACAGGTGGGCAGCCATCACTGGGCAGGTAAGTGCCACCTGAGGGATCTTCCCACCTCTGTAAAGACACTGACCAGAGAGCTCACGTGGGGCTGATAACCTTCACATACAGGGCAGAAGGGGGCTCCCCTTGAAACCCCGAAACAGTGCATTTAAGATCAATAAAGGGAAGTTTTGCTTTGCACGGAAAGGGCACTGACTAAAAATACTAGTATTTTTACTAGCATTTAGAGAAGTATTTAGATGAATTCATAGATAGTCGATCGTTACATGGCTGTTGAAGTGACCTTCTAAAAACGTAAACAAGGTCACAGCCATCCGTGGTCCACAACCCCTCGCTGCCCTCAGAGCAAAGCTCAGACTCCCCACCCTGACCCCCCCCCCCCGCCCGGCTGCGCTGCTCTCCCCCCTCCTGCTGGAGACTCGGCGCTCCTCCTGCCTCCGAGTGTCTACCCTGTGCTCTGGCGGGCTGCTTTTCGCCCGGGCAGCTCTTACTCATCCTCCAGACCTCAGCCTAAAGGTCACCTGCTTCCTAGGGCTTTCCCTGTGTGACCACACAGCTGAGTCAGTGCCCGGTGAGTCTCTCTTGTCCCTTTTTGGTTTTCTCCCTTGCCCTTATCACAAACCACATTAATTAATTAATTAACTAATTAATTAGGTTTTTTTGGTCTCCACCTCCTTCCACTGGACAGTGAGCTCCATGAGGGCAGTGTCCTTGTCTGTCTTGTCACCCCCCTGTCCCCAGAACAAGTACCCTGCTGGCATGGTGCCTGTCATGTACTGTTCATTCAGCACTGACCGTGCTGGGAATAGTCCTAACTGCTTTTGTATGAATTAACTCATTCAGTCCCTGCACATTAACCCTGTAGGAGAGGTACTGTTACCTCTTTGTTTTATAGGTAAGGAAGCTAAGGAACGGTTTGTTAGAAACCCCTCCCCCTCGGTCACGGCCAGTGAGTAGCAGAGCAGAGGCCAGAGTCCAGGCAGAGGGGCTCCATTGTCCACACTCTCACCCACGACTCTCCGCTCCCTCTCCAGTGCTTACTGAGGCTGTCGGTAGACATGCGAGGAGTGAATGAATGGGTGAGAGGCGAGAGCTTGGGACAAAGGGCCCTGGATCAGAGAGAGGTGGGTTTGGGACCCAGCTGTGTCTCCTGCGGACCTGGGTCTCAGATTCCCACTCTGTTAGGAAACAGAAAACTCCCCTGAGAGTGCTTCAGAGCAATAGGAGATAACTAAAAACTGCTTTTTAAAAAGTGGGCAAAAGGCCTGAACAGGACATCCACTGAAAAAAAACCAGCGTGCAAAATAAACAAATGAAAAGATGCTTCATCTCATTAAGGAAATGCAGATGGGAACTGACTGTCAGGGACGATGATCACACTAAGTGCCGGCGAGGCTGTGGGGCAACTGGAACTCCCGTCCACCGCGGCAGAGGAGGGGGCGAGTGTTCTTCGGCACTAGCGCTCTGGAAATCCGCCTGGCAGCACTCGCACGGCTGCACGTGTGCACTCCTGATGACGCCCAACTTCCACCTTGGGTGTGTAGCTTAGAGAAACTCCGACACGTGTGCACCAGGAGACACGCTGTAAGAATGATCATAGACCTGCCCTGTCCTGTGTGGCTCAGTTGGGTGGACGTCATACCACAAAGCAAAAGGTCGCTGGTTCGTTCCTCATCAGGGCACAAGCCTGGGTTGCAGCTGGGGTTGCAGGTTTGGTCCCCGGTTGTGGTGTGTGCAAGAGGCAACTGATTGATGTTTCTCTCTCACATGGCTCTTTCTCTCCTTCTCTCTCTTCCTCTCTTCCCTTCTCTCTAAAAATAAATAAGTAAAACACTTTTTAAAAACGATCATGGCAAAACAACCTACAGACCCATTGACTGGAGAATGGTGAAGGTAACTGAGGCTTATTTATACAACGGAGCATTATGCAGTTGAAAAAAATGAATGCTGGGTAAATAATGCAAAATCGTGTATGTGGTGTAGAAACATAGCAATGCATGAAAAAAATTAAGCCAAGGAGAAATGTGTATACATTATACTATTGATATAAAGGCCAAAAAGCAAACAAAACAATATGTTGTATAGGATCCATCTCCATATGGAGACACTGTCTTTTTATTCCAAAGCAATGAATGGGGACCACAAAATTCAGGGTTGTATTGTGTTGACCTTTGGAGTGAGGCAAGGAACAGAATTAGAGAGGAACACAGGTGGCTTCAACAATGCTGGTGAAGTTCAAGTTCCTGAGCCAAGGTGGTGGTTTCACAGATGTTTGTTTCCATAAACCAGACATTCATCACATTTTTTGTGTTCATCAAATATTGCGTAATATAAAATTCACTCTTCTGTAGCTCCAGGGTTGTTGTAAGAGTCAAATGCGAGTGTGGACAGAGTTGACTGTTCATTCCACAAGCGTCCACCATATGCGAGGCCCCCTCTTAGGCACCAGGGAAGCTACAACAAATGAGAATAGGATGCGGCCGGGAGGAAGTGGCTTCAGATCCGAGCAGCGAAGAGCACCAGCTTTGCAGCCAGAGAGACCTGGGTACGAATCCCACTCTGCTGCTTACTAGCTGTGTGACCTTGGGCAAGTGTCCCAACCTCCCACTTCCTCAGATTGGTGAGTCGGGAACAGGAAAGCTAAGAGGCTGAGGTAAAGCAGTAAAGCTAACTGGCCTGCCTGATACTGAGCCCTTAGTACGAGCTCGATGAATGTGCCTGTTTGTGCAAAGCGCTGACGCCGGGGGTGGAGAGGAGGGGCCACCCTGCCGGGTGAGCACCAAATAGGAGAAGAAGGGCTGTGTCCTGAAGGCTCTGAGGGGTCAGTGAAGGTCTAAAGGTTTGACAGGGACAGCATTTGTGCCTCAGAAAGATCCCTCTGGCTAAACTGAGGGAGAAGGCGGGACCCAGGGCCTGGCCAGCGTGGCTCAGTTGGTTGGAGCGTCATCCTATGGCAGGAAGATTGTGGGTTCCATTCCCAGTGAGGGCACACACCTAGGTTGCGGGTTCGGTCCCTGGCCTGGGCACATACAATCCCCAGTCCGGGTGCAGACAGGAGGCAGCCAATCGATGCTTCTCTCTCACATCAGTATTTCTTGCTCCCTCTTCTCTCCCTCCCTCTCTCTGTAAAAACCAATTTAAAAAAAGGACCAGAACCAGGAAGGCTGTTTAAGAGGCTGTTAAAATAATCTAGGGGAGAGATTGTGGAGTCCTGAACTAGGGGTTTAGAGTCCACAGGGACTGGAGGACTGGAAGGAAGGGGACGGATTCTAGAGCATTCAGAGAGAGAAAATTGATTGCAGGGGACACTGTATGTGGGAGCAGAGGGGCTGAAGTCACTTGGGACAGGCCCCAGATGTGATGCCCTGAGGTGGGGAACCCAGAAGGAGAGAGAGGTTGGAGGGGAGATGGAGATGATGGGTTCAGCGTTGGTCAAGCTGAGGTGGGGCACTTGGGAGTTAGTAAGTGCAAAGTGAGGCACCTAAGGGGCCCCGCGTTTACGTACTGGGAGCTCAGGGCGAAGCTTAGCTCAGAGAAGGCGACTGGGAGTGGTGAGGTTGTCCAGGACGGGTGTGGAGGGGTGCAGCCGGCGATGCCTCTGACCCCACGGGCAGGCGGAGGAGGAGCCGGGGTGATCCCAAAGGAGCTGCTGTGGAGGGAGGTGGTGGAAATAGAGAAGCCAGGTCTCCCTGACGCTGAGGGGGCAGAGCGTGGAGCCAGAGGGTGTGGCCCGCTCAGAGTCAGATGTCACAGAGGGGCTGAGAAGAAGCCACCAGGCCTGGTTCGGGGGCTGCCAGTGCTCTGGGCAGGAATGTTTCCCGGCGCGGTGGGGGCTGCTGCGTGGTGAGGGGCTCTCAGCGTTCCCAGAGCAGTCCGTGGCCTCTCCACCGCCTCCCACAGCCCCCGTCCCTCCCGCCCACCTCTCGGGTCTCCCTTCTCCCGTTTGTTCAATGTCTGCTCCTGGTTGGTCCACAAACTCCATGAGCAACCAGCAGGAATTGTGCAAAATACAGGAATTCAGTTGAGCCTCCTTTCAGTCCCAAGAAATACCATGTTCATCCCCAATAAACAAGTGAGTGAACTGAGGCCCTGAGGCCAGAGATTTACTTGGCCATTTTGAGGGATAGGTTTCATCTCTAACTGGGGGTGGCAGTCAGGAAAAACAAATTCGCATCATCTGAACCTCCAGTACCTGAACTTGATGAAGTCTCCACTTTAGCCTGCATACAAAACGCCAGAGATTGGTATGAACTGGCAGCTCTTAGGCCCCAACTGCAGATTCGGATTCAGCAGGTGCAAAGCAGTGCCTGGGGACCTGTTTTGGCAACTGTCACCCTAGGTGATTCCCCTGCAGGAGTTCCACCCCGAGGCAGCATTAACCCAATCCTGTGCTGCACCCTTGGAATTTCAGGGTGGGAAGTGGTCCTGGACCCCCAAGCTACTGGTTTCTGGCAATCAGTTAGGGCTCTGGCTGCAGCTGGGAGCGCCTGGGGCTGGGGGAGGCAGGGGTGGTAATAAAGAAACAACAGGAAACTCAGCTTTTATTAGCCCTGGGTACTCGCAGCTGCAGGTGAGTAATCTGATTTCTGCGGCGTCCTGTTTTCTCCGCTGCACGGCGGTTCCTCGACACCCACTCACCTGCCACCAGCCACGGGAGAAAGGGCGGGTGGGAGGGAGGATGGGCGTGGGGCTCCGCCCGTCTGGGTCCCTCGCCCACGCCCCGCGGGCACGCTTGCTGCGCTAGGGCCACCGGTGGCCCTGCACACCTGGTGCACTCGCTGCCGGGAAGCTGGGCTCCGCCCACCTGCGATAGGGGGTGGTGAGGGGAGAGGCAAGACAGATGCGCATCCGCGGCCCTGCCAAGCCACCCCCCCCCACCCCCGCTCAAGCTGCGTCCCCCCACCCCTGGCTCCTTGCTCATTCCCCCAGATCAGATGACCTGGTGCCATCTTCCCGCTCCGCCACTGACTTCCAAGCCTCGGTTGCCGCCTCACTAAAATGGGAGAGGGAGGGAAGCGGTGTGAATGCTGTCGACTCTAAAGCACTGTACCCGTACTGAGGCCAGTCTCTTAACTGCCGTGTGTCTCCTCGTTTGTAAAGCGGGAATGATGAACTGTTTCTCATACGCAAATAATGCTCATGAGGTGCCTAGAACACTGTACTCAGTAAGGGCAGTGGCTGTCGCTGTGGTTACCACCACCGATACTGCTAGGCCACGCGGAAGCCCGCCTTCTGTCTTCTCGCTCAGGTCCTCTGGTTTCCCTGGGTCCCCCGCTCCTGCTGGGGAAGAGGCGGCCGGGAAGACGCCGATCAGAGCGGCCCGACAGAGCCAGGGGTCTGCCTGAGAGTGGAGACTTGTTCCGAGAGGTGGAAAGCTCTCCGACCACGTTTTTCCATCTGTAAATTGGGGCGGGTAACCCGTTCTCCACCGAGATTGCAAAGACCACGTGAGAAAATAAACCCGGAAACATTTTGCAAACTTAAAGTGCCGGCCACATGCGAAGAACTGTAATTACACTTTCTTCCAGGTGCCTCCTTGCCCAGGTCAAGGACTAGTCAGGAGCTGGCCTGGAGTTAGCCGCTGGGTGTCGGAGGACCCCTGTGGAAAGGACCTCAGGTGGGGTCTGCCACGTCTGCCCGTCACTGCATGCCTTGCTGGCACGAGGGTGGGGTGAGAGACCCTACCTTCAGGGGTTCGTGGTCCAAGGACCCCAAGAGGCAAAGGTGTCCTGGCAGCACAGGGGACGCAGGAAGTGGACTCCCGGGGACAGGGCAGGGGTTCCAGGGCGGAGGACTTCCCGCAGGAGTCAGCCTGGGGAGGACTTTTTGAGGGATGGTTGTAGTTCACAGGAGAAGGGGAGGCATATTGGGACAGACACAAACTGGCAGGGAGACCGGGGGACAAGAACCTGTGCCATGTGCTCAGGGAAAGGGTGCGATGTGGCTGAACCTCAGGGTGAGAAGAGAGTGGGGTGCAGGATGGAGGCTCATTGGGCAGGGCTGCCCCGTGCCACGCTAGGGCGTCCGGACTTCAGCCCAAGGCTGAGGGGGCGTTGTATGGATGTTCAAATGTTCAAAGCAGGGGAGCAACACGGTCAGTGGCGGCCTCTAGAAAGGTCGCTGTGGGGAACGGGAGGAAAGGCAGCACAGACAGCAGCTGCGGCCGGGAGCAGAAGTGGCCTGAACGAGGCAATGGCAGGGGGGCAGGAGAAGGGACGGACGGGACAAAGCTTCCTGAAACAGAACAGCAAGACTTACAGTAGGACAATGAGAGGAGACACAGTGAAGGCGATGGATTTTTCTGTCTCCGGAGCATTGTCTGGAGTGGGGAACCCAGGAAGGGAGCAGGGTGAGGTCACCTTGGGGTACCTGTCAGGAGTTCGTTTCCTTGAGAGCAATCTGTACTAGGCACCAGGGGAGTGAGCAGGTGGGACCCAGCACCACCAGGAGAAGCTAGAGAGAGAAGAGAATATCGTATTCGTCGGGAACCCTGGTTTGTGCCAGAAAATCAACTCAAACTAGGTTAAGGACAAAAACTAAAAAGGAAAAAGACAAACTAAGAATTGAGGGGCTCCTTTATCTTGGAGTTTCAAAGATGGGTCAACTTCAGGCATTGCTGGATCCAGGGTTCCCAATAATATCCTTGAATTATCTCCCCTGCAGCCCCATCAGTCAGTATTGTTTGCTTCTGCTTTTCTTTAAAAAACATGGGCCTCCTTCTCTGCTATGGCACACAGGCCCCCTCCAGTGCCGGGAAAGATACTCACATATTTACATTCTATCAGCTGACGCTTCAGGAGAAGAAAGCCAAGGGTCGCCACTGGCTCCATCACAGTCCCCGGGAGGGCCCTGAATGACCCGGCCTTCATCATATGCCCAGGCCCAACCTGATCGTTGTAACAAGAGCCTGTCTCCCTCTCTAAGAAATGAGGATATTCACAGAACACCCACCCCATGTGATGACAGAGAAGTGTAAGATGTAACTGAGAAATGCTTACCCCAATGCCTGGCATGTAGTAAATGCTCAATAAATGGCAACTGCCTATAGCGCTGGTGGAAGAAATAGTAGCAGTAGTAGTTGTAATAGCCTCTGGCTGCCTGAAAGGGCAGAAGGTGCGGCTAATAAATTCAGCACTCCTGAGGCTTCATTCATTCATCCAGTAATCTCTGAGCGCCTGCTGTACGCCAGTCCCCATCCCAGACACAACGGATGTCCGGAAGACTAGAGTACAAGAGTTTTCAGTAATGTAGGACACAGACACAATGGCAGAGAGTTACAATACGGGCGATTTAATGTGTGCTGACCGTGGCGCAGGTGCTGGTGGACGGAGCATTTCCACATTTAAGGGAGGGCCTGTTGTCCTCATTCCATGGATGAAGGAATAGGGGTCCGGAGAGGGTAGGTGGCTTGCTCAGAGTCACCACACTTGTAAGTGGGGGCACCGGGGCTGGCCCAGGGATTGACCCCACTGGATGAGTTTATCAGGTGGAGAAGAGAGGAGAGACAGGATGCCAGGCAGAAGGATAATGTGACCCAACCCCTGGGATGGGGAGAAGGAGCCAGGATTCCGACACAGAGAAAACCCACGCCCGTTGCGGGGGTGAGACAGGGACAGCAGGGCAAGGCCGAGATGGGAGCCAGGGCCTCCAGCAAGCGCTGTGCCTCTTGGAACCTCCACCTCCTTAGCTGCTTCGTGGGGGTAAGGAAGTCTATTATCTCCATCCCCACTGTACACGGGAGGAAGCAGAGATGAGATCAAGGCCGGCTCTGCTGGAGCAGAGGAGACGTGAGAGTCCACTGCAAGCCCGCTCCGTCTCAGGGGCGGCAGCCACAAGGTGCACCTGAAGAGAAGGGGGAGGCTCAACGGGAGCCGCCCTCAGAGGGTCCCGGAAGAGGGTCTCCTGTGCTCCTACACAAAACTTCGATGTCTTAAGGACCTTAGAGGCAATTACACTTATGCATGGTGGAGATGGTGCCTGCAACTTGCAAACAGAGAAACTGAGCACAGAAGAGGTGAGGTGACTTGTTCAGGGTGACACAGAGCAAGCTGGTGGTAGACCTCCATCTGGAATGTAGGTCTCCTGGTTCTCTGCTCTTTCTCCATTCCAAAAACCACTCCTCACAAATGACCTCTCATGACTGACCTTACCGGTCCAGAACAGTCACTATGGACCAGGCCCTTCACCTTTCTTCGTCCTCCAGACCACCGTGGAGTCTTATCCAGGGCAGCCGTAGGTGTGTTAGCAGAGGCATGTGTACAGACATAATAAAAGGTTTATTGATACAAAGCATCTAAAATAATAACAAATGCATTCAGACTTTAGGGACATCCTGTAAATTATACCATCCTATTTCACAGATCATAAAACTGAGGTTCAGAGATGTGAAAAGTCAGCCGCAGGGACTCACAGCGAGGACACCAAAGGGTGAGGATTGGCACCCAGGTATCTCCGACTCCAAAGCCGGGCTGTCCTATCCCCACCCCAAGCTGCTGTCGGGCAGGAGCTGAGAGGACCAGCCCTGGAGCCGAGGGAGGCAGCAGTCAGCGCAGTGGTTAGACATGAAGCCCTCGAAGCCTGGCTGCCGGGTTTGAGTCCTGCTCTGCCCCTCCTTAGCTCTGTGTCCTCGGGCACATCACTGGCCCTGCAGAGCCTCAGTCCTGGCCTGTGACATGCGGGTGGTAACACAGTGTTCCCGGGGGTTGTGGGAGCGGAGGGAACGTTGGAGGGTGCGGTGCAGGGGGAGCACGGTGGGAGTGGGCCCCGTGGTCGCCGGCACCTCGCAGCGTTTGCAGTGACTGCCTCGCTGCCCGTCAGTTCTGCTTTTCTGGCACTGTGGGTTCCGTAGTTGGCCACCTGCGCTCTGCCACTTGCTAGGAAGGTGATCTTGAGGTTGAGAGAGTGAAGGTTAAGCCTTGGGTGACTTCATTGCATGACTTTGAAACACATTTTGTACTCATAATTTTATATTATTTTTCTTAAAGGGGTGTCCCGACATTATGTAAACTCTCCAAAACCTGCACCCACTCCCGTGTGAGTGGCGCACTGGCCTCCGCTCTCTCGTCTGTGGAGGTGCGGAGAGTGGTATTGTCTGATTAAATAAACTAATTCGTATAGAATGCTTTAAAAGTGCCTGGCGTAGAGGCAATGCCCAATGAACGTTGGCCTCTTAAGTAAATCTCCAGCTAGTATGTATGTTAAGTGTTTTAAATGTGCTACATTCCTTACATTTGTCATTTTATTCAGTTATGTTTAATCTTCACAACCACCCCTCCCATTTTACAGGTAAGAAAGCAGAGGCTTAGAGAGGCGAGGTCACGGAGCTTGGAAGGCCAATAGGTCTGACTCCAGGACCATGCTCCCAAACTCCGCCCCCGACTGGCTCCCCACTGCCCCTGCCCCACGCCCCACCCTGCAACAGCTGAACCTAGAGGACTGTGTCGGCCGGGCCCTGTTCCCCTGAAGTTCGCCCATGAGGCCCCTGCTAGGGAGGAAGCCCTCCCAAATCCAGCTGAGCCTGGGGCCCTGCCACACCTAGTACCCGGTCCCTCCTGCCCCCTAGAGCTTCCTCTTGAGCCCCTGTCACCAGAGGCCCTGGCCCAGGTGGGGCAGGGGCCAACGGGTGACAATGACCGATTTAGAAAGTAAAGTTGCTTCTCAAACAAATAAGAAAGAAGAGGAAAGAAAGAAATGGCCTGCCCGCTTCCTGCCCCACACTCTCTCCCAGCACCTGGGGCCCAGCTGCGAGGTTTTCACTGCTTGTTTGTTCATCCTGCTGCCTCGAGGAGCCTCTTCTGAAAGCCCCAGCCCCCCTCCACGGGCAGTGAGATGATTGTGGAACCGATGGAAATAAGCACCCTCCGTGGTGGTTTTACTGTCATTGTCTCAAGTATTGTTTTGGACAACAATACCAATAATCATAACAATCCGGGTTTCCGGCCGTTGGGAGAGAGGGAATTACCAGCTTCGACTTGGGAGTGGCCACCCTCCTTCTGCGATTTATGAGGTGTGAAGGCCTGGCCAGGCCGTTACTCCTCTCTGGACCGCGGTCTCCTTGTCTAAGAGGGTGAGGCTGGGTGAAGTACGACCGTGCAGGTGAAGCGTGTGTGGGGTGGCAGCCCTCACTTGGTCGCGGCTGTGAAAGCTGGGGCGTGCAGGAGCGGAGCTGGGGCCTTCACGGCTGCGGCTGGGAAGCGCGGAGGGCTCGGGGGTGGGATGACCCATAGTGGGTTCTAGCTGCTGTTTTAAGAACCTTGGGTACAATAACTCATTTTATCCTCACCACAACCAAATGAAGCAGAGACTACTGGCATCCCTGTTTCACAAAGGGGGAAACTAAGACACAGGAAAGCGACTCGCCCCAGGTCCACATGTCTGGCTGGTGCGGAGCCGGGGTGGACGCAGCCTGCCCGGTTCTAGAACCTGTGCTCTCAGCTGTGGAACCGCCCCGGGGGCAGGCCTGGCCACAAGGGGCCTGATTTGCTGTGTGACCAAGGACAAGTCACCTGCCTTCTCAGCCTCAGTTCTCCATCCGCAGAGTGGGTGGCCCATGACACCTGCCTGTGAATATTATACAACCCTAAGGGAGAGTCGTGGTCAGATTCGGTGACCACGTAGAGAAAGAAGGTGACCGGAGCTCAGGAAGCCACAGCTGTCACTGTCATGATTACTATTCATTTGAGAGTCACAGGCGAGCGCCGGCCTGGAGGATGCTGAGGGCCCTGCACAGCTATGAAAATGTAACTCGGGGCTGCAGCTGGGTGCTGGCTCCAGGAGGCACCTGGTGCGGGCTGACTCCACCCATCGGGGCTAAAAAAAAATCCCGGAGGCTGCCGCCATGCAATCTGCCGGTTACCTGCCCCCTTTAATGGCAAACTCTCCAACTCTGCTTCCTGCCTCATCCCCACCTCCCATGAGCTGTGCGGTCCTGGAGAAATGACTCGGCCTCTTGGAGATAGGAAAGGGATACAACCTTGCAGAGCTTTGTTCAATTAGAGATAATGGAGGTGAAGTGCCTAGCGTAGTACCTGCCATGCAGCCCCAAAGGGCAACCAGAACCTGCGTTTGGGGGCCCACCCATGTTCCAGTCCTGGCTCTGCCGTTTCCTGTTGTGTGACCTTGGGCTAGTTACTCACACTCTGTGAGCCTGGAAAACAGATTAGCATGGCACCCAACACACAGTAGTTGCCTAATTAATGATTGTAGTTGGCCGTGACCACTGCTTGCACTTTATGTGGATGTCCAGAGGCCCTCAAACATCCTACGGGTATAATGTTCTCTCTGGTGATGATTTATTTCTCTGTTGGCCCCTCCCGAGCTCCCCTCTGCCCTCCTGCATCCTGCTCTGTGCCCTGGTAAGTGACCTCTGTGAGTAGAATCAATGGTCTCCTTTGCCCTCTGGCTCTGGGCTGGGTGGGGAAGGAGGGGAGGAGGGCAGAGGGCAGGTGGAGAATGGGGCCCAAGTACTATTTCCCAAGCCCCTTCCTGCAGGGTTGCCATGGGCCGGCCATGTCCCTCACCCAAAGGCTACAGCTCCCGTAGGCAGCCTGTGCATACATGTCTCTGGCCCTGGGTCTGAGTGAGTTCTGCCTCCCCATCCCTCAGGCCTTGGCTGGTAAGAGCGCCCCATTGTTGCCAGCTCCAGGACACTGCACCATCCCTCCCAGTTTCTCTGAATCCTGCCCGTGGCTTTGTTCGCAGTCCCTTGACGAAACTCTCTTCAAATCACTCAGTTCAAGTGCACCATCTGTTTCCTGCCAGAGCCCCGATCGCACTGTGCTGTGCTGTGCTCATCTAGGCCTTCAGGTATGGCAGAGTAAGAGACGTTCACACTGCTTCCACATTCGTGGGTTTACCCACTCGGTGATCTTTTGCTGAGTACCTGCTCTGTGCCAGGGATCTGGGAGCAGAGACGGCCAGGAGAGGGTCCCTGACCTCGAAGAGCTCATGGGCTAGTTGGAGGGACGGACACCTAAGCAGACGACTCAGCTGGCTCAGAGCCAGAGCAGAGGCGTGTGCAAACCCATGACAAGGCCTGAGAGAGGCATCAGACTCCGGGAGAGGCTGGGAAGGCTGCACGGGAGAAGGACTTGGGAGCAGCATCTTTAAAACATTTTGAAATACATTTTTATTTAACCAATATCCGAAAATATCATCAACATATAATATTATCAATTAAAAATTGATATAAACGTTCTTAAGATTTGTTATATATTTTTCTGAGTCTTCAAACTCTGGGGTGTATTTTGCACTTATGGCCCATGTCGGATCACCAGGCTGCATTTTGGGGCTCAGGAGCCCCCTCTGGTTAGGGGAGGAGCAAGCGTCTTGCTTGACCCCTGCAACGGCTCTGGGAGGTGAGTGGTGCTATTTCTCTCATTTCACAGAAGAGGAAGCAGAGACTCAGAGGAGTTAAGTCACTCGCCTGAGGTCACAGTTACTCCCTGTGGGGCAGGATTTGAACCTGCCCCTGTGCAGCTCCAAAGCCTATCTCTTCCTGCTGCCTTGCTCTGTCTTATGGCCAAACCCTGCTTCCCGGAGAGAAGCAGCTAAACAGGGCTGAAAAGTCAAAGCTTCAGTGGAGCAGCCCTGACCCCCATCTCCTGCATGTTTCTTCCTCAGCTGCTTCTGTGGGACAGATTGGGGCAGGGTACCCACCCTCCAAATGGGTTCTGCCCGCCATCACCATAGCGTGGGGTGTGGTGGTAGAGAGAGCTGAGGCCAGGTGGTAAGGTGTTAACTCCTCGTTGGGGGAGGGGCTTGTTTGTGAGCAAAAGGCACTGGCTAGAGGCGGAGGGCGAAGGTGGCCACTAGCCCAGGCACTGAGAGGTCAGCGTGGCCGCTCCGCCAAGGCCACAGTTGGCAATTCCTTCCTAGCCCAGACACAGGCTTATCCACAAACGCCCACTCCCTGAGCCCAGCGGAGCTTGTAGGGGTCACAGGGAACTAGTCACCTTCATTTCACACTGATGCTTGAGAAATTAAAATGAGGTGATAAAGGTAAGACATTCCAATGGCAGCTTACCCCCGGATGTCTGTCGTGTGGAGAGAGTTGGGGGAGAATTCTCAGACCCACATCCATGTTTTGGAGGAGAAACCAGAGCCACAGAATAGTGGGGAGTCCCCTGTCATGCCCGGGGTATGTGTTGTAACTCCAGAGATGTTTGTGTGATGCTAAAAATAGTGATCGGTAGCTGAGTATTGCCGACCTGTTTACTCTTCATCAGTTATCCATCCACTCATAAAACCGTCCATCCAACCACCCCGATGCCCGTGTATGCATCCATCTCTCAAATCCTCCTTTCCTTCGCCCAGACATCGGCTCATTTGCTCCCCACCTTGTCATCTACTCATCAGTTACTGTCGTCTCTGCACTAGTGCTGGGCTGCAGGCTCTATGGGCAATGGTGAGTAACACTCAGCTCTCCCTCCAAACCTGGTGAGGCCGAAGGATACTGAATCTACACAAGGGAGGCGAGTGAAGTCAGTGAGGTCACGGAGGGGCGCAGGAGGTGTCGTGGGAGGTCCAAGGAGGAGATGCTCAGCTGTGCCCTAGAGAGGCAGGGAAGGCTGCTGGAGGAAGGGACACCTGAGCTGGTTTTGAAAGAGGAACAGGGGCTGGTGAAGCCAGAAGGAGGAAGCCTGGCTGATGACATGGGCAGTGATGCGGGCTGGCCAGTGACACCGAGGGGCTGGCAGCAGAGCCGGTGGGAGGAAATGAAGGACTGGCCTCAAGCCCAGGTCTCACCCCAGGTTCTCAGGAGCCGCTTGAATACGGGACCACTCAGCAGTCTGCACCCGGCTTGCTGGGTTTGCCTTCTCTTAGCACAGCGCAGGGCCTGGGATGTCTGACCTTGCAGACCTAGAGAGCACCTGATTAGTTCCCTTATTGTAAGTTGCGGAAACAAGCCTAGAGAGGGGAAAGGACATGCCAAGTTCACATGGAGGTGTAAGGGGTCCCCAAGCCCAGGCCTCTAATTCCAAAGGATTCTAGTGTTCTTTCCACGAGAGTCCGGGTCCCCACCCCTCCCTCCACACATGCACCACACACTCAGCGATGCTGGAGCCTAAACACCGGCAAGCCCTCCAAGCCCGGCGTGGTGCTGGGCCTGGGGCTTCTGCCCTGTCCCCGCAGATAATCAGGTTGGCCGGACTCCTCCGTGCTCTCTCTGTTGTCCCTTGTCATTCCCACAACAATCCCTTACTGCTTCTGTTTGCAGATGGGGGAAAGATGGCTCAGAGAGGGGAAGAGACTTGCCCAGAGGCACACAGCTCGACTTCCCGCCCTGACCAGCATCCTGACTTCCCGCCCTGTACCTGATCCCAGACACCAGGCGACACTTCATGGGGCCTGGAATATTCTGGCCCCTGACCGGCCCTGCGCCATTGAAGTCAGGGGCCATGGACAGACAGGTTCGGCAGGAACGGGAGCCAAACCCAGTCAGGGAGCTGGGAGATGGGGGAAAGACCCTGGAAAGGAAACCCGGGAGATTGTTTTCACCTGTAACCTGCTCTGCCCCACCCAGCAATGGAAAATGTGTGTCAGAGGAAGCTGCTGGCTGGGGACAGGCTAGGTGTGCGTGGGTGACAGCATGTCGAGGGGCGCCACAGCGGGCAGGATGTGCTGGGGTTGGGGGCAAAGACAGGGGTGCTGGAGCGGGTTCACGTTCTGCCTTTTTCTCTCTGGTTCTCACTTTCTTTCTCATGCTCTCGGAAGTCACAGTGGCTAGACTTTCACTTCCAGAAGGATGGCCAGACCATCCTACAAGAGATGTCCCCAAGCTCTGCCTCCCAGGTCTCCTCGGCCACAGCCAGTTCTCTGCTTGATGGTTCATGCCACAAGCCTTTCTGGAGCGCCTGTTGTGCACCCAGATGCAGGGAAGCCGGACAGCCTCTTCCCTACCGGAGGGGTGTGCAATCCGGCGGAGACAGAAACGAGGTGAGGGAGCTACAAGACCTGGTTGGCACAGCCAGCAGGGGGCCAGGGTGGTGGTCCCAGAGGCTTTCTGCGGGGCAGCAAGCCAAGCATAAGGGAGATAATAGTAACCACTCCGCTGTGTGCTTACCACAAACCAGATCAAAGAGCAAAGCCCTTTAAAGGGTTTCGTCCTCAAACGACCCTGTGAGATAGGAACTGCTAGTATTCCCATCCTACCTGTGAGGAAACGGAGACACTGTGGTGAGAACTTGCCCGAGGTCTCACTGCTAGATGCTCAGAAATGGCACAGCCCAGACTAGAAACCAGGCGACCTGCTCTTAACCGCTCCACTGAGGAAAGGGAAGAGGGAACAGGTGTCGGGGGCAGGATGTGGAGCGAGCAGCCGGAGGAAAGGCCCAGGCAGGGGATGGTGTGTTGGTGCTGAGAGGGGCGGGGCAGGTGCTGGGGCGAAGCTGGGGAGCAGCCGGAGCCCTGGGCACTGGGGAGCTACAGACAGATTTTGGAACAGGGAGTAACGTGGACAGACTCGTCCCTAGAAAGGTACCCTGCTTCAAAGTGGTGATCAGTGGGGGCCTACGTGGACAGAAATTAAACGTGATTTATTTCAATGTTTTCATTTCCTGAGGCTACCATAACAAAGCCCCACAAACCAGGTGGCTGAAGATAACAGAAATGTATTCTGTCACTGTTCTTGATCGAAATCAAGGTGTCTTAGGGCCATGTTCTCCGAGAGTCTGGGGAAAAGCCTTTCTCTCCTCCTCCTCGCTTCTGTCTGTCCTCGGCATTCCTTGGTTTTCGGCTGCGTCTCGCTGGCCTTGTGGTATTCTGCCCGTGGGTCTCTCCCCTCTTCATATAAGGGCACCGGTCGTATGGGAGTAAAGGGCCCGTGCTACTCCAGTATGACCTCATTTTAACTAATTATATCTGCAACAGTCTTATTCCCAAATAAGGGCACAGTCTGAGTCCTGGGGGTTAGGACTTCAACATATCTTTTGTGGAGAGACAATTCAACCCATAACACGCCATTAAAGTGCTTGTCCTATAGATAAATCTGGAACCTGGAAAAAGCTCCTATACAGATTGCATGTCCTGGTTTGAGCCTCGGAGAATATAGCCCCGACTTGTCTGTCACCCACACTAATACTTTGCCCTAGTGAGTACAAAATAAATGTTTGAGAAATGCTTGACTTGTGGTCCCCTAAGGCCCTCAGGTCTTCCTTAACAAGTCAGAGAAATAGAATAAAAGTCCCCGGGGAACAAGGTCAAGCTGCCCTCTGTCCCAGATCCCTGGCCCGCAGCTGCTCCTCTGACCTGGGCACCTCCTTTCCCTCCTGCCTGGGCACCAGCTTGGGGCGCAGCCGGTCATGAGAGGGACAGAGAGGCGAGGCCGCAGCTCCCCCGCTCCCTGGGTTCAGCAGAACCCACTGTTCTCAGTGCTCACTCTTGCTTCTCCATCCAAATAGCCCCAGACTGCCTGCTCCATGCAGAAAAACGGCCGTGCTCTCTGCCCCTGCCCCCTCGGCCTGGTTCTAGCCTTTTATCTTTACCACTGGGACTATTGCCCTCGTCTCCCAACTGATTTCCCTGCCCCCAGCAGCCAATCGGATCATCATAAACATAAATCTGATGATCTCTCTTCCTGCCATAAAACCTTCAATGGCTCCCTTTTGCTCTCAGAATAAAGTCCAGGCTCCTTAGCCTACCATTTCGGGTCTCGTACAAGTTGGTCTCCAGGTCACTATCCAGACTCGTTTTTCACTATTTCCACACGTGCTCTATCCTACAGTTTCCAGAATTTCCATTTAAACAAGGCTGGGGTGGTACATTCCAGTTGGAAGGGAACACAGTAGGGGCTCGTCCCGAAGCTGCCTCTATAAGCAGGAACAGCTGAGCACGGCTGGCTGTGTTTTCCTGTTCTCTGATCTGCTCCTTGGCACAGGCTGTTCCCTGCGTGTGGAATGCTGTCCCCACACCTCCGTTTCTCAACACCTGACCCAAAGGACACCTTCATCCTGATCACATGACCAAAGGGTTGGCTCCCCCTTCCAAATAAACTCCCTCACAAAACTGATTCCAGTTCCTGTGACCAGGGGACCCACTACCCTTCCCTCAGAGCAAGGATCTAGCCCCAGGCCAGCAAGTGAATGGCAGGAAAAGCAGGCAGGCAAAGTACCAGACTGTGGAGACCTGGCTGGCTATACAATTTGCCAGTGTCTTGCTGGGTGACCTTGGGCAAGTCACTTTTCCTCCAAGGGCCTCAGTTTCCTCTCTGTAGAGTGAGATACGAGGAAGGACATCAAACCAGGATGAAAGCTTGAGCCAAGTTTCTCCCTCCACCCCACATCTGGCCAGACCTTGGTCCTGTGAACAAGAACTTCTGGGGTCCTTTATTTTGTATTAATTTGCACATGTTTGCATATGTGCTATAAGAGGCACCGACTGCATTTCATTCATAGAAAGAATTAAGACTGTCATCTAATTGATGTCCAGGGATGGAAAAGACCCAGTGGCTCATGGTTCCTCTTAAATCTTAGCAGTCAGAGGCCTTTAGTAATTAACCCTCCAACCCCCTCCTTTGAGAAATGAGTAACCCAGGCTCAGAGAGGGAAAGTGACAAGGCCAAGTTCACCGGGGGTACCCCCAAGAGGAGCAGCAGGCTTCCTCCAGGCTCCCCACTGTCTGCCAGAGGATTGCACAAGGCACCTCACTTCTCTCGCTATGCAGGGTACGAGGAGAGGGCCCTAGTTTTCTTCTGAGGCCCTTCTCTGCACCCTAGAATAACAAAGCCGGCTGGCTTGGCAGCCTCCGCAACCACTACAGGAAACCAAAGTGTGGTAGAAAGGCAGATGGGAGTGGAAAATCCTCTTAGCGATGTTAGAGCGTTGCTTTCACCTGTTCTAAAAATAACCCAGCTTATTAGAAATTGATAGATGACAAGGTAACCCGCAAGTTATTCCACTGAGGCTGGGGAGCCGGCGCGATTCTGCCTGAGCCGAGAGGGAGCTGGGAGATGCCTCCGGGAAGCGATGCGCTGACTGGACCTAGGAACTCAGCATTCGGCCAATGGCAACAGAGGGGCAAAGACACACCTGCCATCAAAAGATCGTAGTCTACAGAAGGGGAGCTGGACACCAAGTCAACAAAATAATTGCAAAGTGGGACGGGGGGTACAAGGGAGACTAGCAGTGCTAAGATTCAGACCAGGCTGGGCAGGGAGGCCCCTGGAAGGGGGGTGTTTAAACTGAGACCTGGAGAGTGAATAGAAGCCAGCCCAGCAAAGAATGGAGGGCAGGGCATCGCCAGGAGAGAGGCAAGCAAGTCGATGGATAGAAGGTGGGAAGGAAGGAGCTTGGTGGTTCAAGAAAGGCCAGTGCAGGGGGAAGTGGGAAGAGGCGTAGACTTGAAGGAGAATGCTAGAAGGGGCAGGGCATTGAAGGCCTGTGGACTTTGGGATTTGACTCCAGGTCTATGGGGAGCCACAGAAGCACGGTTTGGAGGAGTGGAATCATGGGGTGTGGTTTGTGAGCCTTTTAGAAAGCTTCCTCTTGCCCGTGGTGGGGGATACTGATGGGGCGGGGGTCAGGTCGAGCTGCCAGAAAGCCAGTTAGGCAAGAATGTAGTATCCAGGTGGGAGTGATGGCACCCTGGACTGAGGGGAAAGGGGAAAGGAGAGAACATGATGGACTCCAGATCTGTTTTGGAAATCACCTTCCCAGGAGTTGCAGATGGACTGAATTGGGTAGGTGGGGGGGTGAGGGTAGAGAGGAGGGCTCTGCAGGGGACACCCAGGTTTCTGGCCTGAGCACCTGGTGGGTGGCAGTGCTGTTCCCAGAGGTGGGAAAACCTGCAGGGCAAGGCGGACAGGTGCGGGGGTTCTGTTTGGATGCTGGGTTGGAGAAGTGACCCAGCATGCTCCAAGCAGCTCTTCCCACAGTGTCTTCCTCAGCTGGGAGCCCCTCAGGCCACCCCCTCTTCACTCCATGCTGACCACATCAGTACCTATAATAATCACAACTTTTTTTCATACAAAATTTTCTCTTTTAATGTACAGGGTTATTCCCCACTCGTGAGGTCTAGTGGTTCCTGGCTGAACCCAAACCCGATCCAAAGGGCACAGAGGACCTGCCACGTCAGGGGTCATTCATCTGGCCCTCCCCCAGCTCGGAGGAGTCTGGGGACAGAGGCCTGCTTCCCGTCCTCCCAGCCCTTAGGGTCTGACACCTCTTCAGGGCAGGAAACTCTTCCTTGTCACAGAGCTGAAGGCCTCCCTCCCCCCTCTGCTCCCCACCCCAGACCACTCCCCTCCTTATCCCCCCTGGAGGGTCCCGGTTAAAGCATCCGCTTGTCAGTGTAAATCTGCTGGGTTCAGACCAGCAGCTGGAGATGGATGGGCAGGAAGCAGTAACAATGGATGAAAGACCCTCTGTGCCCAGGTGGGTGGGGGAGGGAGAGGCAGGAAACAGAAGCCTCCCTCCCAGGACGGCCAGGAGCGGCGGCGGGAGGCCTGGGATGCCAGAACCTGCGGGGTTTGTTTGGATTCCCCAAGGAGCCAAGCTGGGAGCCCCTCACAAACGGCAGCCCAGCTCATCGCCGTGGGGTGCCGGGTCCAGGATGTGTGTGACAGGAATGTCGGTTTCCTACATCACTGTTTGTCCCCAGGGCCTAGCACAGGGCCCGCTGCACACTAGGGGCTCGTTTGCTGAAGGAGGAAATTCATCTGGCACGACTAATAACTAAAAAATTACAGTTTTATATTGATTCTCTTTGTTGAGAAAAAGAAACCTCCACGATGATCCCTTTCCTCCTTCAGAGCCTTTGCGCATCCTGTTCCTTGTGCCGCCCATGCTCTTCCTTCTGCTTTTTGCTAAGTCAGCACCCGGCCGATTTCCTTCAGGGCATTATTCTTAATCAGAAGTCCTCTTGCTTAATATGTGTCCTTATTTTTTTACATCCTGTCTCTCCAACCAGTGTGTAAGCTCCAAAAGGGCTTCTTGTTCATTGTTATATCCCCAGAGCCAGTGCTTAGAAGATGCTCCCTGAACAGTTGTTAAAGAGAAAAAGCGATGAACGAATGGTCCCCGTAATAATGTCATTCACGCCAGATGCTCTGCAGTCTGCTTCCGCGACAGAACAAAAGGGGGTCTTGCTCTTGCACCGAGGATTGTAAAGCCCAACCCACACTGAGCGCCTAGATTCCAGTCAATAATCGTGACCACTGCACATCATTTTAGGGCTTGGACCAGAATCTGGGGGTGAATGGGGTGCGGGGGGTCTGCAGATGGGAATGCCCACTGGGTGTGCTGCTGGGAACTGGGGCTGTAGCAGTGACTCACTACTCAGGGACTAAAAGTTGCAGCCCACCTGACACGAAGCTGCCTCGGCGACCTTGGCCAGGTGCAAGAACTGTGCGTGGGATGAGGAAAGAGCTCCAGTTTTAGCAGAGAGAGAGAGAGAGAGAGTTGATCTGAGGCTGAAATGGCACAAAGTGCCAACTGTGACTAAGGAACCAGCTTAGCTGGGGTGGTGACCCTGCTGATGTGCCCACTGTTGCCAGTGGGGACTAGAATGAAGCCCAGAAATTCGGTGCCTTCAAGTGGAATAATTCGTGTCCTCTCCACAGTATGGGATCCGGTCCACAGAAAAGGCCCGAGGCCATTCATTCCCTCTGGAAACTCATGGGAACCTCCTGCTCTGTGCCAGGCCCTGTGCTGAGCCCTGGGGTTGTGGGGTGAAGGAGAAGGAGTCCTACCCCTAAAAGTCCTTGGTGCTGGCCGGGGGTCGGGTGAGTGCGGGGCACACAGACTTGTAGACAGGCCTGGGGTCCTGGCCACCTGAAGCCAGCGCAGATCAGCCAGGAAATCGCTGGCCGCGCCTTCCCGACTCCCTCTGTGTCCACACCAGAGAGAGCAGGGACCATGAAGGGCATCGTGAGGCTGGGCGGGGCCGGGTCGGGCCGGGTCTGGTCTCAGCTCCACCTCTAGGTCAACATGTGACTGTAAGCAAGTGACTTAACCTCAGTGATCTCGAAACCTCAGTTACCTCATCTGTAAAAGGGGGATAATAACAGTAACGGCTTATGTGGATCTGTGAGAATTGCACGAATTAAGCTACAACGTTCTTTGCATACAGGTGCTTAAGAAGCCAAAAGCTGGCTTCTTCTTTGGGGGGGAAGGGTGTGCACCTAGTGTCACGGTGGCTACTGTTCCCTCTCACAGGCTCCAGCCTCGGATGGAATCGGTCAGTGATGCGGCAATGTGTAGGGAGCTGTGACCCCGTGCCGGGCCCATTGCCCGCGTGGAGGAGCGGGAATGAGCGAGGCCCCGCCCCGACCCAGGGGTCAGTCGCCCTCCAGAGAGGGACAGGGTAGTAGTGTGCTCGCCACAGAAGGTCTTGGCAACGTCGTCCCGGACAGAGAGTCTGGGGTACAGCAGACAGCCCCTGAGGTGGCCTCATTTATACCTCCCAGGGTCCTTTACGGGGTGTCCACTGTCATCCCCATGTCACCAATGAGCAAACCAAGGCTCAGAGAGACAAATTCTCCCTCCCAGCGTCACACAAACTCTCTCCCTGTCTGTCTGTCTGTCTGTCTGTCTCCAGAACCCAGGCTCTGTCCTTGCCAGCACCCTGCACACCGCCAACCCTGTTCTCCAAAGGCCTGCACAGATGTCGGCTCCTTCCCACCACGCATGTCCGTGCGTCCCGCAGCGCCAAGCCCGGTCTGGGTATCACAGGAGAGGAGGTGAACCGGACATGGCCCCCGCCCCCGCCCCCACCAGCCACCAGAGAGGTAGATGTATGGCATTCGGGGGCTCTGTCCCTGTGTATTTTTGGTGACACTGGTGGGGGACCCTTCAGCAGTGGTCTAGCTTCCCCTACCCTCCACCGAGGGGCTGCTGGGAACCACTGAGAGGGGAAGCTTGTGACAGTCAGGCCCTCAGGGCCACCATGCTCAGCCCGGCTCTGACTCACCACCCACACCTGGCGCTGGCCTCAGGCAGCCCGGCTGCTGGAAATAGACACGGGGCAGAGAACAGGAGCCGAGCAGGGCAGGGGGTGGCACCTGCACGCGTGGCTGCCGTTCCCACCCTCCCTGCCAGGAAGTGGAGAAACGTCGTCCAACAGAGCCTGCCGGAAACAGCCCGGGCCGGGGATGCGCCTGGGAGTGAAAGGCCCCACCCGGGCCACCCGGGAGGTTGTCCAAGGAGCTGTGACAGTCACAATAAAAACGATGGCGTCTCTCTTCCCACAAGGCTCGGGGGTGACTGAGTTCTTGCTATGTGCCAGGCGCTGGCCCGAGTAAGTGCTTTGCATGTCTCAATGATCTCAATGAACGGAGCTCTCACAGCTTGCCAGGCGGCTGTAATGAGATTAAGCCCACTCTGCAGATGAGGAACTTCAGGCTCAGAGAAGCAGTAACTTGCCTAAGACCACATAGCCGCTGTACCAGGCAATGTGGACCCACCTCAATTTCCCCACCCAAACCCAGCGATCTGTACTAGGCAAGTCAGGACAGTGTCCAGGGCTCACACCGCGGGCAGGCATGATGACACCACCTCTGTGCGGTGAGGAGGACCAAGGGCCGTGCGTGCGAAGTACCCGGGAGGTGTGCGGTGCATGCCTGGTGTCGTAAGCCCCGCCGCCCTGCCCCCAGTTCTGAGCCAGAGCGAAATGGCCTCTGCTTTCAGCTGGGCGGGGGTCAAAGACTTCCGGGGGGGGGCCAGCCCAAAGGCTGTCAGCGCCACTGGAATTCATCTTTCTGAGAAAGGCCGAAAGGCCTCAGGGAAGCAGCAGTTGGAACTGAAGGGGGAAAGGCAAAGGAAGCATCGATGAGAATGGGAAATGGCACAGCCGCAGAGGAAAACGGCATGGAGATGCCTCACGAAATTCCAAGTGCAGCTGCCCATGGCCCAGCAGTTCCACCACCGGGTGCGTGTTCGAAAGAATTGAGGGTAGGGCCCTGAAGAGATTGCCACACCGATGCTCACAGAGTATTATCCACTGTAATCAAAACGGGAGTGGCCCAAACGGCCACTGACCCACGAATGGATAAGCAAGATGTGGCCCATCCCTGCAACGGAATGTCAGCCCCGAAGAGGAAGGAAGTTCTGAAATGCGCTCCGTCCAACATGGATGCACCTGGAGAGCAGTGTACCAAGTGAAAGCACCCAGTCACCAAAAGGCAAATGCTGCTCGGTTCCACCCATCTGAGGTGCCCAGAGGAGCCAGAATCGTAGAGACAGGAAGCAGAGCGGTGGTCGCCGGGGGCTGGGGGAGGGGAAATGGGGAGTAATTATCTAATAGGTGCAGAGTTTCAGTTTTACTGAATGAAATGGGATGAAAGGAGTTCTGGGGATGGGTGGCCGTAATGGCTGCACATTATGAATACATTTCATGCCATTGAACTGTACTTAAAAATGATGAAGATGGCAAATTTTATGTGTGTGTATTTTTACCACAATAAAAAAAAATGGGGGGAAAATGGTAAAGGAAACCAGTTTTCACGGCAGGGTCATTTTTCCCTTCACCGCAACCCAAAGGTAGGCAGACCCGCTCTGCGGAAAGGAAAACGGAGGGCAGGATGGCGTGAGGGGGAGAGTGGACCCTGGACGGGCTCTGTGAGCCTCCCCAGCCCCTGCTCTTTCCCTGCCTGCACCTGGCAGACACTCATGAGCCTGGAAGAGGAGGAGCAGCGGCTTAGAGTGTCTGTCAGGGGTGGGTTTCAGAGGATAAAGAGCTTGAACGGAGGCCTAAGGCAGGACTAGTGCCAGGACTTGAGGCGAATGTGGGTGCAATGAGTGGAGGTGAACAGCTGGGGAGGTCATCTGTGACAGGCAGTGAACCTGATCCTTTCTGCCCGGTCCCCTCACTTCCCAGTCAGGGAAACCGAGGGCCTGTGCCTCGCCCAGGCCACCGTGACGCAGTGGGCCGGTGTATGGCTGGAGCAGGTCTGAGGGGAGAAGCAGCAGCCGCCACCTCTCCCAGCCCTCCCGCACTCCCAGGACCACACACCCACCCCCAGGCTCGGCCTGGTCACCTGAGGAATAGGTGGGAGTGACTCAGGCTGGGGACCTGCTCTGGGGGCCCTGGGCCCTGGGCCACAGCAGCTCTGGGCCTCTCAGCTGTGATGCCAGGGCCCTTCCTTCCTCCCACATCTGCTTGAAAAGGTCACCTATTTTAAACTCTTTCTCACCCCACCCTGTCCCTTCCCCCCAAAGGGGATGAGTTTTTCTAACCTATGTCAACAGCTCAGTTCAATATCCCAGCAGCTTTCTCTTCTAGTGCCCATCAGACCCCCAGCCCTGGCAGACTCCCCCAGGTTGTCCTGAAGCCACTGCCGACTTACTGAACGATCGTGAGCAGCTGCTGTACATGGAGCCCTGTCCTAGGCCCCCAAGGATAGACCCTGCCTTCCTGGAGCTTACACTTTAGTAGAGGCAGACAGACCACGAACAAACCAGTCAACACATCCAGTAACAAGATCATTTCCGATGGCGACCAGCACTCTAAAGAAAACGAAACTGGGCGAGAGGATAGTGACTGAGCAGTTACTATAGAGTGAGAGGCCAAGGAAGGCTTCTCTGAAGGGGGACGAAGGTCTGGGGAAGAGTGTTCCAAGGAGAAGGAACAGCAAGTGCCAGAGCCTTGAGAATGGGAATGCCTGTTAGTGCGGGGCTTCTCAAGGTGGGGTCCCCCAACCAGCAGCCTCCCTTGGGAACTAGTTAGACATGTGTATTCTCAGGGCCCACCCAAGACCTGTTACAAACTCTGGGGGGTTTTGACCAGTCCTCCAGGTGATTCTGAGGCACCTTAAAGTTTGAGTCACTGAGTTAGAGCTCAGGGGGGAAGCCCCATGGGGGGCGTGTGGGGAGGGGGAGGGGCTGGCCACGGATCCTCCGCCTCATCCCAGCCCATCCACTCACTGCCTTGCCCGCTCCTGGCCTCGCCACCCTGGCCCACGGGAGGCAAAGCTGAAAGCCCGTCCAGGACTCGTCACCACGTCACCTCACCACACCTCTGGGTGATGTCAAACCCTCTCAGTGGATTTGTGAGGCTCTGTGAGATCTGCGCCCACTCATCTCTCCAGCCTCACTCCCCACCCTTCTCCCTCTCAAATCTTGTGTTCCTAAATGCAGCTACTCTTCCACTCCTCCCAACACACTCTTCCCCTTGTCTAGAATACTCTTTCTCTGCTTCTTCACCTGGCTAGATGTCCATCCATCCTTCAAAACGTAACTCAGGACTCGCCTCCGTGGGGAAGCCCTCCCTGATTGCCTCGTCACGGGGAAGACCACCTCCGGTCTGTTTCCTCACCAGCCAGCTCCCTCGTCAGTCTTCATCACATAGGTCTGACATTATGTGGGGGAAGAAGAGTTGCTCTTATATTTTATTTATCATTTTACTGAGATGTAATTGACACATAGCATTGTATTTAAGTTGTACACGTCATGATTTCACACACGTATATATTGTGAAGTGATTACGAGAAGTTTAATAAACATCCATCAATTTGCATAGTTACAAATTTATTTTTTCTTGTGATGAGAACTTTAAAGACCTACCCTCTTCGCCGTTATCAAACATACAATACAGTATTACAACTATAACTGTGGTTTTATAGTGTAACCATAGTCACCGCGCTGTGTGTTACGTCCCCAGGATGTATTCACCTTACAATGGAAAGTTTGTACCTTTCCACCACCTTTACCCAGCTTCCCTTGTTCCACTGGCTTGTTTTTTTAATCAATTCTTTTCTGTTTCACTACACGGTAACAGACTTTTCATCGATGCCAGTTTGGTGTGTCTATGCATTCATGCATTTTTGGTGCATCTGATGATACACGCATGTAGCTGTACAGAAGGTTAAGATTCATGTTGTGTTTATTTCTTTCCACGTGTAGGTCATATCCTATGGGTAATTATCATTTCACAACTTCCTTTTTTAACAGCGTCTTCGCGGCCCTCTCTGTCAGAACTGCTGTACTGGATTCCGAGGGATGGATGTACCATCATATGTTAGCCACTCCCCCGGTGTGCTAATCCTGTTTTTAATTTTCTGTATTTTCTGGTGGTTTCACATCCTAGGGCCCTGCTACCCCTGGAGAGTCTGACCCTCCGGGCGGGCTAATTCCTAGAGATAGTGTACAACTTGCCTGCAGACATGCCTTTGATATTCAGAGCCCAGTCCCCAACCACCTCCCTTATCTAACTCTCACAGGCCAAGTCAGTGTTTCCCCTGCCCCCAATCACCCCAGCCAGCCGCCAGACAGCTTGAGACCTTCCTCCGGCCAGAGCCTGCTGACATTACTCAAACTATCCAACTCTGAGCTTGTTCAAACTTGTCTACCCTGCTTTGCCCATTCTTTCTGAGGAAACCAGGGTCGAGGCTGTGGGTCATGCCCCCCACCTCCTCTTCCCCCCTCCTAACTCCGTCCCTGGTTCCTGCCGCCTCCTGACCACCTGGAGGGTGGGCCCCTGGAGGGCTTTCCCCACGTGGCCTCGTGCAGTGTGACGTGCTTCCTCCTCTTGGGAACTGTAACAAAACTCCCCTCAACGGCATTGGCCTCACTGTGCTGTCACTTGGTCAGCTCTGGTCCCAGGTGCCATCAAAGCACTGAACGATGGGCATTTAGAGGTTTT
This sequence comes from Artibeus jamaicensis, assembly GCF_021234435.1. Classification (NCBI taxonomy): domain Eukaryota; kingdom Metazoa; phylum Chordata; class Mammalia; order Chiroptera; family Phyllostomidae; genus Artibeus; species Artibeus jamaicensis. Next base: position 17,364,876 of record NW_026522057.1, read on the forward strand.
CAGTTTTTCCCCGTTACAGAAAAAGCAGCACTGACCGTCTTTATGGTTGCCTCCTTGCACAGGTGTGTGTACTTCCGCCAGGAGGCGGGGTGCCAGGTGCTAATGACCTCATCACTCATCTGTCTCCCTGGGCAATGCCCCTCCCCAGCCCAGCCCTGCTGGCCTGACCTTGGAGGTTTCACAGCTACTGAGTCCCAGAGGGAAAGGGACTCATCCTCAGTTGTGGTCTTGGAACAGTCTGGTGAGCAAAAGGGGCTCCACAGTGTAAACCTCTTCCCTGTCATCGGTCCGCCCAGTCCCCTGACCCTCCTCCCCGCTGAGTCTTAGCATCACCCAGTCAGGAGAGGCTTCCCTGGAAGGTACCACACAGCCGGGAAGTCAGCGGGAGGCCCGTCGGAGCCACGCTGCTCGAGAGAGCGTGGATTTGGGGATTAGGAGGTCTGTGTGACGTGGGGCAAGTGACTGGACCTCTCTGAGTCTTGGTTTCCTCACCTCCCAGAGCGACTGTCAGAACATGTGTGATACATATAACAATGTATGTAAAGCCCTGTGTGCATGCAGGCGCTCAAAACAAAAACACAGCTTGCTGTGCATTTCCATGCGCCCCTGCAGATGGGCGCTCCCTTTTCCACCCGGGGAAGCACCTGGGCTCCTCTGCTCTCTGGCTTCCACTCGGGCTTGTTCAATGGAAACGCTGGCAAAAGACTGGTGTCTAGAGGAAGAGAGGGGACAGGTTTTTATTGTCTGGCCCCCTGCTACCCTCTGGGCTGGGTTGACTGTGTTTAGTTCTACCTTAGGCCATAGCTTCCTCCCAGAGCTACAGCTCCCAGCACCCTCCCCCCACCCCCCTTCAGACTAACGGTGGCCAGGGCTCCTGCTGTCACTAGTCCCCGAGTGCCCCTCCATCCTTTTACCCTGCCAACCCTCGAGAGAGGAAGGCCCTGTGTTTCATTCTCTCCCAGTTCCACAAGCCCTCTGGTTCCTGCTGGGCCCTTCCCTGAAGCAAGGAGCTGCTTTGCCTGTTTTTGTCAAGGGGTTTGCTCTGTCCCTCACCCCAGCTGCAGAAAGAAGGTCCCTATACCACGAAGGATAGAGCAGCCTTGGGGAAGCCACCGGGGGTGTGGGGTGGGACCCCAGCTGAGAGGAGAGGAGCGAGGGGAGTGTCTGCAGGGCTGCCTACCCAGCTGAGCCCCGCAGGTAGCAGTCGTGGTGTCCCCACCTTCCTCCCAAACTTTGTGAGCTCAGGGTCTCATCCTCCCAAGCCCCTTCCACCAGGCCAGGTGTCCAGGCTCTGGGATCATTACTCACCCTAGTGAGCCATCCAGGACCAACTGAGACCACCATAGTCATTGATCCTGAGAGAGGTAGAGGCTGAACAGCAGGGATCCTGAGGTCAGCGGCTCAGGAATCAGTAGTCATACCAACAGTGACCAGTCCTACTATGTGTTCAGGCACTGTACTGGGACTTCTGTCCATTCATTCAGCAAACATTTACTAAGGGTCTACTATATGCCAGTACCATTCTAAGCCCTGCAGACACAGCAGTAAAGACGACAAGGATGACGCCCTCTTGGAGCCCTGGGAGATGGGCAGCCAAGCCCTGGGTAGTCCTTGAATAAGGGTTAGGGTTAAGGTCCAGAAACTTGCCAAGGGCACTCAGCTGGTAAGTGGCTGAGCCAGAATTCAAACCCGGGATTCCCAGCAGGAACCGTCATCTCAGAAAACCACAGTAGGGTCAGGTGGTAGTTTGGGAAGAGGCTGATGCAACTCTCCGAAGAGAGAAGGCCGGAGAGGAGGATGCCCTGAGCTTGGGGGCGGGGTGCAGGCTCCCATCTGTATTCCAGCTGCCTTCGGTGACTAAAATACAGGGTCAGGGGCCCAGGGTGACACCGCCAGAAAAGGACGCTCTGTGACACGATGCTCCTAGTTATTACTTGTTTGTAATTTCCTTCTTGACGTAAAATTTGTGAGTCATGGTCTTAGAACTCATCCAGGTTTCACAATCCACACAGATGATTGCAGACACCACTGTCTCCCGCCAGCATATTTTTAAAGCCATCCCTGCCCCCACCCCCAACTGGGACATCAGGGATTTGTTCTGGAAGGTGGATAGAGGCAAGGCAGGGAAAGGTAAGCGCAGACCCCCCTGTGCTACTCAAGGGGCAGTTGTGCCAAGGGTCTGGAATGGCTGAACGGCCGGTCAGAGGGCCCTCTTTCCAAACACATGCAGACATCCATTTTGTTGAGCACCTACTATGGGCACATAGTGGATCAGGCTGCGCTGGGCAATGGTTGACCCACAGACCCTGGATCGACTGGATTCGAATTCCAGCTTTACCACCTCCTGGGGGGCGTGGCTTCGGGCAGGTCAGTTCACTGTTCTGAGCCTCAGTTTCCTTATTCACAAAATGGTAGAAATAATAATGCCTAGTTGATAGGGCTTCTGTGAGGATTAAATGAAGCAACACATCGCAAAGACGTTAGTATTCCCACTATCAAATGCTAGTAGAGAAATAAACACGTGACGTCTGCACCTCACATTTGTATGTTTATGATGATAATCCAGTTGTGATACAGACAGACGCTCGCGGTGGGCCGTTTCGCCCTCGCTGGTTGCCCTTCAGCACTCACACCCTCGCTGGCGTCGACTTGCCAGCTACTCACCTCTTTGACATCATCCCAGTTCAAATACCACCTCTTTGGAGGATCTTCTCCAACTGCCAAACTGGTCAGAAACGTGCTCTGTCTCTCCCTCCCCATCTCTCTTATTTCCGTCATAGGACTTACCGTCCTCTGACATTGTACTGTCGACCTTTTTCTTGCCTGTTCCCCATCGGCCTCTGCCATGAAAATTTACGTTTCTGTAAGAGCAGGAGCCTGACATCCTGGTCCCTCCTCAACTCTCAGAACCGAGTGCCAAACCGGACGCATAGTAGGTACTTTAAAAAATCTGTTCACAGGACACCTAGTATGTTCGACCTTCCCGGCAGCCCTCTGTAGGTGCCTCTACCTCCTTGTACGGAGGGGCTGGGGAGCCTCACCTCTGCCTAGTCAGTCCCCGAGCCGGCTCCACTTCGCATCTGAGCCGTGCCCCAGAGAGCAACGGGGTCTGACTGTCAGATGCGCAGACGGAGCTGTGTGCCCCCACGGCACCCCGGGGAGCCCACGGTGCAGAAACAGCACCTGGCTTGCCAGCCTGGTTCCTATTCCCTCACTGATGCCTTCGCTGGGTCACTGGGAACTGGGAATGGGCTGCTTCTCCCGACTTGACCTCAGTCTCCCATCTAGAAAGTGAAAGGGATGGTAGAGATTGGAGGTTTGTTTTTGTTTTGTTTTTATTCTTATTTATTTTCTTTCAGAGAGAGGGGAAGGGAGTGAGCAGGAGAGGGGAAGAAACATGTGAGAGATACTTCGATAGGTTGCCTCTCACACACTCCCAACTGGGTGCCCGGCTTGCAACCCCGGCCTGTGCCCTGACTGGGAATCCAACCAGCAACCATTCAATTTACAGGCTGGCGCTCAATCCACTGAGTCACAAAAGTCAGGGCTTCTTTTGTTTTTAACTGAGATAGAATTCACATAACGTAAAAGATGGAGGTTTTTCAACTTTCTTTTGTGGTGGAATTTTTTTCCTAAAATTAGTTTTACATGAAGATCCAATGTGTAAACCAGATAACAGGGGCTGTTTGGAGGAATAGAGGGGGTGGCCTGAGAACCTGGCCTGCCTGGTGTACTCCTTGCTCCCGCCACGCTCCCCCCTCCCTACTCTCAGTGGTCCCTGAAGCACTTCCACAGAATCCCAGGGACTGGAGGAACCAGTTTGAAAACCACCACACAACAGCCACACTTTAGGGTCCCTCCCAAGGCGCAGAAGCCCTGAGGAGTGGAGGGGACCCCTGCTCCTCCAGCTTGCAGACAGTTGTTCCTTGAGCCGCTGTCCAGCTGTCTCCCAAGGGTCATGAGAAAGAAGGCAAGGGCAGGCTCGGGGCACAGGAAGTAGAGCAGGCCAGCTGGGAGGCAGTGACAGGCGCTGGTACCCCGGCCTCCTGGATGCGCCGGTGACATCACAACCCCAGGAAGCAGCTGCCTGAGAGGCGCTCTGTCCCTCAGTCCTTCTCTGGGAAAATCGGCCACCAGCTGTTGCGGTCCTCTTCTCATCTGCTCGCTACTCTGGATTGTCCCCTCCTGAATCATCCTCTTTGGCCGCGGCAGCTACTTCCTTTCATTAACCACCTACTAAGTGCCAGGACGGCACTGTCCTGTACGGAACAGCTCATAATTGTGTGCATTCCTTCGTATCATTTAATTCAAACGTCACGTCAATGTTATGAAGTGGGGATCAGTACCACCCCCATTTTACAGACAAGAAAACTGAGGCTCCAAGGAGCAATACAGATCTCACCAGTTCACCCAGCTGCTCAGCATCACAGCGAGGATTTGAACCTGGTTCTGCCTGACTCCATCTGTGCTCTTTCCATGAATCATCTCATTGTCAGATGCAAAGCAAAACAATGCCACATGGAGATTTCGTCATCCATAGCAAGGTGAGATTGCAAATTTCAAACCCAGTTTTTTAAAATTCGTGGTGCTTCCAGGCCTATTATCCAGGCCAGAGTGCTTAGTGCCTGGCAGTCTGTAGGCGTGAGTTGTCACTGACTCTCCCCACTTCACAAAGAGGGAAACTGAGGCCCAGAGGAGCAAAGTCGATTAATCAAGACCAAAGAACAGATAGGTGCAAAAGCCAGGTCTGGGTGCCCCAGAGTCAGAGCCGATTCTCTTTGAGCCCCGAATTTCTTAGCCAGGTTACCCTCCTGCTAGCCCCTGTCCTGTAGAGCCACTTATTCCGTCACAGATCTGGAGGCCTGCAGTCCAAAATCAAGGTCTCAGCAGGGCTGGTTCCCTGTGAGGGCTCGAAGGGGGAACCCGTTCCATGTCTCCCTTCCAGCTGGTGGCAGCTGCCAGCAGGCCTTGGCCTTTCTTGGCTTGGAGCTTCAGGACTCCAGCCTCTGCCTCTGTCTCCGCTTGGCCTTCTTCGCTCTGTTTGAGAAAACCTCACTTTCCTTTCTCTTGGATTTAGTGCTCCCCTTAAATACAGCATGTCCTCATTTGGACGTCCTTAACTTAATTACATCTGTAAATACTCTTTCTAAATAAGGTCACATGCACCGGTACCAGAATAAGAACTCGGGCATCTCTTTGTAGGGGGCGTAATTCAACCCACTGCATCCCCAGCCCATTCAGCAAATCCGCACTGAGCATGAGCAGTGTGCCAGCCAGGGACACGGCAGGCGCACGCCCTACCCGTACCCGCACCTCTAGGGGGAGGGGCAGACAGTACAGGTGACGGTGCAGTGGTTTCAGATTGAGTGTAGAAATAAGGAATATGAACCCACAAAGGAGAGCACCTGATAATGTCTGGGATAGGACTGATAATATCCTGCCAATCAAAAGCTATTTATTAAGCATTTACTATGTGCAAGATCCTTCAGGGAAATGTATATAGTATATATATCTATTTGGAAAGAAGCCACACAGAGTAGTGAATGAGCCTGAACTTTAGCTCTGGAGGCAAAAAGACCTCAAATTCAGGTTTTAACCTCTGTGCCTCAGTTTCCTCACTTCTGAAAAGGAGATACTAAGTAGCATTTGCCTCAGAGTCGTCATTAGGTTTAGGGCGACTCACCCACGCATTCAGACAGCAAATATTTATTGACCATTTTCTGTGTGCCAGGTACATAATGCACAGTGAGCAGCTAGCAAAACGCCTGGCATCAAAAAAGCACTTAATAACTATCAGTTCTGATCCTCTTTTCCCTAGTTCACGAGTTAGGTAAAAGTTCAGAACAGAAACACAAGAAAGGCCACAAGGCGGACAGGCAAAAAGCCAAGGAAGGAGCACGAGTTCTTCGTGTTAAGGAATTAGTAAGAACATGGCCAGATAGGTCTGCAAAGGCTTCCTGGGGGAAATGGGCTTTGAACCTGACCCTGGAGGACAGATAAGAAGGAGAAGAGGGAAGATTCCATGTAGAAATAGTGGTGTGAGCATTAGATTGGGCCCAGTGGTGACCCTTTCTGCAGGATTCTGAGGAGCAACTGAATACCAGTGAAAGTGAGAGGTTTTCTAAATCTTAAAAAAAAATCAAGGATAAGCACAGATGAAAACATACTTAACCATATCGCAAGAGTTTGCATTTCTTTAAATTTTCTTTTTGATCCTCACTCAAGGACATGCTTATTGATTTTAGAGAGAGGGGCAGGAGGGTGAGGGAGGGAGAAACATTGATTGGTTGCCTCTTGTATGTGACTCGACCGGGGACCAAACCTGTCAGAACCTCAACCCAGGCGGTGACCTCTGTTCACTGGACAATGTTCCAACCGAGCCACACCAGCCAGGGCAATTTCTATACATTTTTTCCCCCAACTTCGGTATCACTTTGTTTTTTTAAAGATTTTATTTATTTATTTTTAGAGCGAGGGGAAGAGAAACAGAAAGAGAGGGAGAGAAACATCGGTGTGCAGTTGCCCCTCGCGTGACCCCAACTGAGGACCTGGCCCACAGCCCAGGCACGTGCCCTGACTGGGAATGGAACCGGCGACCCTTTGGTTCTCAGGCCGGCACTGAATCCACTGAGCCACAGCGGCCAGGGCTGGTATCGCTTTTTATGCAGGACATTTCCTACAGGGAACCGTTCCATACATTTCCACCATATTTAACGTGTCTGCTTTCCCTGTTCAATGCCTATTCCTATTCCTGAAGGCCGCGGCTGTGTCTCCGCAGCAGCACATCTCTGGTGCCTACCCCAGTGCTTCGCGTGTAGTTAAGTGCTCAACATGCATTTCACTGAATGACCACACCACTTTTATATTTCTGTTTTATGTAAGTGTGCATGACATTTTGAACAGTGTGCTAAACTTCACGTTTCCTGGCTTGGGGCAAGTATAATGTTGACAGGCACGATACCCGAGTCAGGCAGGACTGTTTGGTTGGAGACAGCTAATGCCCAGGCCGGAATCTAGCAGGACAGAGCTTTGCTGAACAGAACTTACGAACTGACAGGCTGCATTGTAAACCCATTAGGCTCTGTTGCTTTAAACTCGAGTCAGCCAACCAAAAGTGGATGCAAAAGACTTTCTCTAAACAAGCCAGCAGCTTGAGACTTGAAATAGAACAGAAAGGGGATTCACAGGACTCGACTTTGTCTTCTGGCTGGAGCCCCCGAGACCTGGTGATGCTGGTCGGGCTAACTCCGGTGGGGCTAACTCCGGTCGGGCCAGTTCTGTGTTGAGATAAGAAATGGCAGCTTCTTTAAGGTTTATTTTGTTTTTGGAGCCACCAGATCCAGTGGGTGGATCGTGCCTTGAAATAGAAGCATCTCAAAAGGCCTGTGAATCATTTCTGAGCACCGGCCTGCGAGGTTTCATATCCTGTTCTCGGAGTTACCTTGGGTGCTGCGTGTGTCTGTGTGTGCATTGATCGCAGGGGTGTTTGCTTAGGATTTGGTTTTGAGACTTTTACTTTCTTTTAATAGCTTTTCTTTTTAAGCTGGAAGCATTTTTCAAATGGCTTTTGCGAGAAAGTTCAAACCCTGGAATGACTAACTCTCTGAAAGAATTTGGACTTTGTGAGGGGAGCTTGTTTGTGTTTGGTATGAATCACTCAGTCGCTGATTTCTGCAGTGAGAAGACTTTCTGGAAAACTTAGATCAACCCCTTCATTGTACACATGGGGACACTGAGGCTCAGGGAGGCAGAGGGGCTCCGCCAAGGCCACACGGCGCGTCGGTGGAAGTGACAGGGCTGCAATGCAGGGCCGACTCCCCGCAGGAAGCTCTCAAGCACCCAGTCTGCAGGGAGCTGGGCCACCTTCAAGATCAGCAAAGGAATAGAAAGAGAAAAGGCGCTCTGAGGAGTCAGAATTCCCCGAGCAGAGGCACACCAGGGTGGGAAAAGAATGAACGGAGACCTCTCAGATGCCATGAGGTACCTCATTTAACCCTCCCCACAAACCGTGTGAGAGCAGCGTCCTCAACCAGGGTTTGCGTGGCCCCCAGGCAGCATCTGGCAAGGTCTGGAGACATTTTCTTTTGTCACAGCTTAGGAGGGAGGCTTGCTACTGTCATCTCATAGGTAGAGGCCAGGACACCGGGGAACATCCTATGATGCTCAAGGCAGCCCCATGAGGAAGAACTGTCCAGCCCTAAATGTCACAGTGTCAGGGCTGAGAGACCTGGGGGACCCAGGGCACACCTGTCTGCATCCCGACAGAACAGCTGAGAAAGCGGAGGCTCCGACAGCATACCTGCCCCCTGGCCCTGAGGTCCTGGGCAAGCTACTTACCCACTCCGTGCCTCGGTTTCCCCACCTAAAAAATGGGGACAACAATACCCCTGCCAACGGTTACTATGATGGTTAAAGAAATTAATATTTGTAAAGCACTTAGAACAGTGCTTGGCACGTATTAAGTATTATGTGAGTGTTTTATATAAATAAATATAAACAAAGTAAAAAGAATTTGCCCAGAATGCACAGAAAATGAGTGGAAGAACTGTAATGAAAGCCTGAGGACACGTAAGGCCACAGGGCCTGGGAGCTGGGAGACCTTTTTGGGGTGTGGGGCCTCGAGAGCAGGGAGGGCGTGTGGCTGTCATGAAACGCCCTACGTACCTTGGCCGTGGGGTTTTCCTCCTCAGCCATCGCTACCTTAAATGCCACTTCATCTTTTTATGTTAAAGTGACATGCACTGCTAAACACGGTGTCTTTGGCAAGTCTGACACGGTGCACCACTGCCAGTCATCAGTAATGTCTCTGGATAAATTAGCTTGTCAGCTCCCCCCCAGCAAATCAGCCTACTCCCCCGCCCCACCCCCAACAGTCCTAAACCATCAGCCACGCCCACACCAGCCAGCACCACCTAGAACAGCCCGGGCTAACCCCGTGCCCTGCCCACCTTGGCCTCACTTCAGGATCCGCTCCTGATCTCCCACCCGCAGCTCCCATGGCCCTTTCCCCAGCCTGGGGCCTGGTTCCTGCTTTTCCATTTTGACCCTCTAATCCTGTCTTCTGTCAGTGATCAGATTCTCCTACTGGCTGCTGCCACCTGCCACCTGCCACCTTTCTGAGTGATTACCATGTGCAGCCCCCAAGGGCTAACTGCTCAGCCCAGCTCTCTGAGTGAGTACGAGGCTGTGGGGAAAGGGGTGTTATGAAAGCAGAGACAGAAAAAGCCAAAGCAGGAGCCACTCATGTCTCCCCTCCGCCTGGGACCTGCTTTACACACCTTCTCCCTATAGCAACAGCAGCCAGACACGGAGCAGTTTAAGCTAAGTGCCTGACACTCTTACAGCAGCTCCCACCCCCCCAGTCACAGACTGCTCACTGAGCAAAAATCAAGGTGTCCACAGGACAATGTCTCTCTCTGGAGGCTCTGAAAAAGATCCCATTTCCTTGTCTTTTCCGCCTTCTGGAGGCTGCCGACTTCCTTGGTTCGTGGCCCCTTTCTCCGTTTTCAAAGCCAACCACAGGGCACTGCTGTGGCCCCGTTTCCATAGTCACATCTCTCTCCAACTCTGTTCTTCTGACGCTTCCTCTTTTAAGGGTCCTTGTGATTCCATTGGACACAACAAGATAATCTGGGATCATCTCCCTGTTTGAGGGTCAGCCTTTCAGCAGACTTGATTCCCCTTTGCCACATAACCTAACATGCAGAGGTTCTGGGGGTTAGGGCGCAGACATCTTTGGAGGGGCTGCTGTGCCTGCCTCGTTGTCTGACAGGGTGTGGCAGGGACTGAGATGATCCTGAGAGCACGTACTCCTTCTACAGGGGACAACTGCCACTCTGCCCCTGCCGACTTCATCATGCATGAGTGAATGCAGGGTCAGTTGGCTGCATCTGCCAATATTTCAAAAGAAGCTGGAAAATTGGATTTTCAGGTGGCATTTTCCAGTTATGAAATCACCAGGCAAAAAGCGCCCCCACCCTCACCACAGAAAAATTCTCATGAGCTAGATTTGGCCTGAGGCCACCCAGGTGTGACGTCTGGATCCACATCGACCCCACCAGCCACGGCGAGATGATGACTCGCTCTCTGGCATTGCACAGGCTCTGCGGGCCCTGGGGGATAAGGAAGAAGGGGTGTGAGGGCACGAGGTCAGGAGCACAGTGGGTACCTGAGGGGGTTCCTGGGGGAAAGTTCCGAGGGAGAAGGGACCAGCCATTTCCCTAAGGGACCAAGCATCACCTGCAGGGAGCAGCGAAGCATCAAAGGGCACAGGAAACCGGGCAGAGGCCAACCTGAAGAAATCAACCAGAGTACGGTAGACTTTATGCCTGGCGGCTTCGGAACAAATCAAGCACACATTTTCTAATTTCAAAAGGTATCAGTTCTTCCCTTGACCCTGAAAAAACTAGCAGGCTGCGAGGAGACTAGCAGGCCGGGGGAGGGGAAGGTGGGGGTGGGAAGCAGGCTTTCACCCGATGCCATTACACGTTGTTTGAATTTTGAACCAGGAGAATGTTTCCTCCCCAAAACATTAAACCAAAGCCCTCGCAGTCATTTTAAAGACACTTGAAATACAGTGAAATAGTTCACACTCAAGGTGAAATCATGAATGCAGTTGTCATGGCGACTCAATCGCACTTTCTGGACCTCACTGCGGGATAGTTTGGAAATGGTGAAATGTCAGTAAGTTTGGCCAAGCACTACGGGTCTGTCATCTCAGCTGACGGCTGCTTCTCGTTTCCCTCACACACCAGGACTCGAATGAATCGGGTGGGTCTCTTCTCGAGTTCTATCTTAATCCATTTTTAATGGTAAAAACTGAAGGTTCTAGAGTCAGTTTACCTGCCCCTTCCACACTGGGCGACCTTGAGCACCTGACTTAACCTCTCTGAGCCTCGGTTTTCACATCTGTAAAATGAGGGTAATTATGATACCCACTTCAAGGGTTGTTGCAAAGATTAATGAGTTAATGCATGTAAAGCCCTTGAAAAGGCACAAAATCAGTGTCCGTAACTGCTGACTCTTACTATTAACTATTTTTACCATTCTTGTTCAACTTTGTTTCTTTTGAATGGGGCAATTATTAAAACCGTGACAACTAAAATGAAGTGAATTTCACCTCCGGTTCCTCCAAATCCTGAAACCACCCTCTGAGAGGGTGTCGTGGTCTCCATTTCCCAGATACAGAAACCGAGGCCTGAATGAAGACGGCGCTAAGTGGGCGCTTGGGGCAGGTTTTCCAAGAGTCTGGGTCCCATGACTTTCAACCCAAGCCTGTCCTGTGGTGTGATTATAAAACAACAGGGTTGAGTGGGACAGTTGGTTTTTGGTTTGCTAGTTTGATTTGGGGACATTCCCTCCCCCATCATGGCCTCAGATCCAGTAGATTCCAAGGTGGGGGTCAGGTCAGGTCTCTGGCTCGTACTCTACCCTCAGCTACGGAGCCAAGTTCCACAGTCCCTTGGGAAGGAGCGAGGGTCGGGGAGGGGGTGTCAGCGAGTGGGGTCTGCTGTGGTGACCCTGGCCGGGTTGCGGCCTGAGCTTTCTCACGGAGGAGGACTTCGCAGTGTCCCAGGCCCTCTGCCACCTCCTCCTGGCCCTTGTCATCTAAGAAGCAGTTGTTGTAGCTTGAAAGCATGTCTGACATCACAGTTGTGAGCTAAGTGCTCCAGAAAGACAGAAGGCACCACCCGAGGAACCTCTAGGCAGTAGGAGAGCCCAGGGCCCAGGAGCACGGCTTTGCAGGTTGGAAACCTGGCTCCTCCACTTCCCAGCCTTGGACTTCACCTTTCTGAGGTTTCTGCAGCTGTAAAGTGGGATAATAATAGTGTGCATCGCAAAAGTTGTTAGGAGAATTCTCTTCTCTTTTTTAAAGAGCTTCACTGAGGTATAATTTACATACCATAAAATTCACCCACTTTAAGTATACAATTCAATGATTTTAGGCATATTTACAGAGTTGTAAACCATCAGGTTAATTTGAGAGTATTTTTATCACCCCCTCTCTCCCAGAAAAAGCCCCTGCACCCATTAGCGGTCACTCTCCTTCTTCTTTCTGGCTTTGGGCAACCACTAATGTACTTTCTGTCTCTGTAGATTTACCTTTTCTGCCAATTTCACACAGATGGAATCATGCATATTATTTGGTCCTCTGTCTCTTTCTTTTTTCACTTGGCATAATTTTCAAGGTCCATTCATGTGTTGCATGTGTAAGTATATGCAATATACACATTTGTTTATCCATGCGTTAGTTAGTGGACCTTCGGGTTGTTTCCACCTTTTACCTACAATGAACGATGTTGCTATGAATTTTCTATACATTCTTCTTTTTAAAGATTTTATTTATTTATCTTTAGAGGGGAAGGGAAGGAGAGAGGGAGAGAAATATCAATGTATGGTTTCGGCTCATGTGTCCCCCTGTTGGGAACTGGCCTGCAACCCAGGCATGTGCCCCGACTGGGAACCGAACCATTGTTGTTTGGTTCACAGGTCTGCTCTTTATACATTCTTTAGGTAGACATATGTTTTCCTTTATCTTAGGAAGATACCTAGGAGGGTAATTGCTAAGTCATGTAACTGATTTATATTTAACTTTTTAGGAAACTGTTGAACTGTTTTCTGAAGTTTTACATTCCCTTCAGCAATGTATGAAGGTTTGTTGAGAGATTTAAATGAGATAATTAACATAAAGGGTTTAGCATAGTGCGTGCTCATAGTGAATCTTCAATAAATGGTAGCCAGTACCCACAGTACTGACGCCTCCTTCCCTGAAAAGAAAGTAGATCTCAAAGAGACAGCCACTCTGAAGAATTACTGCCCACATTCTCTATGCTCTTAGACTGGCATTCAAGGCTCTCCGCGCACCCTGCCTCCAGCTGCCCACCCAGCCTTGGCCAGCATCCGCCCCACCCGCTCACTTCTGCCCAGCCCAGCTGATCATGCCTTTGCTCGCATCATTCTCTGTCCTCCCCCTGCTCTTCCTCCTGTCTTCTTTTCATGTCTTAAAATCACACTTGGCCTTCAACACTCGGCTCCAGTGTCCTTTCCTAAGGTCTATCTTGACTTTCTAGCTAACTGAATCAGCACTGTCCAATTGGTAGCCACTAGCCATAGGTGGCTGTTGAGCACTTGAAATGTGGCTAATCTGAACAGAATGAGAGGTGCTGAGTTGGAAGATACATTCCAGATTTTGATGACTTACTATGAAAAATAATGTAAAATTAATCATTTTCTTGTATTGATTACATGTTCAAATAATACTTTAGGTATGTTGGATTAGGTAAAATACATTATGGAAATTGCTTTTTAAAAATGTGGCTGCTAGAACATTTGTAATTACAGCCCTGGCTGGTGTGGCTCAGTGGAGTGAGTGTCGGCCTGCAAATTGAAGGCTCACCAGTTTGATTCCCAGTCAGGGCACATGCCTGGGTTGCAGACCAGGTCCCCAGTTGGGGACACATGAGAGGCAACCACACATTGCTGTTTCTCTCCCTCTCTTTCTCCCTCCCTTACCCATTGTGTAAAAAAGAAAGAAAGCAAATTTGTATATTTATGACTGCATTAAGTTCTCTTAGGCAGCATTGGTATAGATCCGAGATTTTCAACCTCTGCTTCACATGGCACACATAACCTGATTTCTAAAATTCTTTGGCTCACCAAAAACTGTATTATATTTTTGGCTGACCGGACAAAAATAGATATAATTTTGATTCATTCACATTGGATAACTCTTTTTGTGTTGGCTATTGTTATTTTTTTAATTTGACAACAGGAGGGAAAAACAGTCAGTGCCCCTAACTAAACAGTCGGGTATTGCATGTTTTAAAATTCTTGTGGCACACCATATTTTCACCAATACGTCCCCTGGAGCAAGGGACATAAAGGAAAGAATAAACAAAGGGGACTACCTCAAATTAAAAAGTTTCCGCACAGTTAAAGAAAACATCAACAAAATGAAAAGGGAATCAACCGTATGGGAAAATATATTTGCCAATGATACCTCAGACAAGGATTTGATCTCCAAAATATATAACGAACTTCCATGACTCCACACCAGGAAGATAAACAGTCCAATTAAAAAATGGGCAAAGGACCTGAACAGACACTTTTCCATGGAGGACATACAGAGGGCCCAGATACAGGCGAAAGGATGCTCCCCACCATTAGTTATCAGAGAGATGCAAACTGAAACCACAGTGAGATACCACTTCACACCAATCAGAATGGCCACCATTAACAAAGCAACAAACAAGTGTTGGAGAGGTTGTGGAGAAAAGGGAACCCTAGTGCACTGTTGGTGGGAATGCAGACTGGTGCAGCCACTGTGGAAAACAGGATGGAATTTCCTCAGAAAACTAAAAATGGAATTGCATTTTGACCCAGTGATTCCACTGCTGGAATTATACCCTAAGAGTCCTGAAACACCAATTTAGGAGAACCTATGGGCCCCAATGCTCATAGCAGCACAATTAACAATAGTCAAGTGCTGGAAACAACCTAAATGCCCATCGATAAACGAGTGGATCAAAAAACGGTGGTACACTTACACAATGAGATTCTATGAAGCAGAAAGAAAGAAGGAACTCCTACCCTTTGTGACAGCATGGGTGGAACTAGAGAGTATTATATTAAGTGAAATAAGCCAGGTGAAGAAAGACTAATACCTTATGATCTCACCCATAAGTGGAACCTAATCAACAAAACAAACAAGTGAGCAAATCAGAACCAGAGACATGGAAATAAAGAACAAAGTGACGGTGACCAGAGGGGCGGGGAGAGGGGGACAACTGGGGACAGAAGGGGAAGGATCAAGTCGAGAAACATGTGTAAGGGACCCATGGACAAGGATAAGGGATGGGGAGATTGAATGTGAGAGGGGCAGTGGGCAGGGCAGGGGAGAGCAATGGGGGGAGATGGGGACAACTGTAATTGAACAACAATAAACAATTATTTAAAAAGAAGATACAGGATTTATGTACCTTAAAAAGGAATATTATTCAGCCTTAAAAAAAATAAGTAAATCCTGCCACTGTGATAACATGGATGAACCTGGAGGATGTTATACTAAGTGAAACAACTCAGACACAGAAGAACAAACACCATATTGTTCAGACCATAAGACACACCTAGGATTTAAAGGAGGAAAATAGGGGGGAAATTTTTAAAGCAAAAAATGTGGTAAAATATTTAATAACATAAATAACATAATATTTCACCAATGTAAATGTGAACAGAACTCAACAGCAGCATTAATGACCATCATTCCTCCCAAATTTGGGGGGGTGGGGAAAGGGGGGGAGTACGTCTTATACTCCAAAAAATACAGTACTACACAATCCCACTTATACAAGGAACACGAAACAGTCAGCTCAGAGAAATGGAGGGTGAGACGGGGGTTGGCAGAGGCTGCGGGGAGGAAAGTGTAAGGAAGCATTAGTAAGGGAGTAAAAAAGTTCGGTTATGCAAAATGAATATCCTAGAGATCTATTATACAGCACAGGGCCTATAATTAATTAACCAGACTTTATTGGATACTTAAAAATGTCTAACAGGATAGATCTTATGTTAAATGTTCTTATACCAAAAAATGATCAAAATAATAAATAAGAGGGTGAGAGGAAGCATTATGTTAATGGCAGAAACTGAGATGATGGTTTCACATGTGTATATGTATCTCCAAGTTCATCAAGTTGGCACATTAAATGTATACAGCTTTTTGTATATCAAAATAAATAAATTAATTAAAAGTAAAAAAAAAAATTCTTGCCCTGGCTGGTGTGGCTCAGTGGACTGAATGCTGGCATGTGAACCAACGGGTTGCTGGTTCGATTCCCAGTCAGGCCACATATCTGGGTTTGTGGACCAGGTCCCCAGCTGGGGGTGTGTGAGAGGCAACCACACATTGATGTTTCTCTTCCTCTCTTGCTCCCTTTCGCCTCTCAAAATAATTAATTAATTAAAAATTCTTGTGGCACACCAGTTGCAAATTGCTGGTATAGACCATCAACATCCTAACAGTTGCTATTTATTGGGCGCCTATTTCTTACATTTTTATATCTGCTGATATAAGGCTCAGCACAACCCAGGAGGGTGGCTATCATGAATATCTCCTTTTTACAAATGAGGGAACAGAGGGAGGGTGTGACCTCCCCAAGGTCACACAGCTAGACACTAGCAGCCTCAGGATTCAAACCCAAGTCTTCCCCAGGACTTTGCTGCACAGACCACCAAAGCACCAAGGGCTTTGGGGGTCTCCCTGGGGTGTCTTTGGCTGGAATTAGAACAGCCCTGCATGGTAATGAATCATGCTAATCGGAAACTCTGACTGAATGCTTG
This sequence comes from Artibeus jamaicensis, assembly GCF_021234435.1. Classification (NCBI taxonomy): domain Eukaryota; kingdom Metazoa; phylum Chordata; class Mammalia; order Chiroptera; family Phyllostomidae; genus Artibeus; species Artibeus jamaicensis. The sequence continues at coordinate 17,381,211 of NW_026522057.1, forward strand.
TCTTTCATAAGTACAAAATGAGAAAGCGGCTTAATTAATATAAGCAACACATTTGGAATAAACCGGATCTTGGGATCTGTGGGTGGAAGAAAAGGCTGAGGACCACTGATCTAAATAAATACCTCATTTTACAGGTGGAGATACTGATGCCCAAAGAGGAGAAAGGATGTACCCAGGGTTGTCAGTGAACGGCAGAGCCAGGGGCAAATGTTGGGTTTCCAGGACCCCAGGCTGATCTTCCCGGCCTGTACCTCACTGTCTTTGCGTGGATGGCCCCTGCCCCCAGCCACCTGGAAGCCCTTTGTCTTGAACCAGCCCCCTTCCTCCCCCAAGCCTGCCAGTTCCAAGAACTAGGGAGGAGGGGGCCAGGAGACCCAACCCATTTCCCATCAGGGTCCCAAGGCCACCATCCGGTCTTGGGCCAGGAATTCCTTTCAGAGACTGAATTAAACTGAGCTGAAAATAATTCTGAACCCTTGAAGGCCTCCAAGATCCCCTATGCCTTCTCAACCCCGGTCCAGGGGGCCAGACCTCCCCAAGTCTCCCTGGGGCTTTCTAGACTCCTGCAGACTTCCCCTGCCAGCTCCCACCTGCACTCACACGTGTGTAGAACCAGGGCTGTTTCAACAAACTACCCACAGTCCAGGTTCCCTCTTCCCAGCCCGCTCCAAACCGAGTGGAGAAAAGGGCGACAGAAACTGCTAAATGCAGCCGCATCCCTGTGAGCCAACCCAGGAGACCCGTAGCCAAAGGCACAGATAAGGAGCCATCAAGAAAGACACAAAGAGGCAGAGAGTGTGACTGAAACAAAGGGGGAAGATAAAGGATGGGTGTTCAGATCGAGATGAAGCCTCCGGGAGAGACAAAGAGAAGAGAAATGAGAAAAAGAGGATAAAGAGGTGGAAGAGGAAAGGACTCGAGAAAAGGAAAACTAGAAGGAACTAGGAAGAAGACAGATAAATTAGAAGTCGGAAAACTGGCTGAGGGAAGACTGAGAGGAGGGGTGCCAAGAGGAGAGAGCGCCAGCGCTTGAGAAGATCGGCGAGCGGGGGGCGCGGTCGGGCGGCGCCGGGGCCACCGGGGACTCGGGGGCCCCGGGGTGGACCCTCCTCCCGGCGGCTCGCCCCGCCGCGCTGGTCCCAGCAGCCACATTCCTTCGGGTTTCCCACACACTCGCCATCAAAGAGTCCCCAAAGCCCAGCTTTTCCCGCGCCCCTCCCCCGCCAGGGCTGGAGAAGCTATTTTTCACCCCCTCCTGGTCTTTAATCTGTTATGGGGAAAGAAAGGGGCTTTTGTTGGGCGAGGGGCTGCGCGGGGGGCGGGGAGGGGGCGCTTGCGATTGTGTGTCCCGCAGCTGCGCGCCTGAGGCCGCCGGGAGTGGGGGCCGCCAGGGCGCGGGGCGCGGGCGGGGAGGGCCGCGAGGGTCGGGCAGGGCCGGAGTGGGGGCCGCTAGGGCGCGGGGTGCTGGCAGGGGGGGTCGTGTTGGGTGAGAGAGTGGAGGAAAAGGCCACCCGGGCGCACAAGCCCATTGTCCTCTTGGCCCTGTCCTGCACCTGGCCCGGACATTGGGGGAAGACGCACACTTAATGAAGCGGGCACCGAGGCAGAGGCTGCTGCACACCCAGAGGAGGTCATGCACTCAGGGGAGGGGCCCCAGCACTTAGGGAGACACTGTGTACGGTTAAATAGGCTGCGGCACGCCGGGAGGGACACACGCACAAGCCTCCTAGAGGGTCCCACACTCAGAGAGGGACCAACAACACACTCAGGGAGTAACACATCCTCAGGGAAGAACCCACTTACTCAGAGATGCTCACTCACATACACTGCCAGACACCATAAGCATCTGCTGAGCAAAACAATTTCAAATAGGAATTTCCTTCTTCCATCCCCATGACATTCTCCGTAAGACAGTCAACCATTTTCCAGCATTTGCTTCCTTTCTCCATTTGGTAGCCTGGCTCTCGCATCAAAGCACAAGCTCTGCACTCCCAACAGCCCTGCTCTGCCTCCCAACAGCTGTGTGACCTTGGGCAAGTCACCTCACCTGAGTTTCAATCCATATGAGGACTGGGGACATAATATATATAAGACTCCTGGTTCATTGTTGGCACTCAGCAAAAGTTACCCTTTACAAGCTTGTTGATGCTTGGGGCTGTTGAAATGATTGCCTTGAAGGACATCTTTGGCCGGCTGAACTCACTGTAGAGTTCTAGCCAGGTTCAGGGTGGAGAAGCCCTTTCCTCTCTGGCAGGGCCAGCTGTGTCCCAGGCCAGGTCCCTCCCTCCTACCTCCTTACCGACTACCCTTGAAGCCTTTGAATTGCTGCTGGGACGTAGGCCAACACAAGACAATATCTAGCAAGGTAAACATTGCTTTTCAAGGCTTTTTTCCCCCCTTCACCTTTTCTTGCCTTGGACTCCATTATCTTTCTAAAGCACTTCCTGAACCCCATTAGTGGGAGCCCAAGTCCAAATGTCAGCATCTGTCAGAAGCAAAGAACATGATGCCTGAGAGCCACGGTCAGAGTCATCCAGCATAACTCGTATTTGAGTTTCAAACTCCTTTCCAAGTGGTCTGCCAAAAGTGGTTACCAGGGTGGAATTAATTCAGTACTTCTGTACTCAGTACCCACACTGTTTCAGGCACTGGGATCCTGAGACGAGGGAGCCCAGATATGACTACAAGTCAAGTGAGCTCTATGCCTCGCAGAGTAGTTGGGAGTGCTCAGTAACATCGTGGATGTAGGTGCCTTGGAAACAGCAGAACTACTGCGATATATGCTTGTTAAGTCAGAGTCAAACCACACAATCTACTGATGCTTTCCAGAATCGGCCGTCCTGGTTCGTCCTCATCAGCCTGGAAATGCTACGGTGAGGGAACTAGTCCTTGTATGTCTGGACACTGCAATTTTTTAAAAAGGTTTTATTTATTTATTTTTAGAGAGGGGGGAAGGGAAGGAGAAAGAGAGGGAAAAACTCAATGTGTGGTTGCCTCTCACGTGCCCCCCACTGAGGACCTGGCACGTGCCCTGACTGGGAATTGAACCAGTAACCCTTTGGTTTGCAGGCCCGTGCTCAATCTACTGAGCTACACCAGCCAGGGTGACACTGTGCAACTTGAACGTCAGTCTCCAACCTTGTGTGTGTCAATGTTGGAGCCATAGGCCTGGGTTCATATCTTGAATGTTAGAGATCTTCCCTCCCAGCTGTGTGGACGAATCTCTTTGAACATCAGTATCTTCGTCATAATAATACCTACCCCTAAAGACTCTAGAAAAGATTATATAAGACAATGTATAAAGCACCAGCACATGATAGGTTCTCAGAAAATAAACACCCTTCTCACTTCCCTGTGGGTGTGCACATCCCCACCCCACCCCAGATGCCAAGCTAGCCCCTGGCCATCTCATGGTCATGTCCTACCTGCTAAAGCAAGGGGTTAGTTACCATCAACACTGTCTGAGTCTCTGCTTAAAAAAACAATGAGCCAAGGAGTTCAGTTGGTTACAGCATCATCCTGATATGCCAAGGTTCCAGGTTTAATCCCCAGTCAGGGCATATATAAGAATCAACCAATGAATGCATGAGTAAGTAGAACAACAAATCAATGTTTCTCTCTCTCTCCCTTCCTCAGTGCATCCCCCCACTCCTTGCTTTCCTCTACCGGGTAGAATAAAACCCTCTCAGGTCCAAGCTACCTTCCCAGGAGGTCCTTTGTGAAGGAACAGAATGAAAAGCACAGGCACAAAATGACACTCTTTGAGACAAGCAGATGTTGTTGCAAATCTTGGCTCTGTTGCTTATGAGCTATGTGGCCCCGGGCAAGCACATTAACCTCCTGGAACCTCGGTCTCTTTGTCCATAAAGTGGGTCGATGAGATAATGTGAGAGGCGGCAAACAGGACTTGGCCAACAGTTAAGAGTCACTGAAGGACACTGCTGCTGCTGCTGCTGATGATGACACCAAGTACAGAGTAGCCCAACCTGGAGGCTCCTAACATCCCCACCGCTGTAAGGACTCATGCTTTAGCTCCAGTTGCTCCCCACGTGCCCCTTCTCAGTATTGCCCAGATTCCTGAAAACAGTCTCAGCAGGACCCATGAAACTCACGTGGCACCACCTATCCTACTCACCAGGGCCTAGTTTACATCATAGCACATCAGAATAATTACCTGGCCAGTGTGGCTTCAGTTGGTGGGGGTGTCATCCAGTAAGTAAACTGAAAGGTTGAGGGTTCGACCCCTGGTTAGGGCACATGCCTAGGCTGCTGTTCAGACTGGTTTGGTCGCCCATCAGAGTGCATTCAGGAGGCAACCAATTGATGTTTCTCTTTCACATTGATATTTCTCTCCCTTTCTCTCTCCCTCCCTTCTTCCTCTCTCTCTCTCTCTCTAAAAAAAAATCAATAAGCATGTCCTCAGGGAGAATAAAATAATAATGACAACAGTAACTGGGTCCCACAACACTTCCCACCCCTCATCCCTGGTGACCCTCCCAGCTGTGAGGAAGATGGATATTATTTTTCTCCTCATTTTACAGAGGGGACAACAGAGGCAGAGTGAGGGTAGGTAGCCTCTGCAACGGTTTGAAGCCGGCCTTGCTTGCTTCTGAGTTCCCGGTGCTTTCTTGTACGGCACAAGTCCCAAGCAGTACTTCGAGGTGCAGCCTTGCTGAGGGGAGAAGGGGTGGATATTTCTACATGTCCAGCAGGGAAATCCTCCGCAGACCTTCACGGGAACATTGTGAGCAAACAGGTACAGGCTAGGAAATGCAGTGTCTGGGGGTGTTCTGCGGCCACCGCAGATCACTCTAACGCTAATGAGAACGGGAGGGCAGAGTGGTGGAGGGCAGAGGGGACGGGGAGCCCAGTGAGAGGGAGGTCTGGGTCTTGGCCACAGGTGGGCAGCTGTCACCCCAAGTAACCTTGGGCAAGTTTCTGAAGTTTCCTTGATCCTCACTGTCAACATAAATGGCAAAAAAAAAAAAAGATAGAGGCTCGGTTTAGGCAAAAAGACATCTGCAACTCTCATCATCATCATCACTTTGGCTTTGAAATCGACAGCTCAGAGACCCCCCACCACTTTAAAAAAATTTAAAGACAAAACAGTATAACTTAATAGTTCTGCCAACTCTTCAAAAAAAAAAATTCAGAGAGCACAACACTTATTTTTTTTCTTCTCTCTCTCTTTTTTTAATTTTGGCAAAGGAAGATTCAGTTCCTGGAAATGCTTACAAAATAATTCCTGACACTGGGAGGAGATAGTTAAAAAAGGAAGGCGACGAAAAACTATATACATTTATAGATAAAGGAAGACGGTGGAAAGAAAGAGAACAAACAAAAGAAAGAGAAGAAAGAGGGGGGGAAAAAGACTTTAGAAGGCACCAATTCAAGGAACGTTATCAAGTTCTCAGCATCTGCGACTCACTAGCCGCTCGCGGGCGGAGGCGGCACAGACTCCGCCCCTTTCTCGGGTGTCGGACGCTCATTGGTGGGGGCGGCCGTCGCCGGCCGGTGACTGCCCGAGGAAAGGTTGCCTGGGACACGCATCCCTGTGTGAACGCATGACGTCCCACCCTGGCGCCAGGCTGTCTGGGGCTGAGTCTTAGATCAACACAGCTGTGGGACCGGGACCCACAGCTGGGCAAAGGAGCGGATTCCTCAACAAAAAATAGGATTGTGAGAAAAGTTCTGAAACAAAAACAGTGCAGACAAAAGCCTTAATGACATCCTTTCATAAAAATAAAAAATGCAAGAGGGGGGAAAAGCTGGTAAAAGGAGCAGAACTGGGAACAGAAAGTTCAGAGGCATTTGGAATAAGAGGCTGAGGCCCCGCCACCACTAAGCAACTTGCATAAAACGGGAGCTAGCCCTCCAGTCTGCCGTTGGGAAAAAGAAGTCTTTGGGATTCAAGCTTCATTTAGTGTTCCAACCTTAACCTGCCTCTTTCAGAATTAGAATCTTAGATTGGAGAGGACCTTAGAGGTCATTTGCTACTTTCCATTCCCAATTTTGCAGAAAAGGAAGCCCAGGAGAAAGGAAAGGGGCCACACTGCTAGTTATTGACATGGCAAGGACAGAATTTCGCTTGCTTATCCCACTGCGTGTCTCTCTCTTGCCTATGTCACACAGCCCAGAGGCATTTCAATCTGAAAGCATCTTGGGAAATAGCAAAGGTGAAGGTGTTTTGAAAATGGCTTTACAAGCATGAGGAGAACCTGTGAGGACCTGTGGGCTGTGCACCTACCACACACCTGGCCCATGCTGGGTCCCCAGGCACCAAGGAGACGAATGGATCTGTTGGCGACAGCATGTGAAGTGCCTGGCAGAGAGGAGGCATTCGATAATTACTTGTTGAAGGCAAGAGGTTGGTTTAATTAGGCGCATTTTATAAATCAGGAAATTGAAGCATAGAGAGGTGACTTACCCTAAGTTCACTTCTTTGGTAAAAGAGAATGGGGATTTGAACATAAATCTGCCCGGCCCCGAAGACCATATTTCTAGAACCTCCTGGGCATCGCCATTTCGCACAAACCTTGGAACTCTCCATGATAGAAAAGGAAGGACCTTTCTCCGTGGTCATTCAGGAGTCGCCATAGACACCATTTTCCCTTTCCATGACCAAATAGCTGGCATGCTCTTCACTTCATGTTCTGAGTATATATGGGTTGACTTGTTTACTCGCAGGTTATTTCCTTCCTTTTCCTTATACTAAAGAAGCTGTCCTTGAAAACAGGCCTTTCAAAGACATTTCTTGGGACATAAAGCACTGTGGAATGACAGCAAAGAACAAGACGTCAGGTCTGGCTCTGCCATTATTTGTGCTGCGGCACTGGACATGGCTTATAGTCCCTCTCTGCACCCTTTACCACTCCACACTTGCCTGTCCAAAATCATAAAGCCTTGGACTTCTAGATTTGGAAATGATTTTAAAAAACACTTAGAACCATCTGCCCATTTTATGCACAAGGCAAGTGAGGCCAGGGCAGCTGGGGTTGTTCAAGGTCACTCGACAAACTATTGGCAGGGGTGGGGTGTTGAACTGTAAGCCTCCTGACTTCCAGTCTCATGTCCTTTTTATTATGACTGTTTCGAGGCTCTCCTAGCTCTGAGCTCACATTGTCCTGTTAATCAGTGCCACATACTATAGAACTCTTCATTGTTTCCTGTGTTAATCTTGTCTCCCCAAATTGTGAGATTCTTGAGAGCAGGAGCCATTGCTTTATGTGAAGTGATTCCGTAAGTATCTACCAACTGATCGACTAAGGAAGCAACCATTGGGGGATCCCACTTGGTCAGTGTCAAGATGAAACCAGCATTTTAAGGCTGCAACTTCCCAGAAGTTCTAGGAAGTGGTAAGAAGACAAGCAAAGGCTACTGAATGGAATGAATGTCCTGTTGCAATACAGGGCTCTACTTGCCTGTCCTCTGGTCCCTTTCCTGGGCTCTCAGATAGAGCGGGAGCTAGTTCATCAGGGCCAAGAATAATCAAGTCCAGGTAGCCTGCCGTTTCATAGCAGAAAGAGATAGACAACAGAGCTGTGGTATCCCCGAACTACTGTTTTCTGCGTAGAGGTGTTTGGAGAGTGGTAAGAAAGGAGGAAGCAAGACTTAAGAGATTTGTTGACTCCATGGGTGGCTCCTAAAACGGTTATATAGGAATCTTCCCTTCTGTCACTGCCCCTCCTTGATTTAGAACTGTCCACAATTCTAACCAAATCAGACTCACTGCCAAAACGTAACTGGGCATGCATTTGGCCTCTGATGGAGTGCCGCAGGCCAGAGGAGGGTGGCTCTTTCCCTTTCCCGTGCAAAAAGCACTGATTCAGTCTCCTTTCTTTTCCTTTTCTCCTGTTGCTCAAATAATGTTTTTGCTCAAATCCCTTTCCCCTCCTCCTTCTGTAATCTCAGCGCCTAGCCCAAATCTGTTTTCTTCATTGTAACCTCAGCTTCACCGCAATTAATTTTTTTCCCCTCTGGTCACAAGATAATTCCTGACGCCAGTGAGTCTGGAGGTCAGACGAACAGCAAATTGGGGAACAAGGCGGCACTAATTCCTTACAAGTTTCCCTTGAAAAATCTTTGCTTTTGAAAAAAAAAAAAAAAAAAGCTTCTTTGCTGTTCAGGGATTTATGACCTCAGAGGAGCTGTGGGTTCGAACTAGTGTTGGGCTGTGGGTGGATTGGCAGGGGGCAGGGGAGCTCAAAGATCTGGGTCGCTGCCAGGAAAAGGCAAATTCTTAAAGTTAATGGTTTTAAGTGATTTTTGAAATCCTTGCTGGCAAAGAGGCTAGCCTCTCCCCAGTATCAGCTCTTCCTCATTCTTTGAATCCACGACTCCGCGGTATTCGGCGTCAGAGCCGCCGAAGAAAGCCTGTTTGCAATTTAACCGCGTAGTGAACGCCCTTGGTCGGAGGGGGCGGGGCCGAGGCGGGCTGTTTTGCATAAAAGGCGGTGCCTTCGAGGCTGGCTCTATAAGTACCGGCCGCTGGAGAGCGTGCGCGCACTTCAAGCTGTTCTGAGGCTTCTGTTTTCGCTGTAGATTCTTTCTGCACGTTCAACCTCACTCCTCAACATGAAGGCGCTAAGTCCAGTGCGCGGGTGCTACGAGGCGGTGTGCTGCCTTTCTGAACGCAGCCTAGCCATCGCGCGGGGCCGCGGCAAGGGCCCGGCGGCGGAGGAGCCGCTGAGCCTGCTCGATGACATGAACCACTGCTACTCTCGCCTGCGGGAACTGGTACCCGGAGTCCCGCGAGGCACTCAGCTTAGCCAGGTGGAAATCCTGCAGCGCGTCATCGACTACATCCTCGACCTGCAGGTGGTCCTGGCCGAACCCGCCCCTGGACCCCCAGACGGTCCGCATCTTCCCATCCAGGTACGCTCAGGCGTGCGCGCAAGCCGGGGCGGGGCTGAGTTCCAGGACTGGGATGCTGCTGCGCTCCTGGGAACTCCCAAGTGGCATACCTGATTTTCGCCTCTTTTCCTTCTCTCTCAGACAGCCGACCTCTCTCCTGAACTTGTAATCTCCAACGACAAGAGGAGCTTCTGCCACTGACCTGTCCGTCCTGGCATCTCCAGGTGAGTATCCCCACCTTTTCCGGGGATGCAGGCGCTGTGGTGGTTAGACAGTAAATCTTGGAGTTGGTAGATCTTTTAAGATATTACCACCCCCTCCATTTAGCGAAACCGAGGCCAGGGGCAAGAAACTTGCCCGTGGTCAAGCCACATGAATGACGGAACCAATTTTCATCTTGTGTGTGTTTCAACCTTAAACGCATGTTGCTCCTGCCCTCCCCCAGTGGCCAAAGACCCAACAAAGTACTCGCAGGTCCTATTAAACAAAATAGACGTCTGTTAGTACTTGGAGTCGTAAAGAGAGCCGTGTCTTCCTCAACCCCCTCCCAACTAGTGTCAGTTCCAAGAGGGAGGGGTGAAGCAAGCTCCGCCTGTGGTCCTTTGGCGCCAACTGGGTGGGGGCAGCGTGGGGCGCAGTTATCAGCTGGAGGTAGAGACCAAGTTTCCTCCCTGGCGCCGGCCAGTCTGCGGACGGCCCCCGCCTCGGCTCACTCGGCGGAAACCGACGACTCACTGGTCTTCTCTCCTCCCCCGCCCAGAACGCAGGTGCTGGCGCCCGTTCCGCCTGGGACCCAGGACCCCAGGGCTCTATGGCCCGAAGCTCCAGAGCATGGATGGGCCCCAGTCTCTCCCTGCCCACTTGACTTCCCCAAACCCTTGCTTCGAGGCTGGACCTGGCGCCCGGGAGCGAAGGACTGTGAACTTGGGTGGCCTAAAGAGCCAGAGCTAGCTCTGGGCACCAGCTGGGCAACGTCACCCAGCCCCACCCCATCCCCAAGTTTTAAAGACTGTCTTTTAGAGTGTGGGGGTGGGAGTGGGGGGAGAGTGGCTGCTCCCAAACTGCCAAGACAGCAGTAGAGCTGGTCTTCTGGTCTCCTCGGGAAAAGGCTCTGTGGCCCTGATTATGAACTCTATAATAGAGTATATAGCTTTTGTACCTTTTTGCAGGAAGGTGACTTTCTGTGACCAAGTGATGTATATTATTAAACTTTTTATAAAAGTTAACATTTTGCATAATAAACGGTTTTTAAACACTTGCATATGTAATTTGATTCCATAAGCGCTAATAACATCTTCACAAGGCTGAATTTAGGAGGAATAAATGTTCTTCTTGGAGCTTGGAAAGAGCAAACTTATTTATTGCCTTAAAAGGGAGATGGGGAAATGACCAACTAACATTGGGGGGAGGGGGAGTGGAAGGGACTCATGATGGGGGCCCTACATCCATTGAAAGTTGGCTGCAGAGAATAACCTGGCCCTGGCCTCTCATTCTACAGATGAGGGGAGACTGGAGAGGGGAAGTGACTGCTACAAATTCACCCAGCAAGTTGGGAGCTCAGGATAGAAATCAGGTCTGGATCCCAGGAAGCCCCCTGGGATTTTGTGCTACACTAGCAGATGGCTGTCTTAGTTCACTGCCATTAATTATTTGTGTCTTTCTAGCATGGGACAGGGAAGAGAGGAGCCTCACCTGGTGCCCAGACAGGGGTGGTGGTTCATAGACCCATTTCAGAGATGAATTGGTCTGGTTTCATTTCCTTCCTCATGCTCTCTGATTGGGCTTCCTCTTGGGTCGCTTCCCTCAAATCCCCAGGCACCCTGATGATCAGGGTTTTGGTGCTGGTTGGAACATACTGGTACCAATCCCTTCCCCACCGTCAGCTAGTTGAAGAATTGACCCTGGATGGGGAATTGGAGGAAGAGGCCCAGTACTCTCATTCCTGTGTTATTTCCTTCCCAAACACCTCTACTGAGAGTCTGAGCAAGCATCTTTATCCCTACTTCAGAAATGGAGAAACAGGCTGAGTTGATAATGAATCTTAGCCAGATTATCACAGCCCCAAGAGAGGCAGAAATGGGATTTTGATCTTAACTACAGTGACTAACATTGTGAGAGAGGAGCAGGGTCCCAGACTGGATATTCCATGGGGCCAAGCCCCCAATCCATGCCAATTTGCCTCCTACCTGGCAGCTCCCCAGGTGGGCTCCACAGGCATCTGGCCTCACCAGATTCTTGTTTATGATATGATCTCATCTGTGTGTTGGCCCTTGGCATGAATTAGTTTAATATTTCATAACAAACAGCTCACATCATCGCCCTTCATGCCTTAACCCTGGTGAGCTTTCAGGGGTGAACAGGGGCATCTGGTGGGGAGGCAAGCAACCTGTCTTTGCCAACCATCCTCCCAGCCGACCAGCGGTTCTCAACTTCTTCCCTGGTCTCCTCTGATGATCTAATGGAAGGCATGAACACTTCAGAAAATACACACACAAATACATGCACACAACTTTGCAGAGCAATAGCAAATCTCTAGTCTCCTGGGAAGCCCTCAGTCTTCATGTGAGGAACTCTTGTCTCAAAGCAAGAGATGCAAGACCCAGGCTGGGTCTATCTTGGGTCATTAGTCAGGTGTGCTATGCTGGCTCTGAGACAGCCACACAGCGGGGCAAGTCCTTGCTCCGTCACATACTCGCTGAATCACTGAGCCTCGGTTTTCACATCGGTATAAAATTGCTGATCTTGAGGATCCAGTTCTGAGGCACCTGGCCCCACATTACACCATTAGCTGCAGTAGAGCCAGGCACTGAACTGAAGGTTCCGATTCTTTCTGCTACAGTATGCTGCTTCCTGCTGGCTCAGAAGTTGTGGTGCTACAGAAGGCTAGAATGGGCAAGCCACTTCCAAGCCTGTGCCCTTGCCCAGCAGCTGGTGGTTCTTGTACTACTGCCTCCCTGGACAGAAGATAATGGTGGGAAAGTTCTTTGAAATGCATCACACACCTACAAGGTATTATTAAGCTAATTCCAAGGAAATTGCCTGTTAGCTCTGCTGAGACTGAGCTGTTCAGGTGGCTGAGACAAAAGCTGAAACCAGCACACCAATTCATGAGTCCTTAGAGAGTGAAAGCAATTTGGCCCTAGGACAGAAAACTCACAGAGAAGGCATCCTCTGTCAGAATCACCTACCCAGTGCCTACCAAATGCCAGACTCTACTTTATCCCAGTATTTTCTTATCTTCACCACGATCCAGAAAAGTACCATTATTTCCATTTTACAGAGGAAACACCCAGAGAAGCTGAATAACTTGATCCAAGTCACACAGCAAGGACTAGTAAACCTCACCTGCATCTAGCTTCAAAGCCCGTGTTCTCACCTCTACTCCCAGGCTCTTTTCCCTTCCCATTGCCGGGGCCCGGCACCTATTCGGTCCCCAGCGGGTGCTTGCTGAACGAACGGGAAAGACCTACGGCCACCTGAGGTCTCCCTTTCATTTGTTAAAAGGATGATGGTACCTCCCTTACAGTTTTGTGGTTCAGATTAAAGATAACATGCATAAAGCATTTACCAGGCTCCCTGAAATACAATGTTCTCTATAAATTGTGTGTCTGAACGGTCATTATCCCATCAGCTCTAAAATACGTACTTTTGGAAGGAATTTTTACTTTGTAAATAAGAGAAAAGCTCAAAACAAAGCAACTTGCCCGTGTCCACACAGTTCCTACGCAACAAAGCAGTGATTCGAATCTATGCCTTTTACTCGGGAGATGGTGGTGCCCTTCCGAGCCCAGTTACGGCTCTCCCCAGCTGTGGACGAGCCGGACAACCTGCAGCTCTGTCTTCCCGGCCCCGTCACGGCTCGTGGCCACCACTGTTCTCCATTCCCCAGGCTACACTCTAAAGCTCTTGTCGCCCTCTCTTTCCCTCAGAGATATTTCTCAGGGCCCCCTCTGCCAGGCCCCGGCCCAGAGTGGAGAGAGCCGCTCCCCAGCCACCGCTACTCAGCAGCCCGGCAGGGGCGGAGCCTGGGCCCACGTGGACCCAAGCCCGCCGAGCTGGGTCGACTGGCCCCGCCCCTGGGCCCGCCCCCGGCCCGCCCTCGGCCCTGCGACCCGCGCTCCCCCCGCGGGCCCTGGGGGCCGCTCGCAGGTGTTCGCTGGCGCCCGGATGTCTGAGCTCTGGCTCCGCTCTGGCTCCGGCTCCCTCCGCAGCCTGCGGGCGGGGCTCCCAGCCCATCCGGAGTCTCGCGGCGCCCCCGCCGCTCTGCCAGCAGCGTGGCCTCCCGGTTCCCAGCCTCCCGGCCTGGGGGGCCCCCCACCCGGCGGAGTCGCTGACCCGACTGCTCTCCCGCTGCCCCCAGCTGCGCTCCGGCCGCTGCAGCCTCGGCACGCCCCCATCCCGCTTCCTGCCTCGGCAGTTTTGCAGCTTTACTCTGGCCGGCCGGGCGGCAGCCCTGGCTCGCACCCCGTTCCTTCCTTCCTTCATTCTGTCAGGCAACTCGCATTCCTCGAGCGCCTGCGACGTGCCCCGGCACAAGGCCTCTCCGACCTTCTGAGTGTGGCCCCAGGCCCGTGGGGGTCCAGTGGGAAGCCTCTGCCCTCCATCCCAGTCTCCCCACCCCGCCTCAGTCTCTCCTCTATGATGTCCTATTTCACTCGAAGAGTTTAACATCTAATTGCTCTCTCATTATTTCTCCTGCTAAGGGTCAGTTAGTGGCAGTGGTTGCTTTGTGACCAAAATCAGGGGTCAGTCTGAAAGAGTGAGGGGGCCAGAGCATGGCCAGAGTTGGGGTTCAGCCTGACTGGGCAGGGTTTGGGGCTCAGTGTGGGGAGAAGGGGGCAGCAGTCAGTCTGTCCTGGGTTAACAGACAGGTGTCAGGGCTAGTTGGAGTAGCATCAGTGGCCAAGTTTAGTGAGTTTAGTCTTCAGTGGTTGGTCCAGATCAGGGTAGTAAGTCATCTGGAGACCAGGATTTGGGGGTTGCCTTGGACAAGCCAGGTAAGGGGAGTGGGTGCCTTAGCCCTCTGAACTCATTCACATCCCTCCATGGCTGGGGGCTGGCCACAGTCTTCCCGGACTACACCACCCAAGCGGTGGTGGGAATGACCTGCCGTCGGTGGACCCGCCCTGTCCTCCTGTCCTCCTGAGCACCATCCCACCCCTGCTTTGTGCCAGAAACTGGAGGCAGAAGCCCTCGCTGGGCCAGACTGTGGTCAAAGGCAGCCCAAACTGGCCATAGGGAGACCTTAGGCTTCCACCAACCCAAGCCTGGAGCCACCTGTATTGAACAGGTAAGTTAGTGCTCTTCCCTGTACCTTCTGTCATTCGTTCATAAATCTAAAGCCTGTCAGGGATGGAAAGGCCCTTAGAGGTCATAAGTTCCACCCAGGAGGGGCAGGAACCTACTCAGGGACACACAATACAAGACAGCCATCAAGTCCAAGCCTCCTAGCTTCCCACCTAGGGCTCTTGGGGATACTCAGCCTCCCGTGAACAGGGTTTGTTATTCCCACTTTGGAGATGGGGCAACTAGAGCCCTCACCCATGGCTCTCACAGAGGCACTGCCAGGGGCTGGTGGGCTGCACACCCCTTCACCCTGAGGATCTGGAAATGTGAAGTCAGGGAATGGTGATTCCCTAAGGCACTGTCTCCTTGTCATTGCCACCCAGCCCCCTCCTTCCCGATCTCATTAGGAGTAAATGAAACAAGGGTGGCCAAGCGTGAGTTGGAAGCCTGGGAGGGGAGAAAACACTTTTTAAGAACTGCTGGGGAAAAGCTTAGCTGGTTTCTTATGGAAACATATGGAACTCATTACTCTTAAGTTGAGATGGTCGCCGGCCAGCTGGCAATTGGTTGGTTGAGGGCTAAAAGTGAGTGTTGTGTGGCAACGAGGGTACCCAAGGCACGGCAGACTCCCCAGAATTGCCCGCCCGCTCACTGACCCAGGTTATTCCTAAACCTGGTTTTGTTTTCAGCCTGTGCCAGTTCTAGCCTCAAAAAATGGTGGTGGCGGGGTAGTAGGGAATAAGACACACCAGGATATGGAATCTATAGGTTTTGCAGAAAGGAGATGAGGACTTGGAGACCAGCAGGACAGACAACCACCTGCCCCTCTGCCCCCACACACAACCCTGACTCTCACCAGGGGCCCCTGGCAGGTCTTGCTGTGTGTCCAGATGCATGAAGGGTTGATCCCAGCTCCCATCGAGGTTTTCATCCAGATGAGCCCCCAGGGGCCTAAGTGTTGGTCCCACATCCTGTCAATTGCATTTTCCACTGCAGATTTGTCTCCATATACAAAGAGAGTGGCAGAAAAGTGTCTGTTGGGTAACGGGCGTGCAGGGGGGTGGCGTGCTGCCTCCATTTCTCCCCTGGAGCCCAGGACTCCAGCGCCACCTGCGCATCCAGCTCTATTGCATCTGCAGCTCTTCTGAAACCGCACAAACCAGCAGGTCCTACAGAATTGGCCTCTCCCAGCCACTGCGGCCCTGCTGGTGTACTTTCCGTGAGTCTAAGAATCGGAGGGATGCTGATTGAAATCACAGCTTTGTTCTGCAGCAGCTATGCCACTGCAGATAAGTCATCTGTCCTCTCGGAGCCCCATGTGCTTGCTGCATGGTTAAATTAGATGACATGTGTAAAGCACCTGGCAATTGGTATGTTCTGTGTTCCCCTCAACCGTGGAGCTGGCTGGACATCATTGTCAGATTCCTAACATAATTCCCTCCTTAGTGTCGTTGGCATAATCCAATCACAGCATCTCAGCACAGGCCAGTGTCCCTGCTCATCAAGGCCCTTTCACGCACGCCCAGGGCAGCCTGGCGGTGTGCTGCCGGGAGGAACAGCACGGGGGCTGAAAGTGCGGCTCAGCCCAGTTCTCCACTCCCAGGCTCTGCCACCGTGGACAAGCTCTTTGCCTCTCTGAGTCTCAGTTTCTCCCCTTAATCCTGCCTGGAACCTGTCCACAGAGTCGTGGTGAGGATTTAGTGAGGAATTGCTGTAAAAAGTACCTAAGAAGCCTGCCAGCATGTGGTGGGCACTCAGTCAGTCACGGCTGGCGGGGATTGCTGTTCCTATTTTGCAGATGGAGAAACTGAGTACCAGAGTGAGAAAGTGACTCACTCACCCAATGTCATGTGGAAAGATTTCCTCACAGACAGACCTAGGCATTAAAAGCTGGATCTTCATGCTCTTGGTCAGGGCCCAGCTGCTACTTTCTCATTACTGGGACTTGTAATTATTGCATGGCACGTGCGTTATCAGCTGGTGGAATGACAGCGCTTCAGACCCTGTGAGCCTGAGCAGGCTCAGCCCGACCTAGAACCAGCTCACTCATGAAAGCACCCCTATCTGGAAGAGACTGGGGGCTGGAGGTTGGGATGGGCGGGTGACTCGGAGGCCAGGGGACCGGGAGACCAGAGGTGATACAGTCATTGGCATGAGCAGCTGTTGTGTGATCAGAGAGACCTGTGCAATAATCCTGTCTCTGCCACACAAATCTGTGTGACCAGCTAAGTGACATCACCTCTGAGCCTCAGCATTTCACCTGCAAAACTCCAAATAGTCACTTTCATAGGGTTTGTGTAGGAATTAAATAAGACAACAGGGGTAGAGAACCCGGCACAGGTAAGCTGCTAGCAATTGGCAGCCCTTATAACTGTATCAAGAGGAAGCCCAGTGGGAGCAGCTGCTGCTTCGTCATCATTCTCAACTCAAATCCGTTTGTAGACTTTCAGTAGAACAGTGGATAGCAGATGTTCTAATATTAGGCCATTAAATGCCTATGTGTGCCCAAACTCCTTTACTGACTAGCTGTGTAAACTTGCATGACTTAGTTAGCTTCTTTTGTCTTCAGCGTCTGCCTCCACAAAATGGGCGTAACGAAGGTCTCTGCTGCAGACGATCGTTCCGAGGACTGAGCTAATGAACATACGAAAACTCTTAGACTCGTGCTCGGCACGTGAGAGGAACCCCCGGGTGCCAGTTGTCATCCATTCCCTTAGCGTGTTTTGGAAAGTTTTTCTTCTCACATATTCGATAGCCATCTGTGCTTTAATAGAAATTCATAATGTCTTATTTTTCTAAGTAAAATTGACAGTGGGGGAAGGTGTACAGATCTTTGTCACATGGCTTTGTGAGACCTGGCATGTGGCCAGCTTCTCACACTGTCACTCACATATGTGTGTGTGTCTAAACACACACATCAACACGTATGCTCTGAGAAGGCCATGCCACACTGCTGCTCCCCGAGTGGGCTGGAGCAGGCCCTCTTACCGTGCAGAACTGCTGCGCTCCCCCTCCCACACCTCAGAGTCTGTGGGGTGAGGCAAGAAAGCAGGCTCACCTCTCAGCCCGAGCGTGGTCCTTGGCAAAACCGGCACGGGAGGAAGTCCCGGCTCCGGCCCTTAACCTGAGCGCCGGAGCCCAGGCCTGGCTCTATCGCTTCCTCGCTGTGCGTCCTGGGCCCACAGCTTCACCGCACTGAGCCTTGGCTGCTCATCTGTGAGAGGTGGTGGTCACGTCTAACTTTGAGGTCCTTTGTGAGAATTAGAGAAATGCATAAAAAGTGCCAAGCACATGGTCATTGCCCCATAAATGAGAGCTCTAGGAAGCCTGGCTGGTTTTCTAATTCTGTGAAAGCTGTCTTTTCTGTAGGCTTTCGTAAAACAGGGCTGTGGTCACCATGCCTTACCTAAGCAGTACATTTTATCACTCTGTAACACCTCTGTTCATCCAATAAAGTGTTCATCCAGTAAAATTATTTTATTTCATGTTTCATTCATATTTTACGATGTCTGGCCAAGTCATCAGAGCCCACTGAGCCTCAGTTTCCCTATTTCTACAATGGGGAAAACACCTCCTCATGAGCTTGTTTGCAGAATCCAGTGGGGTGGGATGAAGAGGGCTTGGAAATGGCAAGAGATCGTTTTTTTGCAACCTGCCCTTCCCTCTCACTAGACTGAATTCCTCAAAGACGGGGAGGAGTTTTATTTACCTTTGCATCCTCAGCAACGATTGTGTAGTAATAAATTTAGTAACCATGGTGATAGTGATGAGAACTTTCATTTCTTGAACGCTTACGATGCGTGGAGCTCTGGGCTAAGAGCATCGACTGGAAAGATGAGTGATAGACATTTAGAACTGTTTGGTCCCCTCTGCTGATTACTTAAAGGTGAAGAGACTGTTTTACTTTTCCCTCGGGCAAGGTCTGTCTTCCGTACCACAGACAAATTAATTTTTTGCTTGGGTCTGACTCATCGTTCGGCCGACCCAGTGGAATAAGCAGTTTTCAGTTTCCTTATCTTTAAAATGGGGCTAATGATCAACTTGCCCCTTGTAAGCGTGTCGCATACATGACGATAACTTTCCTGTACTCCCCCCAGTACACACCCTTCCCTCGGAGAACAGGGTGGTAAGAAGGCAAGATGGTTAAACCGGGCAGCAGAGAGCGGAGTCCCTTCATCTCTTGTTTCTTTTTGGCACAGGGTGGCAGGTCTTTCTGGAGTGATTCCCCAATTCCAAGGCCCTGCAAGTCCTGTTCCTTCAGAAAATCGCCCTTATCTGCCATAGCACCAAAGACCCAACTCTGCCTGCCCCCTATAATCGTGTGTTGCATATTCCAAGTAGATTTAGATCCTGGGAGGCAGGGTTGCGTGTTAGGGGTTTGACTTCTGTTTTTTCCAAGCATTTTCTTAGCATCCACTCATTTCACTTCTTACAAATCTTTTGAAGACTCCAAGTCACAGGTATGGCAGCTAAGGCCCAGAGAGAAGAGGGCCTTGATAAGGCCACAGAGTGAGTGACAGAGCCAATCCTGTGACCCCAAACGTGCCATGAGCCTGTCTGAGCCCAGGTACTCTCAGAGCGCCTTCTTGAAACCAGACTTTGTGCTTGGCACTTTCTCATAGTAATTTTGTAAAGCAGGCATTGTCCCCACTTTCAAGATGAGGAAACTGAGCCCTAGCTGCTCAGTGGATTGAGCACCAGCCTGAGAACCAAAGGGTCGCAGGTTCAATTCCCAGTATAGGGCACATGCTTGGGTTGCAGGCCAGGTCCCCAGTAGGGGGCACATGAGAGGCAACCACACATTGATATTGCCCTCCCTTCCCCTCTCTAAAATAACTAAATAAAATCTTAAAAAAAAAGAAAATTTAAAAGAAAGACGAGGAAACTGAAACTCGGACAGGTAAAATAACGTGCCCCAGTCAGACAGCAGTAAGGGACAGGACCCTGATTTGGTCAGGGCTGACTCCAACATGTGTGTTTTTACTGAATACCCCCAGGCCTCTGCAGCTTTGCTGGTTTGGAGCCTCGGAAACACAGGCCTCTCCGAGCCTCTGCGGCAGTGATGTTGCACCCTCACGCAAGCAGTGATCACCAAGGCTGACCCCCATGCCTGCCTCTCAGCCCCAGCAGCCAGGGTCAGGAGATTCACAGGGCAGGGCACAGAAGGCCCCTGCTGCAGCAGTGATCTGCATGAAGTGACCCCCCCACCCCCACATCCGCAGAGCCCATTGTGTCTCCAGGAGACAATACAGATAAAGGACCCAGCCTAGTGGGTTGCCTGCATCAATCTGTAACCATGGAAACCCCAAGGGAGACAATTCCAAAACCCTCCCTGCCACCCTCCACCCTGCAGCTGTGGTTCCAGAAACCCAGCCTCAAGCAGAGGGGGCATGGCTGATAATTGCCACCCCCCACCACTACCACCACCAAATAGGACACAGCTGGCCTCCCCTCAACATCCATCCTCCCATCCTGTCCCCGCCCTCTCCCACCAGCCCCAGTCCCAGAAGTGTTGCTGGCAAATGAACTCTTGGATGCCTTTAAAACCTCACCCTTGTTTCTTTTGCAAGAAGGTCAGTTCTGAGAGGTTCTGCATTGGTGAGATAGATAGTATCCTTGGTCCCAGGGTTGGACACAAGGGGGGAAAAAGGGCTCAGCAGAATCTCCATCCATTGAACTTCAGCGCGTGACTTCCCCCTGGCGGCCAGTTGATGCAGTTGTCAGCTGAGGCTCTGGAGAGGAACAAAAAAATCACCGTATTTTGCTGTGTATAATGCACACCCACATTTTTGGCCCAAACTTTCAGGGGGAAAAAATCTCGTTTTAATTTTAAATTCAGTTATTTATTTATATTTAGATACTTGTTTCTTTGTATTGTAAAGGAATTTTAGCATTTATTTTTAACATATTATGGTACAAGAAATTTTATAGAACAAATAACTACAAAATACAAGAACAGATACAAGATACAAGAAATTTTAGGTACCAGTAACAAATTTGTGATATTTATATATCATAGAAGGTCAAGAACTCTTCATTACTGTCCATATCAGAAGTATCTCTTCTTCAATTTCTATATTACATTATGAACATAAATAAAAGAATTAAAAACATTTATAGATATGGGGTTAGACTACCCATGTATAATGCACGTCCTTATTTTTTCTTCAAAAATTTGGGGAAAGGTGTGTGTTATACACAGCAAAATATGGTATCACCTCTCCTTCCTGGGTACCTACTGTCCTCCAGATGCCCAACACGCTAGGTCTAATCATCACAGCCACCCTGTGAGGTGGGCGTTATCCCGCTCAGACAAGCTGATGGTAAGGCTTCCAAAGGACATCCGGAAGGAAGGACACAGCAGAGGGGTGGACAGGGTGAACCCAGATGACCCTGGCTCAAAGCCCACTGCACGGTCACCAGCCCTGCGACCTTGGGCGAATTACCTAAACTCTCTGAGTCTCAGTTTCTTCACTTGTGAAGTGCAAGTGGTAACGATACATACCTCATAGGGACGCTGTGAGGATTATATGAGGATTATATGATTATATAAACTGTCAGAAGGAGGACCGGCACAGAGTAAATAAGTAAAATTCCAGGCCCTGGGACTCAAGCCATGTGCCTTCAGGTGTATCGTTGAACTGCTCCTGGCCTCAGGTGTCTCAGCTGTGAGATGGGGCTAATCGAGACTTCCTCATAGGCCTGTGGTGATAACTGCAGTGAATTTGGGGTGTGACTGTCCTTACTTCGATAGTATTAGCATCCTTGTTTTGTTTTTGGATCTGCCTTTGGGGGCAGGAATGACCGGGAGGCAAGGCAATGGATGAGGTTAGAAAGTGAGAAGTTACGCTTCTCCACAGGCTGGGAGAAGGAGGTGCCTGAGAATCCGGGCCCCCACTTTTCCCCATGCAGAGTCACAAAGAGACTCTGACAGTGTGGCCAGAGACTTTCCCAGGAAGAGATTGAGAATGGTCTTTCAACTGTTCCCAAACCCTTTCACTGACTCCACTTCAATAGCTCATTGATGCGCTTCTGCCTTGCAGAGAGCACTGGGCTGGACATTGGGATGTAAAGATAAAGAGAAGGGGCATCTTAATCTGGTGACTATAGAACAGAAAGGCTGTCACTACAGTGTGATAGGACGGCAGACTGGGATTCCTGACAGAGGTGGGGAGCAAGGTCAGGGGCAGCTTCTGAGCAGTGGGTGATGTAAGCTGCCAGGGCCACCTGACTCCAATTGGCTGGATGTCTTGCTTATTTCAGAATTCTGAGTCTGTTGTTTTTCAGTGTAACTGATCTGGATTCTTGATTTTTGCTGTCCCAGGTTTCAATTCTGTTAGTCTGAAGAGTTAAAAATACCTGTTTTTATTGATGTTGTCACATGTGCATAGGGGGGTACACAGCATTCTCAGTGACTTGTGCATCTGAGAGTCGTGTGTCTGAGGGCAGGCCTTTCTTTCCTGGTGGGAGAGGTGGAGACAGACACCCCAAGCAGAGGGAACAGCATGGCCAAACAGGAGAGCAGGGAGGTCTGAGGGGGCGTCTGAAAAAGTGTGTGATCAGAGCCTAAGGTGCCCCGGTAAAGGAGGCTGCAGATCAGAAGGGCTTGGGTGGGGTGGCCAGGCCACAGTGGGAGGGAGTCCTTGCCAGACCTTCAGCTAGAGAGTAATCAGGTGCACGTGTTAAAGAGTTCCAGCAGGAAAAGGGAGAAGTACATTGATAATAACAGGAATTACAGTGGCTTCCTCCAAGCTCCTCTGGGTACCACTGTTGGGACCTGAACCTGATTGCCCCCCGCATCCTGCAATGTGGGACCACCACCACAGGACCAACATCTATGAAAAACATCTCCAGGTCTGGAAACATCGGAAAGAATCTGACCACTCCGGTAGCCCTGGCCTTCCCAGCAGGGTTGTATCTTTCACATCCTTTTCCTCCTCCCCAAGCCCATAGGGAGTTGACTAGACAGCCTCGCAGGCTTTCGGCAGGTGCAGGAGTTCACCTCTAGATGGCAGCCTTAACCCTTGAATCCCATCAGTTTCCACCCGAAGGCCAGAGAGAAGGGAAAAGGAACTAACATAACACATAGGATGTGCAATCAACCACACTCACGTGTGCATCATTATCTCTGCTTTACAATTGAGAAAACTACACCTCCGAGGGGTGAAACCACTTTCCACAGTCACGTAGATAGGCAGGCACAGTGGAACTCGGCTTCTCTGACCTCAGTTTTCTTATCTGTGAGATGAAACTGACCCACCTCTGGCAACACTAATTTCCTTTCTGTCTCTATAGATTTGTCTGTTCTGGACATTTCATGTAAATGGAATCATACAATATATGGCCTTTTGTGTCTCATTTCATGCACTTAGCATCGTGTTTTCAAGGTTCATCCATATTATAGCATGTGTCGGGGCTCCATTCCTTTTTCATGGCTGAATAATATCCCTTTGTACGGAGACACCATGTTTGTTTATTCATTCATCAGCTGATGGACATTTGGACTGTTTCTACCTTTGGGTCATTATAAAAAATGTTGCTGAACACTCATGCACACGTTTTCGCGTGAGTGTTTGTTGTCAGTCTTCTTGGGTATGTATCTGGGAGCGGATTCCTGGGTCATTGTATGGTAACACTGCAAGTTTACAGGAGCCCCCCAACAGTCTTCCAAAGCAGCTGCCCCAGTTTACATTCCCAGTATATGAAGGTTTCACTTTCTCCACACCCTGGCCCACACTTGTTATTGTCAGTCTTTTTGATTACAGCCATCACAGCAGTTGTGAATCTTGCTGTGGTTTTGATTTTCATTTTCCTAATGACTAAGGATGTTGAATATCTTTTTATGTGCTTACTTGGTCTCTATACATCTTCTTTGGAGAGTTGTGCACTCAAGCCCTTTATCTTCTCAATGCAGCCATGATTAGCCCCATTTCTCAGGTGAAGAAACTGAGGCCCAGAGTAGTGCAATGATATGCTCTGAAGCACACAGCTTATGGAGTGTCGAGCCCAGAATTTTATTTATTTAACAAACATTCATGTAGTGTTCACTCTGTGTCAGTCCAGAGAACCCATGAACCTTACATTCCAACAATTTTCCAGTAAAGTATTATTATCACAAGTAGGACTTCCCTGAAGTGGCAACTTGTTTCTTTCTTTTTAAAAAATATCTTATGTATTTATTTTTAGAGAGAAAGGAAGAGAAGGAGAAAGAGTGGGAGAAAAACATCAGTGTGTGGTTGCTTCTCATGTGTCCCCTACTGGGGACCTGGCCTGCAACCCAGGCATGTGCCCTGACTGGGAATCGAACCAGTGACCCTTTGCTTTACAGGCCTGTGTTCAATCCACTGAGCTGTCTTTCTTTCTTTCTTCTTTTTTATTTTTTTTTAAGATTTTATTTATTTATTTTTAGAGGGGAAGGGAAGGAGAGAGGGAGAGAAACATCAATGTATGGTTGCCTTTCATGCATCCGCTGCTGGGAACTGGCCTGCAGGGAACCGGCCTGCAACCCGGGTATGTGCCCTGACTGGGAATTGAACCGCCATTGTCTGGTTCGCAGGCCCGCGCTCAATCCACTGAGCTACACCAGCCAGGGCTCTTTCTTCTTTTTTAGATGTAGATTTTTTTCCCTCCAATTACAAAGTAATACATGGTTATTGAGGAATAGGTTGAAAAAACTATACAGAGAAGCACAAAGAAGACAGAGCAGAAATTTCTTCCTTCCTGCACCTCCCACATGGCTTCCGACTGCGGGTTCACGTGAACAGGTGATGCGCTGGGGAAGCCAGGAACAGATCTGCGTCTCCTGGAGGCTGATATGCAGCATTTTGTGTTTTGATATAAAGGACTTTGAGCGGAGGGAATGGAGGAGTTCTTCAGGAGGAGATACACCAGGGATAAGGAAGTTTGCTTTGGGCCTCGCTGGACCAGGGGCTTCCTCCTTTACCAGGTGTGCAACATCGGACAAGTCACTCGATGTCCCCCAGGCCTTGCTTCTTCACCTGGAACCTGAGACTCTGCATCCCCAACTCACCTCCCTATAGGGGACACTTCCCATGCCCAATGCCTGCTGCACTGGAAGCCCTGGTTCGCTGGCAGAACACACCTTCCTTTACGTAGGTCCCCGGGGTTAAGTTCTTTGTGCAAAACGCCTCAGTGCCTTGGCAGACAGATCTGAGTTCTGTTACTGGCTTCGTCTTTAATCAGCCCTTGGTCAAGTCCTTTTACTTTTTTGACCCTCAGTTTCCTCATCTGTCCAAATTGTACTGTTAAAGGGTAGGAGGTGTCAACATACCAACACATGTACATGCCTGGCGGGATGCTCTACACGCAGAAAGTGCTCGGGAGGTGTGAGCTCGGACTGCCGCCCTCGCCGACCGCAGCCGTCCTATGTGCCGGCAGCGTCAGGCAGGCACACAGGTGAAGACGGAGCCCGGCTGCCAAGGAGTCTGAAGTCTCACCGAATGTCTGACTTCAGACTCTGTGCTCTTGCCACTGCACCCTTTGAGTTGGGCCCTGGAAGGATGGATTGGATTCGAGAACATGGGGGAGGAAGGGAGGAGGGGCCTTGTGGGTGTGAAGCCATGTTAGCAAAGCCTGGGAAGTGGGAAAGTGTAGAGCATGTCGACATTAAGAAGTGTCCGCACCTGTGGAGAATTTTTATGAGTTTATCTGAGTCAAACTGACAACATATGTCGGGGAGCAAGGTCTCAAACGGTCTGGAGAATAACCGTTTTTGCACTTGACCGCATGTGGAGGTGGGAGAAAGCAGCACGGGGACTGGATTACAGGACAGTTAACAAGATTACGTGCTCTCTTGAGGGTTAATATTCTCTCCTAGGGGTGTTAACTTCTCGTATTTCAAAGGAGTGTTTACCCAAATGCTCAAAAACAACGCACAGAGGTTGCTTAAAACCTTTCCCTAAAGAAGCTGCCAGCCTGGGGCATGACTACCCACCATGACCTGCCCACTTAGGAATTTATGATCAGACCACCCTGTGAGGTTCCTTTCCATAAAACCCTCCCCCCCTTTTTTTTCCTGTCCACAGGCATGAATGGAAATCTCCAAGTATTTTAGACAGCCTCGTCTGGTTCATCTCTCATGAACTTTAGCTAAAACATATTAGGTACCCACTATGCATTCACCCCTCTGAGTAGTTTCTATCCTATACCTTATGGATCCACACAGTAAAGGGAAAGGTCGCTTTTGCCATTTGAATTGCAAAGATGAGGAAGTTGAGGCTCAGAGAGGTCCAGCAGCCCGACCAAGAGTACAATGCTGGGGGTGGATGGGGCATGAACTCAATCAAGTTCAGGGAGGCAGACTGCAGGTCTGCGCCCCACACCTTTTGCAGGAATTAGTTCCCAGGCAGTGAAACTCAAAAGCCAACCTCAGCCGCCTGAAACTCAACCGCAGAGTTGGCTCTTAGCCCCCTTCCTGGCTCCCTTCTTTGGTCTCAGTCAGCCCCACCCTGCCACCCTCATTTCCCTTCCTGGCCCCGGGGGCTGCTTCTTCCCCAAACCTGCTCTGCTACAATTTCTTCCAGGCTCCCACATCTGTAAAATGGGGATAAAAAGAGTGTCTCTCTCTGAGGGCTGTTGTGAGGATTGGGGGAGATTCCCAAAGAGCCTGAAACCCAACATGCAGTAGGTCCTCGTAAATACTAATGATCATCACCACCACCACCATTTTTTTTCTATCTTTAAATTTTTTTAAATCTTTTTTAAAAAAATACATTTATTTTTAGAGGGGAAAGGAGGATGAAAGAGAGGGAGAGAACCATCACCTCTCACCCTGGGGAGACACACCTCTCAAACACCACCTGCCATACTGGGGACCTGGCCCACCACCCAGGCATGTGCTGGGGCTGTGAGTCAAACCTGTGACCTTTTGGTTCTCAGGCTGGCACTCAGTCCACTGAGTAACACCAGCCAGGGCTATCTTTAAATTTTTTTTACCACCACTATTTTAATAGTGTCTCTGAAGTCCTGTGAAATAGGCCTTGTGGGAGCACTACCCATATCTGATGGCCGAGAGGTGAGGCAGCCGTTCGTCCAGGCTCACTCAGCTAGGAAGTGCAGAGCTGGACGGGAATCGGGGCCTCCTTGTCACTCTTTGCAGGGAAGGTGAGTAAATCATATAGTCTGTATTTATTACCCACACTCTGCATGCAAAACCAGGCCCTGGTTGCTGAGGGACATTCAGATACAGTTCCCACCTTTGAGAGAGCTTAGAATTCAACTACTAAACAAGGTGTGAAAACAAAGCCTTGTTAGTTGAGGCAGAACACACTAAGGGTTGAAAGTGCAAAAGACACTCTGGTAAGAGGGTGGCAGGCAAGGGAAGCTTCCTGGAGGAGCTGGAGGACCAGTGAGATACGTGACTGGAGTGAGAGGTGTGTATGCTGGAGATGACAGAGATGTAACCAAGCTGCCAGGTTCCTTATGAACCAGGCTCTATGCTGAGAGCTTTACATGCATAATCTCATGAAATTTTCCCAGAATTCTATAAGGTGGGTGTTGTTACTAGGGGCGAGAAAACCTAGTTTACAAAACTTGCACGGGGTCACACAGGCCAGTCAAGTTTAAACCCAAGGCTGTTTACAAAGTCTGGGCTCTTAATCACTATGGATTATTGGCACCTCAGCTTCACTATCTGAGGGTGAGGACTATATATTAAGCTGGGAACCGACTCTGAATGGTGATAAACGCCAGGCTCAGACATGCAGAAAATCACACAGCACTGGGAAAGAATCAGCAGACCTAGAATTTAGCTGCAGCTTCTAGCAGCATTGCCATTCATTAGCCAAGGCCACTTCTCTGAACCTCAGCATCTCTTAACTGGAGAGAAGAGGAATGTAGTGGATTATCAACAATAAAGGTTTTGAATGAAGGAGGGAGGCTCTTGTGACTAGAGGATTGCTTCAGAGAACCCTAGAGATGTTCCAATATTCACTGGGTGTTGGGCTCTGGGAATACAACTGTGAGGAAGACAGAGCTCTGCACCCTGGACCCCACCCCACTCCCATACCTGCACGGGGCCAGGCACAGGGCACAGCTCAGGAGAACTGAGGAGGAACCTCTTGCTGGAACAAACAAGGGCTCAGCAGCTGGCCTGTCCTAGTTCTCAAATCAGCAAATCTCTCCGTGTGACCTGAGGCAAGTTACCCAGCCTCCTGGCCTCTCCGTCTTCACCGGGAAGATCTGCATTATTCGTCCCAGAATTGTTATATTAAATCCAACAAAACAATGCCATGTAATCGTCTAGCAGGGTGCTTGACAACTGTACACGCTCAATAAATGTTAATATTGCCCGCTAAGAGAAATAAATGTTAGGCTCCGTCCCTTGTCCCCCACCCCTCTCTGCCTCCAAGAAAGAGAATAGATTCCTGGCCTTCATTTTTTTTCCGAGAAAAGGATAGAAATGTATGTATGCTAGCTAGGCAACCATGCCAACTAACAAAAGACCCTCAGCCTGGGTGATATACTGTTGGGTCTGGGTTCAGGTCGGGACTCTGTTTCCGACCCACCCCCAGGGAATTCGGGCCTATTACCCGGAACACTCGCAGTGCTCAGTGCTTTCGGCACAGTACCGGAACCGCCCTCCCAGTCTGTTTCGAGAACGACAGCAGTTGTGGCTGTCTCTTTAAGCAGCCAAACTCCTGTTGCAATCACCGCCTAGGGGGATGGGTCTTTTCCAGGGGGTGGAGCCTATGCTTGTTGCAGCGACCAACAGAAGCTCAGCATTTTCCGCGGGAGATCCGAATTTCGCGGCACGCAGTTTGGCGCTAAAAAAAAAAAAAGAAGAAGAAGGAAAAAAAGAGGCAGAGAAAGGCTCAGGGACTACAGAGCAAGGCGAGAGAGAGTCGGTGCAATCGGTCCTCCTACCCCGTCCGAGCGCATCACGTCTCGGTCGAGCCCGCGGGTACGCCAGAGACCCCTAGGCGCTGCGCCCTAGACACCGAGGCCTTCAGGGGCGTGGGGCCGTCGCGGGTCGCCGCAGCCCTTGGGGCGGGGCAGCCCCAGCCGCGGGGCGATCTCCAAGCGGAGATCTCCAAGCGCTGTTCTGCTGGGCCGCGGGCCAGGAGGGGAGGGTCTGGCCTTGCCCCGCATGCGTCCATTGGCCGCTTCCTGGAGCCTCCGCACCATGCCGCGGGCCCTGTGAGTCGCCGCTGGCTCGGGAGCCCGCTGGTGCCCGCGGGTGCGCCAGGGGAGGGGGCTCTGCGCTCGCCATGTTGCGAGGGCCCCAGGCCTTGGCTCCGGCCTCTGGGCCGTCTCTGAAGGGGTTGCCCGCGATGAGCCCCACCGAACTGTGGCCACCCGGCCTCCGCAGCCCCCAGCTCTGCCCGGTCACCACCACCTACTACACGTCGCTGTACCCGCAGACTGTGCCTCCGGCCGCCGTGCCCGGCACCTGCCTCGACGCCACCCCCCACGGACCGGAGGGCCAAGCTGTGCGATGCGTGCCGGCTGGCCGGTTGCCGGTAATTCTGGGGACCCCTTCCACACCCCGCTAACCGCTTCCCTCTATGCTTTCCGTTTGTGGTCAAGGAGGGAGAGGCGCCCGGGACCCGGTTTGAGTGAAGCAGGTGGAGTTTGGGGAGGGAGAAGGGGAGCTTTCAGCTTCCAGAACAATTCAATGCCCCCCGTGGAGAAGAGCCCTTGATTTTCAAACTCGAGGTGAAATAACATTGGAATGGAGTGGAATGAACACTGGGTTGGCAGTGCGGCGATCCATCCCTCCATCCCTCCTGCACTATGTGACCTTGGGGAAGTCCAGGGAGCCAACTTTGTTGTCATTCATTCATTCTTCATTCATTGTTTGGCTCAGTAACCAGTACTGGGCACC
The DNA here is from genome assembly GCF_021234435.1 of Artibeus jamaicensis. Classification (NCBI taxonomy): domain Eukaryota; kingdom Metazoa; phylum Chordata; class Mammalia; order Chiroptera; family Phyllostomidae; genus Artibeus; species Artibeus jamaicensis. The sequence continues at coordinate 17,410,195 of NW_026522057.1, forward strand.
TGCTATTGTGCCGGCACAAAGCTAGGTCTGCGGATACTGTAGGGACTTTAAAATGGGGGTGGGGGTGTCTTCTCAGTGGAGTATGGCTTGGACAGACTCCAAATTTTCCAGCCAGCCAACTCGCTCCTAATTATGTGCCCTGGGTCCTCCCCCAGGCCCAGTCTTCCCTCCCAGACAGCCAGCAGCAGGTGCAAGTTGGGGGCAGCTCCCCGGGGTTCCTGTTCAGATGGACTGTTCCCTCCTTAAGCCCCCAAGCCTGTTGCCAGGGAGAGCCTGAAGTGTAGCACACTGGGCACAAGGGTGTGTTTCGTGGGAGTGGAATTCCTGGCTGGAGCCCATGAGAATCTGAACAACCATAGGGTGAGGGTGGAGTGGGAAAAGCCCTAGGGGAAGGGGGGAGGTTGGAGAGCTTGCCTTCTGGTCTTAACTGCCACTAATTCACTGTGTGTCCTTGGACAAGTCTTAGCCCCGGTTTCGTTTTCTTGTAAATGTGTATGTGTGTGGAGTAGCTGTGGAGCTATCTGATCTCGGGTCCCTTCCAGCTCCAGGTGCTGGGTTTTGGGAGTAGGCTCCAGGGAGCGAGTGTTGGAGGTTTGCTTAGTTGTGAGTGATGAATAAATACAGGTTGAGGGAAGACCAGCCCCTAGAGGCACCTGGTCAGACCTGTGTCAATCAACAGGCACAGACCCAGCCATTTCTGGATGCTGGCGGAGCCTTCACTCCCTGCTATTGGAATTGTGTTTGGCCATATTCTAGGCTTTGCCCTATTCAGAGGCCCTTCCTCGTGTTATTTCCAACTAGGAGGAAGAAGGTGGGGGAGCTAGTCCCATTTGATAGGTCAAGGATAACTGGGACTGGGTTTCTGCCATGTGTTTGGCGTTTTACAGCCTAAAACAATTTTGAACCCTGTGAAGTAGATGGCAGTAGGGGGAAACTGAGGCTCAGAGAGGGGATGCGACCTGTGCAAGGTCATACAGGGAGATGTATGATGCCACAGGCAGGTGGTCATCAGTCTCTTCTCTGCAGCCTTGACTTTGCCCGGCACTGCCTGACTTAGAAGCTGGGTGCATCCTGGGAAGGGGCTCAGTGGCTGGCCCCGTCTCCTCTGGCCAGCTGCTTTCAGGCGCCCAGGCAGAGTTTCAGTAACAGCTGTGGTTTTGAACTGCTTCTCTCCCAGAGGAGCCCGGGTGCATCTGTTTGTACTTCTCTCCAAAGAGGGGCTCATTAATCACAGCAAGAATGGCTCTCTTTTACTGAAGCCTGTTGGGTGCCAGGCACTGCTTGGCACTCTTCGCATTCATTATCTTTGTCAAGATGCCTGGGATGAGGCATCTTACAGATGAGGAAACTGAGCAGAGACGTGAAGTCACTCTTCCAAGTAACAAGCCAAGAGGTGGTAGAGTCTCTTCCCATCAGACCACCCTAAAGGCCTACCCGGCCCAGAGCTCCCTCTTGCCTGTCAGTCCTCAGATGCCTGGTGCCCCTGGCCCTGTGGGCAGGCCTTGGCCCCCTGCTTACTCATTCTGTAGGGTGTGACCTGGAGTAGCTCCAAACCCAACCCTGGGTGTGGCCGCTTGCTTTGCGGCCAGGCTGCAAAGTGCAGGGTGAGCAGGATTTGTCAGTGAGCTGCTGCTGTTTAAAGGGACCTCAGGCACTGCCCAGGGATGGAACCAAGTTCAATGGCAGAATGAAGGGCAGAGCCCAGGTCTCTGCGCTCTCTGTCTAGTGCTTTTTCTGCCATTCTGTGCAGAAGGCTTGGGATGGTTGTTCGTTGGGTGGCTGCTCCGGCCAGGCATTGCACGTTGTCTTCATACCTGCAGGAACCTGGGAAGAGGGCAGGATTCTGCACTGTTCTCTTTTCCTTTGAATTCCTCTGTATTTTTCAAATTTCCTCTGAGAACCATGCAAGAAAGTGAACATTTTAATGAACAACCCTGCAAGACGGTTGGGATGAGGAAACGTAGGCTGAGAGGCAAGGGTGCGACTCCCACGCTGGGGTCTGGATGTGGGGTTGTGTCTGGCTCTCTCACTTCTGGGGCTGCATTAGAAAGGACCTCTGTTCTTCTCCCTCAGGATTGGCTGGGTGGCTTCGAATTTTAAGCCGGCCTTTAAGAAGCAGCCCAAGGGGCGACCTAAGAGGGCCCAGGTCAGAGCCAACCTGGCCTCTGGGTGTGGTCCCAGACTTTTGCTCTTGGCACATCCCTATCTTTTCAGCTGACCTCTGAACTTTTCCTCTTCGGCTGCCTCTGGAGTTTTAGTGACAGCAGCTCCCCCGAGTGCACAAAGCGCTTTGCTGCACTGTCTCACAGAATCCACAGCAGAGGTCCAGTGGCTTAGCCCCACTTCACGGGTAGGATGCAAGAGGTCAGCTGACTTGCTCAGCTCGCCCGGCTAAGAGGGGGGGAGGAGGGCTAGAGGGGAACCCAGGTGGGCCTGGCTCCAAGGTTTGTGCTCAGCCTCTCCTTGGTCCTCCTCCTGGGCTTGTCCTCGGCCACTTCTGCTCTGCAGGCTCAGGAACATCCACGTGCTGACCTTCCTCTGGGCAGCACACAAAGGTGTCAGAGAGATATCCTTGGGTGGGGGACACCTTGCTGCTTAGGGACTCAGAGTGCAGGATAAGGGTGAGAGTGAGAAGAGGGGCTGGTATGTGTGTGCGTGTGTATGTGTGTATGTGTGTAAAGTGATGGAGGCAGGTGGGTACATCCAGGCGTTGGCCCAGATTCCAGCAGATTCTGAGGGAATGTGTGTGGGATGGAGCTGAGGAAGCCTGCTGTGTGGCTTTGGAATCAGTCAGTCCTGGGTTCAAACCGGCTCTTCCCTTCAGCTGTGTGACCTTGGGGCACGTGGCTTAGCCTCTCTGAGTCTCCACTTCTCTACCAAGAGAGATTGCCAACACTGATGTCGCAGGACCGATGAGCAGGGGACAGGCTCTTCACAGGGACTCTCTTTAAGGTCCTGCCCCATTTCTCCCCACTCTGCAGGTAGTGAGGTCCTTCCTGGTATGTTCTGCCAGGTAGGGGAGGTGGGTGGGGCTGGGAGATTCTGGGTCGCCCCACCTCTGCCTCCGACAGAACTCGGCCTGACTTCCCTTTTTCTCCCTGCCCTTGGCTTCCTTTTGAGGACTGGATGAAGGGTTCTGGGATCAATAACCTTGATTAGGATCGATAAAGGCCTCGGAGTTTGCCGAGTCTCAGTTACTTTAGCTGTAAAATGGGGATAGTGGTGTTGGGAAGATTCAGTGAGGTGATGAATGTTCAGGCTTGGACCAGGGCATGTGGAAGGTTTCAGCAGATGATCGGGCCTTTCTCTAGAGACAAGATGGGGCCAGAGCAGGTCATCTTCCCTAGAATCTAGGATGTTACCAGTTGGGAGGTTAGACAATGAATATTCCAGAGAGACTTCAAGAGGAATGAGCAGGGAGGCATTTGGACCATGTCCACATCTGGGTAGGTGTGGTGGAGAGAAATATCATATCTAGGCTCCTCAAACCAGGGGGCATTGCTCCTTGGATCAATCCAGGAAGACTTCCTGGAGGAGGTGTGTGTGGGGGAGGGGCACATAGAGCAAGAACTGTCCTCGCCTCCCACACCTGCCAGCCCAGCTGTGCTCAGTAGCGGTTAGAACTCTCAGCCCTGCCGAGCATGACTTCACTACCAAAGGTTAAAATAGGCCTCTCTGTCCCAACCAGAGTAGGTAGGGGTGACTGGTTGGGACAGAAAATAGGAAGAACATAGGCTCAGTGACCCCCAGAAGTGTGTGCCAAGGAAGAGGCTGAGATTGGATTTTAGAGTAGGGACTCTGCGTTTCCTGAACATCCACTGCGGGCCGAGCCTCAGGCTGAGAGGTTTATCTTGAATTCTTACACTGGCCCCTTGGTGGAGGTATTTTTCTGCCCCATTTTACAGAGGAGGAAACAGGTTCCTAGTTGTGGGGCATTTCTCTGAGTTGTGTGTGCCTGGGAAGGAGCTGGGAGGTGCGGGCCCAGGGCTCTGACTCCAGCGCCCCAGTGCCCCAGTGCCCTAGCCCTGCCCCTGCCCAACCCTAACCAGGACCGAGGCCCCTTCCGGGCCAGCGCAGCTTCTGGGCCTGGCTGGGGCTGGGCGGCAGTGGGGTGTAGAGGAGCAGATGGGTCTGCGGTTTGATTTCCCCAGCAGGTGTTTCCCAAGCTTGGCGGGAACAGGGAGGGGGAGCAGGGGACCTCAGCTGCTTGTCCTTAAGACGTAGGGGAAGGATTCATTGTCTGCCCGTCTCCACTAAGAAAGAATGGCAAGTGGAGTCTATTCAGGAGGCCCTGGAGCCCTTGAGCTGGAGCCCAAACATCGGGGTGGGGGATGTTTGCACGGCTTCCCGATGTGGGCACCTCCCTGGGTTGTGGCACCAATCCAGGAAGTCCCCTGGGCCTGGGCGGATGCCCGGCCCCACCCTGATAAGGGCCAGCTGTGGGGCCGTGATGGGCACCCAGTCTGGCTGGGCCAGCTGCTTGGGGGGGGGCGGTGAGGGGGTGCTCTCCCCAGTCTGATGTGGTTTAGGCCCCACCCACTCCTTCCTGCATTATCCTCTGTGCGTAGGGGGAGGGGGCAGATTTAGAAGTGACCCTGTAGCCTGTTACTAAGGAACTCCCACCTTATGGTCACACTGACTTTGGTAAGGTCTGCACGTGCCTGGGCCTCAGAGGATGGGAGTGTTGTGTGCCTCTCAGAAAATAGGACTTCCTTCCCCTGAAAGGTCACTTGTCAGGTCATTGATATTTCCTCACCAAGTACAGTGATATTTCACCAGGACTGGGGGTAAACTGAGGCAGGAAGTAGCTGCTGGTGGCCTCAGTGCTTTGGCCCCACGTTGGGGAAGGGCTGAGGGGGGAATGATTCTCAAACTCTGCCTCTCTCCCTTCTCTCTCTGCAAGGCCAAAAGGAAGCTGGACCTGGAGGGGATCGGGAGGCCCGCGGTCCTGGAATTCCAGACTCCCAAGAGGAAGCACATTAGAGTGGATGGCCTCCCCAGCCCTAAAAGTGAGTGGTACTGATGGGTCACCTGGGGGCAGGAGACTGGCGGCGGGGTGGGCAGGGGCCCAGGGCAGCAGCCCCGCCCAGATCATCAGGAGTAATATTTGTAGCACACTTCCTGGTGCACAGAACTGTTTGCTGCGTGTTCGCTCCATGGACCCCGCCAGATGGGTCGGATTACCCTCCTTTGACTGATAAGCGACTTGAGACTCAGAGCTCGTGTGCCTTGCCCAAGGTCACACTGCTGACAGGTGGAGACAGGACTGCAGCCCAGTCTTGTACTGCTTCTCTCACACCTCTGCCCTTGGGTGCCGAACAGGGTGACGGACAGTCTGTTTGGGAGCTGACTGTTTTTAAAGTTTCTTAGTCCAATCTGACCTTTTCTCTGAGAGAATCCGGCTCAGAGAGGAGCAGGTTCTTCCCTCCACATGCAGACAGAGAGCTAAATAAGTGATTCAAGGGGAAGTGAAGCTGGGATTAATCCAACTCATGCTACCTCCGAGTTTTTTAAGATCCAGGGGCTGCCCAGGCAGTGACTTCCTAAAGCTAAGTTGCAGAGATTTTCCGCCTTAGTGTCTGCAGTCATTCTGGTTAGAGTGGGAGTTTCAGACCCTGTGTTAGGAGGAAATGCTAATTTGGGGGGTCAGAGACCCAACAAAAAAGGTATGTGACTGGGTGGGAAGCATAAGGGTCAGGAATCTTGGGGGTCCAGGCAGAGCTGTGCCCTGACCCAACTGGCCATTCCTCCTGTGTGAACCTTAGGTATCTCATCTGTAAAACGAGGTACAGCTAGATCGTGAGTAGCAGAAAGTGTCCTTTCCTATTGATGGGTAGAAGCTGCCCAGAGCTCTTTATGGAAGGATCCTAAGTGCATTGATCCATTAGTGATGCCTGCCCTGAGTGCAAAAGTTAAAAAAAGCAACCCGTGTGCCAAATACGTGTCATCTTTATGTTAAGGGATCCTAAGGTCCCCTTCTAGAGGAATCTGAGACTCTCTAGAACTCAGTTTCCTGAACTAGTTTGGACACTAACTTGCTGGGTGACTTGCAAGTCACTTGATTGCAGAAGTCCTCTTGTGGTTTAAGATGCTGCAGCTGAGATGTGGTCTTGTGACATCAGCTTCATTAACAAAGGGACCTTTTTCACGAACCTGCCCCACTGGAGCACACAGAAAGAAAAGGCAAGTCTGTAAGAACGTTCTCAAACCCAAGCTTGTCATTCGCTCCCTATCCTAACTCCAGATTTCTGACATAACAGGCGGGATAGGACAATGTTGTTAAGAAGGAAGGCTTACATTTACACTGTCTGGGTTTAAGTCCCAGCTTTGCCACTTTCTAGCCAAGTGAGGTGAGCATGTTACGTAACCTGTCCGTGCCTCAGTATACCCATCTGTAAAATGGGGATGGTTATGCACCAAATTTTTAGGGTGTTGTAGGGACTATTTTTGTTGTGTGTTGAAAGTGCTTAGCACAATGACCTACACACAGTACACGTTTGTCATTGTCATCATCGGCGGTGGTGGTGGTGACGTGGCTGCCCTGAGCTGTGGTGGAAAGGTGCTCTGTACCAGGGGTTAGGATGTCTGGTTTGAGCCCTGACACTGCCCTTGACTGTGAGACCTTAGCCGATCGCTTTCGCTCTCTAGGTGTGAGGCTCCCTGTTTGGACAATGGCAGTGAGTGACACCCCCCCCCCCGACTCACAGTGCTGTGTTGCTGGAAAGTGGGGGCTCTTGTGAAGGCTGGTACTGAGTGGGTCCCGGTCCCTGAAGGAGGCTCCCCAGGCTGGCCTTCTCTCAGCACTGACCACGCCCCTTCCCTCCTCAGCGCCCAAGTCCCCGGGGGAGAAGACTCGGTATGACACATCCCTGGGGCTGCTCACCAAGAAGTTCATTTACCTCCTGAGCGAGTCCAAGGACGGGGTCCTGGACCTGAACTGGGCTGCGGAGGTGCTGGACGTGCAGAAGCGGCGCATCTATGACATCACCAACGTGCTGGAGGGCATCCAGCTCATCCGCAAGAAGGCTAAGAACAACATCCAGTGGGTGTGAGTGCCTGAGCTGGGGCTGGCGGCACCTATGGGTGCAGGTGCTGCGGGTGGAAACAGGAGCAATATCCAGTGGGTGTTGAAGTCGGGGGTGGGGCCGAGAGCATCCAATGGGCACAAGTGCTCGGAGCAGACCACGAGCAACATCCACCAGGCGTAGAAGCTGGGGGCGGAGCCAGTGTACTAAGACTGGAGCGGAAGAGCAGGTGTACGTGCTGGAGCAGTACTGGGAGAGTGTGACAGGGCAGCGTGGAGGACGCTTTCTAGGGGCATAAAGGCCAAGAGGACTGTATCCTCTTGAGTCAGAGGCCCCAAGATTTCACTCTTCTAGTGTAGGAAAGTCCCCCAGTTGCTGAGCAGTAATAACCTAAGCTCCTTGCGGCTCAGAGATGTGAGGACTCCAGGCTTCTCTCCTCACTTCCACAAGGTCTTAAAGAGCAGACCTGCAGCCTCTGGCCTGAACCCTAAGAGAACCCAGGCAGGCAGGTCAGGATTGAGGTCATTCTAGCTTCCCTGCCATTTGCGGGAGGCCGGGGCATAGAGTGGACAGAGTTGAAAGCCTCCCGCAAGTGAGGTCACGCTCTGATTTATTTCTTCTCCCTAGCCCAACCCCCAAACATCAAGACTCGGTCTCTGGCAGCTCCCTGGGAGCTGATTTGCACAACCCAGGAGCACCATCGTACACCATGTGAACGGTCTCATTCTGGGGTTGTGCACCATCTGTGCAGCTGGGCCCTGCAGCCCTCAGGTTGGGGCCCCTGGGTGTGGACTGAGACTGACACTGGGGGGCTGCTCTGTTCCCAGAGGCAGGGGAATATTTGAAGACCCCACTGGGCCCAGGAGGCAGCAGCAGCTGGGGCAGGAGCTGAAGGAGCTGATGAGCACGGAGCAGGCCTTGGACCAGCTCATCCAGAGCTGCTCTCAGAACTTCAAGCACCTGACGGAGGACAAGGCCAACAAGAAATATCCTCTTTGGTCAGGAGAAGGCTGTCGGAGAGTGGGGGCCTGCTGCACACCCAGAGTTGATGCGGCGCCTCCCTCAGGGGCTGGCGTATCCATGTTTCCCTTTACGGGCGGCTTCTCCTCTTGGTTCTACTGAAGTGACTTTCTCATAGTAAAAGTAAGACAAGTGCATTTCTTTAAATCTGCAAAATGGAGAAAAGAAAGAAATAGCTGCCACTGCAACATAGCCATTGTTCTTGAACCTTCCACAGGTTATGTCTTTTTTTTTTTAGAGAATTTATTTATTTTTAAAGAGAGGGGAAGGGAAGGAGGAAAAAAGGGAGAGAAACATCAATGTGTGGTTGCCTCTCCCACCCCCACCCCCATACTGGCCCGCAACCCAGGCATGTGCCCTGACTGGGAATCGAACCCGCGACACTTTGGTTTGCAGGCCCGCACTCAATCCACTGAGTCACACCAGCCAGGGCCATGGGTTATGTTTGAATACAGTGTGTGACTGCTGTGCGTGACATTGCGTATCCTGCTTTTCTCCTCTCAGTGTATCACCATAGACAGTTCTGATGTGGGTACAAGTCCTTCCTGACTATTTGGCTGATCCATGAGAAATTGTTGGTATTGAACCATTTTTTATCTACAAAAACAGCAGCCTTATATGGTTGAACCTAATATTTATTTATTTACTTATTTTTTAAAGAAGAATTTGTTTATTTATTTATTTATAGAGAGAGGGGGAGAAGAAAGAGAGAGAGAAACAACCATGTGTGGTTGCCTCTCGCATGCCCCCCACTGGGGACCTGGCCCGCAACCCAGGCATGTGCCCTGACTGGGAATCGAACTGGCAACCCTTTGGTTCCCAGGCCGTCACTCAATCCACTGAGCCACACCAGCCAGGGCCTAATTGTTTTTTTTTTTTTTTGTATATGACCTTGTATATTTGGAAGGGTGCTAGGCATTGTGAGAAATTTCAAGAAATAAGACATGTCTTCCTGCCTTCTCTAGTTTAAGTGATGAAGCCTTTATGTTAAAAAAAACCTGATAAAAGGCAGCATTTAAAAACATGATTTATACCTTTGTTTGCTTTCTAAAGAGATCCAAAGTAGCTTATGATATTAACAGAACAGGTTACAGCGTGGGGTTGTTTCTAAGGTGTAGAAGGTGTGAGGAAGAACGTTCACAGGCTTAGGAGATGGGGGGTGGGATCCCTGCCTCGGGGGCTGAGGGTGTGGATTTTGACTTCCCTTGACTCTGCTGCCCCTACACTGGCCTACGTGACTTACCAGGACATCCGCGCTATTGGCACCTTTAAGGAACAGACAGTGATCGCTGTCAAGGCCCCTCCGCAGACGAGGCTGGAAGTGCCCGACAAGAGTGAGGTGAGCAGAGGGCATTTGGTGGGGAGCAGGGTTAGGGGGTCCTGGGCAGCTCTGCAGGCCCTGGCCCTGCCCAGCCCCAGCTCCCCCAGGCCTTGCCAGTGCCCACAGCAGGCCCTGAGCTGGGGCAGAAATGACGGAAGCTGGGAAGGGCGAGAGATTCTGGCCAGAGGAAAACCTCTGCTTCTGGTTGCTCTCTGCATCCCACCAGCCCCTGTGTGTCTGTTCACACACACACATGTGACCACACACAGCAGTGGTAGCGCTCACAATAATCCTTCAATGCTAACCATGCTGTTCTAGGTTAAAGACCGAAATTCTTAACACTCCCTGTGAGGCCCTCTGCACTCTGACCTCGCCAGCCACCTGCCTGCCTGCCTGCAGGTCCCCACTGCTGTAAGCTTGTCCGCAGTACAGGACTTCACACCTGCTGTTCCCTCCAGCCGAAATACTCTTCCCTCTCTCCCCCTGGTTTACTGCCATTGAGCCTACAAGTCTCAACTCAAATGTCACTTCCACCGAGAAGCCCTCCCTGATCACCCCTAGAATTCATAACCACCTGTGCTTTCCCACCACACCAGAATATCTTGGTGCTTCCATGGCAATAGTCTGTTTTGTCCGTTAGAGTGTCCACTCCACAAAAAGTGCGTTCCCCTCCTGTGGTACCCCAACCCAGAGCCTCATAAAGGCTCAAGAAATAGTTTGTTTAATGGAAGAACATGAAGATAAATAAGGCCCTGCCTTCACCACCTTGGAGGAGCTCAGAACCTAAAAGACCAAAGCAGGCCGAGGGTCATAGACTGAAGATGGGCTTTGAGGGCCAGGAGGAAGGAGAGTTGGAGGAAGCAGGCATCGGTGGTGACAGTTAAACTGGGTCCTGAAGGATGAAGAGGATTTTAAAAATCAAGTCATTTACCACATATAGTTGGTATACAATATTGTATCAGTTTCGGGTGTACAGTACAATGACTCAACATTTGTACACCTGATGACATGATCGCCACACTAAGCTTAGTAATCACCTGTCACTGTGCAAACCTATCCATTGCATAGGATTTTGCCAGCGGAGTGGGGGAGGAGGGCGCTGCGGGAGCCCCGGCCTGGGGAGCTGAGTGCGTGTCGGAGTGGCACGTGTGTGCAGTCAGCTGTGGCTGAAGCTGCTGGTATATGGTAGACAGGAGGCGAGGATGGGAAAGCCGTGTATCAGGACTCATGGTTACAAGTAGCAGAAAGATAAGTCCCACTGGCTTCAGCGAGTGGAAGAGGGAGCTGAGCGACAGGTCCTGGGGGAGGCTGGGGAGACTGCAGGGGCTCGCCCCTGACTTTAAGTCCGCCTCACGCTCTCCATCTCTCACTGTGCCGCTCTCTGTGCTGACTCTGCTCCCGGGTGGGCTCCCCGCTTGTAGCAAAGATAGCCTTCGTGATACCAGCTGGGCAACCCCAGTGGGAAGGGGGCCTCTGCTGCCAGGCCCTGGGCCTGATGCTGGTTGACTGGCCTGAGTCACGTGCCACCCTGCACCAGTTACTGTCCTTCGGACTTTCTCGTCCTGCATCCCAAGCTCACCCATTGGAGCTTGAGAGTGGGGATAGAGGGATTTCCTGAAGGAAAATCCAGGCATTCTCCCTGAAAGAAGGGGGCCCGGGAGCCAGGCGGGTGGAAGCAGCAGATGTCACTGCGGGCCAGACGGGGCAGGCCTCCGTGCCCAGCTCAGGGGTTGAGCTTGCTCTCGTGAGTGGTGGGAGCCACGTGTGTCCATCCATGTGCACTGACCCCTGAGTAAGTGTCCAGCTGCCCAGAGCCATGGCCTGGCTTCTCTTCCTCCTCCAGGAGAACCTGCAGATATACCTGAAGAGCACGCAGGGGCCCATCGAAGTCTACCTGTGCCCGGAGGAGATGCAGGAACCAGATAGCCCTGCCAAGGAGCCCATCCCCTCCACGTCCACCCTCAGCCCCAGCCCCGACTCTGCCCAGCCCAGCAGCAGCACCAACCCTGGCATTCTGGAACCCACGGCATCCCCAGGTAGGGCCCTCTGTCCAGGGGAATAGGAGGTGGGGAGAGCCACCAGCCTTAGCTTCCTCCTCCACATCAGCAGTTGTTGGGTATTGACCTTCTACCCAGCAGCAGAGGATATAGTCCTCCCCCGTGTGTGTGCACTGCACTCTACACGCCATAAAGCACGTGTGCATTGCTGTCTCACGTATGCATCAGCCTGCCCTGGCCAGCCGATCCTGCTTCAGGGCAGTGGGGGGCCTGGGTTTGAATCCCGGCTCTTCTTACCAGCTATGTGGTCTTGGACAAGTTATTTAACCTCTCTTTGCCTCAATTTCCTCATCTGTAAGTTGGTCTTAGTAATTAATGGTGTTCACTGAATGGGCTGTTGTGAGAGTTAAATGAGTGAATACATGAAAGCACTTAGAACTGTGCCTGGCAGTGAGTGCTAGCTGCTGTGACGGTGATTATTGCAGCCACCGCTGGTCCTGCGGCTTCTGTGACAGCTACTAAGAGCAGAGCTTCTTGCGCTCAGTCAGCCTACAGGAAGTGGAAACTATACTCTTTTTTTTGAGGAAGGCTCAATGCTCTCTTGGATAATAACTAAGGTTTTTGAACCATGACTCTGCCAGGTTACTGGGAGACACTCATTTTCACATTACTCCTCACAGCAATGCTCCTGGGTTTTCTTATTCCCAGGGTAGATGTAATCAACCGAGGCAGAGAGGTGATGCGGCCTGCCTGAGGTCTCCCGTCTGGGGGGCGACACAGCTGGGTCCTGAGCCTTGGTCTTCACATCCCTAGCCCAGGGCTGTCTCCGCGGGAAACAGAACGAATCAGGCAGGGGATCCTGGCTCAGCCTGGGCTGGGAGGCAGACGGTCCAGCTAAACGCTGGCTACGCCTCGCAGGAAGTAGCATGAGGCAGTTGCCGGGGAGAAAGAGGCGGGAGAGGTCCTTCCCAGGGAGGGTGGGTGTCTGCAAGGAGTGGGAGTGGGACACTGGGAAGGCCCCTCCACCAGCCTGGGTTTTGCTGTTTGCTGGGATCACACCTCGGGTCAGACTGGCAGGATTCTGGAGTCTACGCAGACCAGTGTTCCACTCTATGTGTTTTAGCAGCAGAGTTTCCTTAAGTAGAATCCCAGGGTTTAAACAAATGCAGAGCCCTGGCTGGTGTGGCTCAGTGGATTGAGTGCCAGCCTGCGAACCAAGAGTTCATCGGTTTAATTCCCAGTTAGGGCACATGCCTGGTTTGTGGGCTGGGGGTCCCCAGTTAGGTGTGTGTGTGAGACGCAACCAATGTATCTCTTACATATATATTGCCCGTTTTTCTCTCTCCTTCCCCTGCTCTCTAAACATAAAAAATTAAATCTTAAAACAATAAAACAAATGCAGAGCTAGAACAGGTCTGATGGAAGAGGTCTGTTTGGGAGGGTCTATAGAATACAGATTGGGTTCCATTTCTTTATGTAACTCAAGGATTGACACGCTATTGCCTGCAGCCCAAATTCGGCCTGTTTTTATGTGGTTCATGAGCTAAGAATGGTTTTCACATTGTGAGAGTTATAGGGGAAAAAAGAAAAGAAAGTGACTGTGACAAGAGACCATAAGTGTCCTGCAAAGCTGAAAATACTATGGGCCTTGTACAGAAGTTTGCTCACCCCTGATCTAACTCAGCCCTTCATTTTGCATATGAATAAAGGAAGCCCAGAGAGGGCAAGTGACTTGTCTAAGGTCACACAGCAAGTTGGTGGTGGAGCTTGGGCAACAGCCCAGACTCCCAACTCTTCTCTAATGATCTCTCCTGTGTCCTGGCCTGGTCTGGGGACCAGGGCTTCCCCCCGCACCAACCATCTGTCCCTCTGGGCACCTCCCAGTGCCTATCTCCTACTCCAGGCCTGTGCCCCACCCTGTTCTCACTCCACTGTCAACAAGTATGCGGCTCTCCAAAGTTCGAACCGCTTTCATTTCCGTTGGCCTCTGAGACATCCTTGCAGGCGCTGACATTCCGATGTAAACCTGAATGTGGCTGACAACACCGAAGTTAAAATCCGGGGACTCGCCTGCCCCTCGCCTCCCATGACTTGGTGAGGGGGGTGAGTCACCTCAGCCCCTCAGAGCCTGCTCCCGTACTCATGACCCCCTCGTGATCATTGGGTGGGTTATGGAGATGACACAGCGTGAGTGTGATTTTTAAGAAGGCTCATGTGAACTGTGCACCTACTACGTGCAGTATGGGAGGCACAGAAGTGAATGTGAGCCACTCGGGGTGGTGGAGGCACAGATATGACAAAGAGCAATTCTCCTGAGAACGTGACAAACCCTGAGAGAGAGAGAGAGAGAGAGCAAGGTCCGGCCTGCGGCAGAGGCGCTCACAGGTCAGCCCAGCTGCTGCCCCAGGCCGCTCAGTGAGGGCGGCCCTTTCTTTTCCTCCTGGTGAAACGGAGGCACCGGGTCCCCCAGCCGGTGAGGCGGGGCTGGGATCTGAGCCCACGTCCTCCCCACTCCCGAGCCAGGCCTCTTCCTATAACACCCGCAGGCCTCCACAGCACAATGAACAAACATTTGTGTTTTGTTTTGTTTTTTCTTCATTTGAATACACTTAATTGACTTCTTTGAGCTTCAGTTTCCCTATCTTTTTTTAAAAAAGATTTTATTTATTTATCTTTAGAGGGGAAAAGAAGGAGAGAGGGAGAGGAACATCAATGTACGGCTGCCTCTCATGGGTCCCCTGCTGGGAACTGGCCTGCAACCCAGGCATGTGCCCTGACTGGGAATTGAACCGGCAACCCTATGGTTCACAGGCCCGCGCTCAATCCACTGAGCCGCCCCAGCCAGGGCCAGTTACCCCATCTTTACTAGGGGTAACAGCACTGACACTTGAGTGTCACATGGAGGTGACACCTGCCTGTCCTGGAGAGCAGAGCCGGGCCCCGTGAGCCCTTGGTGAATGGGGCCGTTGTCACTGCGGACGGGGCAGCGACAGACCCAGTGCGGAGCTTTTGCTCGCCAGCCGTGCTTCACCTGCACTTGGCATCTCGCCCTCTCTGCCACCCTCTGAGGTCTGCGTCACCACCCCTGGTTGGAGGCAGGGACACGGGGGCTCAGCCATAGGACGTCTCCTCCTCACGGGCTGTCAGGCACGCCAGCCTGGTTGCCTTTCCAAAACAGCGCCTGGTAGGGCCTTAAGGAATGAGCCACGTGCTGAGAATGCAGGCATCGGGGTGCACTTGACGGGGGTCCCAGGCCCTACTCCACGCCTGAGTCGCAGACCACCTTCTTACCTGTACGTGAAAGTGGACTTGGTGTCTGAGGCCGCTGGTGACCGGTGTAGCCAGAGTGGGCGAGCGTGGACCGTGGGAGGGAGGCAGACGGGGGCCCGATCAGACCCGGCCTTCTCGACCCTCGTCAGAACTTGCACTTAGTACTCTAAGTCCTTTTATTTTTTAAAAATGTATTTATTTACTTTTTTAGAGAGAGGGGAAGGGAGGGAGAAGGAGAGGGAAAGAACCATTGATCAGTTGCCTCTCACACGCCCCCTACTGGGGACCTGGTCCTCACTGGGAATCAAACTGGCGACCTTCAGTTCACAGACTGCTTGGTGCTCAGTCCACTGAGCCACACCAGCCAGGTCTCTAAGTTCCTTTTATATCAGAGCACAGATGGCAAGGGACAAGAGCTGAAGCAAGGTGGCTGGTCAGGAGTGGTGTGGGTGAGGAGACAGTGGGACAAGGACCACAGCGATGGACCGAAGGGGGTGGGCAGCTTGGAGAACTCACTTGGTTGTGGAGAGGAGCTTGCTGCCGGATTGGATGCAGGGGAGATGGGCTGAATTCCAGGATTCTTGGGCCTTCCGGCCTAGCCCACCGAGTGGGCGGTGGTTCATTTCTTATGACAGTGAGCACAGGCCACCCTTGAGAAACTGTGCTCCGAAAGGGGGCAGTCGCATGGGCTGGTGACTGGAGTCGTGAGGCCAGGAGAGGAGAGTTCGTCAAAGACGGAGTTGTTAGATCTGTCCAGGTGTGGACGGGAACGATCTGGTGGAGCGAGAGGAATTGATGATGCAGGAGAAAAGAAAATGATATCAGGGACATCGCAGTGAAAGAGAGCAGGTTCTGAGGGCAGGAGGCCCCTCCCACTGGGGGAGGACAGAGGAGAGAGTGGGAGGAAGAGGGCCGTGTCCAGGGCTGGTGCCAGGAACGGGAGGGTGTCCTGTGCCGTGAGGCGTGCGGCAGGGTGGGATGCGGCAAAGTGGGAGAGAAGAGAAGGGCACGCGGCCGTCCAGAGAGCTGGAGGGCTGCCCCCGTGCTCTGGGGCCTGGCCGGAGGCTTCTGGGCACCAGGGCCGGGCCTGACCCTCGTCTGTTTGTCTCCAGCACCGTCGCCGACTTCCCAGCAGGAAGCTGTGCTGCCGCTGCCTCCATCCCTCGTCCCTCTGGAGGCCACCGACAGCATGCTGGAGCTGCCGCACCCACTCCTGCAGCAGACCGAGGACCAGTTCCTGCCCCCAGCGCTGACAGACAGCTCGCCTCTGATCAGCTTCTCTCCGCCCTTGGACCAGGACGACTACCTGTGGGGCCTGGACGAGGGCGAGGGCATCAGTGACCTCTTTGACTTCTATGACTTCGGGGACCTGCTGATTAATTGAGTGACCCTGCCCACCCCCAGCAGCCTGCCACTGTCTCTACCTCCTTGCAGACGGACTGACAGGCCCTCTGCCTGCACTGGGACACTGGCCGCTAGGTGTTACCCTTCCAGTACGGGGGTCTCCTCTCCTTCCTGCCCCCCGCCCCTGCACCAGCCGAGGCTGCCTGGGAAGGTCGTGGAGGGTGCGGGTGAGGATTGTGCCAGGGTCTGAGTACGGTCCTTCCTAGTGGAAGCTGGGCCTGCAAAGGCCCATTTAGCCTTCTGACCTCTCACGTGAAGGGCCACAGATGAGGTGACTAGGTCCGGGGCAAGGCCCTGCCACGGCCTTCTAAGGGGTAATTAGGACCCTCAATGTATTGGAAAGCACTTAATGCCTTGTGTATTTATTTCAGGTTGACTTTAGTCTATGTGTCTTCCTTGAGTTTTAGCAGGGACGTGTTCCGGTCAGGCTCCTCAGGCCCACACTGACCGCTGTCCAAGGGCAGCCCTGGGCTTGCAGGCACCCAGGCCAACTCCCTGACCCCCCATCGTGGTGGCAGCTGGGTCTCTGAGTCGCCGTCCCAGGACCGTTCATTGCACTTAGGTTCCTAATTCTAGTAAGTGGCGGCTGAGGGCCCAGCCGTGGCCGCCTGGCCTCCTCTGTCCCAGAGGTGGTTGCAGGGAGCCATCCCAGCTCAGGCGGCACTGAGGCTCCTGGGAAACAGGACCAGCCAATAAGGAGCCTCCCTCCCTGTGGAATTCCTTATATCCTTCCCTTAGAACGTAAAAAATGGTCCTCGGGGAGATGCAGAGCAGAGCTGCGGAGGACGTGCGGACAGGAGTGTAGAAGCAGGTTGAACGGCCCTTGCAGGCACTGCCCCTCCGCTTGGGCCTTTGCCTGGGACAGGGGCTGTTGCACATGGAGGACCTGGGGGACAGGGCAGCCGCACAACAGAGAAGGGTGAGATGAGACCGGAAATTGCCAGAACACGCCCCTCTGTAGCTGCCGGTATCCTCCTCTCCTTCCTTGGAAAGATTTTGGGTTTTTTTGCCTCGTTTGTTAAAGGGGGTGATTCTTTAAGGACTTCCCCTTCCCCCCCAGCTCACACATGGACCCCCAGGGACAGAGGTGACCAGGACTTGATGGCATGTTGGCTCCTTTTGTCAGGAATGCAGAAGTGACATGGAGGGTCTTCCCTGCAGACCAGACTAGGCAGCTAATGAGATGGGCTCGTGTTACCTCTTCAGACCTGGAGTTCTAGGGTCTTTGGCCTCCCCCACCCTAACCCCCAGGGGCTTGACCATCCCACCTTGTCCTTGTAACCCAGCTGGGTGGGGGGCTGTCGGCTCTCCTCCCCCACCCAGCCCGGGGTGGGGTGCCCTGGGCTGAACCACGGCTGTGCCTTCCGGAGGGAGGCGGCCAGGGGCAGTGGTCTGAGAGGCCCACTCCCCACCTCAGGGAGCAGTTTTCTCAGGGGCTCAGCTGGGCAGCACTTTGTTTTTCCTACGTTTGTAGCATTAAGCTAGTTCATAGTATGAATTCAGCCTTGTGTGATTGCTCTCAAAGTGATCTATAGGCCTCTGAAGTTTGGGGGACAGGGTCCAAGGCAACTAATGCCCAGCTGGGTGCAGTTGGGCCCTGTCATTTGCAGGTCAAAGGCACCCAGCTCTATAAACAGGGCTAACCTATAATTTACAGAAATGCCTTTGGTCTCCCCTCCCCCACAGCTCCACGGGGCATTTGCAGCCCAGCCAGCTGCCTAGGACCACCTTGGCCCTTGCGGGTCTGGTCGGGGCCTGTGGGGCTGGAGATGGCCGAGCCACTGGGCTGCCGTTTGTCCACTCACCATCTCTGAGGACAGGCATGTTTGATTTTCATGCCTTGGGCTCTATCTAGAGCTTTCTCCTAGAATTGAATCAGAAAAAAAGGAGTAAGAGGCCTGCAGGGTCCACTGGGAATGAGTTTAATGCTGAAATCTGGCCGGAATACAAGCTCTTTCTCCAGATGCCCAGCAGCAGGGTTGGACCCAGGGGCTTCCCCGTGGGCCCAAGGCCTGTCGCCTGAGCAGCTTCCCCGGTCACCTCCTGTGTGGTCCCCTGCCTGGCCCCGGGGCTGGGCCACCCAGACCCATTCTCAGGCTCGGTGTAGGAAATGAGTTTGAGCCTCTTTCTTACCAGTGACACTTGAAACCCCCCCAAGTTCACTGAAGTGCTTTAAGAATGCATTTTGAAGGGTATTTTTCCTTTAGGGGCCAGGAAAACATTGAAACTAGGGCAGAAGAAAAGCCAGTTTCTTCCTAAGGTACATTATTTCTGCCAGGAAGTTCCTCAGCCCCCAAGTCACCTGTGTTCCCAGGGACATCAAAGACTCAGGGCCCCAGGGAACCCAGTAGTATTACATTGTTGGATAGAGTCGGATTCTAAGAAATTCCTTAAAACCAGGGACATGCTCCCGTGTCCCTTCCGTTGACAGTGTTGGCTAGACCAGAGTGGCGTCCCCTCCCCACCGCAGTGCTGGTCTGGCCAGCACAGCTACAGGAAAAGGGGAGAAGAAGCTCACAAAACTGGCTCTGGGAAGGTTCAGGCTTCATTTTCTCTCCCCAAGTGTTTCCAGCATCAGTTCTGCACAGTGTTTAGTGTCTTTAGTGAAAGAGTTTTCATGTCCTGTGTCTGAGCGTTGTGTGGCTTAGCACATTTGAAGTGGAAGCCTTTTGGGGTTGTTTACAAGCAGCTATCTGGTTCTTGTCATTGTGCTCCAGGGTCCCCTGGGACCCTGTTCTCCCGAGAGGACCCTCAGTAACCAGAAACCTGGCCAGCCTGGGTGAGTGAAGAAGCCTTGTGTGAGGCATATGGGTCTCGAGGGCAAACAAACCCGAGGGAGCCCGGCCTTGGTGCGGGGACTCTGGATGGGTCACTTACCTCTGACCTGCGTTTGCCCTGGGTCCTACTTTGATGAGCGCCGTGTAAACCTCCCTGTGTGTGATAATTGGGCATTAAACAGCAACTTGGGGCACCTGGTCTCTGTTGTGCTTTCTGAAGGTCATAGCTGTGGGTCTAGTTCCGCCAGGTCAGGTGTGGGGACTATCCTGACCAACTGACTGGTTTCTCCCTTTTCCACACTAGCTTATTACCATGCCTGAAATCTCCCCATTAAGACCAAAAAGTCGGCTGCACCCCGATCTAAAATGGGAGCACCTTCCCTGCTCACCTGAGCTATTTCAGTAGCTTCTTTAATATTTTCTGCTGCCCACTCTTCTCCATTTCAGCCTCTCTAGCAGTGGTTTTCTAAGTGTGGTCCTCAGACCAGCATTACTTGGGAACTTGTGAGAAATGCATATTCTCAGGCCCTACTCAGGACCTGAAGAAGGAACTCAGCGGGTTGGACCCAGAACCACAGCTTAATAAGCCCTCCAGGTGGTTTTAACGCAGCTGAAGTTTGAAAGCCACGTCCTCTCCTACCCCAGAGAGATCCTCCTCAAACAATTCTGGTGATGCCGCTCCCCCGCCTAATGGATGGCTTCTCTCCGCCCTTAGGATGAAATCTCCCCCTTTGCTTGACCAGAAAGTCCATGTACAACCTTACAACTGGCTTGCTCTAATTTTCCAGACCCACTGGCCACTCCTCGCCACCCAGTCACATGGGACTTCTATATTAGTTCCCCAAAACAATACGTTTCCTCTCTTCTGAGCCCTTCCACGTGCTGTGCGCTCGCTCCCCTCGTCATGCCCTTCTCTCCTTTTCAGCTGAACTGGCTCCTGCCTATTCTTCAAGGTCCAGTTCAATAGTCTTTGTAGTTTTCCTTGACGCTAA